>NC_084651.1:4656951-5313201 GCF_019802595.1 Syngnathoides biaculeatus | reverse complement strand
TTTATTCAATGAATTAAATGGTTAAACAAGTACCAAAAATGTCTAAAAAAACTTCTAACATATTTGACAAATAGTATTATATAAAGAGCCATGGAAGTCTGTAAGTCACGTTTGGTTGAAAATATGAAAGCCACCTTGTACTATAACAGGAGACTTGAAGCTGGTTGCGAAAGTCAACATTTCCCCACACGCTTTTATGTGAAGTGCCCATTTTTAGGTGCCCTTGCCCTTTAATTTCGACAATTCTTTGGCTTATTGCGAGAGCGGCCGCCTGACAATTGGAAGTTTGCCGTCATAACCGTTCTTCCATAGCATTTGTCCTCATGCGGTTGCCATGCCAACCAAAGGAATACTGAAAACTAGCACTCTATCGTTTTGCTACAGCGCAATCATAATGTCAGGTTGCAAAGAAATACAGTATTTACACCATTCCGGTATATGAATAAAACTTTCCAATCCAGGTCCGCACCATTTTCTTTGGAAATCAGAATAATTTTCTCTCCTCTGACATTACTGTAGTGACACATTTCATATACAGGGACAAACATCCCTTTTCCCGTGCAAAACCTCGACGCAAAGCGGTCAGGAAATAAAACGGCACGTTTTCCATTTAATTGCGCCTCTCAAATGAACTTCCGAGCGACAAGTCGCTGCCGCTCTTTGTCGGCGTTCGTGCCTCGCCTCCTTCGAGCTAAAACCTTGTCCTCTTCATTAAAAGCCCTCGTCCCCTCCTTATCTGAGCCCCTTGAGCCTCTCGTGTTCAAACATACTTTTGCTCAGCGGGATGAATTAAATATTGGATATAAAGTGTCAAATACGGGTAAAGAATTTCAGAAGCACACTAGACTATCAGAGGGGAAAAAATATATGTAATACCAATGTAATGAGAAAAATGTTAATTTTATGAAAAGATATCTGGATACAGTATAGCAAAGTTAGAGAGTCTGTATTTTAAAATGTAAAGTACATTAGAATTACATTGTAATGTACATTTTCCATAGTTGTATTTCAGTGCAACTTTTCAATGTTAACAATTCAATTCGGTGTCTAAAATTGACCGTCTGTGCCACCAGGCAGGGTTACTTCAGGTCAGAGCCGAACACCCGGCCAATCCAGTTACGCTTTCTTAGTATGTGACGTCACGTGACCAAGAAAGCGGAACTGCGATTGGCTGGCCTGGTGGCACAGACGGTGAATATTAGACAGCGAATCTTAGCCGGTTGAATTTCAGACAGCGAATTGTAGCAACTATTAAAAATATGATCAGTTCAAATTAAAATCCCGGTGGCACTAATCTACTTCCATAGATCATTACTTGCCTATGGAGGACTGCAAGAAGAAGAAGAATTTGCAATGCCACAAGATGGCGGGAGCCAAGCACAAATTTTGCCTCAATGAAGATCCTCAGTTCACTTCAACAATAAGTTGCATAGCACCAAGATAACATAAGATGGTGCTATAGTGGTACAGTGATGCCTTAAAATAGGAGATTAAAAGCCCTCTCACACCTAAAACAAGAAATTTTGTATGTTTTTAAACCAAAAATAATCATCCGGAATGGTCCAATCAGTTAATTTTTTTTAATCTCCCACCAGCGAAAGTCTCTCACTCGGACTTTGTGTTGAAGACGCCTCCAGAGGCAGGTCGCGTATTTACACCTATTGTACCTGCGAGAGATTAGCCGTTTTTTTCTGCGTGTTGGCCAAAATGCCGGCTCGTTGTATTGCTGGATTTTGCTCCAACACTCGGGAGGAGGAATTCACTCTTCATACGTTTCCAAAAGACCCGGTTCGTCGTGAAAAATGGATTGCACGGGTGCAAAAGGACGAGAGCTTTGTGGGTTCCAAATGACTGGTAGGTGTGTATAGAGCTATTAAAAAAAATAGTTGGGGGGGGGCGTAATCCTTCCCTCAGAAGGTAACAAAAGATCCGAATCATAACTTAATAAAGTACGTAAGTCAGGGGGTGCTAAATGTGTCAATGTGCGGGGGGCCGGCCTCGTTCAGCGTCAAATCTCAAATGGTCTTTTCTCATAGAAACCCCATTCCGAAAAAAACATTTTTTAATAACTACCACTCTACAAATGTACTTTTTAAAACAGCAATAAGAAAAATACAATGCAAACAAACATTTGCACATAATTCATTCTGACAGCTTTGGATGTGTGGGACTTGGCCACCGGGGGCAGTAGAAAACCATCATGAAGACAAATGAAGACTTTCACAACTATACTATATATGTATATCTGTAAGGTGCAGTAATATGAGTCGTTGTTCTACAGAGGATATAAAATACATGCCTGTGACTTTTGATGGCATTCGTTAGCCCATCTATGGCTTTTTTGCATCTAGTGTTAGCATTAAGCTAGCAGAAGATAAAGTTATGTGGTTTTAAAATACACGACGTGTAATGCTCTGCTTGTTTAGATTGGCTTTTAACAGCTTGAAGCATTGCTCACTATCAGCCAAACCGCCCCCCCCCCCCCCCCTCGTCCTTTGCTCACATCCAAAAGAAGGTCTGAACTTTCACAATCTCTCCGCAAGTTTTCCCCGACCACAACCCCTGCGAAAGCGGCGATTGCGGGTCAAATGAAGCACTTGCGTCACGTCTGCCGGGGAAATCGGCTTGTTTTGTGAACTTCATCGCAGGAAAACACAAACACGCACACAAGCTAATGAATAGCGAGGGAGAAAAACTCAATTCCCACGGCAGAAGGACGGGGGTGGCGGCAGACTGAACTTTGCTGCTCTTCAAAAGGTTCACTTGTGGACCGAGAGTCAGACAGCACCTGAGGTCAAACAATTTCAGATTTAACCCTATAAAGAATCATACAGTACATGCAGTAAATAATACTTGAATTTTTGAAGCATCTTCTTAAAGCCAGATGCACACTATGGAATACATGGTCAAAGATGTTTGCTTCAAATTTTCTGCAAAATACACGTTATATACTTTAACAGGTGTTCAGAGAAGAAGCTATTCACCCTTACACGATGTCACATTAGCAAAGTGAAGATTTTTATGGATTTCCATCAATGTCTGGGGACAGAAAACAGTCACAATCACAGCTAGAGGCAATTTAGTTTCCAATTAATGCGGGTTTTGGGGGTGTGGGAAGAAATCGGAGTGTCCTGAGAAAACCCACGTAGGCACGGGGAGAAGATGCAAACTCTACACAGGCGGGGCCGGGATTGAACCCGGAACCTCAGAACCGTGAGGCCAAAGCTCTGCAGCTGTACCACCCACCGATTATTAAAAACATACTATATACATACCCTTTATCGAAAATAACTATATCACCCTGTCAAAAACATGGCATGGTCGAGTAGAAACAACAAGGCAGGGAGATAGGAGGAGGAGAGATTGTCGTCAATTCTATTTTAGTACTTTGAGTTCTTTCTTGAATTGAAAAATAACGTTTTTGTGTGGATGCGCGATTCCAGCGGATAAGAGGCTGAGTCACACAGGCAGGCGGATGAGTTTCGTACTGACCATTTTTAAACTGAGCAGATGAACAAAAACCTCACACGAAATTGGTTTTCAACAGTTGAAAAGCAAATCCTACAAAAACGGAGTATGCGGATACCAAGGTTGAACGGTATTGTCAGTTTTTTTCCCCCACAGTTTAAAAGTTTCATTATGTCTGTCTTAATATAAAGTTGTCAGAACATATTGTTCCTATAGAATTATCGTGATCACACTGAAAAATTTACAGAATTATAGATTGTTTCAATGTATTCCTACTAAATTTTACACAAGTCTCACGTTAATTACTTGGTTAAATCATGAGTATGTTTTTGGTTGCGTACATAGTTTAGCTTGGAAAGACCAGAACTTCGGACTACACCCTGAACTGGTCACCAGTCAGTCGCAGGGCACAAATAGACACAGCCACTGTGTGGGAATAGAGTTCGTGCACGTGACGTCACCATTTTCCCGGCGCCATGTTGAGGTCCAAAAGAGCTGCTCGACAGCGTGGGGAACGTTGAACCGGAGGAGAATAGTCACAATGCCCGAGACTTGTTGTTCTGTCGGTTGTCGCAACAGACGAGACAGATATTCAAAGAGGTCATTCTATAGAATACCAGCTGAAAACACCAGAAAATATTGATGGATTGTGCCCAACCAAATACAAACGACTGCGTAGTGAACACTTCATTTCAGGTAGGAATTATTCCTCTCAATCTCAAAATCCCACAAAGTATTTATAATGACAAGTTGGCTCATTAGAGAACAATCCTTTTATAAATAAAAAAAAACAACAACAAGAACAACAGGGGATGTACACGGAAGCGCGTTGCGGCCACATGTTAAAGATCAGTAAACCTCTCTCCGAGAGACTTTTTTTTTTTTTTTTTTTTTTTAATATGCATTGTTCTCAAATGAGTTCAATCCGTATTTAAAAATAAATAAACGGTCAGTCATACAGAGGTTTGCATAGGTTAACATTTGGCCGCAACATGCTTCCATGTACGGGGGCAGAAGCCTATCCCAGCGGTGAGAACAATGCAAGTTTAAAAAAAAAAAAAAAAAAAAAATCTGCCGGGGAGAGGTTTACCAAAGTTAACGTGTGGCCACAATAAGCGTCCACGTTCACGAGCCATCAACCCGTGTCCCCCCCCCCCCAATCATACTTAATGAATGTGCGTTTGTGTAAAACCAAGGGTTATTTATTTAAATGTTGGTATTTGCATTGGAAAAAATCTGATGGGATCTATTCTTGATTGAAAACATATCCAGCAACAAAGTATTTGTACGCGTCCAGACTTTTCTACGCTTTCAAACTCTTCCATGTAAATCGACGACTTACTCACCAGATCCATGTCTAGATCCAGTTGTCCAAGACAGGCAGAAGCGGGTTAACAGTCCACTTTCTTATCGGTGAAAACATCGACTTCGGCATTAAATTATGGGTCCTCCATGAGGTGGGTCTCAAATTTTTCCATGTAGCTCCGTTTATCACAACCTTCTAAACGTCTAACGGTATCGGACAAAACGCTGGGAGACGTATTTTCGTTTCGTCTCAACGGACTTAGCACTGATGAATGTTTTGCTTGACCGGCAACATGGCCAGTCACGTGACTTCGGTGACGTAGTTGCACGAGCTCTATTGAACCCAAGCTGCCTTCAAAAATCAGGCGAGTGTACCACTACACCATCAGTGACTATCAGACACTCTACTTAAGTACAAATACAGATACCTGTGACCAAAAAAAAAAAAAAAATCAAATAGCTCCACAAAAGCCCAATTACTCAAACGTTATTCCTTAACATGTCTAAATTTATGCTTCTGACCATAATAATCCGCCCACCTCATGTGTGCAGCGTATCATAATGAGGAATCGATATCAGGGTCATTGCATAGGTGTGCCTTCGGCTGTCCACAATAAAAGGCTACTCGAAATTGTCAAGTTTCCGGTGTGACCACCGTTTGCATCATCACAATGCTTCGCCGTACCACCCATGGAGAGCTTTGCGAGTTTTCGGGCAAAACAAAATTAACCTTGAAGCCTACAAGAACCAATCGGACTTGAGAATTTGGCAAAAACAACATGAAAACTTGGAACATTCCTTTCTTTTTTTGGTCGCAGAATGGCTCATTTGGTGGTTTAAGAGAGTGAAGGACAATTTATGGGAACCTGGAGAACAAATTGAATACTGTATAGGCAGTATCGCAAGATTGTTTCAAAATTCTGGGGGCGGAAAGCCATGATTCCTTTTGAAAGAGTCAAATTCGGTTTTTATTTATATATGAAATGGCTCCCCAGCCCTTTTTCGCTATCATTTAATAAGCGGCCTCAGTTACAATAAAATCAAAAAGGTCAGCAGCTATTGTGTTGAATTGGTGAAAAAAAATAAAGTGTTGTGCATGAGGTGTATGCTGAGCCACAGATGACTAATTTTCATTTTTTTTTGCTCCTCGCGGCCTTCGACAAAGCGGCACACTTGACACTCACCAAACTGAATTTCTGATAACGTCATCCCAAAGAGTGTCGCGTAATATTTTATCTGGGGGGGAAAAAAAAAAAAAAAGAAACCTTTACTTGCACAAAAACCGACCCACTTTCCTTCTGTTTGGAGATCTCTCGTGGCAGCTAAATTACTCATACGATTAATAAATTTTCTCTTGTTCTACACCAGATACGCTGAACGCATCAGCCTGCTAGAACAGATGTTACAACGGCGGAGTGTTAAATATTCAAACCTGGCCTCCTATTCTAAATGGAAAGACTCTCCCGATTAACTAACCATTGTAATATGAATTTCCTACCTTTTAAAAGTTAAAAAAAAAAAGGCTTTTAGACAAACTCCCATATTTACGTTGTATTTTATGTTGAATGCCGTAATTGTTAGATTCAGTCTCTATTTTCAGAGAAATCATTTTAAAGATATACTTCATTTAATGAATGAAGAATTGAAATGTAAAAATTGAAAAGGGGACTTTTGAAAATAATTTAATATATTCACAAAATGACATTAGAATCCATGTTTAAGTATTACAAACTGATTATAAAAAATATATATATATTACACACCAGTTCATTTTTTTTTTTTTTACAGGTTTTACATAAATAAAATTACTTTTGAAAAAAATTGGAAACAACTTTTTAATACTAAAAATATATTACAAAACATTTATTTAAGTGTATTTTATTTATTCATTTTGAAAAATGTATTAGAAGACCGCAGAGAAGGTTGATGGTTGTTGCGGGGGAAGACGTGAGGGCCGTTGGTGTTTGGGATGAATATGCAGGAGAGAGTTTTACACGAAAAAAAAAAGATAACACCAAAAGATTAATGCATTATTTGGAAAATGTTTTTAGAAATATATAATACAGTACAAAAGTTCAGTTATTCATCAGGGTGTCATGATAAGGTCAAGGAAAATTCAATTTCCCCTGATCAAACCGACGAGTGTAAATATTCCCCAACCTGCCATGTCAATGTTTATTCTTATGGTCCCATAACCATAGTATGTTAATCTACATTATTATGCACAACAGTATTTGCTTATTGTAAAGGGAAATCATGAGCAAAATATTTACAACAGCTTGCTATGAGGAGCACATTCACGAAAATAAGAGCCCAAACTCCCTTCATAACTTTGACCTTGTTTGTGGCTGAAACAGTAAAAACGCCCCCGACCCCCCCATGAGAGTGGACCTAAAGTTAACCGAGTTCCTAACGTAGCAAGTTCCTCTTGCTCATTAGCTGGACATTATCCTGAGGCCTAGTGAGCAGTTGTAGCCTTAATATTCATTTATCGATTGGCTTTAGCGAAACATCGGTTCGGGGCCACTTTAAATTGGGGGACCCCCCCCCCCCCAGCAGCAGCTGCCTAATACTGTGATGAACTATGGGTGCTTTTCCACATTTGGAGGAAAACAGAACAAAAATCATCACCCTTACAGGACAGTAAAAATTATACTACACTAGGCACTATTTCTTTATATTTTCATTAAGTTTTATATACAATCGAGTCCCACTTTTCAGATCTGTGACAAGACTCCAACGCAGAATCTTAAAGATAGCCGGTACTAACCACTAGCTGCCTCCCACTGCGAAGACTAAAATACAAATACAGGAAAGTCTTAATGATGAATGACAATAACATGATGATCAGATGTGTCTCATAAATATGTCTCCTCTTTTTTCTTTAAAATGATTTGGACCAATTACGGTACGATTAAAAAAAAAAAAAAAGTGGTTATCCACGTTCATACTAAGAACCACCTAATAATACTTCGCTCTCCAAGTACAAACATAATGTCCTTTATTTACATTCCTGGAAGGGACGGCATTTCAAAATGGAGAAATGAACGTGTTATTTTACTGTGATGAGGGAAAAAAAAAAAAAAAAAGCGAGGCGGAGAGGACGAGGTGAAGGAATAGAACAAATCAGCATTGGATCCACATAGCGTCGCCTATTAATATTCACGACCAGTCCGCTCCTGATTCATTTGGAAACTGTTGGCATTGGCGGGTGGAGATAACTTACACTATATGCAATCATCTCCCTTCATGCTTCGACGGAGAGCTGGCCACGGGTTGCTCACGCGGAGTTCGGCGTTGCTCTGGCGAAGGCAGCTCGGGGTACGAATTAGCGGCCGAAACTCAAAAGAGGAACTGCGGTTGCCGATCTTTTCACCGTTTTGTCATTTACGGCCGACGGGGAAGGGACGGGATCGATAAGCGCGGTCTGTGGCTTACCGATCGTTTCCAATAAATCGTGTGATGATACAGAACTGAGTTTTAGGAGCGCACAAGATCTCACGTAACGCAATTTCTTTGGGTATTTATGTATCCTAACTTTTTTTTTTTTAAATTCAGAACTTCAAGTTATTCAGTTTTCCTGGTCTGATTCCACAGTCCAGCCTCATGCTCACCCGGTCCAGACACAAATCGCTTTTGTTACCAAGACATCAAGGGGCGGCGCTAAGGCGATGGTTCCTTGTGGCGCCGAACTCCACAAAGACTAAATTAAAGCACGTTTTGCGTTTTTACTTGTGGAGGAAGTACTTCTCCAATCCATTGAATTACACTTTTCAATTACTGCAAGCGAGGGCAACACGGTATTTTAGTGGTTAGTCCATTCGCCTCACAGTCAAGAGTTTCGGAGTTTGTCTCTGTGGTAATATTCTCCCCATTTTTGTCCTCGGGGTACTCCACTTTCCTCCCACATTCCAAAAATACGTTAACATTCATTAGATAACATTGTTTATCCATATAACTATCTATGGCAGTGGCATATAGTGACAGGAAGAGCAATTAAATTCTCGTCCACTACACGGCAAAAAGGTACAACTAACCTCTGTATCCACTCGTACAAAATAATACCCATGTTTACTGAATACTGAATAATACTCAATACATTTGCAAGTACGTTAAGATGAGATCATTTCAGTTTATATACAGCGGTACGAATTTTCAAAGCTCGAAGCCGTGAGCAAGGAGAGCCATCATAATAGACTTCGTAGCTGAACTTACTGACTGACTGTTGCAACTAAGCTAGCTTCTATAATATTGTTGGACATTTTTCATAGAGGATAAAAGGATATACTCATGAGTAATATATGTACTATATGCTTGTGTGGCCACCATTTTGTGTGTATCAATTCTAGTCCAGTTAGCCCATCCGTGGCACTTCACATTATGTTAGCATTAAGATAACAGACCTTTGGGATTGTTTAATTCTCTTTTTTTAATGCTTAGTTGTACAACAAACCTGAACTGGGAGTGACAAACAGCTTAAGGCAAGCACTTGGCATCTTTTTTTTTTTTTTTCTGTTCACTATCTGCTGCTTATTACGAAGTTCGCTGCCCCTTATCTAAGTTCACTCGTAAGCTAAAGGTACCACTCGTCCTTGAGCTCTGCACGATCAGGGCTTTGATGCAAAAACCGAGCCCAGAAGCAAACAGGGCGATCTCATGTGGATGTGGCGTATCTACTTTGACTTTCAGGATGCACCGAGCGAGCCCCAAGCCGCATCACTTACTCGTCCCGGAAGGAGCGCAACACTAAATCCACTTGAAGTGCAGTGACACGCAGTGGAGTACCTTATCTTCCAAATGATTTTCGTCTGAGTGCAAACAACCACAGTCGTGAAGAAGGAACACAGGGCCGACAACAAGCACTTGAAAGCTGATACGACCTGCCTCTGTCAATGTTTGTCAATTTAAGCAGACACTGCGGCGGCAGGGAAACAAACGGCGCACCTGCACTCGGCCGCGTCCTTTAAGTGGCCCACAAGATGCTTGCACGGTCGAGCGCGGTGAAGGATGAGGCCGGATACGCCGCGTCTCACCCGGCATCAGATATATGGATTCTCCCCTCGTTTCTCATTCTTGAGTGCGTAAAGTAGAATATAATGAAATGCAAATGAGCAGCGACTTCTAAGATAAGTTTTTGGAAGGCAGGCAGCCTCGTCGGAATAGTCCTCCTCCAACCACTTGTAAACTTTCGCACTTTTGCGACTACAAGTTACTCTTCAAAACTTATTTGTACAACGACATAAATGGATGTTCTTTGTGGCTCCCCAGCGGTTGCTCCTTTGTGCTTATTTCCATTTTCCCTTTCAATAAAAGGCAGCAAAAAGAAAAACAAAGCCTTGATCACATATACCTGAAATGGAGCCTGGCGCTTTCTTTTTTTTTTTTTTTTTTTTTTTGGGCCTCGCAACCCCCCCTCTCCCCCTCCGCATTTTGGCGAATCAGTCACCCACACCGCCCCTGGACGCAATACTGCAGAGCATTGCAATTTCATGCACTCGGGACAGATAAATCTTTCTACTCGGCCGGCCATAAATCTTCAGAAGAACGCTGAACGGCCACACAGTGTGCCACGACTGCACCTGATGCCACTGAAGGGGGGTTTAAAAAAATAAAATAAAAATCCCTTTGAAATCCGAGAGGAACCCTTGCCGTTCGGAGATCTCATTTAATTCTCATCCCCGCTGCAAATCAGAGGAAATGAAGGAGCCGCATGGGGCGCCCGGAACAACTCAATGTGATGCTGAGTCCATGACACAAACACGCAAAACAGCTTAGATCAGGATGCGGCAAGGTCAAACCAGGGTAAATTCATCAGCCTGCTCAAGTTGGTTTTGAAGGAATACAGTTTGTTGTAATGCAAACAGATACTATTAAATACAAAGTTACTCATACTCCGGTTGAAATAGCCATGGGCCTACAACAGGATAGCCTGCTTCAAGAGAAGACGGCTAACCACCCTGTTCGGGAATTTGGTGAATAGTGGAAATCTGTGAACACGTGACGCCCCCAAAAAAGGGGGGTGTAATTGCATTTAGATAACAAAAGATGGCAGCAAAGCTATTATAGCCAGGACCATAAAGGTGTCAACTCCATGCATCTAGCAAGCACACCATGAAACCTTCTCTTTCTAAACAACTGCTGGTTCATTAATTATTCAACACAAACAAATCACATGAGGCTCATCAACAGTATCAGATATACTAGTCTAAATAACACAAATGGTATTTTGACACTAATGCACAAATGTAAATGTTAGGGGACACGAGCTAAGTATAAAAGCAAATTAGCCCATCGACTTTGAGAAGCTGCAGCCGGAGGGAAGCAGAAACATACGTCCAGTTGGATGAGGTGCATTCACGGACCACCAACAAAATGGGACATAAAAGTCAGAGAAATTAAATCAATGATTTAAAACGGAACACCATCACCAACAAGATTCTACCAAATGCTCCACTTTTTTTGAAAACACATGAATTCTGGATTTTTCCTTAAATCAGTTCCCACCTCTTACATTCTTCAGTCAAAGTACACAAAGGATAAAAGAATTAAAGTACTTCAAATCCACCTGTAACACTCAGTGTCGGAGGCACGGTTGGTTTTGTCTCACACAAATGAGCACCCTCGATATCGAGGCGCAAATGCAGATTACGCTTTAGTGTCTACGAAGACTTGGCTGAAGCATCATTCGTGTTTCCACAGTACATTTTTCACTCGCGGAAGCAGTACTTCATCACCGAGGTGCCAAAACACTCATCAGTGTGCAGATCCAAGCTAAACAAATACTGCTCACATTAGTATGGCAACAAATTAATGGGACAATCAAGTAGTCTGAACACGCCAACACTAATCTGTACAGCGCACGGGGACAGAGTCCTGTCATGAATTGCAAAAATCCGCAAGTAATTGACGCCTTCCCAAGTTTGTAATTGCCAACAGTTGCTACATGACAGCAAAGGACATTTTTTGGATTAGACAGGGCTATGGTCTGATTTAATAAAGCTCCTTTCCTCACTTGAACATGGCTTGTTGTCCCCAATTTGCAACAGGATTGCCCCCATTGAGCTTCCCCCCTCCCCTTTTTTTTTTTTTTAAATATAATTTCTGGCTCTGGCCTGAGCGGATCTGCAAATAAGAGGATTCGTGAATGGCGGACAGAGAATATGGATATGTTCATTTTACTTCCGGCACTCCTCAACTTTTGTCTTTGACATGTTTTTTATTGTCAAGTCTGACTCTCGCATGGAAATGGCCAATCCTCAAGTAGAAACAGTGCGACGGCGGTATTATGTACATTAGCTGTATCATTACATCACAATCTGGCAAAAATTTGAAATAGCCCTCAATAGAACCATTTTCATAAACAGGTAGACTAGGAAAGATTTACTTGGTTGTTTAATTTCACACTTGGTGGGTTGCCAGGCACTCCAGAGACTCAACTATTTGTAAGTCAATTTTCCATAATATGTCTCCTGTAATGTGCAATAAAATTAGCCGCGTGGTTCTTCCCAAGCGAGCGTTGATCAGGCCCGACCCCGCTGCGTGCACCGTGACAACGGGCTGCCTATGGAACAGCACACGGGTAGAATATCAATGCTGCCTTCGCGAATGGGCTGAACCAAGCTGCTCTTTCGTCTCTTATTTCCCCAAAACGTGAGCCTGGCCCGTGACTGATAGAGACATCCTGCAGCAAAAGTAAAAAAAAAAAAAAAAAAAAAAATCTTAAGGATTCCCTGCACACGTGTCGCATACTTACAACCTTCCCACCCCCACTTTAAAAAAAAAAAAAAAAAAAAAAACTGTGGATGCAGCTCAGCAGGGTTCTCATCAGCTAAATCCACATCAGAGAAGAGGGAGCAAGTGAAACACATCCTTCAAGAACAGGATAACAGGATCACGGGGCTTTCACTCATTGGAAGTAGAGGAGATGTTACGCGGAGATACGCTAACAGTATTTGGAGGTTCATCCTATTAGATAAGCTCCTGTCAGTTTACGGCAAATTCAGTAATACCGATGGAAAGGCAGGTGTTGGCGAATACAATGGAGCGAAAGCAGAGGAGCATACATTGTGCCTTTCAAATTGATTGTAAACATGCAGATTTTTTTTTTTTTTAGAAGCGGCCAAAAAATGAAGCACGCAAGATAGTCGGTATGAATACTAAGTATAACAGTTTTGTATTTGGAGTGACTTCAAGCAGGTATAATTTTGTCATTTCGTATGTCGGGCAGAGACTTCGTATGTCCAAGTTCATATTTATTCACAAATCCATACCATAGGGCTTCATCCTAGTCATCTCTTATTTTAATGCATTACCAGTCTGTTTGTTGAAAATAGCTCACATACAAATCCATTAACGTTAACATGAACACTGGTTAGACTGGAATCCCCTTGGACAGTGAAATCAGGGAGCAGGCGGAGGAACAATTAGAAAGATGGAGGCACGCACAGAAAAGGAGAGGAATGAAGATTAGCCGAAGTAAAACTGTATATATGTGCGTCAATGTGAGGGGCGGAGGAGGAGGAATGAAGTGAAGCTCCAGGGAGAAGAGATGGCGAGGGTGGATGACTTCAAATACTTGGGGTCAACAATACAGAGCAATGGAGAGTGTGGTCAGGAAGTGAAGAAACGGGTCCGAGCGGAGTAGAACAGTTGGCGGAAGGTGTCTGGTGTTCTATGTGACAGAAGAGTCTCCGATAGGATGAAGGGCAACGTTGATAAAAACAGTGGTGAGGCCCGGCCATGTTGTACGGATCAGAGAGGGTGGCACTGAAGAAACGACAGGAAGGAGGACTGGGAGGTGGCAGAAATGAAGACTTTGAGGTTCTCGCTCGGATCGGAGTGAGCAGGTTGGATAGGATTTGAAATGAGCTCATTAGAGGGACAGCCAAAGTTGGATGTTTTGGAGACAAGGTTCGAGAGAGCAGACTTTGATGGTTTGGACATGCCCAGAGGCCAGAGAGTGAGTGTATTAGTCGAAGGGTGCCGAGGATGAAGCTGCCAGGCAAAAGAGCGAGAGGAAAACCAGAGAGAAGGTTGATGGATGTGGTGAGGGAGGACATGAGGACTGTGTGTGTTGGAGGAAAATGCACGAGATAGGCTTAGATGGAAAAAGATGACAGGCTGTGGCGACCCCTAACGGGACAAGCCGAAAGGAAAAGAAGAAGACAAATCCATTAACACGCGAGCACTTGAATTATCTGAGAAGTGTTATGAAAGTCTGCCTCTTCCCTCACTCTGTGGGAGCCGTGTGACATTGTCATGTCAAGATAAAAAGTCTGGATGCGGTTTCGTCAAAAGGTGTAAATAGACACAGTTGCGTAACCATGTTTTGTGAAAAAGGGATCGCTGTCATGCTTCTATGCAGAAGCAACTCGTAAGCCACAAAATGTACGTTTGCGTGCCGATTCACTAATATAATGACAGTCGTTGGATGAATACGGTAGATCACACCATTGATGAGAATTGCGAAGGGTGTGTTTGTTTCATCATTTAAATACCGAACACAGTTATGCAACATGGGTTCAGGATTGCGTACAATCTAGATGCATGGTGCTGATCCCGTATGGTTCTCTGGGCAACGGTATGCAATTATAAACCCTGTTTAAAGGGCGTGGCAATTACTTTCAGAAGGGCTCGTAGGCGCCGATGTTGTATCTGTAATGCAAGCAATCCCAGTGTGAAAAGTGCGGCTAACATGCCCACACGGGTGCGATGAAAAGAGTGGGTGGTGAAGCCTTTGACTGGGAAAACTGTGGCTGCTGGAGCGCTCACATCCACCACCACCCCCACCCCACCCCCCAAAAACGTGCACTGAAAAAGTGTGGGTTTCGGAACATTTCACCGAGAGGGGGGGTGGATGTTAAAATAGCAAAACACACACACCTCCCCAGAGGGTGTGGGGAAAAATAAGCGAGGGCATTTAAACAGGCAGCTTCACCTTATGGTAATAACAGTGACAACAACGGCAACAAGATGGTCCACCATTCCATCGGCTACTAGTCAGAACGATGTTGGTCTCACTAAGCACTGCACGGTTTACACTGGACTAGTAGACTCCAGTTTAAATTCCTACCGGTTGATTAATACAATGTTGAACTTTGAGTGCACTCGGGATGTTCAGTCAAAGGTAAATGTGTGTGCACTTTACCTTTTTTTTTTTTTTTTTAGGTCAGGCTTTTTTTTTTTCCCCGTAATCCCAAGAAAGCTCCACTTTCTTTGGCAGACAAGCTCATCAATTTTAGATTGTGCCGTCTGCGTGCGAGTTACACGAGTGAGGCACAAAGTGTGGTATCCAGACCGCTAGTGGCACACCGGCTCCCCCTTGGGGTATGCCACGAAATCGCTGAATTAACTCGTTCAACTGTGCAGTGTCGCAGTGGATTTTGTTTGTCATAACAGTTCAGTTGTATTTAACTTTAATCATTTTGAACCGTTTTCAAAGATTTAGGTAGCATTTGGCAGAGAACATTTTAATGGAATCGTTATTTGCATTTTTCTGTATTCAATGTTACTATTCAACCCGTTATAGTGGCTTAATTAAACTTAAATATTTTATATTTATGTACAAAATAATTGTGTTAATCTTTCAGAATTTTTTTTTTTTTTTTTACCTTTCACATGCAACACATTTAATCATTACTGTAATTCGGAACTTTTTTTTCCCAATATTAAAGCAGAGTGTAAAAACTCAAACTGGATAATATTACGGTGCCTTACAAAAATTTTAACTATTTTTTTTTTTAAGAATAAAAGCTCTGTCTTACTTGTTTACAGTGGCCGAGTATTTTTAGGAGGTATTTTTAAAAATGAAAAAAAAATTTAAAAAAATGTTTGAGAATCACTATTTTCTACCATATAACTACCCCCCCCCCTTCATAAAAACCATTGAGTTCTACAATAAAATATCAAAGTGTCATGGATGATGCCTATTGGTTGTCACATCACATTTGGTAGCCCGGATGAGAGCGCTTCAATATCCCTTTTTATTATTATTATTATTATTATTATTATTATTATTACACTGAACGCACGTTGGCAAGTATCGATTGCCCTTAAATTCGGACCTTGCCCTGAAAATTGCCTTTAGTCAGCGGCGCTCCGGGAACGGTCGACTCCCCGGGACACTTGACGGAACACGCCGCTTGGGTAATAACCGTGTAACAATCCGGGGATACAAAGATGACCATGAAAATTTGAAAAAGATGTGTGTTCAACACCTCTCATAAAGCATGTGAAATCATACAGCCCACACAGTGGGTACGTCATGCGACGCTAAAATTTTGCAATGCAAGAGATTGTAACCATTTCAAAATCTCAAATTTTGCATCGTCTTACCTCAAAGGTGCGTCCGCTGTATTCCGAGTGCGCCAAAGGTCATTGCGCAAATATTCAGAGGACAAGAACATGGAGAGATGACAAGTCGGCAGGAGTGCACATGACCTAATCCTCTCCTCGGTATATGTCCTTCACATGTGCTCAAGCCTATAATCTTCCAAAAGGGGGGAGGTTTTCCCCAATCCCGAGCGCCTATAATCTTCTCTCTCACCCGCCTCAGGCAGCTTGCCTGGTGACAGCGTGCGGCTCACTTTCGTCCGAGCGCACCGGCTGAAGTTGAAGTGGTGCTTTCACGGACGGGGTCCAGGCGACTCTGGAGCGGAGGATGTTTTTCGTTGCGGGGAGAGAGAGAGAGAGAGAGAGAGAGAGAGAGAAGAGAGAGAGAGAGAGAGAGAGAGAGAGAAAGAGTTTTCCCCGGTTGCATTCCCGCCCTGACAGGTGGCTCGGATGGTCACACACATGCACTCGCCCGCGCTCATCCATTCACACGGCTGGAGACACAGTGGAATTCGAAAAAGGGAGACACGCAACCTGTGAGCGGCTCGGTTCTCGGTCTGCGCCCCCTCTCTCCCCTCGCTTGCCTTTTATTGCTCTCTGGCGCCACCGAACGTTGGATTTTGCATATTTCGCATCGCGGTGTTCTTGGATTGTGCTGGAATTACAGGAACTGCTCCAGTTAGATGAACACTACTAGTCTTGGTGTAGTAAAAGTATCCCTCCATCCATTGTCTTTGCCGCTTATCCTCACGAGCGTCGTGGGGAGTGCTGGAGCCTATCCCGGATGTCAACGGGCAGGAGGCGGGGTACACCCTGAACTGGTCGCCAGCCAATCAGAGGGCACATCAAGACAAACAGTCGCACTCACAATCACACCTTGGGGCAATTTAGAGTGTCCAATTAATGTTGCATGTTTTTGGGATGTGGGAGGAAACCGGAGTGCCCAGAAGGGAACCCACGCAGGTAACGGGAGGACATGCAAACTCCAAACAGGTGGGTCCGGGATTGAACCCGGGACCCCATAACTGTGAGGCATCGCTTTATCAGCTGATCCCAACGTGCCGCCAAAGTAAAAGTTTTTTATTTTTAATTGTGCACATCGAGCCAAACAGCCACACTCACAATCACAACTTGGGCCAATTTTAGTGTCCAATAATCCATCCATCCATTTGCTTTGCCGCTTATCCTCACGAGCATAGCGGGGAGTGCTGGAGCCTATCCGGGCTGTCAAGGGGCAGGAGGTGGGGTACACCCTGAACTGGTTGCCAGCCAATCGTAGGGGACACGGAAACAAACAGGTCGCACTCACAACCACACCTTGGGACAATTTTAGTGTCCAACTATCCAGCCATCCACTTTGCCGCTTATCCTCATGGGGGTACCGGGGAGTGCTGGAGCCTATCCCAGCTGTCAACGGGCAAGAGGCGGGGTACACCCTGAACTGGTTGCCAGCCAATCGCAGGGCACATGGGGACAAACAACCACACTCACAATCACACCTATGGGCAATTTAGAGTGTCCAATTAATGTTGCATGTTTTTGGGATGTGGGAGGAAACCGGAGTGCCCGGAGGAAACCCACGCAGGCACGGGGGAGAACATGCAAACTCCACACAGGCGGGTCCGGGATTGAACCCGGGACCCCATAACTGTGAGGCCAACGCTTTACCAGCTGCACCACTGTGCCGCCATAGGAAAAGTAGTGAAAGTTAAAAAAATAAATAATTGTTAATGCCACTCTGTTGACAGCGCAGCAAAACTATTTTTTTTTTCCATTTTACTGATTAGTCCACCACATAAAAATTGCCAGTGGTACCTTGATTTACAAGTTTAATCATTTGTTCCACACCATTAAGGTGCACTACAATATTGTATTTTATTAAAAATATACAGCAACGAAATACATTGCAATTTTTTTTTTCCGAAATCAAGTCACACTAAAGGAATGTTTGGGGTTTAAAAACGCCTTTGCCTTACTAAATAGGCCACTTACCTTAATGCTAACATACAAGGCAAGAAATGAGGCTAATCGTTAGCATCCACTGTGGCAGAAGCAAGGAATATTTAAAGAAACGGTGAAGCAAAAGATACTGTAAAAATACTCACAGGAACATACACTTTATCGTACTAATATTATGGAGTCATTACAGTAGTAGCAGTAGAACTCTCATCTTCATTTGCATGATTGTAGAATATTACACCGCACCCTGGTGGCCAAAGGAGGCACAACAGAAGCAGCAGAACAATGAATTGGATTGCGCCACTAAATAAAACAATCGGTTTACATTTTTACTTTCGTGGGTTTTTTTGTGCGATATTATAGGGCTCTACTTTCCTGATTTGAACTGCATCTAAAGGTTTGAAAAGTCCATCGACGCATTGAGAAGCTTTCATCCGTGATGTCATGTCTTGAACCTGATCGCCGAGGTGCCAACGCTCCCCCAGACATGACGCTTCTTTGCCGTGAGCCTGACCGTCCTTTGAGGGATTTGATTTATATCCCACCCTCAGTCTGCTGTCCGACATCTTCTGGCTCTCCACTACATTTCTGTCCCTCAGCCGGAGATGAGCCCTTCCCACCGAAACGCATCATTTCCAAACCCATGCGCTCGTCGTGTCGATGCACCAGTAATTACTCTCAAATAAATTAAGAGAAACTGGGGCGTTACTGCCACACCAAGACACGTTTGGTGCTCTTACCCAAACTGGAAGTCGGTTTTCGTGACAACACAACAAGCAGGGTCTGTTTACATCTGGTGTGACCAGCGCCTGAGGAGATGAGGCCCAGTGTAACCAAAATGCAGGACTTCGAGGCAGAGGCATAATGTTCAATGGGCCACAGAAACGCAAACTAACAAATTTAACAGGACATGATCAAACAAAAGGGCACAGAAACGCTTGGCTAGGCGGGATCCAAAAGACATACAGCGAGGTCTGACGACTATGGGGCAAACAAACTTAACGGGACATGAGCAAACAAAAAGGCACAGAATCGCTGTGACCAGGGTTACTCTAACTTACACATAGAAGCGGAGAGTCCCACAGGCAGTGAATGCAACTCACTAACACAAGGCAACAAACTGGCAACTCTCAGTGACAAAACTACAAACTTAAATACCTGGTGTAATTGACCCCTCCGTACAGGGCACTTAACCACGCCTCCTGAAGTGACGTCACCCCACGTGTGCTAACCTCAGACAAACAATGAGCAAAAATGGCGGCACAGGAAGAAAAGACTAGAGCGAAATTGTCCGATTTATGAGCTGATTTCTCACTCGCATTCTTAGCGAATAGTGAAATATCGTCGAAAAGCCGACAGCGGGGCTTCAAGTATTTCAGCGAGGGGTATTTCAATGGTATTTCCATGCATATCGACGGAGAAACCATCGATATTAGCGCGAGATCTTTCCGGAGTCAGAGGAAGACCGAGAAGCCACATAATATAATATAGTATAACCCAAAGACGAATTCGTCATTGACACTTTCCTATTTTCGTGTTACCTATCACACTTGTGTGCAGAATCTGTATAGCCGTTTGTGAACCGCCGTATGAAGGAAAAGAAGAAGGCGAGGCTTGATTTACGAGTCGTTTCTCTCGTTTTCTTTGTGCAACGTCACGCGCTGCCCTCAATAATTATTCTTAAATTAGTGCCGAACCTACGTAAGTCCCGACCGAGTACGACAATCACTACTTTAGTGTCCTCAAACATCCTTCCTTTAGTCTTGGTGTCTCGGTGCACGTCGAAGGTTTTTAGGACTGCTAGTCCAGTTTAGCTTAGCTCAGCTCACCGCCAACAAAGCGACACGTTTGTGCAGTCAGATCATCGCAAAATATCGCTCAACACAGATCAAGTGTGTCAATCATTCACACGTAGCTATGTTATGCAAGCAAAGAACTGCTAATTCATTTATATGAGACATGTATTGAAAATCAAATATAGGGCTTACCTTCGAGCAAACATATCTGTTCCGGTAGATATTAGATGGATTTAGTTGATGATGCGGTCTTCCACAAAGTTTGATCCATCAAAGACATTTTTCGTACTGGGTCTTCGGTTTTGGAAAGGGTACGAATTGAACTCCACCAACTAGCCTTTCAGGATACCTGTCGTCTCCATTACAAAGTCCGTGACTACACCTCTTAACCATATCTATTGTTAAAGAACTCAAATACGGGATAAAACGCTAACAAAAGCTATACTGAACCCTGCCAGACCTTGTCTGAGGGAATGGCGGGTGCAAAAAGGGGCGTGGTTTATGCAGATCTCTGGCCTCTAATTGGTCAGCGACGCGGACGACGCAATTTCTACGGAGGGGTCAATTAGAGTCCAAATGGAAAACAGCTGTGACAGGTGTCAGAGGTGACACCGCCCAGAGCATTGGCTGGGCCACGCCCCTCTTGGCAGCCAAAACCCATTGCTATTAGTCAACTGCCTATAACATCTGTGACTTTGAGTGTGTGTGACTTTAAATGGGGAGTGTCCATGGGGCCAACGAATTAGTATGTGAGCTCATGTTAGCCGCTGGCTGTTAACTGGTTATTTTAAAAAAAAAAAAAAAAAAAATGAAAAATAAATAACTGTTATTTCAATAAATCATTTCAGAAGTTTTCTTCAGAAATAATGTTTTTAAGAATAGTTTATTAGTGGGAATATGTATAGGTATTCACAATAAATAAATGCTTATTCCTGTTGTTCTTCTGGCCACGATAAAAAGAAATGGGTTGAAGAATTTCAAGCACCCGAGAAAAGCTCCTTTTTATCGTTTTCACAGGTTAGGAGGAAGCTAATGAAAGTCCGTTAAACGGTCAAGTTTTCATATGCGATAAACTATTAAACAGTACACGGTTCAGCTTGAAGCGAGGGCTCGATTGTCCTCGACGGCACAAGCACAATAATGGGCAAAAGGTAGCCGGAGGCAGCGCAGGTGCGAGGCAACTGATAAGTTTTATCGGCAAAAAGAGCAAAAACACAGTGGAAAGATCACATTAGCATACTTTGAAAATAAATGTTTGCTTGTTGCTTGGGGCTCTTAAGAAGAGTGCTGGAGTGCTGCCTGTTGCTAATGGCATCATTGCAAGGCATCGCTAAAAAAAATTATAATAATAATAATTACACAAGCAGTCAGATTTTTTGGAGAGAAGAAAAATGTTAATCGCCACTCTATATTAAATATCGTCATCTTCCTAAAAAAATGCCCTAAGTCATCATTCAAAGAGTCACTAAGCTGAATCTTTCCAATTAAAGAAAAAAAAAGTGTTCAAAACAGCAGTTTTGTTCAATCATGCACAATATTCACAAATGAATCACTCCTGTGTATTAAATATCAAGTATATGTACGGTGGTACGTCAACTTCCGGTGGACTTGAATGATCTGATTTGAGGCATGTATTTGTTATTCCTCCTGTTCTCTAGGAAAAAACTAACAGTTTGCTGCCCCCTGGTGGCCAATGTGCACACCAGACCACTGAATTATCCATCCATCCATCCATTTTCTTAGCCGCTTATCCTCACAAGGGTCACTGGGGAGTGCTGGAGCCTATCCCAGCTGTCAACAGGCAGGAGGCAGGGGTACATCCTGAACTGGTTGCCAGCCAATCGCAGGGCGCATCGAGACAGTCGCACTCACAATCACACCTAGCGGCAATTTAGAGTGTCCAATTAGCATTGCATGTTTTTGGGATGTAGGAGGAAACTCACGCAAGCACGGTGAGAACATGCAAACTTCACAGTGGTGGGTCTGGGATCGAACCCGGGTCCTCAGAACTGTGGGGACAACACTTTACCAGCTGATCCACCGTACTGCCCACTGAATTATCATGAAACATAAACTATTTAATTCCTTACTTTCCATGCAATTATGTTATTACTGTGTTTGTATGGTACAGTACTATTTGCTTTTTTTTTTTTTTTATTAAAAGCATGATGTAAAATTTTTGCGATTGGCTGACAACTGGTTTAAGGTGTGCCCCGCCTCCTGCCCAAAGATGGCTGGGATAGGCTCCAAGCACTCCCGTGACCCCTGTGAGGATAAGCGGCTCAGAAAATTGATCGATGAATATAAAATGTAGTTGTTAGTTATTGATTAATAATACATCCATTTATTTCATTGAGAAATTATTGTTTGAGATAATCTGTCTACTAAATAGACAAGTAATAAAAACATGACTTGAAAAAAAACATTGTGCTACGATAAATCAACGGATTTTTTTTAACCCTACATCAATAAATTTCATGTACTATAATGAATAAAAACAATGGAAAATTAAAAAAAAAAAAATCCCCGGTGGCACAGTGGGTCAGATGGTAAATCGTTGGCCTCACAGTTCTGAGGTCTCGGGTTCAATCCCGGACCCACCTGTGTGGAGTTTGCACATCCTCCCCGTGCCTGCGTGGCTCTTCTCCGGGCATTCCGTTTTCCTCCGAAATCCCAAAAATATGCGACACTAATTGGACACTCTAAATTGCCCCAAGGTGTGATTGTGAGTGCGGCTGTCTTAATCTGTCCTGCGATTGGCTGGCAACCAGTTCAGGGTTTACCCCGCCTCTTGCCCGTTGACAGCTGGGATAGGGCTCCAGTGCTCCCCGTGACCCTTGTGAGGATAAGCGGCAAAGAAAATGGATGGATGGATGTTTCTTTCATAAAGTCATTCCGTTTCCTACTACACTGAGAAGTTGCTCGTTAATGGTTGTTTGTCAACACATACGCCCTGCAATTGTCGAGCGACACTTCCAGGGCGTACCCTGCCCCACTCGTGAGGATAAGCGGCATAGAAAATGGATGGATGGAAGTTGTGAGTTGGTTGAAAAGCTAGCAAACAAAAAAAAATGTTCTAAAATAATTGAGTACATCTATACACCAACTTTTTGAATGGATTCCCATTCCATATTGCAATGAATAATATGTACTGGGGGCAAGAATAAGTTGGTAGAAAAATATGTATGCGAAGAAGGAACTGGCACTGCCTCCACCGGACCAAACAAAAAATATATATCATGTTGTTGACGCATCTGGACAGGCGGCCACCCGATCGTTTCCTGTGGAGTCTGTTTGGGGTGTAAATAAAGTCAATGAAAACCAGTTTCTCAAAAGTGCTTTAGTTACTCGAAGGGATGAAATGCTTTTTGCCACAAAAATGATGAAGAGTATATAAAAAAAAAAAAAAGGTCATCTTAGAAAATGGCCGGCGTAAGACAGCACTAGAAGGACACAGAAATTGCAAGTCTGCCCATAAAAACATATCTCCTTCCCCCTCCAACTCGGTGGCAACACCGCACTTCTGAGCAGCGGTATTATTCGTCCTTGTGAGACGACTCGGAATGGGCTCGCTGTGATGATGTCGAAAACCGCGGCAGGAAAACGAGCTGCGGCCGAAATGGCAACGGCGGCGGGAGCACAAGTGTGATTCATAAGGGCGGAGAAGAATAACGCCGGTGATATTCACGTTTAGTCGGAGCTTGGAGGAAGAACAACAACTGTTCAGATGAGCCGTTGTGCAAAATGTACCACTCGAGTGTTCATCTTGGATCAATGGACTAAATTGTAACTGTACTGCAATGGTGACCCCCGGCCCCACCCCCCACTTCTAAATGTGTAACTTTGCACACTTGAGAAATTGGAGAGACTCCGATTTTGATGACTATTGACTGAATCGAAAGTGGGAGAGAGAAAAATTTAAATTAAATTAAATTAAAAAAAAAAAAAAAAACACATTCCTTATCTCAACTCGGCATATGTATTAAGAAGGAAGAAATTTAAGTATTAAAAATCCATAACTCTATCTGTTAACCCAACTTACCTGTGTGTAGCTACAATTACTTTGTGGCTATGTACATTAGCATGTTGTGTTTACATTAAATCTCTTGCCAGTCATCCACAGGATGGGCAAGACAGGAAACATGATTAAAAATCAAATTGGACCGTGATATAAGGCAACCTATCCGTACAAAACTGCCACATCACCATGTATACAATAATGGATTATGTAAATATATTCCACATGTGCGTTTATACTGCGATGCCCTCGAGAGGAACGCTGACAGCGTCACGGTGACAAAAACAACTTGCTCAGGTCTCGGGCCAGACTCCACAGCAATTATTATCAATTAAATATATTGCAGAAATCCATATAAATGCAACTTGTTTCAGCACAACTCTTTGGTTAATCGTGAAAATGGATTTGTTGAGCTACTAACCAATACAGTTCCACTTTCGCGCACATATACAAATGCGCATCTAACACTTTCAATAAAATTATGTTTTAACAGGTTACAAATATAAAACATTAACATAGCATGATTATCAGTGCAATGACTATAGTGGAGGAGAAAAAAAAATAACGCACTCACGCCAGCTCTTTATGCAAACATTATTTTCATAGGCCAAACTGAAATGATGAGCAAACGGGGTCATTTGTGCTGGTCTCCAATTAGGACCCAAATTGTTGAGAGCTGTACTGGAATATGCCTGTCCAATATACCAAAGATTGAAAAATAAAATATACAGCCTGCTTGTTGGAAGTCATTTCAGTCAGTCATAACTACTTTTGTGTGTGTGTGTGTACAGTATTTCACCATAAGAAGTAACAAAGAATACAGGTTTGAAGGTACTGACGACGCTGAGGAGTGAAATACGGCATCTTAAAGGTCAAGTGTCATCCCTATAAACATTCTAAAATAAGGTAATGGAATGAAAAATACATATAACATTATTCACTTCAATGTCGATCCGAAAAAAATAAATATGAGCAGAGAGCGCGTCATCCATGCGCAAAGTTGCGTTATGTTATGAGAGACCGATTACGTGGGCCGCCCCAAACTATTTTTTTTTAGTAGCTGTACACACACCTGCCTGTCATTTGGAGCCCACGAAGCTCTCGTCCTTTGCACCCGTGCAATCCATTTTTCACGACGAACCGGGTCTCTTGCAAACTTATGAAGGGTAAAATCCATCCTCCCGAGCGTTCGAGCAATGTACAGCAATGCAACGAGCCGGCATTTTGGCTAACACGGAGGAACAACGAGCTACCTACCAGCAGGTAAAACTGATAGAAACAAACGAGTCCACTTGAGGGCGGCCCTGCCATGTACGTCACTTCCTGCTTCTTCTCGAAAACAAATCCCTCTCGAGGATTTTCATGGCGGGAGTTACAAAAAGCTTTATACGTCAAAATCATGTTTTGTGGTGAAAAAACGCATTGATTACATACTAAAAAAAATCATGCATTTCATGACAGTGGACCTTTAATGAGTCGGCTATTTTACTTTACCTTCTGTGCAGCGAGTACAGCGGATCGGGTTGTATGTGCGTTGTTTTGTGGGGGTTGCGGGGGGGGGGGGGGTGCATCCAAATGCGAACGGATGAGACTCGGCAGTCCAGCAGCAGGAAGGGAGGAGCTCGCTTCAAATCTCGGACCACCCCCTCCCTTCCTCCCCACCAGCAACACAAACGCTACATTGAGCAGAGGAAACGGAAAAGACGAAACATACGCGAAGACGGATTTTGTTTTTTTTTTTTTTAATCCCTCGTGCAGAGTTGGTTCTTTTTCTCAGATCTCTTATTCTAAGGGGTGCTCGTTTGTTCGATTTTTTTGGGCGGAGGGGGGGGGGGGAGAAGTTGCCAGCTGTCAGCAGCTGGCAGAAAGCACCCGCCCTGCTCGGGAACACAAGACACTCGGAAGAGGAGGAGTAAGAAGGGGTTGACAGAACGAGAACGAGGGGAAAGAGGGAGACATGGCACCCCAGCCCCAACCAGGGCAGTCCCAGGTGAGGCAGCACATGGCCAAGTTCCTCCGGAGTTTCCCGGGGGTCGCCCGCCTGCTGCAGATCGTCTTCGGCGCCGGCCTGTGGGTCACCATAGCGGCCAACAAGTACGAGGGCTCCATCCATTTCGTGCTGTTCGTGGCGGTCCTCTTCTGGCTCCTGTGTCTGGGCCTCTTCTTCGTCTCGCTGCTGGACAAGCAGGACGCCGTGCCCGTGCTCGGTGGCCCCCGCTGGCTGAGCGCCAACCTGGCGCACGACGTGGCCGCCGCCGCGCTCTACTTGCCGGCCGTGGGGGTCATGGTCTACAAGACGGATCGCAATTCGTACTGCAACCTGGAGCAGTACAAGCACTTCTGCTTGTACAAGGTCTACCTGACGGCCTCGGTGTTCGCCTGCCTGTGCTGCCTGGCCTTCCTGCTCTCGGTGGTCTACGGTGCCTGCAGGAAGAGCCGAGGGGAGCAGACGCTCATCTGAGGGTAGCAACTTACTCTTTATTTCCTATTTTTATATATATATATATATATATCTAAACCACAGCAAGATGAGGAAGAGTTAACTTCACTGTATTTTCTTTTAATCCAACAAATGCAGATATCTATTTAAACACACGAGTGTCAAACTCATTTTTGTCACTGGTCAAATTGTCATTAATGCTTTCCCTCTGAGACTCTACTGACTGTGGAACCGCGTGAAATATATAATCACACGCGTCATATACCGTACAGTGGAACCTCGGATTTACTGTGCTCGACTTTTTCTAGAATTTGGTCTTCTATGACGTTTTTGTGCATTCTAAACGCACCTGCTCGACTGTCTCCCGCCTATTTTCCCCATTTTAAAATCCATTATTAAAAGTGAAGGCCCTTTGAAATGTTGGTCCGGAATCAAGTAAATGATTTTCACGGGCCACCCAAAATGACATGGCAGGCCAGATCTGGCCCGCGGGCCTTGCGTTGGACACCCGCGATTCCACATAAGGGGTGAGGAAAATTATTTAAATTATGTTAACAAATAAACTGCATATCATGCACGTTGTTGCATTAATTTAATTAATTAATTTGCCCAATCTTTTTTACTTTCTTTCTTTTATTTTATTTTTTTATGGGGGATCCAACACCAAAAATGCTCAATAGTAGTTTATCCCCACTCATTGTATAACGTTTGGGTGTCTTACAATATATATATTTTTTCCAATAGAATTATAATGGCCGTCAATTATCAATATTCAAGCACGGGTCCACTGTATTTATGTTTGCCTTTAAAGGGCGTGGTCAAGTGAGTGATGTCAGCAACCGGATTCCTTGCCATTTGTCCAATTCAATAAAACGAGGGGGAAAAAACATATTTCTCTCTCGATTTTAAGGTGCTTATACATCCACAAGTGGATTGTTTTCATGATTCTAAAAGAGAATATTACTTTTTTTTTCTTTTTTTTGGGGGGGGGGTCAGGCATCAACTACAGGGGTCCTCGGTTTATGGGATTCTGTTGCCATGGAGGCGATATACCCTGATACAAATATGAGGGTAACTGAGTGTGGCTTATCGTGACGTGTTCCAATTTATTACACCAAGTGCCATTTGTAATAACAGTGTCGTAAACTGAGGCACCCCTGTATTTTATTTTTTATCCGTTATGTCACTGCAGTAGAAAACATTGTCATACAGTATGAGTGGTACAACTATAACAATTTATACCCATGATCTTTTATATATAGATATAGATATTATATGTTTCTGTTTTTTCTATACTGGTCCTTTAGCAACAGAATGAATGTTACAGTTTTTGACTTTTTTCACAGTGCCCTCCGTCACATTGCTGTACGCGCAAAGCCTAAACGTAGTCATGTGACTGTTGCTGCCTCAAATGTCTTTAACAAACAAAAGTGTTCGTTTGTCAAGCCAAAAATCGGAAAAGTGCAAAAATAAAGAGCAATAAGAGGACAAAGTGATTTCTTGTGGGTTTGTTTTGTTTTGTTTTGTTTTCACAAAGTATGCGGAAGAGTGAGCCAGGGACACTTTGATGGCTTTGCCCCAAATGAAAGACAGATTTTTTTCGGGGGGGGGGGGCAAATGACAGAAGCCCCCATGAGCAACTTCCTGTCAGGAGATTAAAAAAAAAAAAAAAAAAATTCTGAGCCTACCAGAAGGGATCGTTTATACGCTTTGGCCACATGAAAGCGCCTCAAACGTGCCTCCGTGTCTGATAGCAAGTCTGAAAGTCTCCTAGCTGATAGCAAGTGTACGTGTTTGGGTATCTGGTTCATACCGGAACAGTCTGTTGGGGGTTTTGGAGGTGGGCTGATGTGCGGCCAATGAAAACGGGGGGGGGGGGGGGGGGTGATTCAACGTCTCGGCCTTTTCCAGTCAGCTGCGCACAAGTTCCTCTGGCGGCTAAATTCGGGGAGCCATTAAATCTCGCGCAAATCGCTTGTTTGTACAGAGGTTTGACTTCCAAGTGGTTGTAATTCCAAAGCTATTTTTCTATTCCTGAGAACTCTTGTAAATTGAAATAACCCGTCAGAATGGAACTCGCCATCATAAAACATTTGTTAATTGTAGGGTGACATCTTCACATTGCCTGCTGTCTTACGTGGTGAGAAGTAGTTGACCGCTCGGCAATAAAATTGAATATGGGGATACCTTGACTTCTGAATTTAGTTTTGTGACTAAAAAACACTTGTATCTCAAATCATCTTTCCCCACTGAAATGAATGAAAATACACTGTACTAAATGTATTGATCTCTTCCAGCCAAAAGGTCATGTTTTTTTGTAAATAAAATTACTACCTGAGGCTAGTATCATATCCATCCATTTTCTGAGCTGCTTATCCTCAAAAGGGAGTGCTGTAGCCGATCCTAACCTTCATTATTTTACATTAAATTTCATTACATTTACATCGATCATTCTGTTTCCTTTCACGTTACACCGAGAAGACGCGCGTTAATCGTTGTTTGTCAACATGTACGCCCTGCGAATGTCGAGCGACACTTCCTGGGCGTACCCTGCCCCGCCCCCTACAGTCAGCTGGCGTAGACGCCAGCTCACAGAGGGCTAAAGTAAAGTAAAAGTACTTGGTATTGCAAAGCAACACCCTCGAGGGTGGCGTCTGTGTGTTAGACGAGTAGGAGCGCAAGGGTTAACATCTGACCATCTGCGGGAGCAAGATGCACATCTTGCACTTCTAAAAGCTTAGCACCCCCACGCCTCTCTCTTCCGACCCCCACCCTCTCTCTCTCTCTTTCTCTTTTTCCGCCTTCTGGGACTTAAGCAATGAAGTGTCTACATGTCCACGCCTCCGAGAGTAGACGCACGCTTGCAGTATATATGCAAGCCAAATGACCACATTCGGCGTGGCCTATGAAGCAACGTGATGAGAGTCTCAGTTATGGCGCCTGTTGACGAGGAAGAGGAATCCACATTAATAGCCTCCCCATCGTGTCCACATCTGGTCAGATATGATCGTTTCCTGCTGTATGCGCGTTTGAATTCAATTTACATCCTCGTGCTGATACTTTATAGCGGGGGTCTCAGAAATGCGGCCGGCGGGCCATTTGCGGCCCGGGAGATGATATTTTGCGGCCCCCACCTTAATATGAAATAAGAATGGAAGTTGAGTTTTATATGGATGGCGCTTTTTACAGTGTTGTGTGCGGAGCAGACCATTCACGGTGTGAAATCGACCGGGCTTTATGCAAGCAGTGAAAACAAACCATTCTGGGTTACTCCAACACTCTCAAAACATGCATGTTCTGTTAAATGAAGACTCCAAATCAGTATTTCCCCACCTTTATTGCGCTGAAGCATTTATTATACAGTACATCTTGACGTGTTGAAGAGTCACTGAATACTTTGATTTTGGAGGTTTCCGTGCGAGGGGGCAGACAAATCCAGCTTGATGGTTGGTCGACAGATTGTGTCTATTTCTCCTAAGATGAGGTCATGAAGACACACAAAGGAGTAGTTATCGTCTGCCTCATGCAACAGCCCCCCCCTCCCCCAAACCACATCTTGCTTTGTCTCGCAGCAGAGTTATGACACAATATCACCGATATCAAACGGAGAGTCACGACGTGGGCTTTCTTATCCTAACACTGGGCCCAAAAAAATTACATGAGGTTATAATTAAAGGGGAAATCCAGTGGTTTGCATGAACAATGTATCCAAAAGGTCATGTAATATCTATATTTTTACAATGTGATGTTAAATCCTCTCTGATTTAATAGCGTTTTGAGAAGATTTTTATCAACAATTACGAATTTACAGGGGCGCTGCCATTTTCGTGAGTCACATGACCTACGTGGGCGGATGTGGCGTGTACCGTGCCGTTCCAAACGCTTGATTACATGGGACACCATTTATGCGTACCTCTGATTTCTCGGATTTATCCTCATCTGATGAAGAAATAGCAATATCGGTTGATCGGGAAGACGGAGGAATACTTCCATACAGATTTGAACCTGCGGCTGTAAAAAATGTTCAATATTCGGATGGTTCTTCAGGCGGAATGCCACGGAGTCTGCCTGCTCGGAGGCCGAAGCGCGACATAACTGCGTAAACAAAGGCCCCCGGGAGCTCCGGGACGGCAGCCGCGGATGGTTCTCCGGACGGGAATGACGCAGGAGTCTGACGAGCGAGCTCCGGCGGCGGACTGCGAGCCGAGCTTCGGTGTCCGGGGAGGCCGTTAGCCGAGCTTCAGGGAGTGAGCTAACAGCCTCCCCCGGACGCCAAAGCTCGGCTAACGGCCTCCCCGGACGCCGAAGCTTGCCTGACGGCCTCCGCCACTGAATCTCGGCTCGCGGCCCGCCGTCAGGGCTCGCTCGTCAGACAAATGGTGTCCCATGTAATCGAGCGTTTGGAAAGGCACGTTACACATGACCTACGTGGGCGGATGTGAGGTGTAACGTGCCGCTGTTAGCTCACTCCCTGAAGCTCGGCTAATGGCCTCCCCGGCCACCGAAGCTCGGCTAACGGCCTCCTTGGCCGCCGAAGCTCCGCTAACGGCCTCCCCGGACGCCGAAGCTCGGCTCGCGGCCCGGCAACGGAGCTCGCTCATCAGACTATCCATCCGAATATTCAACATTATTCTACAGCCGCAGGTTCAAATCTGCATGGAAGTATTCCTCCGTCTTCCCAATCAACCGATATTGCTATTTCTTCATCAGATGAGGATAAATCCGAGAAATCAGCGGTACACATAAATGGTGTCCCATTTAATCGAGCGTTTGGAACGGCACAGTACACGTCACATCCGCCCACGTAGGTCATGTGACTCGCGAAAATGGCAGCGCCCCTGAAAATTCGTAATTGTCGATGAAAATCTTCTCAAAACACTATTAAATGAGAGAGGATTTAACATCACATTGTAAAAATAGGGTTACGTAATACATGACCTATTGGATACATTGTTCATGCAAACCACTGGATTTCGCTGTCATATAATTCAAGTGCGAAGGCATATTTTTAACAATGTGGCCTGTGGTTGCCTGACGACCACCCCAGCGTGTACAGTACCTGCAACCCTCGTGAGGACAAGCGCTATAGAAAAAGGATTGATTTCTCCCTTACACAACACATGAACAGTGCATTCATTCAGCAGTTCTGTCGTCTGGGGGTGGGGTTGGGGCTGCTGTAACAACCCCCCCCCCCCAAAAAAAAAAAAAAAAAACAAATCTCACCATGTTCAGGAACTATAAAGAGAAACACTAAAAGCCCCACTATGTGGCAATTCATTGTTTACACAAACAGGAAGTGTTAACCCGCGTCGCCTACTGGAAGTTTTGTGCTCGGCGTTCGTGTTGTTTTTTTTTTTCTTTCTTTCTTGCGACTCGCCCTCCCTCTCCATTCACTTGTCCGCCGCGTTTTCCCCGCGCCCTCCTCTTCCTCCGCCTCGGCTGTGGAATGTGCATCGCTGCAGTATGCAGCCGGAGAGCGTGGTTAAAGGGCCGCCGGGCCGCGCGAGCGCCGTCTGTGTTTTCGCGTTTCTGCGTGGGTGCGAGGGAAATAAAAAGTGGGTGTCAGCAGGAAAAACGAGAGGGGGCCAGAGCCATTCGGGGTGGAGAATGTGCTGCCCTTCGCTTTGGGTGTGGAGACGAATGACGGTCTGAGAAGCGGCAAAGCACATACTGCGAGTGTCCTTGTGACTACAGTCAACCAAAATACTAAGTTCAAAAATAAAATTCCATTTTTACTGATGTCACACTTTTTCCTGAATTAGCCACACACCACTGCGCGCCGCCATTTAACCTCTCAACCTAACGCGTACCCAGTCTTCAAGTCTCCAAAGTGTTCTCGGTAACTATGTTTTTGTGGACTTGCTAACCATCAGAGAGCCTTCTTCTGACTTTTTTTCGACAACTCCCGCCAGTTCGCTGAAGCTTTGTCCAGAGTTGCTAGTCGGCGCGCTCCTCAAAGCCTAGCGATCCGGTACACAAGTCCAGCTGCATAAGCGGGAACATCGTCTAACGCTTCACGGAGACTTGCCCGGCAGCCGCGGACGGGAATGACGCGGAGTCTGATGAGCGAGCTCCAGTTGCGAGCCGCTAGCTGAGCTTCCAGGCGGCGGAGGCCGTTAGCCGCGGATGCCGAAGCTAGGCTACAGGCCTTCGTTTAACGCTTCCGACGAAAGACTTTGGACGTTCTGCGACTCTGCGCTTCACGGCGACTCGGCTTTGTGGACGATTGCCCGACGCTGCTATCCCGCTGCCCGGTCTCAACCGCCATCGTGCTGATGTGTCGCCGAGCTAAGCTAACAAGCTTACTCGATACTCTTTACATTACAGTTAAGATCCTTTTTTGTCTGTCACTTTTTTTTTGTGAAATACTGGATTTGTTTATTGTTTTGTCTTTTTGCCATTGTCATCAAATTTTACACAAATAACAAACATTTAGCTTTGGTCGCGGTGAGCTAATATACAGGTTTTACTTTTTGGAGAAAAAAAATGAAGAAATGGAGTTTGCCTTGATATTAAAAAAAATAATATTCCACCGCCTTTCGTTTTCCGCGTTGGCATACACGTAAGTGCTCCTCCTTCGTGGTTTCTGTCACATAGAGTAAAATATCAAGATACTGCGCCTTTGTTACGTAGTCCTGAGTCCCGTGATGTGTGCATGCCACGTAGCCTAACAGTCAGTCTGGGCTGGATGTGCTGTCGGGCGCATCTTCAATAAATGCGCTTAGAAACATAATGTCGTCCACTTTGTCTATCTATGAGTAACCGAGCTCAGGGCTGGAAAATGGCCGCCGTTAGAGGCAGCCCAACGTGTGACGTCGCGTGAAAACAACCCATTGTTGTGTCTGTGTCTTCTGAAAATGCGAGGGGTATTCAAGAATATGAGTACACTGTATTAACCTGTGAAAAAATACACTACCGGTCGGTCGCCAACAATGGCCTCTAATTTTTTTAACGTAAGTTGGGCACTTAGCGTACCTCGTGTTACCAATAGCTGTTCTGGCCTGTTTCTAAGTTGACCCAAACACGGAGCCTCTCCTCCCTGTCTGACCTCTGACCTCTACTGGAATGTTCCAGCACACTTGCTGCTTGCCGTCAAGCCGGGCTCTTATCAACTGGTGAGGCAACTTCTTGCGATTTTCTTTGCGCCGATGCAAGTGGAGAAAGAAAAGGATCGGTGCAAATGAGAATTTAATCAATAGGGGGCGCCATATTGTTGTGTTACACAGCCTTGAAAGAGGAGTGGGGGGGTGGGAGCAACCCTGCCATTGCCTAAATTTTCTTAAAATGCACTTCAGGAAATACTAAGTTAAACATTCTCTGCAAGTTGTTTTTCCCCCGTTAGCGTTAATCGATATTATACTGTAATTACTTGTTTATTAACACAATTATATTTTGTTATTTGGAGGTATAGTCGAGCAGCTGGTAAAGCATTGGCCTCACAGTTCTGAGGTCCCGGGTTCGATCCCAGCCCCGCCTGTGTGGAGTTTGCATGTTCTCCCTGTGCCTGCGTGAGTTTCGTCCGGTCACTCCGGTTTCCTCCCACATCCCAAAACATGCACCATTAATCGGACACTCTAAATTGCCCCTAGGTGTGATTGTGAATGCGACTGTTTGTCTCTACGTGCCCTGCGATTGGCTGGCAACCAGTTCAGGGTGTATCCTGCCTCCTGACAATTGACAGCTGGGATAGGCTCCAGCACTCCCCGCGACCCTCGTGAGGATAAGCGGCAAAGAAAATGGATGGATGGATATTTTATTATTTAGCTATAGCTGTTTTATTTTTGTTGTTTTTCATCCCTGCTTTAAAAAAAATTCTAGAGCATTTCTCAAGAATTTCTAAAGAACTATAGAACTTTAAGTACTATATCATTTCTATCGAAATTATATAGAAAATCATAAAAGTTCTATAGAACAAGTTGTTCTGTACAAATTCCATAGATTTCTATAGAATTTTTTTTAGCAGGGATGACAAGACTAAATGTTGGGTATGATTTATTTTATTTATTTTGTATTATTTTTATTATTATTATTATTATGGAGAAAATAAAGTAATATCGGAGAACGGAGTGCATGAAGGTCAGGATACGCCCACCTCTGTCATTGGTCAAAAACGAAGAAAAGTCTTCTGATACTGGAATCTCATTGGATAACGCAACACGGAAGCGAAGTGGCGAGTGATCGATTTTTATGAAAGTCCTTTTCACCGCGTTGAAGTGGACCGCAGCAGTCAGCTCGTCGTCCGAACGTCCGACAAGACGCATATCCCTCTTGTCCCGATTGTTATTTTATCCACTTTCGTCCGATAATGGCCGCCTACAAGCTGGTGCTCATTCGCCACGGAGAGAGCAACTGGAACCAGGAGAATCGCTTCTGCGGCTGGTTCGATGCCGACTTGAGCGAGACGGGCGAGAAGGAGGCGAGGAGAGGCGGGCAGGCCCTCAAAGGTGAGCGACGTGCGAGTTTTATTCTCGATTAACAAATTTGATTCTATCTGCACTACAGTCCGCCTCAATTCCACACAGAAGATGAAAAAGTGTATCTTTTCGCGATTGACATCCGATTCAGATTATGGCAAATAATATTTATATTCGTCATCCATCATTTAAGAGAAATACGTGATATGGGCTGTGAGAGTTAATTTGCGATTTTTGATTTGTGCCAACTTGAAAATGATAAGATTCTAAACCATCAAAAATGTATTCTGTTGGTAATCTGAGAAAAACATATACAGTCAAAAGGTAATTCATTAATTTAGTAACATTGTTCTTATTATTTTTTGATTGTCTTGCTCATGTTGCCAGTATAGTTCTGATAATGCACTCAAAATTTAGCTTGCCGTAACCATTCATTCATTGATTCATTTTCCAAGCTGCTTATCCTCACGAGTGTCCCGGGAGTGCTGGAGCCTATCCCAGCAGGAGGCAGGGGTACACCTTAAACTGTTTGCGACAACAGCCTCACGCATAATCACATCTGGGGGGGGCATTTTAGAGTCTCCGATCTATGCATGTTTTTGGGATGTGGAAAACGGAGTACCCGGAGAAAACCCACACAGGCACGGAGAGAACATGCAAACAACCACAGAGGCTGTATCATTATTTAAAGTGTGTATAAATTTTTTTGGGGGGTCACCCTGTACTTAGTCTGAGGGTCTTTTGCCACTTGTGATGTGCAGAGGTGAATACATCCAGTGTTATTATGCCATATAATTTTCCCAGTATAGGAATTATATAACATGCATAAACAGGCTTTTACTTCCTTATGACACACCTCCATGGGATTATTAAAAAAAGTAAAAACATACTGCACTCCCCAGCAAGTGGAGACATGCGTGCCTTGCCACGGATTGTGTTGAATTGGGCGACACGGTGCGACACTGGTTAGAGCGTTGGCCTCACAGTTCTGAGGGCTGGGGTTCAAATCCCAGCCCCGCCTGTATGGAGTTTGCATGCGCTCCCCATGCCTATGTGGGTTTTCTCCAGGCACTCCGGTTTCCTCCCACATCCCAAAAAACTTGCATTCATTGGAGACTCTAAATTGTCCTTAGGTGTGATTGTGAGTGCGACTGTTGTCTCTATGAGGCCTGCGATTGCCTGGCGACCAGTTCAGGGTGTACCCCGCCTCCAGGATACCCGCAACTATTGTGAGGATAAGCGGCGCAGAAAATGCCTGGGCGGATGTATTGAATTGATAGAAGAGTGTCGGCCAACCACATAATTCTTAAAAACCATATTGGAATTGTTGTAAAACCAAAAATGTACATTGAATAAGTGCCATGGCCCAAAAACGTTACTTGCAGACGAGTGATAAAGAATACAGAAAATATGAATTTGTTACAAAATATGAATTAACGTCTCCTGTTCTTAAACCCCGCAGACGCAAACTTCGAGTTCGACATCTGCTACACGTCGGTGCTGAAGAGGGCCATCCGAACCCTCTGGTTGGTCCTGGACGCCATCGACCAAATGTGGTTGCCCGTGCAGCGCACCTGGCGCCTCAACGAGCGCCACTACGGCGGCCTGACGGGCCTCAACAAAGCCGAGACGGCGGCCAAGCATGGCGAGGCCCAGGTGAAGATCTGGAGGCGCTCCTTCGACGTGCCCCCGCCCCCCATGGGTCCCGAGCACGACTTTGACGCCGTCATCAGCAAGGTGAGGGCAGGATGCAGATGCCATGCGGGGGGGGGGGGGGGGGGGGGTGCTCAACTGTTGGTTTGTGACGCAAGAGTACACATTGAGCAACCGTACTTGCGTAAACCTTAACAAAAGAGGAGACTTTAACTTGACTGTTCAGGCTACAAAACCCGACGAAATCAGCAGCAACGTGACCCGTTGCTCTTTAGCTGCGGGAGTTTGGATGGTATTGCCTAATAGCACGTGTGAGGAGTTAATATATGACTGCAAAGAATAGGTTAAAGTTCAGCCTCAAAGTCAGAATGGATGCCGAGTGATCCGTCCTACCGTCATTTCCGGCCTATAACGCGCGACTTTTTTCACACGCTTTCAACCCCCGCGGTTTATGCGGTGATCCGGCTAATTTGTGCGTTTTTTCTTACGGCCGCAAGGGGGCACTCAAGCGGGGGGAAAAAAGGTACGAGTGAGACCGGTGGAATATATGTGCCGAGGAAGTAATTTTTACCGGTCCGGCCCTGTTAGCGCTGCGCTAGCGTGTTACTGACGTGTCTCGGTGATTTTTACCAGTATTTTTATTTATTTTTTTTAACCAGCTCTGTTAGCGCGGGGGCGCTACTGTTAGCATTAGCGCGGCGGCGCTAGCGTAAAACTCTCTGTGTACCGTCTTTCTTTGTAAATATCTCAATGTGGGTGTCAATGTGGGCCCTTGCAGCTTTTACACAGCTGCGGCCTATGTATGTACCAAAGAGTATTTCCTTTACAAATGTACTCGGTGAGGGTTAGAACCGCTGAAGGCCGGGAATTACGGTAGTTCAAATGTGACGGGATGGCATTCAAGCAATAGCAAGTAGAAAAGCACCCATTGGCCATTTCCACTGCATTAGACATTAATTGCACATTTGACATTTTATTTGTTCCCGGTGCAGGATCGGCGCTACGCAGACCTGACCAAGGCGCAGCTTCCCACCTGCGAGAGCCTCAAGGACACCATCGCGCGGGCCTTGCCCTTCTGGAACGAGGAAATCGCCCCGCAGATCAAACGGGGGAAGCGAGTGCTCATCGCCGCGCACGGGAACAGCCTGAGGGGCATCGTGAAGCACCTGGAGGGTGGGTAGACGTCCACCTTGACTCAAGGGCCCCAACTTTCAAGTCCATTTTTTTTTTCTTCTATTTTTACATCACGTCACGGGGGAAAAGGTGACCTACATATCGTAATTCCCGGCCTACAGAGCGCACCTGATTATAAGCCCCACCCGGCAACATGCAGCAGCTACACAGTCGCAACACGGTAGGACAGCACGAACAGGGGCAGCTAACGCTAGCACGGCGCTAATGCTTGCGGGGCGCGAACAGGGCCGGTTATAAAAAAACAGTGTGTTTTAAGCACATTAATTTCTCTTTTGGGTATTCCATTATCTTAACGCAAACCCACAATATCATACGCCTTGATGCTGTGGTGTGTTAATCCTTTAAGCATTGGATATTTGAACACCTACTATGCAGCGACACGAAGACAAAAAATACATAGTTATATAGTATTTATTATTTGCTTGAAATGACCAATATTACTGCAGCGCACTGACAAACCGAATTAACCACCGTAATTCCCAGGCTACAGAGCGCACCTGGTTATAAGCCTCACCGAGTACATTTGTAAAGGAAATACCATTTGGTACATACGTAGGCGGCAGTCGAGTAAAAGCCAAAAGCGCCCACGTTGAAACCCATGACAGTACAGAGTTTAACGCTAGCGGTGCCATGCTAACGCTAGCGCCGCCGCGCTAACAGGCCTGGTTTTAAAAAAAAAAAAAAAAAAACATACCTGTAAAAATCACCGAGACACGGCAGTAACACGGTACCGCAGCTCTAACGGGCCCAGACCGGTAAAAGTGACTTCCTCGACACATGTATTCCACCGGCGTCACTCTTAACTTTTCCGCTCGAGTGCCACCTTGCGGCCATTAGGAAAAAAAAAAAGCAAAAATTTGCCGCATCACTGCATAAACCGCAGGGTTGAAAGCGTGTGAAAATAGTCGCGGCTTATAGGCCGTAAATGAGGGTGCGTGCACACAAAACAACTTGACATAAAACAGAAGGTAAACGAAAAGAGGCAACTTGTCTAACGGTTGGATTAAGTCTGGGTCGATCGGTCGGGACTGCAGAGTTGGTTGCATCTGATCTTTATTAAGGGTTCCTCGTTTGTACTTTGAGTGGTGGCAAGTGTGTGGCCGTTCCGATTGAAGAGAAGTTTCAATGTGATTGGCTAATTCCATTTACAAAGGGGTGTGCACACTTATGCAACCAGAAGATGTCAGTTGTTTATACTTTCCACTTAATCTCTTTTTGTACAGTTTACAGGTGACATTATGTGTGGACTTCCTGTATCCATTGTTTGTAAACAGAATACAAAAAAACTTTTAACATCCCTTCCCTAAAAGGACGTCACAATATCGTATCGATTTTTATTGATTTCTTTTTTTTTTTTTTTTTTTTCTTGTGCTGCTTTCCGTGCAGGAATGTCGGACGCGGCCATCATGGAGCTCAACCTCCCCACCGGCATCCCCATTCTGTACGAGCTGGACAAGAACCTGAAGCCCGTGAAGCCCATGCAGTTCCTGGGAGACGAGGAGACCGTGCGCAAAGCCATGGAGGCCGTCGCCGCTCAGGGCAAGGTTAAGAAGTAAAAAAAAAAAACAAACAAACAAACAAAACACTTGGATCACTCACAACGAGTCTCTTGATGTCACTAATCGTTGTGTGTTTAGTTGGAACACTGTAACGTCCTTGTGCTGGGGAATTAAGTCAATACAACGTTGTTAAGACGGTAAATAAAAGGTTCATTAATATGAAACACTCAAAAATATTATTGGACTTGTGTTCATTTGTGCACTTGATTATGTAATTAATGATAAATTACAATAAATCGATGTTTTAGGCCTCATACAATTGTGTGTTTTAAATTGTAATCCATAAATGACGTTTGAATGGATTTTGATTCTGAGAATGACTACATGATGGACGGATTACTCAGAAAAATGTGTATAACGCACATTGAGAATGGAATTTTCTGTCTGACATATTCCGAGAATAATGCGAAATTATCAGGTTTTCTGATTACAAGTAAAATGCACGCTTTTATCGGCGCATTGGCCTCACAGTTCTGAGGACCAGGTTCAAATCCCGGCGCTGCTTGTGTGGCGTTTGCGTGTTTTCCTCGTACCTGCGTGGGTTTTCTCCGGGTGGGCACTCCGGTTTCCTCCCACGTCCCAAAAACATGCATTCATTGGACTCTAAATTGTCCCTAGGTGTGATTGTTGTTGTTTTCTCCATGTGCCCTGCGATTGGCTGGCAACCAGTTCAGAGTGTACCCCGCCGCCTGCCCGGTGACAGTTGGCATAGACTCCAGTACTCCCATGCACCCTTGTGAGGATAAGTGGCTCAGAAAATGATTGGATGACAACGAGTATGCCCTTATCCTGACTTAAAAGAACAACTTTAAATGGCCACTGAATTTAAAAAAAAAAAAAAAAAGGTTAATGTGTGTTATGTCATTAATGTTAATTGTGTTATCGTTTCTGGAATGTTGTCCTATGGTGAATATGAGTCCTGCAGTGCTATGACTACTGAGCGGGTTGCTGTAAAACATGATGGCAAAACATAAATAATCCAACCATTTGTCTAACGAGTGTTAATATTCTCTCATGTGTAATGCTGAAAATAACATTAAAGATGTATCGCATCTCTGTCTTTCTTTCAGTTCTTCATTTTAGCTGGAGATGAATTCAAGAGACTCCTTGGGGTGGGCGTAGTACTGTATTTAACTTTGCGTATAGAGCTCGTGCACCTATGTCATCAAATCACGTCACATGTCCGCAAGGGCCGGTCTCGCAAAGCATGTTTCAATGCTAGGTCGGTTGGAGACAATGCGAAAATACGTCTTGTCGCACGACGCCCAGAGTTTTGTCCGATACCGTTAAACATTTAGAAGGTGATAATAAACGAAGGTCTGCATTGTTCTCAAATGAGTCCAATGCGTCTTTAAAAAAAGAAAATAAACCGCTGGGATCGGCTTCAGCCCTCGTACACGGAAGCGCGTTGCGGCCACACGTTAACCTAGTAAACCTCTGTGTGACCGACAGTTGATTTTCTTTTTTGATTTTTTTTTTTTTTTTTTTTATTTTAAATTGGACTCATTTGAGAAAATGTCATATTTGACATAAATTAAAAAAAAAAAAATCTGTCGGGGAGAGGTTTACAGAAGATTAATGTGTGGTCGCAACACGCTTCCATGTACGTTGGAGATGACTCCCTGTCATTTTTTTTTAAATGCATTGTTCTCAAATGAGCCAACTTGGCATTATAAATACTTCTCGAGAATTTGAGATGGAGAAGAATAATTCCTACCTGAAATGAAGTAATCGCTACACAGTCGTGTGTATTTGGTTGGGCACCGTCCATCACGTTTAATTGCCGAAATCCGTCGATATTTTCCTGTCTTTTCCGCTGGTATTCCATATTCCAACGATCTCTTTGAATATCTGTCTCAGCTGTTGTGACAACCAACAGCACAACAGGTCTCGGGCATTGCGACTATTCTGCTCCTTTTCATTGTCGCCCCACCCCACATGTCGAGCAGCTCTTTTTGACCTGCAATATGGCGCCGTGAATGCTCACAATGTTCAAGAGTAAAATGTTTCTAAATCGATTACGTCACGTGACTGGTGAGGGACACCCAGAGGACTGGAAGATGAAACAACGGATGGATTATAAAAGTAATATAAGAATACACAAACGTTCAGCATCCAAATAAGAGAATATAAAAATCTGATGTGGAAAAGTATTGTCTCCTCCAGGGGGCAGAATTGTGTGGCCAGCGCCCTCGTCTGCTGTGTTTGCGTCACAAGACCGAAGAGAACAACTGTACAAGACTACAAAGCCCACAATGCAATGCGGGGCAAATAAACAGTTCGAGGCAGTGGTTCGAGGATTTCGGGCGGGCGCTGGCTTTGCTTGCAGGTTTTCCGCTTCTGCAGATTGCGATCCGTGAAGAGAACTGAGGGCCCTTGGAAGATGGGTGCTGAAAATAAAGATAATCGGTGAGTCCACGCGCGGAATTTAGAAAATCCTCGATTGTGATGACGTTTACTGTCAGCAGCTATTTTAAAAGAGCACTTCCGTCTTTCTCGTGTCATGCTAAATGAGATCGAGCTACGTTCGTTGTAGTTTTGTGTTTATATTCGCGATTTTGACTAAACAATGACCTCTTAATGGCCTTTTTGATTGTGACAAGGAAGCGTGAAGTTCACAACAATTGTGATCCCTAGCAATGGTATTTTAGGAAGTTATTTAAATCCTGCTTTATTTTGAACGCTTGTGTCGGATGTACAGTATCCAATCAGGTGTACAGTAATTGGATACATTTGGATATTCGCGTTTTTTTCCTAAAACCCAATGTCCTATTTTTGTTGTTGATAAAGTCACCCATTTTGCTGCTCACGCCAAAGCAATGAATGTGTTACTATGTTATCACTTGACTAATGCTGTCACTGTTCGATTTCATTCCCTAATTTTTCCCGTGTGGCTTTGAGATTAGAGTCGATATTTTTTGGGGCGTTTACTCGAATAGCTATAATAACATAATAATTCTTGTTTTTTAATTATTATATTAACAAAATATTAACTTCCACGTTATCGCAATGTGATTGTACCGTTTTAAAGAGGAAATCCAGTGGTTTGCATTAACAATGTATCCGATAGGTCATGTAATATGTACTCCATTTTGACAATGTGATGTTAAATCTTCTCTCATTTAAGTGTGTTTTGAGAAGATTTTTATCGACAATTACAAATTTTCAGGGGCGCTGCCATTTTCGCGAGTCACGTGACCTACGTGCGCGGATGTGACGTGTACCGTGCCGCAACAAAGGCTCGATAACATGAGACACCATTTATGCCCAGTGCCGATTTCTCGTATTTATCCTCATCTGATGAAGAAATAGCAGTATCGGTTGATCGGGAAGACGGAGGAATACTTCCATACAGATTTGAACCTGTGGCTGTAAATAATGTTGAATATTTGGATGGTTCACGCTCACGGCTGTGTATGGAAGTATTCCTCCGTCTTCCCGATCAACCGATACGGCTTTTTCTTCATCAGGTGAGGATAAATCCGAGAAATCAGTGTTGGGCATAAATGGTGTCCCATGTAATCAAGCGTTTGGAAAGGCACGTTACACATCACATCCGCCCACATAGGTCATGTGACTCTCGAAAACGGCAGCGCCCCTGAAAATTCGTAATTGTCAATAAAAATATTCTCAAAACACTATTCAATGAGAGAGGATTTAACATCACATTGTCAAAATAGAGTACATATCACATGACCGATAGGATAAATCGTTAATGCAAACCAGTAGATTTCCCCTTCAAAGAAAGCATTCTGATAGCAACAATCGTTAGTAATAATTTTTGGCAACATCACCTCTTCTATGTCTGATGCAGGACACCTAAGCTTACAGCGCACTATTCCTTACGGAATAAAGGTGAGTCAAAGAAATACATGCAGCGCTGTTTTTTTCTTCTTCTTTCTAACTTCTAAATATTCGTTTGGATCAGGATTCTGACACCATTGTCAATGAAGTATTACATATCGTGTGTGTGTGTGTGTGTGTGTGTGTGTGCGCGCCACAATTCTACCATCATTACATACATTATTGTAGAATGTTTTTCGTTCTTCCAGAAACTCCAATGAAACCCTCCCAGATCACTAATTGCCTCGCGGCCCTGCCCATGAGAACGTTCCCGTCCCCGAGACCCGACGCGTGCCAGCACCACATCTCGTCTTCCCCGTACCAGCCTTCCTGTCGTCCGACGTCGGTTCGCTCATCAGAGTCGCATCATGAGGAGCGCCGCAAGTCGCCGTCGGGATTGCGACCGCCCCGCGTGCAGCGCCCCCAACCTCCGGTCGCTCTGACCGTAGTGGACAACACGCCCGACGGGTCGAAAGTCTGCAGACGGGGTGTTTCCCAAGTCGAAACCCCGCACCCCAGAAAGCGTTTAAACACCCACTCCCTCTCACCAGTGACCGTGTCAGTATCTGACTCAAGAAGACACGGCAGTCTACAAAGACGAGAGTCAACAAAGGTATCATATCATATGAATTTATTGGTGTACTTCTGGTGAGGGGGGAAAAAAATCACATTGTTGCAAAGATGTTGCGAGAATTTGCCTTTCACCAAAAAACAAAACAAAACGTGTTTTCTTTGCTTCTTTAGGATTGTTTGCAAACGTCTCCAAATGAAAAAGCCATTCCAGGTAATTCTTCACAATGCAGTTATTGGTAATAATTCCTTATTTCAAGTAACGGAAAAATGCGACAAACTGCCGCCTCCCTGTAAATGTCTGCAATTGCCAGAACAGTGAACCACTGCGTATTCGCATTTATAGATTATTTTGGGGAACCTATCGTCTGTTGTTTTCTATAAAACTAGCCTGTTCTATGTTTTTGGGCTTAGTTCATTTCTACGTGTTAATGTATTAATATTGACTTATGCACCAAGGAACAAGTTCAACTGAGTGAAGGAGCTTTATTTAATAAGGCCATAGCATTGTCTAATGGAAAATAGTGCTTTGCAGGTAGGCAATAACGAACCAACCGAGTGGTTGTCAGTTACTCGAGAATTTTCCCTATTTGCAGCCGGGCTTGGTACCTACTGTCGTAATAGTTCAAACCAGGGGTGTCAGACTCATTTTTGTCGCGGGCCACATTGTACTTGCGGTTTACCGCAAAGGCTGCGAAACGATAAATATCTTTAACCTCATCATATTTACACATGAAATCAAGGGTAATGGGCTTTTCCCAAATATTGTTGTTTGGTAACACAAAAATGCGTGTAATATCTCAACACTTATCATTTATACAATTTGAAATTTGGGTACAGATTTGGACACAAAAAAAAAAATCATGGAAGTTGATACACGTGATTTGCCTCCGTGGGCCACATAAAATCACACGGCGGGCCGGATGTGGCCCCGCGGGCCTTGAGTTTGACACCTGTGGTTTAAACTGTAACTGTACCACAAAATAAAATCCCCCAAAACTTTAATATCATTTTAAACTGCTCTTAAAAGTTACTCTTAGGGGATAAATATCTTACAAATGTTTTGATTTTCAAAAATTGCGTCCATGTGGGTGTGGCAAAGACTTTTTGTAACGACCCAGGCAGAAATTGGCTTCTCCCCAATGTACAAATGATAGCCCGTTTTACCTGAAACCTGGTTTAACGTAGGTGAATAGACCGTTTAATCCGGCGGACCGAGCATTTGCAACGGCCATAGTGTGCCAACGCTCTTGTATAACGACTGTATCAAGAGGTTTTCGTCCCATCTCTTTAGTAAAACAAACGTGCGGTTTTGTTTGTCTTCAGTGGTGAGGTTGGACCACTCCTCTCAGAAGCGGCACACGGAATCCAAGAACGAGGGCAGCGTCGAGAAGCTTTTTCTCCGAGTCGAGTCTCCGAATCAGCTTGCGAAAAGCCCTCTCGGGAAGTCACTGGTGGCGGGGCCTAAAGTTTCAAATGAAGGGTCTTCGTGCTTCGACGTATCTTCCACGTCCAAGCCCGCCCACCCGTCTTGCTCACCGTCCAAACCGACTGCAACCAGGCAACCTTTTTTAGGGACGGCGCAGCTCGTGAGATATTCCCCCGATGACAAAATTATCCGCTTGAGATCTCCTTCCTATCGCAACGGAGAAGTTTTCAAGAAAACAAGTCAGGGATGCAACAAAACAGAAAAAGCCCTTTCTGTAGTCCAGCTGAAAAATTCCAGCCAGTCTCCTTTCAGCCGTTATCCTCGGGATCCCCAACACGGTTCCTCAGAGTCCTCAGTCAAGACTCGGATCTGCAAGTCTCACGGTGTTCCTCACGAAGGACCCAATTGTTCTCTGAGCGTTCCACCGGCCAAAACGCACCACTCTAGAACGAGCGTTGACGTTCCCAACAAGTATGACAAATTGTTCACCCCAGATATTGTTCTCAGCCGTGTGCGCAACACCAACAAGCCCAAAACAGACGGAAAGACTGAGAAAAGACCACCAGGATGCAGTTCCGCGCCTGTCCAAAGCTCTGAGAAAACCTGTAGTAAGCGTGAAGATTCTGGACCTGCAAAAGTTCACACTTTATTAACAAAGGACTGCTATGTTTCCTTGTCTCGTGCGTCGTGCGAAAGGTTGAATATGGAAAATACCAAATCCCTTTGCGCCTTGGGCAGTAGGCCTAAATCCAAAGATTTCCCTGTCCGTACTCCGCACAATCAGTTGAAGGATGACAGCCTTAAACATGACAAAGAAAACAAAGCTGCCCTGATTGAGCGACCCTCCGATCCCCCTCAGTCCCGTTCCCCTCCGATCAAGAGAAGCAGAGGGCAAACACCAACCGCGGGTAAAATGGATTCTGTGTATGATGACCTGGACTTGGGCCTGGGTATTGCCCTCGAATTGGACTCAAGCCAGACCTCCAACAGTAGCGAGGAGGACCAGCTGCTGTCCTGGCAAGAGATCATGAACCACGTTCCCAATAGTCCAGCCGCACAAGACACGGCGACTACCTTTCCGGAGCCAAGCGGAATTGGATATTCCAGCAATACTTTTAAAGCAGTAAGATCTTGTTTTTTTTTTTTTTTAAACCGGCTAAATAATTATTTGTTTATGGTATTGTCTCGAATTATGAATGCCTTTCAACATTTTCAAGTTACGAGCAGTCGCTTGGTTGGTTTTTCTGAGCCTTTTTAACTTTGCTTTGTGTTGGAAGAAGTCCGATGATCATTGGAGGCAGTAGTGGCTTCATTTCAAACTATCGCAGAACCGGCTACAAATAGTAAAGGCAGGAAAAGCTGACATTAAGTCCTCCTCGCCATTAGTTGGCGCTACACTTCGGTGGTTTGACACATGCCTCACAAAGAAACAAAGGTCATGTGAATCGCCAAAATGGCGGCGCCCGTGAAAATGTGTAATTGCCGATTAAAAAAAATCTTCTCAAAACACCATTAAATGATGTCGGATTAACCTCAAATTCTGAACGTACAGTACATTTGACATGCCCTATCGGATGCATTGTTAATCCAAACGACCGGACTTCACCTTTAATATCCGTTTACTACTGCGTTGTTGCCATTTTCACATTCCTTGACTCAAGTCGGTCGGCGTCAATCCCGCCTCCTCCTTTTGGTTGGTGACATCAGTACGATGTCCTAGTCCGGCTGCTCCGTTTGAGATTAACAATGAATTCATTTCCGTCATTAAGAGGCAGCTGTTGGGAGTGAATGAGTTAAGCGGATCCCGAAGGCAGATAAAAATTTCTTTTTTTTTTTTAAATACTTGAAGGTCGTGGTGCAATGACAATGTGTGCGTTTTCTGCAGCAGCCAAGCACCACAAGAAGAGGCTCCTACAAAAACAGCCTGGACCAGATGCTTAAAGAGAGAGACACGCAGAAAAAGTAAGTAACATTTATTTGTTTTGTAACATTTTTCGAAACCGTCTGTTACCGCAGCATTTTTTTCAGCAAGATATGTGTCCCCGTAGGGCGAGAGAGAGTGAGGCACAGCTTCGTACGTCGTGTGATGAGGAGCTCTTGAAAGTAGCGGAGTACCATGAGGAGGAGAACCGCGACGAGGGATCCGTTGAGCAACAGTACGACATACCGGACACACACACGCTAAACCCTTTTATGCACCCTGTTCAAACCATTTTTCCGCGTTGTCTCCCTTTGTCTCCTGGCTCATCCGCAACTCTAAAAAGCGGATTAAAGTCCACAAGCTTAATGCTAATGAACAATGTGAAACGCCGCAAACGGGCTAATGTCATTCACATCGGTATTACAAGCAACAGCTACACAAATCGAAAGAAATCGGTCAGGAAATCAGAGGAAGAATTGTGGAGGTCTACAAATCTGGGTCATCCTTTGGTGCAATTTCCAGAAGCTTGAAGGTGCCACGTTCATCTGTTCGATCACAGTAATTTCCATCCTACAGAGCGCACCCGCTTATAAGCCTCACCCAGTACATTTGTAAAGGAAATACCATTTGGTACTTACATATGCCCCACCTGTGAAAAAGCCGCAAGTGCCCACATTGAAACACGAGAAGACGGTAAACAGAAAGAATTTTCTAAATTTTAATACCTTAGCCTAGCTTAACGTAGCAACAACACAGTAGTATGAACAGGGCTGTTAAGAACAACATATCGGTAAAATAAAATAAAAAATAAAAACAGCCGTGGCAGCTACACAGTAGTAACACGGTAGCACAGCACTAAGAGAGCTGGTTAAAAAAAAAAAACATACCTAAATCACTGAAACATGGCAGTAACACAGCAGAAACATGCTAGCAGCGCAACTCTAACAGGGCCAGGTTAAAAAAAAAAACATACCGGTAAAAATCACTGAGATCCAGCAACATGCTAGTATGGTGCTAACAGGGCCGGTATAATAAAAACATACCGGTAGAAGTCACTTCCTCGGCACACATTGATTCCACCGTCTCACTCTTACCTTTTCCGCTCAAGTGCCCCCTCGCGGCCGCTAGAAAAAAAAATGCACCAATTAGCCGCAGGGTTGATAGCAACCATGTGGAAAAAAGTTGCGGTTTATAGGCCGGAAATTACGGTATACACAATTATAAATATGGGAATGTCTAGTCAACACACCGCTAAGGAATGAGACTGGCTCTGTGTCCCAGAGATGAACCTGTTTGGGTCCCAAATGTGCGACTCAACCTCACAACAAAAGCTAAAGACCTTATAAAGATGGTGGAGGACGCCGGTAAGAAAGTTTCATCATCCACAGTGAAACGTGTCGTGGGGCTGTTTTGCTACAGCAGGAACTTTAGCTCTTTGTAAAATAGACGGCATCGTAGAGAAATAACATTACGCGGAAGTATTAACATCTGAAGACATCAGCATTGAAGCTAAAACATGGCCGCAAATAGGTCTAGTTAATCCGGGACCTTCGCTCCGTTTTCCTTTTGGTGCTCTATTGCATATACGAGAAATAATAAGGTAAAAGTACCTTATTACGCGTTCCTTGAAGGCGAGATGTGGGTGTTAATTTTGACACCTACCATTTCGCATTGAAAGCAGTGTCGTTGCCCGACAAGTACTTAATCAGTCGGATCTGACTCCGACGCTGTATGCTATAATATTTTGGAGTACTGGAACGTAAACATCTCTTTTTGTATTTGTTGTTGTTTATTTTTTCCCCTTCAGAGAATTCCTGCAGCGCTACTCTTTGGAGTCCTGCGCTATCAGGGAGGTGCCTCCGGGAGAAGTAGTGTTCCACCTTGACAAGTTTGGCCATATCTTCAATCAGGATTCTTTGCAGCTCAGAGACTGTACGGTCAAACCACAGACCACCCTACAGAAGACACTTTTATGGTGAGCTTCCTTTTGTGTGCGGAATATATCAATAGAGCAGTGACCTCACTAAACCTGCCGATTTGTTTTGGTTGCAAGTTGAAAGCAGGATTTTTTTTGTTGCGAGCGCTAAACCGTGGCGGGAAACAAATAATTTGCTGTAGTCGACTATAATGAGCTCAGTCGAGTTGAAAGTTGATTATGTCATTATTTTCTTACGACAGTGCAGAGGTCCCCTAACAATTTTTTGCGCCACTGATCTGCCGTTTCCCCGAAGTTAGCTCCACCTTTCTTGCGACCCTTTTAAGGCTAAGCAGCTTAGAAAATGGAAACGACCGGTGTCACCCCGACATATTTCGACGAACGCGCATAAAAACAAATAAAATCACACGATTCAAAATGAAACTCGCATTTATGCTAATTATAGTGGTTTTAATTGTTGTCAGTCCTGCGCATATTCCTCTTCAAACAATGGATGGATCCGTGTGAATGATTGACAGCTCCATTTGACCAATCGGTGAGCATCATTTTCTGAACTCCGCCCAACCTGAATGCTATAATGAGATCAGTCCAGTTGAAAGTCGATTAGTCCATCCATAAAAATATTTTTCCCGTCACCCGACCAAAATATACAAAAGCAAATAAAATTGCCGAATTATCGGAATTGTATTTATATTTTTTTTACACCAAGGGGACATACATCTTGACAAGGGAAGTAACCCGGCGGGTCCTGTCTCAAATATCAGGAAGTGATTTTCTCGCTGTCTGCCTCACGCTATCATGGCGGAAGGCGTGCCGCTTATTTTGAACGGTGAATTCGTCGTGAGTAATAAGTTGAGAAAGGTGAGCCCTTCTTTAACACTCCAGGATGCATTCAAACAAATTGCCCCCGGAAGAATTTGGAGATGACGTGCGAACCCTAACGGTCTGAGATAAAAGCACTGCGACGGGGGCAAACGCCCGGTGGCATCCAATGCAAATTTTCTCATGATTTTCATACATTATTACAGTTTGATCCGGATCTTAGGATAGTGATTTTTCATTTGAGGAAAAATGCCGCTGCTGAACGGCCCAAAATGGCAGAATTTTTTCACTATGATGGCAGCTGCCAAGGAAAAGTGAAGACCTTTCCTTCTTTTGCAAAAAAAAAAAAAAAAAAAAATCCTACCTACCTACTCATTTTTTTTTTCACTCATGTTACTGGAAACCAAAATGTTTTTGTGAATGCCCTTAGTCGATGACATCATTGATATTTTCTCACGACGTTGTAGAGGTCCCCGATGTTTTTTTGCGCCAGTGACCTGCGACCGCCTCAGGGTTGTAGTACATATTTCGACGAACGCGCATAGAAACAAAAAAAAGTGCATGATTCAAAATGAAACTCGGCATTTTGCTAGTTATTGTAGTTTTAATTGTCGCATATTTCTCTTCAACCAATTGAGCTGTCTTGTGTTGTCAGACGGAACATCACAGACAAATTCCCAACAAATTTAACATTTTTCTGCATCATTGTAGTCGATTTATGTTTTTTGGCTTTGAGTGTCAACTCGAGGTCACATGTTTCCACACACTTGTAGCATCCATAGAGGCATAATACAAGCGATACAAGTGTTATGTTGTTGGTTTCCGTCGTATCAAACAACTAATGTGATGAAAACATTTGTTGGCAGACCATAGTTGTTCATGCATTATTAGAAATGACGTTTTGGTGATGCAGACGGAGTTTCCCTTAGTACCGCTGTCCTCTGCCGCCATTCCTGTGGTACCGCTGGTATGAATCTTTTCAAACTCGCGGCGATAATAATTGCCAAAGCTAGCAAGGCTAACGACTTGACATGTTTTTGGTTCCATGGTTATTGCATCAATTCGACATGCATTCTTATTTTTTACACATTCCTCTGTTCACTCATTTGCTAGGTCCAGTCCGGCTCAGCTGAGACATCACGTGAATATCGGCTTGTTCCAGGAAGCTTACGGTTGTCACTTGCCCTGCCCGACGCAAGTTACCGATTTCCTGTTTAAGGTAGGGCCTCTCTCTCCCACTGCCGTGGATTCAGGGAAGCACCAAGTCATATTTTTCTTTTTTCTTAGATGATGTCTGTGCATTCTGAGAGGATGTTGTCCGAAAAGATACTGCACGCTCTGTGTGAAATTGCAAAATCGGCTGCATATAATATCGGTTTGTACTTTTTCCTTTCCATTGGAATTAATTAGATTTATATACATATATATATATATACAGTATATTCACGTTTGAATTTTTCTTACTTCTCGTGCTAATTTACTGGAAACTTTCCCAGCCCTTTGCAACCTTAGCCAATATCACCCTAAACTTTGTCATGTCCTCGTTTAATGTTTTTCCTGCATTCCTCAGTGAAAAAAAGAAGTCAAGCGTTTCACGTGTGGGTGCCGACTTTGGCCGACTTAACTTTGGTGCTCGTGAACATGGGCGTCACGTTTGTGACTCTGTTCCCGTTTGAACACCTGCAACCTGCGTTCACCGAGGGAGATTTGCTGTAAGTTGCGGTGTCTATCATCAATACTTTCTTTTGCTGGGGGCCGAGTCGCTACAGATACGGCAATGCACTCCCAGCCTAGCATACTCTACTAGTAAAGCATACATTTTAACCAAAAAATAAATACATTTCTTACATGTTTTTATTATACAAAGTATTTAAACTATACATGTATTTCTACGATGCAGTTTATTAGAAGGAAAAGCTTAAAAAAAAAAACCACTTTAACAAAGCTATTTTTTTTTTTGTGGCTTTGAACGGATGAGTTCATTTTCCATTTATTGTAATGGGAAAACACGCTTTAGAGTTCAAACATTTCACTTCTCGACCGGCCTTCTGGAACGGATTGTTGTCGAGAACTGAGGCACGACTGTACTAAGTTTAGTGACATACTTTTTTTTTTTTTACAGAAAGAATGCAATTATTCAAAGTGAATTTCCTTCCTTCAATCAGGAATTGAGCATATTCCCAGAACACAACTGTAACAACATATTTAAGGTGATGAGAGAATGCAGAACTCATTTCACACATCCTCGTCATCCTCAAGAATATTCAGCACACTGTCCTTTTTCTGCCTTTGTCCGCAGTACCTGTCATATTGCGTGAGGATTTGTCCAGAAGTGTACAGCGACAATGAGCTGCTCTTGCTGTTGAACGTGACGGCTCGAGTAGCTCTGGACGCCCACTTTATCCCCTTGCCCGGTGTGGAGATTAACATACTGCTGTGCACCATCGTGGAAAACGTCAGGAATTGGGACACAATGGTCAGTTTTACACTTGCATCAGCTTTAGAAATGATGAAAAGTCATAATACGCACTGGTTTCAGGCATTACGTTAATTTATAGTAGTTGATGTCCAAACTGTGGCCCAGGGGTTATTTGCAGCCCACTGTGCATTATTTGATGGCCCCTGATTTTGACATTTGTGAATTAAGAAATGAGTCATCTGATTTGAAATTTTTTTTCAGGATATGAGCCATAATTCGGCGTATTTATTTATGTTTTGGGGGGGTGGGTTGTAGTTATTTATTTATTAGCTTTGGCGTGGCAAGCACAAACTCTGTATAGGAGCGCTAAATGGTGGCACACTTAACAGTAAACTGCAGTTGGGTAAATCTTGGTGAATAGTGACCGATTCTTGAAATAAGTAAGGCTTCAAGCTCTTCAAAATCAATGGGTGGGTATATTTCTAGGGGCCACTGAGCTACTGCTCCTGAGGTTTTTCTACCGGGGGGGACTGAAATTAGGTTATTTGAATTTCTCAACCTAAAGTACATTACAAGGGAATAGCTCTACCTTCCCTTGCCTCTCCAGCGCCAGCGTGCTCTCAAGTGGATCTTCTACACTTGAGGCAACCAGTCAGAGGAAAGGGTTGGTCTTAGCCAAATATGGACAAAGCGGGTGTAAAACTGGGTCAAACAGAAGTCGTTGTCAGAAGGGCCATTTTGTGGACACTGTTGTGACAATACCAGTTTTTTAAAATTAAATTGACACTTTTTTTTTTTTTACTGAGTCCATCCAGTCACTCCCATTTTAATACCTTAATTCCGGGCCTACAGAGCGCACCTCACAGAGTACATTTGTAAAGGAAATACCATTTGGTACAGACATATGCCGCAGATGTGTAAAAGCCCCAAGTTCCCACATTGAAATCCGCATTGAAACACGAGATATTTACAAAGAAAGACGGTACACAGAAAGAGTTTAACGCTAGCTCCGGGCTAATGCTAGCACCGAGCTAACGCTAGCACTAACAGGACCGGTTAAAATAAAACTCACATATCACTGAGACACGCTAGTAACACAGCAGCAACACGCTACCACAGCGCTAACGCTAGCGCAGCCTTAACAGGGCCAGTAAAAGTCACTTCCTCGGCACATATATTCCACCGGTCTCATTCTTACCTTTTCCGCTCGAGTGCCCCCCCCCCCCTTGCGGCCATTTGAAAAAATGCACAAATTAGCCGCATAAACCGCATGGTTGAAAGCGTGTGGAAAAAAGTTGTGGCTTGTCGGCCGGAAATTACAGTAATTGGACTAATTAAAAAAGGAGGTTTGTCATCACGGATTTTCTGCAATCCCTTGTGAATATTCTTAAATTTGCCATGTAGCTCCCCAGAATCTGCCAGGTCCTCACCAACCTGACAGACAACCACCACAACATGTGCCATTTGGTTCAACTGCTCCCTAACAACACCCTCGGGAAGTAAGAAAATATTTTTGTTTTTATTCGTTCAAGTTTAATGCTGAAATAACTCTTTTTTTTTTATTTTGTTTTTGTATAGATGCCTTCGACAGCATCTTAGCCTTTCGATGATCTCGAAACTCTTAGACGGGATGTGTAGATACAGGCCAACCGGAAGCGAATTTAAGGTTGTTTGTCATATTTATCGGAATTTCAATGCAATTTAGTGTTGCGTTCAATGTCGTCTGTAATTTGTCTTTCTGTCCAATGCTCAGCTCACTGCACTCAGGCCATACGTGTCCACTATGCAACCCTCCTCCCTCCGCCGTTTCATTTTGAACACCTCCAGCAGGAACTCCACGGAGGATGAAGTGGCATTTTTGGATCAGCAGGTGAGAGATTTTATTACGAGGGGATGAATCATCATTAGTCTTTTTTTTCCCCCAATTAATTTCAGTGGGAAACTTTTATATACTGTACTTGTAAATTGAATTTAGAGATTGGGCACCGAAAGAAATAAACTCAAGGTCAAAGCCATTAAGGAGTCCAATTTCATTCCATGTCTGTTTCCCAGTCCTGCTACCTCTGCTACAGCCTGCTGACCTTGACCAACACAGCCTCTGAGTTCATGTCGTTCCCGACCAATCAGAAGGTATGACCAGCGCTACTTTTAAAGGTCACGTGTCATCCCTATAAACATTCTAAAATAGATATCGGCATGAAAAATACATATGACGTTATTCAGTTCAATTGTCTATGCGAAAACAAATGAATGTGAGCGTCGCCATATTGACTGCGTCCTCTGTCCGTGACGTCACCCGGACATTCGCCAATGAAAACACGCGGTGGCCCCTAAAGTGGGAGACGAACACGCCCCTTCTGACATGGAAGCTCTTTTCGAAAAGGAGAACACCACACAACCGAGTGAAGTTTCCGGGGCAATATTACACTATCGTTTCGAGCCATATTCAGATGATATGCGATGACGGCCAATCCACTTCCGCGGCGGAGATGAGCCATCAGGTGGTTCTGGTCAGCGTTCTACAGCGTTTAAAATTAAACGTTGATGAACGCTGGTCTCGGTGAGAACTTTTGTGCATGTTCAAAACTTTTTTTCCGGACCGGCGTTCTCCGCAGATTCCCAGCGATCATTGACGTTCACTAGCGTTCAAACAACGCTCTTCTGGCGCTATCCCGGCGACCATGGGTGACTACCAACGTTTCCTCAAACGCTATAGAACGCTGACCAGAACGTCATGGTGTGACGGGGCCTTTATCAAGGAGCCGAGCCGTACTCCTTTAGGGGATTGTTCATAGTCGCCGCAGTCCGCGTTGAACAACAACGTCGAGCCGGGGCTCTTTACTGGGTTGTCGTCGCACGCGCCTAAGTGAGGCATTGTTGGGTGCGTTCTTCAGAGCCGCCGCCGTCCGCAAGCCCGACGCGCAGCCTTCGCCGAAGCCGTGACCGGCGAACGCGGCGGTGTGGCTCATTTTCAGCGCCGTGGTAGCTTATAATTGAGCCGAGCCGTGCTGCTTTAGGGGGTTGTTCGTAGCCGAGGCAGTACGAGATGAACAATACCGTCGAGCTTTACGGCGTTGTCGTCGCACGCGGCCGAGTGCGGCATTGTGGCAGCGTTCTTCAGAGCCGCCGCCGTCCGCGAGCCCGAAGCGCAGCCTCTTGCAAACTTATGAAGGGTAAATCCATCCTCCCGAGTGTTCAAGCAATGTCCAGCAATGCAACGAGACGACATTTTGGCTAACACGAAGGAACGACGAGCTACCTTCCCGGAGGTAAAACTAATAGAAACAAACAAGTCTACTTGAGGGCGGTCCTGCCAAGTATGTCACTTCCAGCTTTTTCTCGAAAACAAATCCTTCGAGAGGATTTTCATGGCGGGAGTTACAAAAAGCTGTATACCTGAAAATCATGTTTTGTGGTGGAAAAAATGGCTGGGTCCATATTGGCTGCTGTTTTTTAATTAATAACATACTAAAAATCTTGCATTTCATGACAGTGGCACTTTAAGTGAGTATGTCGCGTAAACGTCGAGGCGCTCCCATTTCGGTTTTTTTTTTTTAATCTCCTCAGGAGCATCTGCTGAATCTGTGCTCCGATCTGAGAACTCACGTCATCGGTCACATCAGAGAAAGCGAAAAGTGGCTTTACAGGAGCAAGGTGTGTTTTGTGATCGTCACGTTCGATACTGCTCGGGTCTGTTTATTTGCATATTTTCAAAAAAGATTTGACACGCTATTGCACGTTGGCACTTGAGCGCGTCGTGGTAATGTGTTTGTACTTCCATCTACCAGGTGAAGGATCTCCTGGCCCGGATCTACACCAACTGGCAGATGACCCTCCACCGCATTCAGCCTCTCAATGTACAAAAACCTTCAAATAGACAAGACAAAAGAATTCGTTATCTTCTCTGTTGCTCTCATTTTTCACATTTCTGCTTTAACATATTCATTCCCAAATTATGTGTGAAGTAAATTGTTAATTTAGAGAGTTTAGGCGAGGCAGTTTCAACAAAAACGCAATTCCCATTATCTGTCCCGCAGTCCCAGCTCTGTGACTACTGGAAGCCTTCGTCCGCCGGGACGTCGCCGCCCACCCGACAGGAGTCGGACGGTTGCCGCGGGCGCCACACAGGAAGGGCGAACGCCGAAGAAGAAGGCGAAGGAGGCGGAGGCGAGGGGATGACGTAACGACTTCACTTCCACTCGGGAGGAAGTCATGCAAATGAAAATCTCCCATCTAAGGGCTTGTTGTTGTATATTTTTATGCCATTTTAATATATATATATATTTAGTTCGCCTTAATATTTCTACTTGATTTGCACTACTAAAACTGAATCTGGACTTGAATTATTCATGTCCCGACTGCATACTCGCAATTTTGTGGACGATTGACCATTCCAAATGACATCAAAAATGACAGGTACATCTTGTCTGGATCGCAGTGTTGTCCGAACGGGTCTCACCGGAATGTCCAGGCATGCTTAACGGAAAATTCCGGTGGTTCGGAGTAACAATGTATCCGATAGGTCATGTAATATATGTACTCTTATCTTGATAATGTGACGTTAAATCCTCTCTCATTTAATAGCGTTTTTGAGAAGATTTTTATCGACATTTACGAATTTGCAGGTGCGCCGCCATTTTGGCCAGTCACATGACCCTCGTGCGCGGATGTGACGTGTTACGTGCCGTTCCAAACGCTCGATTACTTGGGACACCATTATGCCCAGCGCCAATTTATCCTCATCTGATGAAGAAATAGCAGTATCGGTGGATCGGGAAGACGGAGGAATACTTTTATACAGATTTGAACCTGTTGCTGTAATTAATGTTGAATATTCGGATGGTTCTTCGGGCGGAGCCGTGAGCTCACTCCACGGCGAGCGAACTCCGGCCCTCGGGGAGCGAGCTCACGGCTCCGTCGCTCAGTGGAGCTCGCTAGTCAGACGTCATTCCGCCCGAAGATCCATCCGAATATTCAACATTATTTACAGCCACAGGTTCATATCTGTACGGAAGTATTCCTCCATCTTCCCAATCAACTGATACTGCTATTTCTTCATCAGATAAGGATAAATCCGAGAAATCATAAATGGTGGCCCATGTAATCGAGCGTTTGGAACGGCGCGTAACAACGTCAGATAGGTCAAGTGGCTCACGAAAATGGCGGCGCAAATAAAAATTCATATTTGTCGGTAAAAATCTTCTCAAAACATTATGAAATGAGAGAGGATTTAACATCATATTATCACGTTATCAAGCTATATTACATGACCTATTGGATACATTGTTCTTCCAAACCACCAGAATTTTCCTTCGTTTTAAAAGCTTATTTTAGAAGTGGTCAGATTCTATTCGGTTAGCTCAGGAAGTCAAAATAAAGAATTTTTTATGTTTTTTTTTTTTTAATTTTTGTACATTATACAAAGTTGATCAAAAATGTTTGCTCTTGAAAGAAAAATAAACATGACATCTCCAGAACAGGAAAACAATTTTTGGAAGTTTGATATGACATTGTCAGCTTTTCCCTACATTGAATATCCTGTGGGGTTCTACAGTATGTCACTTCATAGGTAATATTTTTTTCATATTTATTTTTCTATTTGGGGAGGGGAACTATGGTACAGAAGTGTATTGCATTCACTTGGATTAAAAAAAAAAAGACTAGGGCTTTTTGGGGGTTTTAATAAAATTAAAATGAAAAAAAAGACTTTTGTACATTTTTTTTCTTTGCCATAATTTCCTCCAAATTTATGAGCCCCTTATCCTCACAAGGGTGGCAGGAATGTGGTGTCATATAAGTGTTAAATAAATATATTTTTTTGAAAAATGTATAATTTACATTTACATTACACTTTATATATAAACCACAGGTGTCAAACTCAAGGCCCAGCCCACCACATGATTTTATGTGGCCCGTGAAGGCAAATTATGTTTGTCAACGTACATGATTCATGTTAAAATCTGTACCAAAATTTCAAATAATCATATCAACGATAATATTGACATATTGCAAGCATTTTTGCATTAGCGAACATCAACAATAGTTGAAAAAAAAAACAATAATCCTTGATTTCTGATTCCAAAACTAGTTCATAAATTCCATGTGTAAATGGGATGAGGTGATTAAAGATTTTCATGGTCATAACCATAATTTTTCTCACAATCGCTACAATTAAGTTGCTAGCAAAAGAAGTGGAGATGCCGGGGATCGAACCCGGGGCCTCATACATGCAAAGCATGCGCTCTACCACTGAGCTACATCCCCGTTGGATACCCGTGTCAACATTTTATTTTATAAAGTAATACTAAATAATAGTCACGGTTTCAAGGGGGTGGTATTAGATTTTATGTTGTACACCGTATTTATCACCGACCGACAACTCTCGCTTTGGGCGCAGAAATCAAAAGGAAGGAGTGGCTTTGAAAACAACATGAACTAAATGCTTATACACGTTGGTGGCAGTTAATCACTTTTCTTTTCTTAAAAGCCTGATATTCTTATTAAAAAAAATAAAAAAAAGGGAAGAAATTCGAAAAAGATTTTGTCGGTTCCACCTCGTCCCACTTCGTCGCGGTTGCCTAGCGACCGCAGTCAGGTGACTGTCTGCAGACAGAACATGGCCGACCTGTCAGAAGACCAATGAGGGAAAGGCCACGCTTAGCACATTCGATCATTTGTTCGGCGTCCTTTCTCGCTGCGGTTCGAAGCGGTTCTTCGTGTGAGGCGTTCTCGAGGTAAGCACGGTTTCCATTTCAGGATATGCGTCTATACATATTTTATATATGTTTCTTTACGCGTCTGTTTGTCGGGCCTAACGTTTTCATATGGCTAAGTTGCGTTAGCTGCTAACCAAACACATTCAATGCCAGCTAAAACGTCAACTTTTTTTTTTTAATAGCAGAAGGCAGACGCCATTTTTTGCAAAAAAAAAAAAAAAAAGTTTTATATAAATGCAACACGTCGCCCATTCGACGCTGTTTAAACGCCCACTCGAGTGCCTATAAGCAACCGAATAGCTACAAGTTACACTACTTAGTAAAGCTATCATAGTACAATTAACTCGTCGAGCTGTGTCGCATTTAAATTCGTCTAAATCTTTAAATGAAAGAGCTATTTAACTTCTGCCAAGAGGTCAGGTTGTTTAGCGGGGAGGCGTTTAAAAACCTTTGACCAGAGGGCAGCAGTTCGAGCCTGGTTTGTATGTCGCAGTGTTGATGCCATCACTTTCACTGTGGTAGCAAAAATATTGACAAATCTGTTATATGATGGACGTTACTTCATTACTTTTATTACTTGTGAAGTGGGAGTATTACTCTGGCCTAAAATTACACAACTAGATATTGTGTATTTCAAATGTTTTTTTTTAATTAAATTTTGTTTGATTCAGGTGATATTTCTACAAGGGAAAAAAAGTCTAGTCTAGTTATGATATGTGCATTTTGTTTGTATATAAATCTTGTTCAGTGTGGGCCTAATGCTCCTTTGTAAAATATGAAATCTTGCTCTAAAATCCTTGGAATTTTGAAAATCCTACTACTACGTGACTTTGAACCTAATTCACAGCTACTCTGAGAAAGAATTACAGTGATGCCTCATTTCTCGACAGCAATCCGTTCCAGAAAACGGTTCGAGGACTGATTTGTTTGAAAACCGAATCAATGTTTCCCATTACAATGAATGGAAAAAGAAAAAAATGCGTTCCACGCCTAAAAAAAAATTTTTTTTAAAGCATTTTTTTTAGCTTTTCCTGATAATAAACTGCATAGTAGAAATACATGTATAGTTTAAATACTTTATATAATAAAATAATTGAAGAAATATATTTATTTTTTGCTTAAAATGTATGCTTTAGTAGCAGAGCGCGCTAGGCTGGGAGTGCATTGCCCTATCTGTAGCGACTCAGCCCCAAGCCTTGTAAACTTTTTTTTTTATGAACAAAAGTGCAGAATAACTTTAAAGAAGCAACTTTCCTTCTTTGGCGCCATGATTCGGGGAGAATCCGGTAGTCCTCGATAAGAAGACAAACAACAGTCACTAATGGGACACGTCTGTGTACAGAGGCTGCGTTATACAGAATAACAAAAGTGCGCTGGTGCCGCCGCGCGCGTTATGTCATATCTGTTTTTTTTTTTTTCAGGGGCGTTTGAATTGACAATAACAAAACGCGTCGTGGGCTGGTCAGCTGCTTGCGCCGCGCGCATTATGTTATTACCGGGTTTTTTCGGCGGCATTGGAATTTACAACAAAGCGCGTCGTGGGCTGGTCAGCTGGTCTGGCCGCACGCAATGTTATCTCCGGGTTTTGGCGGGGGCGTTCAAGTACCGATTTTCGTCCGAAAGCGGAAGCAAAAAAATCTTGAAAATGGGGACATTCGAGAACAGAGGCTTTACCGTACTTACTAAGTCTCCCGTCGGACGGTGTAGGCTACTACTGTTATTTACATAGCAAATCACTGCAGGTCTTTCATAACAAAAATGATGAAGGGAAAGGTCAAATGATTTGTGACTGACATCCTGTGTTGTGTGTGCAGATGAACGGGATGGCAGATAGGATGTCGAACGGTCCGAATGGGAGTGAGGACGTCGGAAACGATGCGAAGGTTTGGGAGAGGCCGTGGAGCCTTGAAGAGATGCGACAGAACAGCGCCAACTGGTCGCTCGGAGCTGACTCGGGGGTGACGTAAAAAAGCAAAAAGGCTTACTGTCAATCATATTTATTGATGATTGTTGCTGTAACGTTACCCCCCCCCCCCCCTCCCGCCTTACAGCTCTTATTGTTCCTTCAAGACTTCTCTCAGAAAATGTTGTCCAGGACGCACGAGATCGAGAAGCAGCTGGACAGCTTGATCCGTGACACCAAGGCCACGGACAGCAGCCTGCACTCGGTCTTTAACGACTTCCTCATGCTCTCCAACACGCAGTTTATAGAGAATGTAATCCTTGAACTTCCTGTTTGAAATCTTCCATCTGCATTACTTAAGCCGCGTTGCATCCACATTTGTTGCCTGTTGCAGAGAGTGTACGATGAAGAGGATGAGGAACCCACGCCGAAGACTGACGTTGTGGATAAGCAGCCTGATCAGGTATCATCAGGGGTCCCGAGACGGCTGAAAAGGAACACGTTTGAAGTGTTTTCAAGGATTTAAAATTCCTTCAGTTGTGGGAAAATAAGCATGTAATTGTTACTATTTCTCGCATTATTCAAGCATTTTTGTCATTTGTTTCACATCAAGTTACCCCGGCAAGTTTACCGCTTTCATCACACATATTTTTGCGCTATTCAATTGATGTGATTAACCGTGGCAGGCCGAGTTTGAAAATTGACTTTTACACCAATAATACCAATTAAAATGTACTGTTTGTAAAAATTTAATCGTGCACAAGCAGTTTTTGAAGTTCAAACTTCAGTCGAAAACAAATGAGATGTACCGACGCAGTAATTTTTTTTTTAGCATATCACGGCCATGATAAAAATGAAGGATCTCGTGAAAAATCTTTCGTCTGCGTTATGGCCGCCATTCCCCGACACAGAAAACACGTGAGCAGAAAGAAGCCGAGCTCATCCCCAAGATGCAGGAAGCGGTGACTTACGGCTTAAAAGTGCTGGAGTCCGCCTTCGAGCACCTGGACATCAAAGCGGGAAACTCGGACTCCGAGGATGAGGAGGCCAACGACAGAGTGGAAGCGATCCTGGAGCCCAAGGTAATATGCGCCATCTCAATGTTATGTTTTTGTATGTATGATTGATACGGCTGTTGATGCATGAAAAGAGTGATCATGATCTTTTTTTTTTTTTTTCTGAAGGATCTGTACGTGGACAGACCGCTCCCGTTTTTGATTGGCTCTCAGGCCTTCATGGAACATGAGGATGTCGGCCTTGGCGACCTGTCTAGCGACGGTGATTCATTTTGTTTACAATATCTTTCCAATATTCCCTGCTTTCTACTGAGACAGCAATACTGCGAAGAGCAAAAATCTGACAGTGATTGCCTATAGATGTCACATAATGCTGGTAAACCACTTTTTTTTTAACCTCAATGAAGCACTCAACTCACTTCAACGTAGTTCCTCAGCACCAAGATGGCGCCAAATCTCTACTTTTGTCTGAATGAAGCCTCATTGTTCATGGATGGATGGTTTCGTTATCTAAATGAAAGTCCTCAATTCAGATACGGGTGCCAAAGCACTACTTTTGTCTTTATGAAGTGCCTCAACTCACTTTAACATAGTGAGTTACAAACAAAATGGTGCCAAAGCACCGCACTTGTCTAGATGAAAGTCAACTTAGTTCAACTACCGTATTTTCCGCACTATAAGACGCATCTAAAAGCCTTTAATTTTCTCAAAAGCCGGCGGTGCGCCTTATAATCCGGTGCGCCTTATATATGGATCAATATTGAGCCTTTAGTGCAGCGCCATCTAATGGATGCATAACGTAACCCCGGCCTCTACTGTAGCGTCCATTCTATGTACCTTATAGTGCGGAGCGCCTTATATGTAGAAAAGGTTTTAGAATAGGCCATTCATTGAAGGTGCGCCTTATAGTGTGGAAAATACGGTAATTTCTTTGGGAGTAAGATGGCACCAAAAGCACTATTTCTCCTCAACTCATTTTAAAATAGTTCCTTGGCTCCGTAGAAAAACAAATACGTGGATTTCTGATAGTGAACTACAAACGTGATGCAGTAACTGTACAGTTGTGTAATGGAATGTTCATTCCCGCCATGTATGTTAATTGTTTATCATCACAGAACTGTCAGTGGACAGCGAGAGAGACAGCGTAATCGACAGCGACGATGGCAAAGATGCAGATGTGAGATTTTGTCGCCTTTTCTTTTACATTGATGATATATTTTGCTGTTTAAAATTCAACCATTCTCTATTTGCACAGAATTCAGATGAGGACTTTATCCACGGGGAGGATGATGTTCACCATAGTATGAAGAAGGTATGGGAACTTGCCTGCTGACCGTTTTAACTACGTACTGCAATTTCCGGCCTACAGAGCGGACCTGATTATAAGCCTCACAAAGTACGTTTGTAAAGGAAATACCATTTGGTACATACATAGGCCGCACTTGTTCAAAAGCTGCAAGTGCCCACATTGCAACCCACATTGAAAAACGAGATATTTACAAAGGAAGACGGTAAACAGAAAGCGTTTTCAAAGTTTTAATACCTTAGCTTGGGTTAACACAGCAACAACATGGTAGCATGAACAGGGCTGTTAAAAAAAAAAAAAAATATGCTGGTAAAAAATTAATAAATAAATAAACAGCCTTGGCAGCTACACAGTAGCAACATGGTAGCACAGCACTATCCGGTTAAAAAAAACATACCGAGACGTGGCAACATACTGAGACGTCGCAATAACACAGCAGCAACTGCTAGCGAGGCGCTAACCGCTAGCGCGGTTAAAAAAAAAATGTACCGGCAAAAGTCACTTCCTCGGCATATATATTCCACCGGTCTCACTCTTACCTTTTCCGCTCGAATGCTCGTTAGAAAAAATGCCCAAATTAGCCGAATCACCGCATAAACCGCAGGGTTAAAGCGTGTGGAAAAAAGTCGTGACTTATAGGCTGGAAATTACGGTACTTGTTTATATATATTCCTTTTTTACGCGTGGGTGGGCAGGCACATCAATTATCTATCTCTTTGTATGCAAGCCATTTAAAAAGTCAGTTTTCATAGTCGGTCAAAAAAAGGAAAAATCTATTTACAGAAGTCATCTATGTTGAGCTATGAAGAGGATGAAGATGATTCTGATATATTTGGGGAATCGGACAAGGAGGAGGAGGAGGATGCAAAGGTACAACTTTTTACAACTTGTCTACATAAACTGGCAAAACATTTAAGTGCACCAAAAAAATTGCAACGCTTAGTCTTGAATGGGATATGTATGTATCTAGTTTCTAATTGTATTAGTAGAATGCACCGCATCATCCTGAGCCTTTTTTTTTTTCTATGGTCCTGTATGTTCCGTCTGTTTTTCACTTGTGGTCCAGAGCGCAGGCCCGTCGTCCTTTGCAGATGAGTTGGTCGCCAGGATCAAGGGTGAACTGGTCAGCAAGCCAACAGGAGATCGAGCCTGTAAGTCGCTACTGGATCGAGCGTAGTTTGAGTCCCTTTTTTTTTCCATTTCTTGCATCAATAATCATATTAATTTCAACATGAGACATTTACAACAAAACATCCATCACCCGCATGTTCACGGTTGTTATCTTCTCATCAAACCATTTCTTTAAAGCGCTATCATCAAGGAAGAAAAGTAACAGCAGAAAAGAATCAAAGCATGCGGACATTGATGGTACGAATGGGATTGTCATTTATCCTTATTGTTCAAGTGTTTTTGTTTTTTTTTTTTAATTTAAACCCACCATGTTTTTCTATAATTATATCGAAGCCGAAGACGACAGTGACGACATGTTCAAACCTCCGAAAATGGACTATGACGACGACGATGACGACGACGACGATTTCTCGCCGTTTGGGGGGAAAAGTGGCCTCTTCAGCGGAGGGAAAGGCCTCTTTGATGATGACGATGAAGTAATATCAGATATCGACATTTCTCATTTCTGTAACGATTGCGTGACAACGTCCTCATCTGTGAATTATCGTGGATGCCGCGCAGGGTGATCTGTTCTCTGACGCACCAAAGCTTCCTGTGCCCAAACAGGATAAGTCGCCAAATGAAAGTTTTAAGAGCGCCGCTCGAGTCGCAGGTAGAGTAAATACCGTTCCTCACACAAATTCCTCACACAGAAAATTATGTAATAATAATAATACTTAAATCAGTGTTAGTTTTTCTTTTTATAACTCTATATTTAGTACTCGACTGCATAAAAATGCCAAAACCCATTTTTTTAAATGGGAAAAAACATGTATTAGTCATCCATAATTTTCAAATTCAGCATTTCACAAAATATGATTTAAAAATTTATATCCTGAAATGTTGCTAATTACTTGCCTTCCTAGCCATTAGCCTTAGTCTTTAAATGTTACAGCTTAATTATTTGATTTCTCAGAGAAGCTTTAAAATTTAGTTGCTGAATGATCTGTTTATGACAGAATAAAATATATTTGTTGCCATAATGACTAGACTTTGGTCATTGCTTGAAAATGGCAGATCTTGGGGCTGAAGAAACTTGTTGTGGGACACGGGACGGTCTTTTTACATCATAGTCCAGTGAAGTTCACAATTTATTTGTACAGTCCATGTTGCTGTATTTGTATCTCGGAATGTGACAATTTCTGTTCGTTTCCTCCCGAAAGAACCTGACAAAACCGTCAAGAAAATTCCACCCGATGCCATTTCAAAATTTCCAGGTATTTGCCGCTTGGCAGCATAGTAGCTGTACTGTATATTCTTGACATGCGTGATATGACGCTCAAACCAACAGAATTTTGTTTCTCTTGACACAGACAATAGCCTCTTTGATCCAATTGGTGACGTCAAGGAGAGCCGAGAGAACGGCGCACCGACCGCAAAGGCCCACGTCACCGCGAAACCGGCCCCTGTCCTTGGCGGGCTGTTTGATGATGAGGATGACGCCGATGATGACTTCTTCGGGGGTAAAAGCACCAAAAACCCATCTGCTGGTAAGGGTCTTCACTTTTCATAATCACTCTGAGTTCCACTCGTCACTTTTGTCTGGTGCGTTTCAGCCGCACAGGAAAAATCCAAACCCAAAAAGGTGCCGGACCTTTTTGCCGAAGATGATGAGGACGGGAACATATTTAGCGAGAAGGCATCTCAGAGCAAGAAGGTGGAGGAGACCGTTAAACCGCCTGAGAAGAAGGTAAGTGTCGGCATTAAAGAGCCACTTGTTCTTTACATACAAGTAGAGCCTCGGTTCTCGACCACAATCCGTCCGAGAAGACCGAAAACCGAATCAACCCCCGCGCAAGTTATGTTATTTTCGGGGACGGGGTTTCGAATTGAAAATCGCAAAGCGCATCGTGGGTGGATCAGCTGGTAGGGCCGTGTGCGTTCTGTTATTTCCGGGTTTTGCTGGAGGCATTCGAGTACCGATTTTCGTTTGAAAACGGAAGCAAAAAAAAATTCTAAATTTTCGTTCAAAAACCGATTTGTCCAAGAACGGGGATGTTCGAGAACCGAGGCGGTACTGTGTAAACGTTGTTTTAAATTTAGTTCGTTAGATTTTCCAATTGGAATTCAAAGTTTGAAGGGTATGGAGCGCTTGTAATATTGGGGGAGGGGGGGTGTTTATTTTTGGCAACCAGCTCAGGGTGTACCCCGCCTCCTGCCATTTGACAGCTGCGATAGGCTCCAGCACTCCCCACGACCCTCGTGAGGATATGCGGCAAAAGAAAATGGATGGATAACAACAATATAGATAGCATTATCTTGACTTAAAAATTTGATTGAATCTATATGTGGACAGGGAAGGTAATGCCACATTCTGTAGGAAAAGGACACGACGAGTAGCAAATAGAACAAGGCAGTGCTACCAGCATGTTGTCGAAGTGGCTTTGCAGTGCCCCAATCTGCATGTTGAATTTCCTCATTAAATATGATATTGTAACTGAGGTTGTCCCGTTGGATACTTATAGATACTTTGAGATCTGACATGGCTTTTCTTTTTTTTTTTCTTTTTTTTTTTTTTTGGTAATGGCTGTTGTTTAGATGCTTGCAGGTGCCATCTCCATGTTTGGTCCCGGCACGCAAAACATCCTCTCTGAGGGCCTGAAGAAACGTCAGCCCTCCCCCAGTGAGGAGCCTGAGAAATCAGAGAAGGTTTGTGTCAGTTTTCTCCGTCATGAAGGGGGAAAAAAAAGGACAACTTCTTATTTAGTAGACATTTCTTTCGGGGCTTCAATATGTCTTAATAAAATGTTCCAATTTAGAAAGATAATGATTTTCATCATCTTCTTTAGAATGCATTAGTTCCAGAGAGTGGAACTGTTGTCACTCAGACCCAGAAACACACGACAAGTAGCCTCTTCTCTGATGACGAGGACCCACAAGTAAGGCTCACAAGTTACTTTATGTGATTGACGTTTGTGTATCTTATGGTATTTATTTGATCTCTTCTGGCGTCTAGATATTCCCAACGATCCCCTGGAGTCAGTCTAACGCTCATACGACAAGTCAGAGCAGAACCAACAAGCACAATGTGTCCTTATTCGATGATGATGAAGAAGAGGTCCGTAAAACATCTTTTTATATTCATTCTCTGATTGGATTCAAATAAAAATACATTTGTAAAAGTAAAAGTGTCCCTCAACAGAACTGTGTTAGCACTATTTACAGAAGTACGGTGATTTACAGGATTATTCTTTCTCATTTTCTAAATTTCCTTTTGATTTTTTTCCATTAGGATCTTTTTGGCTCTGCCTCCAAGTCAAAGCCAAAGCCCAGTGCAGCTAAACCACCACAAGAAAGTAAAGTTATCACCAGCTCGCTCTTCAGCGATGATGAGGTACGTGATGCGAGTATGTTTTTTCCAGTCTGTCTAGTCCAATGTGATTTACTAACTTCGTTAAAACTGTCAGGACCAGTGGATCAGCCCCAAAGCAACCGTTTCCAAGCAGGAGAACAAGACGGCAGGAATTAAATCAAGTACTAGCGCCCCCTCCAGCCTCCCCAGTGTAGCAGCGTTGCAGAAAAGCAGTCTCTTTGACGAAGATGAAGATGACCTGTTCGCTCCCGCTAAAGAGTCGAGGTACGACTCCTCGCATCAGTACAGTGTCCGTTAGTATCCTGGAAAGAAAATTATAATCGATGTCAAGTACAATGGTGACATAATAGAAGAATTACATGAATTGGTAGCTGTTGATCTCAGGCTGTTTTGTTACATTTATATGGAAATTTTAATATTAACTTGGTAAAATTAGCTCTTTAAGAAAAAAAGGCCTTTTTGTCTTAATTTTTTTTCTCCCCAATCTATTTCCTGGCGCAGTATATTTGTAATTAATTTAATTATAAATAACTATTCAAATATAATTAACCTATTTAATGTTAAAAGTGTGTCAGTTTAATTTACTTGTATTTTATATTCACATGAAAAAAATTAACCAATTACTGAATAATAGAAGTGAATAAAAAATGAATACATTTAATGAATTTGTTGGGGTAAATGGCTAATCTAAGGTTTTCGGGCATGCTACACTAAGAACGCCTGATCTCATCAGATCTTGGAATTTAAGCGGGTTTGGCCCTGGTTAGTACTTGGATGGGAGACCGCCTGGGAATACCAGGTTCTGTAAGCTTCTCTCCCGGGTTAAATGCAGAGGGGTTGCGTCAGGAAGTGCTTCCGGTGTAAAACTGTGCCAAACAAATATGTATTCATCTATGATGACACGCTGTGGCAACCCCCAGCGGGACAAGCTGAAAGGAAAAGAAGAAGAAATGGCTAATTTAATAGAATAATTATTACATGATTCTAGCTAATGTAAATCAGATGTCACCGTGTTCCCCTCAAAGACAACACGAGTCGTCCATCGACCTGTTTTCAAAGTGGTTCACCAGTGATTGGACACTGAGATTTCCGAGGAATATGATAGATCATTTGAAAATGTAAACGCTCTCAGAGGTTCATAGAAAGTGTTATATATTGATATTTAGCTTTTTCCTACTTTGTTAAATCATTGTTGTCATTGTGAGAAATCATTACATCGCAGGTGTCAAACTCGGGGCCTGGGGGCCAGATCCGGCCCGCCATCTGGTTTTATGTGGCCCGTAAAGCTAAATCATTTGTGTCAACCTCCGGGATTTTTGTTAAAATTTCAAATTATCATGTCATAAATGACAACTTTGAGATCTTGCAAGCATTTTTATGTCCTAAACATGGACAATAGTTGAAAACCCCATTTTACCTTGATTTCTGATTCCAAAACTAGTTCATAAATTGCATGTGTAAATATAATGAGGCAATTGAAAATTTTGATTGTTTCACAATCATAAGAGCCCAATGAGGGGAAACCACAACTATAATGTGGCCCGCGGCAAAAAGGAGTTTGACACCCCTGCATTACATCATTGTCTTCCCACGGGTCAATATCATTACATCATCGTTATATATAAAATGTTTGATTGCCAAGGATTGGTTTTGTCACTCTTCACACAGCCAGAAGAAAACCCAGAAAGGTTCTCTTTTGTTTGACGATGAGCACGATGAGGATGAAGGTTCCTTGTTTGGAGTCAAAACCGATGACAGCGCAAATGCAGCCGCGAAAGTGAGAACAATGGAAAAATAACTCGGGAATTTGCTTTAGTTTCTTTAATAATATAATGTTGTACCCCACACACTTTATGGTCGACTATGTTGATCTTTTTTTTTTTTTTCTTGTGGATTCTCAGCCCAACTCCTCGTTAAAAAACTCACCAGACCCTGCGGACGCGAAGAAAACTGTGAAACAGAAGCCGTCAGTGCCACATAAACCAACGGTGAAGCCCCCCGAGACTTTGCCGCCGTCCTCTGAGACCACTGAAAGTAGAAAGAAGCCCGTCGGAGCCGTCAACCTCTTTGGGGGCATCGACGTTCTGGCCCAAAAACGGGCAAAGAGCGCGTTGGATGAAGAAGACGACGACGACGATTACGATGGCCCGCCGCCAAATGTTAAGACGCAAACCAAAGTCAAAAGGAACACTCTCAGTCTGTTTGATGACGACGAAGATGAGGATGAGCAGGATCCCATCTTCGCCCCCAGTAAACCTACACCCAGAAACACTGCAAAGGTTTGTGATTCCCCCCCCCCCCCCCCCCTCCTCTCCATGCTGTCATCAACATATCGCATAATGTATTTCCTCAAGTAGTGGCCATCTAATGGCTGCTGTACCCCAATTAGTCACAGACAAATACCTCCCTTTTCCCACGATGAAATAAAATAAAATATTAATTATAATGACTGTGCTGCTTTGAGAGTACGAATTTAACGCAAAACTTGTATTTCCCCATCATTTCCTCCATTTGGGAATAAATGGAAATGCCATTAATCTGTTTCAGACCTCCTCCAAAAACTAAAACAGTTGTGTATTTTATCCATCCATCCATTTTCTTTTCCGCTTATCCTCACAAGGGTTGTGGGGAGTGCTGGAGCCTATCCCAGCTGTCAACAAGCTGGAGGCAGGGTACACCCTGAAGTGGTTGCCAGCCAATCACAGGGCACGTGGAGACAAACAGCCGCACTCACGATCACACCTCGGGACAATTTAGAGTCTCCAATGAATGCAAGTTTTTTGGGATGTGGGAGGAAACCGGAGTGCCCACCCGGAGAAAACCCACACAGGCACGGGGGAGAACATGCAAACTCCACACAGGCGGGTCCGGGATTGAACCTAGGACCTCAGAACTGTGAGGCCGACACTTTCCAGCTGAGCCACCTTGTGTATTTTAATGAGGAAAAAATAATACTCCGCAATGTTCTAATTTGTTAAAGCATCCAATAATGACACAAATGAAATAGAATTAAAAACGTGATTATTATTATTATTGTTTTTGGGGTTTTTTTTGTCACACTATCAATTGAATGGCCATTGTGCTGCTTGCTCTTTCTGGTGTGCCCTTTTTAGTCATTTGGGGCAGTATAAGACAGTTGGATAAATGTCTCATCTCCAGCTCATCAGGACGGCACTAATATTATATAATTCTATTCTCTGTCTGCACTGTGTTAATGTCCAATCTGTTGCTTGAAGGTTTTTAGCACCCCAGCATAGACACTGTTTAGCATGAGAATTTAGCTCGAGGACTTAAAGGCTAAGGTTATTTTGAACATACAAGATGTAATTCATTTTCATGTTTCCTGAGGCCTTCTTTTGAAGAAATGTTCGCAATTTTCAAATGTGCTGCTTAATCTCAAGTGAATTGAGTTGAGTTCACTGGCAACATACGGCGCTAATATCTCAGGTCTGCAGTCGCAATTCAAAGCAAAAAAACTGAATGGCTGCTCTTGCCTCAGGGGAAAAAACTCAAATCCTTACTCATATCTGAAGGCACCACGGTATCATTTTTTGGGAACATATTTTTGTTCTTCACACAGTCATTGAATAGATCCCGGAGAAGCCCATTTCAATTCTGGCGTATTTCTGTTTTTCAGACCGTCGAGGAGCATCTGCAAGCAAAGAGCTCTGGCGTGTTTCTGGATGAGGAACTGCTGTTTAGTCCCACCCAGCAGAAGGACAATGATCTTGATGTCGACCTCTTTGCCACCCCGGAGAAGACCACAGACAGTATTTCCGTCAGTTTGCTTGGTTTCTGGATTATGCTTGTGTTTGTGAAGTGTACACGCAGTATCTCCTTATGGAAGCTCCCAACTGCGTGTCATTTTTAGGACGCCAAGCTCGGCTCCGTGAAGCCCGCGATCCAGAGTCTCTTCTCAGAAGTCGAGGAGGATGGCCTGTTCGGCTCCAGCAAGCCTCCAGTACTGATTTGATTATCATGCAATATGATTTGATGAAGAGTACGTCATCAAAGTCAGCCTCACAATTGTTGTTGTTTTTTTCTGGGTTTGGCTTTTGTTTCTCAGAAAGTAGCAGATGAACCCAGCACATCTAAAGACAGCACGCCGCTAGTCAGTCCCGAACCAGTCTTCGATATACAGGTGAGTTCTGTATAAACTTTTGTGTGATATTAATTCCTTGTTTTAAAAAAAAGAAAAAGAAAAAAAAAACTCTTTGGTTCCTTTATGAATTTACTATAATCCAACTACACAGAAATCTGCACCAAGTCCTGTAAAACCAAAAGAACCGTCATCAAGGATTGGCAAACTTCAAGTAATTTTTTGTTTTTTTTTTTTTTATCATTTCTCTCATTTCATTCTTTCGAGACTTCCCTGTTTCCTTTCTGCACATTTTGTTTTTTGCACATTTTGATAACTTCCTCACACTACTACAGCTTGGCTATGAAAATCTCAATCATCTTATTTTTTGATTTTGGCGACGTTTCACAAGAGTCTTTGCCTAATTTCTCGTTAGGATGGATTTACACTGCTGCCCCAAGTGCACAATTTTGGTTACATGCTTATGTATATCCTTTGACTTTTTTTTTTTTTTTGTTAATATTTACTGTCCATTTAAAGTGACACACATCCATATTTGACGGAACACGACACAACCCCAGTTTGCCAATGCCGAATTTGCAAGTAAAACAAGGAAATGGACAATAACACTGAAATTATACAAATATTAAACAGAAATGATAGTTTCCATAGGCTGACTCTTGCTGCTATTGATTTAGATGATTATAACTGCCACATTACTATATTTAATGACGATAATGCCTCACTCCAAAGCAATCACACTAAAGTTCTGGTGACATCTTGGTACCAAGGATCCGTTGAAGTGAGTTGAGATCTTAATTTAAACATTTTCATGTCATTTTCCGACATTTTATGGCATCTATTGGAAATAATAGGTTTAAAACCTTTGGGAGGGTTGTGCCGTAATTGTTTTTTTTCCAGACTTTTGCTATTCATAATAGTTTTCTATCCCTGTTCCCTACAAATAATGAGGGCTCTCTGTAAATCCAGCCTTTAATTTCTGTTTTTTGGAATGCGTGCATCATTCACCGGTGCCATTTTCTACCACTGTAAATGTTCATCTCTTCAAATTATAGTCGGTTACGTGCTGTGCGTACCATCATTAATGTATTTGAATGTTCTCTTCAGGCGAGTCTAAAGATCAACCCCGCCGCATTTCTCCCTGGCTCGGCCCCCACCATGCCGGGGTCCATCAGTGTGCTCCCGGTTATGGATCCCAGTTCTTCATCCGGGGTCTCCAGCTCCAGCATGAGCCCAAGTCCCGCTACGACGCCAATTGGAGCCCGAACGGACAGCGAGGCGGGAGTGAGCTTTGACACGCCACTCCAGGTTTCCACGTTGCAAAATGCAAACAAGGTGGGATGGGGATTTTTCTGCACCTTCACAGTCTAATCAGAGTTAGTTGATACAAGAACCGTATCATAAATTCAGCATGTACACTTAAGGATTTGTGATAGTAAATACGAAAGCATTTTAAAGGAAAATTCCGGTGGTTTGGAGTAGCAATGCATCCAATAAGTCATGTAATATGTTCTCTATTTTGATAATGTGATCTTAAATCCACTCTTTTTTTAACCCTCCAAATAAAATTTTGCAGAGAGAAAAATCTGATACGTTCAGAAAATGATACTCTGGACTTCAAATTTTCAATTATATTAAACCTGTTGCAAATTTGCGAAGGATTAATAGCATTTTGAGAAGATTTTTATCAACAATTCCGAATTTTTAGGTGCGCCGCCATTTTCGCGAGTCACATGACCTACGTGCGCGGATGCGACTTGTATTGTGCCACAGCAAACGCTCGATTACATGGGGACACCATTATGCCCAGTGTTAATTTCTCCGATTTATCCTCATCTGAGGAAGAAATAGCAGTAGCGGTTTATCGAGAAGACGGAGGAATGCTTCCATACAGATTTGAACCTGTGGCTGTAAATAATGTTGACGATTCGGATGGTTCTTCGGGCGGAATGACGGCGAGTCTGACAAGCGAGGTCCGGCGAGCGGCGGAGCATTGAGCTCGGCTCCGGGGCTCGGGAGCAAGGAAAATTGTATGATTGAAATACACTACATCACGTTTATTAATAATTGCAATTTTTTTGTTTCACTTTGGACTGTTTACGAGGTGCAGTCAAGGACTGCTAGCAAAACAGACAAGCTCATCAAATCCTGACAAAAAACAAATGCATCCATCCATTTTTCCAAGATGCTTATCCTCACAAGGCTCACGGGACTGCTGGAGCCTATCCCAGCTAACTTTGGGCGAAAGGCAGTCACGCCCTGAACTGGGCGCCATTCAGTAACAGGGCAGATACCGACACTATTGGGATTTGAACCCACGCAGCCTGCACCAAAGTCAGGCGTATGTACCACTACATCAAATCCAGACAAAAAAAAAACAAAAAACACAGAGATTCCACTAGATGGCACCAAAGTAGTTTTATAGTTCAGTCCTGACCCCAAAACAGCAAACGGAGTATTGGTTTAGATGGAAATATCAAACCTCTTGGATGGCTTCCATGAATATTCAGTCAACTGCATACTTTTTGGGACACTTGTGTGTAAAATATGTGCCTCGTACCAGCAGTAACTAAACATCTTGTCCCACAGGGTCGCGTCAGAGGTTCTGTACGTCGAAGGCCACAGTCCAGAGCGGCAAGGCAAGCGTCTCAAAGATCGCCGGAGGAACAAGAGGACTCCGCAGCCGAGGAGGCCTCTGTCGCCCCCTCCAGTTCACCTTCAGCTGTCTTTCCCGCACCAAGCCACTCGAGCCAGCCTCGTCCCGTAGATAACGCCGCTCCAATTACGTCCTCACCTTTAACTGCTCAACCTCCACCAGCTCATCTCTCAACCAAGCCTTCGACGCCGACGCTGCCTGTACCCAACCATACCGAGAAGCAATACTCCAGGAAGGACGCCGAGGAGGCGCGACCTCCCTTCGAGGAGGTTGACATTTTTGCTTCCGACGGCCTTTTCGGATCTATCACGGACACGCTTCCCGCCAAGAAGGCCGAACGTCAGGCCGGGGCGGGAGGGAAGAAGGACCTAAGCGACCTCCCGTCTATTTTCGATGACGACAGCGACGACCTCTTCCGAACGGCGAAACCAAAGACGGCCAAGGTATCGCCCTTTTTGGAGGACGATGACGACGACGACGACATTTTTGGCCTGAAGTCAACGTCCGTGTCCACAAGCAGCAGAGGTGGCAAGAGCGGCAAAATTTTCCCAAAGCAGGATATTTTCAAGGTGATTTGATTTCTTCATCTCACGCTACCAGTCAAGGTTTTTAATTCAGTAGATCAAGAAAGTATCTCCAATCTTTTGACTGGTAGTATTTGTCATAAAAATACAATGGAAAGTTGAATGCAGTCAGTTCCGTGATTATGATTTCAAGTGGGTGAATTAAGATTTGAGGGAATTGTGTAAATAATCCAAATTTCTTGAATTAAATGTGATAGAGGGCTGGATCTTGCCCGTGGGATTTTAAGTAGAAATGAAACAATTAACCAAAAACTGATCACTGAATTATGCTAATAAAGCACACAATTATATTTGATCAATTTTAGGCCTTTGCAAACATCTGCATTCGACATTTTTTGCTTGTTTCTGGCATGTCGCGTATCAAGCCAGTAACTGAATCATTTGTTTTTGCGTTTTCGTCACTGTGAATTGGAAATAATGTCCAGTTTTTGAATGGATGAAAAATATGGAAAACTTTTTTGTTTTAAATACCATTCATCGAATTATTGAAAAAGTAATGCATTAATCGATTAACGTAATCATTATTTGTACGCCCTGCTTTTAGGTTTCACACGTTTTACTGGGTGTTACATTGCCGCAGTTATAAAGCATTGGCCTCACAGTTCTGAGGAGCGGGGTTCAAATCCCGGCTCCGCCTGTGTGGAGTTTGCATGTTCTCCCTGTACCTATGTGGGTTTTCTCCCGGCACTCAAGTTTCCTTCCACATCCCAAAAACATGCATTAATTAGAGACCCCAAATTGCCCCCCAGGTGTGATAGTGACTGTGACTGTTGTCGGTCTCCATGTGCCCTGCGATTGTCTGGCAACCAGTTCAGGGTGTACCTTGTCTCTTGCCCAATGACAGCTGGGATAGGCTCCAGCATTCCTGTGACCCTCGTGAGGATAAGCACTTCAGAAAATGGATAAACGGATGGATGGATGTTTTATTATTATGCTCCACACGTTATTGCATTTGCTACGTTGTGCACCGGTTCAATATCTGGATGTGTGTCGTCACAGGACGATGTCGTCTTGTCTGGAGCCCACAAAAAGGACAAGGACAAGTTCACGGACGTCAGACTGTTTGACGACAACGTCGATATTTTTGCTGACCTGACAGACTCTTTCACACCAAAACAGAAGATCAAGGCCAAGGTGGCCAGCAAATCCATATTTGATGACGACATGGGTAAGCAAGTCACAGGAAGGCATGCAGTGTTTGCTCTAAATATTGTCTTCATTTACTCAAGTGTATTGGGAGGAAGACTTTAATTGTTATATGAATACAGTGATGCCTCGGTTCTCGACCACAATCCGTTCCAGAAAACGGTTCGAGAAGTGATTTATTTGAAAACCGAATCGATGTTTCCCATTAAAGTGAATGGAAAAAGAAATAATGTGTTCCAAGCCTAAAAAAATGTGGATTTTTTTTTAAAGCATTTTTTTTTTAGCTTTTCCTGTGAATAAACTCCACAGTAGAAATACGTGTATTGTATAGCAAATACCTAGCAAATGTCTACTTTCAAATGATTTTCAATCCAACCTTTTCTCTCTTTAAGATGACATTTTTGCAACAAGCACAGTCAAAATGGTGACAAAGGCGACTCCGAAAGCAAAGACTTCGCCTCCCCCTCAGGAGACCAACACAGCAGCGGACTCTAGTACCATATTTGACGACCCGCTTAATGCTCGGTAGGAATTGACGTGAATTTGTACAATTGTGGATTAACTCCTTTAGTATTGTTTGGTCGCTGATCCTGCAAGATGGGACACTTTTGGAGTGATTATTGATATTCTTATCAATATGATGTCTTGATTTTGAGCATTTTCAAATTCATTTGGTTTTTCGCATTGCATCATTTACTATGTACTGTTAATAATACTTACATACATGATAGCACTTTATGAGCATACTCTTGTGCTTAGCCTCAGCGCCTAGAGAAATTAACAGTACAGTATTTTTTTTTTTTTTTTTTTTGGCTGTGCCACGTTGAGATTTCCTGTTTATTTTTCGACGTCATGTTTTTAAGAGTGCCCCCTGCCTCATTGTCTGCAGATTTTTTTTTTCAACAAGAAATCCATCCATTTAACTGTTGCTGTTATAAAAAGAAATTTCATTTTTATGGACTAAAATGAAATATTTTATACGATCTAAATGTTGTTGTTTTTTGGGGGGAGGCGGAGGAGTTCTGTTTTGACCAGGAAATCTTTATTGAATGAGTATTATAAGAATGCTGTCAAAATGAAAAGAGCTACTTTCCAAAATGCAATAAATACATTATTATTCTGAGAAAACAAAAGACCTGGAAATTGTGCAAATGGTAATTTGACAATACTTAATAAATGCTTTGGTCTGAACATGTTCAACAAAGGTTATGAGGCTGCACACGATGAATGGTAGGCCTCGGTGGATATTTATTAAATCTGCCTTTTATTTCGTTTTGGAAAAGAGCTTTACATTTCGTGGTAAATGCGTGCATTTCATTCATTTTTACAAATGTGTAAATGACATAATCAAAACAGACATTTTTAAGACATCCTGTGTCAGATGTTTAGTGCTTTATTTCTACAGTTGCTTTCCTCCACCGGTGCCCTGCAATCGTGCTCTGCCAGTCACCTGAACCGGGGGGAAAAAAGCGCACTGAGCTGTTTTAGCAAAAGCGGAAGTTGGTTGCCGCAAAATACATCAATATAATTTCCAAAAATATTGATTCATTTTCCAAGCCGTTTATCCTCACAGAGTTCGCGGGAGTGCTGGATCCTATCACAGCTCACTTCGGGCGTGTTTGACAAAAGGTAGTACTGTAGTGTGTACACAACGAATGGCTGGCAAAGATAGATATTTAATAAAGTACCTCATTGGGGAATTTGGAAAATGAGCTCTTCTCAATCAACAGGGAAGCTTTTCAGACATTTGCTGATCAACATTCAAGACAACAATTGGTTAAATCTGTTGTCAATAACCAAGCCAAAGCCCGCCTCTGAGACCCTCCTTGCCATTGATCTTCAAATTTTTTTTTTTTTTAAAAGACGGGATGGCTGATTGGCCACCAAAACTGAAGTCGGCATCCGCCATCTTGATCCTCCCAAAACAACCATGCCGACCTGTGCGTTAATCGCCGGTTTCGTGGCTATGAGAAAACATTGCACAGGTAAGTTAGATTTATTTTGACACTGTTGAAGTTTTTTGTAAAGGTTTTTTTTTTTTCATTTTCTCATGAGCTTAATTCACTTGAACAAATTTTTGTTTAGTTGTTCACTGTTCACTCTGCTTCACCTTTATAGGCCGACTTTTTTTTTTTTTTTGTGAAAAAGCGACGTCGACATTTTCCCAAACTTCATCAGTGGATAAGCAAGAAAACACATTTTGTGAAATTTTTGATGAATTTCCTAATGCAGAACTCCGCAAATTTGAATTTGATTTTCAAATGCGAGGAAACACGTTTAAATTTTGTCTGAAATAGGACGTCACAGAGACAATAAATGAACGTTTAGCAGGTATTTTCCCATTGTGAGTACTTGTTTCCAAAAATATGACCTTTTATTAAAAAAAATTACATTTATTAAATAAAATAAAAAATGTAATAAAATTAGAATTGACTTAAAATTGCATGTTTTTGTGACAAAAAAAGTTTTTTTTTTTTTTTTTTTTTTTCTATGTTATGATGCTAGTGCTTTACAGCGTATTTTGAAAAAAAATAACGTAATGGAAATCGGGCCCAAGGTAATATGCAAGGTTTCTTGGTAGTCTTGGTAGTTCTGTCTTTCCTTCGCACTTAGCCTTTTTGGGCTTACCAAGTCGAATTAAAAATCCTTCATGTCACCAGAACTGAAAAAATGTCAAGCTCACACAACCAGTTTTCATTCTACATATCAAACTTTGAGGAAAAAAAAAAAACCCACCATAATCCAATTTGTAAATTATGTCCTCCGCACGTTTTGGGAGTACCAAGATGGCGGCCAATGGCTTCAAACAATCAAAATACCGCTCGATGTGTATGTTCAGTCTTATTATTATTATATATATATTTTTTTTAGATCAGAGTGCTCCTTGTGCAGCCGTTCTCGATAACAATTGGTCGCATCGTGGTGTCAGTCAAAATCAGCCACGGAGGTGCCATCCAGCCTTCCATCCCCCACCCCCTCCCGGTGTGAGTGACGGGGTACGACGGTGTCGCGGAATCGAGGCGACCTACCAGAGACTCAACCGGAATGCGTTCCCGTTTATGGCGTCGAACGTGATGCAATGCTCTGTTTTGGCGAACGTAACGACGCCACACGACAGCGACAGCGACACCGGCGCACTGGGGAGCGAGGACGGGAGCCCGCGGCGGGTGTAAAAGCCTAGCTAGCCTTGGCCGTATGTGCGCGGCGGTAGCCATTGTTTGAGTTGTCGGCTAACATGGCAACGACGACGACGGCGGCGGCGGCGGCCGAGGCTCGGGACGGCAGCGTCGGTTAGACGGCGGCTCGCGGCGTTCTTATTAACGGTAAGCTCCTTTTTAAAAAGCGGAATGTTTAAAATGCACCTTGGGCGAGCGTTCTTCGGGGGGAAACATTGGAACGGCGTTGAGGCTCCTGCTCGCTATTCCTCACGGCTGCCTTCACGAAGCGGCCCTTTAACAGTTTAAAGCCACTATATGACTTTTATTCCGTTTTTTGTTTGTATCAGCGTAGCTTGTGAGCGACTCGCAAGAGGACAATGGCCTTCTACAAAGGCCTCATTGACGAGCATCCCCCCGATAGAGCGAGACATCCCACAAATTTCCGATTATTATTTTTATTTTTTGAAGCCCTTGTAAAAGACTTAGTCTTCCGGTTGGCCACAAAATTAGGTACGCCTGCCCCACCACTCAGACTCAATATTGATATTGATGATGATGACACAAAGGTGTGCATGTTGCAGCTTTGAATGTGCATCTCCGGGATCGTGAGCATTCACAGGCCCCCACACTGTTTTGATTGTTGCTGTCATTGTTGTGCTGTACTGCATTTATACTTAGCTTTTAATATTTTTGCACCCTTCTCGGGCGAAACAAAAATACAGAAGTAGTTATCCCTTGCCTTACGAGTTTAATTCGTGTCTCGAATCATCGTTCTTTATTAAAAGGGAAGGAAATGCTATGAATCTGTTGGAGCGCCACCCCCCACCTTCATCTCCCGCAAAAAAAGGAAAAAAAAAAGTCAACAGAACAATGTTTTTTGACTTTGTAATAAGAAATGCTGGTAAAGCGTTGGCCCCACAGTTCTGAGGTCCCGGGTTCAATCCCGGCCCCGCCTGTGTTGAGTTTGCTTGTTCTCCCCGTGCCTACGTGGCTTTTCTCCGGGTGGGCACTCCCGTTTCCTCCCACATCCCAAAAACATGCAACATTAATTGGACCCTCTAAATTGCCCGTAGGTGTGATTGTGAGTGCGGCTGTTTGTCTCGATGTCCCTGCAATTGGCTGACGACCAGTTCAGGGTGTACCCTGCCTCCTGGGATAGGCTCCAGCGCTCCCCCCAATCCTTGTGAGGATAAGCAGCTAAGAAAATGGATGGATGGATGGATGGATGGAAGAAATGTGTCCCCACAAATACATTCGAAGTGGTGCGCACTAAGGGTAATTTTGACTGTTAAGTGCTTTGGTAACGGTAATTTGTAGTATAAGGGTTATGCATTATTATTACTGTAAATTGATTTATTATCATTCTAATATTATTGTATATTTTTCAGTTACGAATATTTGTGACTCGAGGAATTTTGCCTTAAAACGCAATCACTGCTCAGTTATTCTGTGCACATTTAGAAGACAAAGCTAAATGTTCTCGTGATGTCAGGTTGCTCTGTTAAATGTTTTTTAAAAAAATCTAGACTTACCTAATGTACTTGTTTAGTGTTAAAATTAGCACAATATTTTTTATTGTACTGTAAGTAAGGTATGATGATGGATGAACGCGACAAATGTTTTTTTTTTTTTTTTGTGAAGAGAAAAAAATTCATGGTAAGTAAGTGTAGAACCTGTGATGTTACTAAATACTGTCAAACCTCAACTGAGCATATAAAGGATGGACTTTGCAGTTATTAGGTCAAGGGTCACCAACAGGGTGCCCGTGTGCACCAGAGCACGGTGGTTCTGTTGTAAAAAAAATAGCACACAACTGATGGGACATTTGGAAATGTTTGATCATTTCAAAATGTAAACATTCACAGAGCTGTATATAAAAAAAATATTGTTGCTTATTATTTAGCCCATATAAATGCAGAGGATTGCATCAGGAAGGGCATCCGGGTTAAAACTTTGCCATGCAAAAATGTGCGTTCATTAAAAAAAAATGGTCTTACCGGATCGGTCGTGGCCCGGGTTAACAACAACCGCCCCCGGCGCCGTTAACCTGCAGGGTGTCAGTGGAAATTCAGGAAATATTGGGCCCCCATCTGAATCATTTTTGAACAGTTTCCTCACTTTAAAACAACCAAATCTAAATATTAGACAAAGATAACGCAAACAATGCCATTTTGAAATTATTTTACTGTTCATAGCTGCCGGGCCATCTGTGAAATACTAATATAAGTACGCACCGGATGCGTTTTGGCCATGTCATGCTGCGTGAAATGGAAATTTCATATGTTAAAGCTTTGGAATTCCACTGAACTACAGTGACTGTCATCATCCTCAAATGGAGAACTGGTGGAAACAGTAGTGCCCCCTCCCAGGTGTAGCCAGACTGCAAGAAATTAACCCAAGACTGCAGCTAAAACTCATCCAGGAGTACACGAAGGAACCTGGGACAGCATCTAAAAATTGAGAAGTGGGGGCGCAGTACTTTTTCACGCCACTGTGACCTTTTTTTTTCTGTTCCTCCCCCCACCCCCACCCCCCTCACAGAGTGGTCATCCCACATGATGCGTGGCAGTCCCTCGGCCAGGAAGCACAACCTGCCCCTCTCTCCCGCAGCCTCGCTTTGGCTTCCCCGGTAAAGCTCACCTTCCCCGCCTGACCCCGAGATGACCGACAGGAAAGAGCCTCCCTTCTTCAACGACGACCGCCTGGGAGCTTTTCACCACAAGCTTCCGCTGTACGACCCCATGGAGCTGTTCATCGAGACTCTGACCGGGACGTGTTTCGAGCTGCGCGTGTTGCCCTTTGAGGCCGTCATCTCGGTCAAGGCCAAGATCCAAAGGCTTGAAGGTGGGAATAAATATTGTGAAGATCCACGTCATCCACATTTTAAAGCTCATCAGGCTTTAGTTTATAAGCGTAGATGTCAGTCTGGCTTATTTGCAAAATGATTTGTTGATATGAAAAAGTGTATCAGCTGGTGTTTTTTTTTTTTGACAGCACAGTCACCAATAGTGCCTTGGCTCCATTGCCACGATAGAGCTCGTGCACCTACGTCATTAAATCACGTCGCTGGCCGGAAGTGGCGGTCAAGCAAAGCGTTGCTCAATGCTAAGTCGGTTGGGGACGACACGAAAATACGTCTTATATCACGACGGCCAGAGTTTTGTCCCATACCGTTAAACATTTAGAAGGTGATAATAAACGAAGGTTCGTGGAAAAATGACTCTCTGCATAAAGGACCCATATTTAATACCGAAGTCGATGTTTTCGCCGATAAGAAATTGGACCGTTAACCCGCTTCCGCTTGTCTTGGACAACTGGATCTACGCATGGATCTGGTGAGTAAGTCGTCGAGATTTACGCGGAAGAGTTTGAAAGCGTAGAAAATTCTGGACGCATACAAATACTTTGTTGCTGGATCTGTTCTCAACTGGGAGACGGCTCGTGAATGCGGAAGTGCGTTCGGCAACACGTTAACCTTTGCTGAAATCCATCTATCTTTTCAGTTAGCATTCAATACAAATACCAGTATTTAAATAAATGACCCCTGGTTTTACACAAACTCTCATTCAGTAACTGTTGGGGGGGGGGGGGGTGACAAGCGAGTCGGCTCCTCGGTAGCGTTTCCCAAGAAGTATTTATAAGGCCAAGTTGGTTCATTTAAGAAAAATGTGTGCAATGAAGACGATTCCCTGCTTTTGTTTTTTTTTTTTTCTCAATTGAGCCAACTTGGCATTATAAATATTTCTTGGTAATTTGAGATTGAGGATAATAATTCCTATCTGAAATTAAGCCATTGCTACACAGGCGTCTGTGTATTTTGGTCAAGCGCCATCCATCATATTTAATTGCCGAAATCCATCCATCTTTTCTGGTCTTTTCAGCTGATATTTTATCGAATGATCTCTTTGAATATCTGTCTCGTTTGTTGTGACAACCGACAGCACAACAAGTCTCGGGTATTGTGACTATTCTCCTCCGGTTCAATATCCCCCACACAGTCGAGCAGCTCTTTTTGACCTCCAACACGGCGACGTGAAAATGGTGACGTCACGTGCACGAGCTCTATTGGCTTGGCGTCATTCTCACCATCCCTTACTAGACTTTCCACCTCTCCTTTGTTCACAAAATGACAAATCTATTTCAAACATAAGGAAAATTCACAGTCGCCTTAGTCTCCATAATGAAAAAAATGTACAGCTTACATGCAATATTACTTATAATATTCAAATTAAGAGTGTACCTGATCCACGTGCAGTGCAGGAAGTGGAATACAGTGAGAAGTGCAGAGCTAAACACGATTAGATGAGCCACGGACCGACCGCAGGCTCCATAAATCAAGTCTGTTTGCACTAGCATTGATCCGTCCAAAGGGGGCAGTCATGAATCAGGTTTAGTGGCATGAAGCGTGGACTCTCGGAAACCTGTGGCGCTCCGTATTGATCTGCCTCATGGCTGCTTTGCTTTGTGTGTGTGTGTGTTTATATAAAGGCATCCCAGTTGCCCAGCAACACCTCATCTGGAACAACCTGGAGCTGGATGATGAACACTGTCTTCACGATTACGGGTAAATACTCTTCTGCCAGCCCTGCATATCTTAAAAGCAAGCAACGCTCGATCTGCCAGTCATTATTCAGCCGCGGTTAATGAATTACCTTCGGTTGTCTTCCCCGTCGCGCGCGCCTGTTACTCCGTTCGCCTCACGGCCCATCGCGACGCCGCGTGATTTATGACTTTTAGAACCAGATTGTAATGAGAAAAAAGGACTTTGTTTGTCGAACGTTGAAATCGATCTGGAAATTGCTTCTGTGGGTTTAGCAACAAACTTAGACTTATTTGCTGCTCCACGACTTCTTGGAATTTCTCTTTCCCGCTGCATTAATAGTCTGCTGGTGTGCTTTTTTTTTGCAGCATTGCGGAGGGCTGCACTTTGAAGCTGGTCTTAGCCATGAGGGGAGGTCCAATCAACACCAGAAGGGGTACGGAAAAGACGACTTAAAAGCTCAGCGTCTAAAGCGCAGCCTCTCTTGATACTCTTCTCTCATTTTCCCAGTAACCATGGAGGATCCTGCGAAAGAGGTGGTGGAGTCCATGGAGGGCACAAAGGAGGAGGGTTGGGAGAAGGGCTCAACCAACAAGCAGGTCACGTTCGTGGTCTACCGCGAGGGCGATCAGCTCAACTTCTTCCGGGTGGTGGACAGGGGAGACGGTTCCCTCACGCCTCTGTCGGAGTCGCTTAGGTCTGCATTCAAATCCTGTGAAGACCCCTCCCTTCACATTTCTCCATAGTCACATGCAGGGCAAGAATAACGTGTCACATAGCACAAGGCGGCGCATTTGGTTACCTTCCTGGTTTATATTTGTGCCCTACAAGGGTTTTTCCATGCAAATATTCACTGTGAATCATCACTGCCCTGCTATAACGCAACTTAGTGGTAGACTTGTGTACAGTATTTAGTGGGGTTATACATTTTTGGCATAGGAACAGAAGTCCTGAAGATCAGAGACCCCGATTTGCACCCTTTTACACTGAGGAAAAAAAGTATTTGAACTTCTCAGGGAGTGGAGGCCCCAGTGGGATACGAACCCACAACCCCTGGTTTAGCAAACCAGTGCTCTAACCACTGAGCTACAGGGCCTCCTGGGAGAGAGATCATCTAAAAAGAAAAATTCAGAAATCACAAAATATGATTTTTCATAATTTGTGTGATACAGCTGCAAATAAGTATTTTAACACCTGAGAAAACCAGTGTTAATATTTGGTACAGTAACCTTTGTTTGCAATTACAGAGGTCAAATGTTTGCCGTAGTTGTTCACCAGGTTTGCACACACTGCAGGAGGGATTTTGGCCCACTCCTCCACACAGATCTTCTCAAGATCAGGCAGGTTTCTGGGCTGTCACTGAGAAACACAGAGTTTCAGCTCCCTCCAAAGATTTTCGATTGGGTTTAGGTCTGGAGACTGGGTAGGCCAAGTCAGAACCTCGATATGCTTCTTACGGAGCCACTCCTTGGTTTTCCTGGCTGTGTGCTTTGGATCATTGTCTTGTTGAAAGACCCAGCCACGACCCATCTTCAATGCGCTGACTTAGGGAAAGAGGTTTTCCCCAAAATCTCACAATACATGGCCGCGGTCGTCCTCTCCTTAATGCAGTCCAGTCGTCCTGTCCCATGTGCAGAAAAAACCCCAAAAGCATGATGTTACCACGCCCATGCTTCACAGTAGGGTTGGTGTTCTTGGGAGAGAACTCATCATTCATCTTGTGGGCGAACTTGCAATACAGCAGGGTGTTCAAATACTTATTTTCTTCACTGTATGTATGCACACACATTCTCTTGTTATTCCAGTGGCAGCTCAGTGTACAATATGTGCACCGAGGAGGACAACGGCGGCGAGCGCTCCGCGGCTGCTCAGAGCCTGGAAAACTCCATCACCATGAGCAAAATGAAGCTGCTGAAAGCCAAGATGGAGGACATGAACATCAACAAAAAGGTAAAACATTTTTATTCCAAACTTTGCCTAGAAATCTCCACACAGTTAAGTTTCTCCTCGAGTGGAATTGGTTGGTAGGGACATGTTGATATTCCTCGTTTCAAATGGTGCCTTTGCCTCAATTACCGTAATTTCCAACCTATAACCCGCAACTTTTTCCACTTGTTTTCAACCCTGCGGTTTATAAGATGATGCAGCTAATTTGTGCATTTTTTTTTTTTTTTTCTAACGGCCGGCCGCAAGGGGGCGCTCGAGCGGAAAAGCCCGAGGAAGTGACGGTTCGGCCGTGTTAGCGCTGCGCTTGCGTGGTACTGCCGTGTCTGTGATTTTTTTTTTTTTTTTTTTTTTTTAACCACTTTTTCTTTTTTTACCGGCCCTGTCAGCGCGGCTCTAGAGTAATCGCAGCGCTAGCATTCGCGCGGTGCTAGTATTAGTGTTAGTGCGGCGCTAGCGTTTGCATTGGCGCAGCGCTAGCATTAGCATTAGTGCGGGGCTAGCGTTAGTGTTAAACTCTCTGCGTACCGTCTTTCTTTGTAAATATCTCATGCTTCAATGTGGGCACTTGCGGCTTTACCAAATGGTATTTCCTTTACAAATGTACTCGGTGACCAGGTGCGCTCTGTAGGCCGGGAATTACGGTAAGTGAGAGTTGTATTGTTTCCGCAAATGCTTAAAAAACTTGAATAATAGCTAGTTCCAAGTTAAAAACGTTTTTTTTTAGAATACATTTCTAATATCTCAACACGCACAATCATTTTGTAGTTGTAACTATTTTGTGCCGGTCTTCATTGTACAGCCGAAGAAGACGAGTAAGGCAAAACCGCGTCCCCCCGTCGGCGTCCATCCCGGCGGGGGCCACCCGATACCATCCATCACGCGACTCCATCAGCGCCTATTGCGTTCGTTGCCGCAGATTAACCCGTCTCGGCAGCTCAGCGCGCAGCTACCTCCCAGAGCAGACCAAGAGCTCCCGGACTCGTCTCCGGCTGGCGCGGCTGCTCCCGTGTCTTCCCGCTCGCCCGTCTCGAGACGGCCGCCTCCCTCTTTCCCCTCGCCGTCTTGCTACATGCTGCAGGAGGAGGAGCCGTGGGAGACGTGCGCACCCTTTGCAAAGATTCGCCCCCCTCCCAAAGTGTCCCGCTTGGACATCGGTGGCACCAGGCTGATGAGAGACTGCGTGTACCCTCAGCTCCCTCCGCTGTGCACCAGGAGTTCGCCCGAAGCCGCGTTTGAACCGCTGAAGCCGGTCAGCGAGGCAGTCGGGTTGAGTTTATTGGAGGAAGCTGGCGGCGTGGTGGCGCCGTCGCAGTCCGCCGCGTCATTCGGGGAGCTCGCGGACCCTCTGAGTCTAAATTTGTCTTCTCAATCGGAGGAAGCCTGTCGAGCCTTTGACCTCGGCGCGCCGTCCCAGGTGCCTCTCCCGCCCTCCCCTCTCAGTACTTGGACGCTCGGGACCGGTGGCGACACCCTGACCAGCAGAGCAGATCTAACGCAGCTCAGCACTTCCTTCCATTTAAACCCCCCCGATTCCAGCTCCCCAAAGCCCCGTTTTCCGTCTTTTGAATCCACGCTCCCCCTTCAAGTGCGCTCGGCAGGACAGGTGAAGCCGGGCAGCCCCTCCCCGCTCCCGTCCATGATGTCGAGTCACGCGCCGCGCCTGCGGGGCGTCAAGGTGGAGTCGCCCGGCAAGAGGCCTGAGCTGCTTTCAAAGAAGGAACCCAGAGGCGTGACCAAGATGGCCAACCAAGCCTGTCGAGAGCAGCTGGGCCCCCTGGGAAACTCGGATCACCTCGCCGCTCTCTCTGCGAGGCCCGTCGACGTAAGCGGCGCGAGGCGAGGCGGCCTGGGGGTTCCCTTACCCCCTGCTGCAGCCATCGGACAGGGAATCCTGGGGTCCAGGCTGCCGGGCCTCCCTCAGGACGACGCCGCTCGACAGACGTCTTTGCACCGAGCGGCGGTCTCCTCGTACGCGGTGAGAGCAGGCGGCCATTTGTGTTACTCTCCTAGTTTCGATCAATCAATTTTCCTATCTGTTAATATTTCATCTTTTGTTTCTTTCAGGCCAACAAATGTCTGGTCTCCAGCGGGGGGGTCATGCCTCCATTCGGGAGAATTGGTAAGAAAAATCCACGCAACTTGCGAATACATTTAGGGTCTCTGTACTGCGTTCTAATATCTCTCCAAGTGTTTAGCATGGCGACTCCCGTCATATTTACAACATGTTGCATCTGTTTTCCTTCTCCCTTTAAAAAAAATCGTTGTCCAATTAATATCACAGTACAAACAACCACGGAGGGAGCTATTCAAACTCTCCGGTTGCTCAGGAAAAATGTTCAGCAAAAAAAAAAAAAGCCAAAGAAGATACAAAAATGAAACCATTCCAATCTGTTCCTTGCGGTGACTCAGTAGAGAGCGAGGAATTTATGAAAAAAAGATTCTATGAAAAGGTGCACTTGCATAAGCCGGCATGTTTTTGCGCGACAGCCTTCGGTTTAAAAGTATTCATTATAGGTGTGAAGAGGACCGGCGTCTGCATACGGCTGTGCTCACAAGTTCATGTACTCAAGCGTGGTTTTTGAAATTGATTAAAAATACGTTGAAGAGGGAACGTTTTTTTTTTTTTTTTTTTTGGTGCTACTTTTAAATGCTTTATAGTATGATTTGAATCGTATTCACACTTGAGTGTTTTGTCTGATAACTGTTTTCTGTAAAGAATGATGCACTTCTCACAAATTCTGGTATGTAAGAGCACAAAATATTATTTAATATTTTTAGAAACTTTATTTCTGTAGTTGACCATGGAAATACAATTTTGATGATTGCATCCCAAATCACGATCTTACTATTGCAAGAAATTTTAATCATGAAATGGTTAGGAACTGACCTTATGAACATTATTCCCATGTATTTAATGAATCAATATTTGTCTCCTTAGAAATTAAACTACTAAAATGAAATTTTCCTCTTAATATGGACAATGGCCGGATAATTTAACGTCTATCTTAGCCGACGGTTTATTTTATGACGCGTGTTTTATGGGACCCTGCCCCGGGTGGACATGTCGTGCTTGTCAAAACTATGGAGCAGTGTATGACAACACTTTGGTCAGCAGTTTTGGCTGAAGACACCCCCACGGACTGCGGGTCAGACGAGGTCCAGTCTGTCGTTGCATGTGTCATACAGCACAGCTCTGACCCAATGAATGTCTGAATTGACGCGCAAAAGACAACAATGCGATCTCGCAGCTACCGCAATTTCCGGCCTCCAGAGCGCACCTGGTTATAAGCCTCTCCCAGTACATTTGTAAAGGAAATACCATTTGGTACATACATAAGCCGCACCTGTGTAAAAGCCGCAAGCGCCCACATTTAAACACGAGATATTTACAAAGAAAGACGGTACACAGAAAGAGTTTTCAAAGTTTTAATACCTTAGCTTAGCTTAACAGAGTAACAACACTGTGGCACGGACAGGGTTGGTTAAAAAAAAAAAAAAAAAACCTGCCACGGTAGCTACACAGTAGCAATATGGTAGCACAGCACTAACAGAGCCGGTTTAAAAAAAAAAAAGTGCCTAAATCACTGTGACGCGGGAGCAACACGCTAGCGCGGCGCTAACAGGGGCGGTTAAAAACAAAAACATACCAGTAAAAATCACAGAGACACGGCGATAAAACAGCAGCAACACACTAGCACAGCGCTAACAGGGCTGGTTAAAAAAAAATAATAATAAAAATGCCGGTAAAAATCACTTCCTTGGCATATATATTCCACCAGTCTCACGCTTACCTTTTCCACTCGAGTGCCCCCCTGCAGCTGTTAGAAAGAATGCACAAATTAGGCGCATCACCGCATAAACCGCAGGGTTGAAAGCGTGTGAAAAAAGTCGTGGTTTATAAGACGGAAATTACGGTCTTTCCGTTTTTCTTTGGCCTTTGCTCGTCCAACGGTGAGCTTCTCATTATCCTTTGTGGAAAGTTTGACAGGAAAATTGGGTTCCAGAGTATATACAAACATAAGAAGGACAAACACCCAATCTGTAGAATCCCAGGGTGGGTACAGTAGCCTAATCTTTTACTCAAGAGTACTTTTACTTTAGAACAGGGGTGTCAAACTCATATTTTGTCGCGGGCCACGTTGTAATTACGATTTCCTTCGTTATGGTGAAACCATAGAAATCCTGAATCGCTTCATTATATTCACACATGAAATTTATGAGCTAGCTTTGTCAATCAAGCGTAATGGGTTTTTCAACCATTGTTTATGTTTGGGAACACAAAAATGCTTAGAATATCTCAACATTATCATTTATGATATGTGACCATTTTGAAATGTTGTGACATATTTTCACAAGAATTACAGATTTTGACACCGGTGATTTGGCTCCGGGGGCCGCATAAAATCGTGTGGCGGGCCGGATCTGGCCCCCCGGTTCTTGAGTTTGACACCTGTGCTTTAGAACAATATGACTCAACCAAAAGTTTAAAAAATAAATAAAAAATCATACTCCAAATATTTGTACTCAGTAATGGTGAGTAACGTCTTTCAAAATCAGCATGAATGTCAAATGGAATAAAAATGAACATGAGCCATATGCTTGTCAGTTATGATCAAAAGCTGCCTTGCTTTATTGTAATTACTTCGTTAGCTTTAATAGCTGGGTTAACGGCATCAACAACGTGCCGCCCTCATTCCGCCGTTAAAGTTATGCGGCCTCGTTATATTTGACTTCCAGGGACCCCGACGTACCACCTACCTCCAGTCAAGCCCCCCACGGGCGCCAAGAAGAAGAGTTCCAAGCACTGCTTCCTTTGTGGCAAGAAGACGGGCTTGGCCTCCAGCTACGAGTGCAGGTACGAAATTCACATTGAATCCGCATTTTTTTAAATATGCATTGTTCTCAAACGAGTCCAACGCGTATTCAAACCAAGAACCATCAGTCACACAGACGTTTACATAGGTTAACGTGTGGCCGCAACGCGCTTCCGTGTACGAGGAGCTGACTTGCTGCCTTTGTTTTTTTTTGTTTTTTTTTTTTCCCCCAATCATAGTTAATGAATGCGAGTTTGTGTAAAACCAGGGGTTATTTATTTAAATATTGGTATTTATATTTAAAAAAATCAGAGTGGCACCATCACCATGTGGGATTTATTCTCGATTGAGAACAGATCCAGCAACGAAGTATTTGTATGCGTCTAGACTTTTCTACGCTTTCAAATTCTTCCGTGTAAATCTCGACAACTTACTTCCAGTTGTCCAGGGGATAACAGTCCACTTTCTTATCCGGCGTTAAATATGGTTCCTCTACGCCAGGGGTCACCAACGCCGTGCCCGCGGGCGTACGGTAGCCCTCGAGGACCATATAAGGCGCCCGCGAGGTATGTTCTAAAAATACCATAGACCACAAATTGTTACTATTATTTGTGCTTTAAATTCTGAATCTGACTGGCTTTCGTGAATTAAAATTTTCAAATACTTCAATGAAAATATTTGATGTACGTGTCGTCTGAAGTTTGCCGCAAACAGGTCACGTAGCCCTTCATACGATCGGTGCTCACGAAGTGTCCCTCAGCCTCAAAAAGGTTGCTGAGCCCTGCTCTATGTCGAGTGTCTCTCATTTTTCCTCGTACTTCCGTTTACCATCACCTTGTAAATGTTTAACGGTATCGGACAAAACTCTGGGCGTCGTGTCCAACCGCCGGCTTAGCATTGAAGAACGCTTTGCTAGACCGGCACTTCCGGCCAGTGACGTGATTTGATGACTTAGGTGCACGAGCTCGATACCACTCGAGGGCTCAGTCCCCCCGCCCCCCTCTCCGTGTGTGTGTGTGTGTTAAGGGTTTTACTGCGGCGGGGGCCGGCGAAATTAATTTTCCAATCCAAATGTGATCTCCAATCACGACTTCTGCACGCGTATTGTCGTTTAATTAAAAAACGGAGCAAGTTCTTTATAGGTTTTGATGCGGTTTTCGATTGGTCACGCAGGTGCGGCAGCAACTTCTGCGCCGCTCACCGCTATGCAGAGACGCACAACTGCTCGTACGACTACAAGGGGGCGGGGAGGCGCTTCCTGCAGGACGCCAACCCGCTCGTCAGCGCTCCCAAGCTGCCTAAGATCTAGAAGGTTTCTTCTGACCCCCGGCGAGGAGGACGCCGTTCAGCCTTTTGAGGAACGCCGATTATTCACCGACGTGTGCTTTGGTTTTTCTCGTCCCTCGCAGCCAAGGCGAACTCTCTAAATTGTGGACAAACGGCAGATGATCGATGTGGAAAGTGTTCCTTTTTATTGCTCTGTGCACATAGGTAGGTTGGTTGTTGTTCATTTTTATTTTGGTTTTTGTTGCAAAATATCAGCCGCATATTCAGATATTGTGGGGGGGGGGGCTGATTGATTTCCGTTGGACAAATCTTGGCCAGATGCACTTTAGAAATATCATGTTTGAACTTATTCTGGGCTGAGAAGTCTTTTTTTTTTTTTTTTTTAATTGTCTGTCCGTGTCGTGTTTGTTGTCATTTTTTGGAAGGGGGTGGGGGGGGTGTCGTATCCTGCACCTCAAAAGTCTCGTTACGCAGGCACATGCAAATGAACTAACACCCACATGTTAATATTTATTCATGAAAATATTTAAATTCAAGTATGCAGTTGGTGTCTGTGAGGACGGAAATTGTAATCGTGTATGTGGCGGGTGGGGTGGGGGGTAAAGTTAACAGAATATGTATTTAGTAAGTAAGAATCTTTTGTATTGTTTTTTTTAAAAATTCTCATGCTGTCATCGTATACCTGCAGGGGGCGCAACTTGAAATAAAAGTTTCTTCCTATTCCCTCAGATGCAACCGCCTGTTTCTCGTAAGTTATTGAAGTTCCTCGAGTAGCGGTCTACGCTCTTTAAGACTCTTAAAGGTGACTTTCTTTCTTCCTAAACCATTTAGTGATTTCTAGACCAGTAGCTGAAGTTTAAAATCAGTTTTAAATCAATATGCTCCAAACCTCTTTGTTGTGGTCAGGACCCGAGCTGCAGCTGTTTCGAGCTCTTTTGGGGGGAGGGGGAGGTCCGGTCAGAAGACCATTAAAATAGTCAAGTCCACTTGAGATAAAAGCACGGATCAGCGTCTCCTGGTCTTCTTGGCACATGCAAGACTCTGCTGAGGTTATGTCCTTCGGATGGTAGAAGGCAGTTTTAGTGACTGATTTGATACGACTGTTGAACGTCAGCACCTCAACGGACCTTCCAAAATGGCGATTGAACAGAACACGTTTGAAGTCGATTCTCTATTGCAAATTTCAGATAATATTGCGGTATGTTGTTTGGGTTTTTTTTTTTTTTTTTTTTGCCCAAGAGAGTGCTACAGAGAGGTCTCGACTATTTCACGCAAGGATATGTACACGGAATTAAGATTTTGGACGGAACGGGAGGCAATGTCAGAGTGACAGGGAAATGTTGGCGATCGATGCAAAAAAAAAGGTTGACGCCTCGTCAACTTTATATTGAAATCCCAACAGGATAAAATAGTGGAATCGTACTCCGCGTGTTAAGCAGTGTGAGTACTTTTTACTTGGAAAGATCACGAGTAATATCATTGTAGTCTTTATAAGTGCCCTACATGCCCATTTTGTATTCGGCGTCCGCCCACTCAACTCAGCTGGACGACGCCGCATTTTTGGCGAAGTGAACAAGTCGCAGCCGCTTGGGAAAAGTAAAAACAAGACGTTGAAGTACGCGACGTAGCTGTCAACGCTCGGCTGCTCCAAGCAGACGCTGTGATGTGGACCAGGATGCTGACGTACATAAACGGTCCAAAGCTTGTTCGCGTCTCCTAATGAGAAATTCTGAAATATGAGCGTATTATGACAGATTTGAAACCTACATTCCAACGGACATATTGCTGTTAGAAAAACTGCACTTGTTTGTTTACATTTTGCAGCAATTTATGTCAAACGAAGTAACTATGGCAAATCCCAATGTAAAGGGAAGTCTTGATGCGTATTGTAAACCATCCATTTTCTTTGCCGCCTATCCTCACGAGGGCCGCATTAGTGCTGTTGTCAACGGGCAGGAGGCGGGTACACGCTGAACTGGTCGTCAGCCAATTGGAGGGCACATCGAGACAGTCGCACTCACAAACACACCTTGGGACAATTTAGTGTGTCCAGTTAATGTTACATGTTTTTGGGATGTGGGAGGAAACCGGAGTGTCCACCCGGAGGAAACCCACGCAGGCACAGGGAGAACATGCAAACTCCACGCAGGCAGGGTCGGGATCGAACCTGGCTCCTCAGAACTGTGAGGCCGACGCTTTATCAGCTGATCCACCGTGCCCTAATTGTTGTAAATTGGGCATATTTTACTGTAGTTCAGGGGTTTCAAACTCATTTTTCTCGCGGGACATATTGTAGTTCCCTCCGAGGGCCGTTATGACTGTCAAAACAATAAAAAGATTTCATTGTCTCATATTTACATCAATTTGTGAACCAGTTTTGGAATCAGAAGTCAATGTGTTTTTCAACTATTCATGTTCATTCACTTTATCATTTTTGATATATGACCATTTGAAATTTTGGTACAGATATTTTTTTTTTTTTTTTTTGCAAGAATCATGGAAATTGACACTGTAGATTTGGCTTCGCGGGCCACATAAAAACCACGTGGCGGGCCAGATCTGGCCCCCGGGCCTTGAGTTTGACTCCCGCGTTCCGCTTCCACTTTGTTCCGGCAACAGTTGTTGAAACGCCTTATCAATAAAGTTTTGAGTAAGCAAAACAGCAGCGCGTCGGCACGTAAACAGATATGTAATCATATTCCCCCCGCTTATTATTATTAAAGACACTTTTAGGCTTTATGATGACAGCCTCTTTAGCCGAAGTCAACCCCCCCGCCTTTCTCCGCGGCGAACCAAAACAGCAGCAGCCATTTTACCGACAAAATCCACATGGTAACAAAGCCCCCTGAAGTCATATTTCAAATTATTTGTCGCAATGACGGCCGGATTGTATGCCGACAATCAATATTGCTGCTCGATAACTGTTTTCAACCATGCGGGACACGTCGGCGCCTCCAATTTCCGCGAATGTGTCGTCCCCTTCCCGCTCCTTTACGTTACGACTGACTCATTGTTGTTCCTTTGATGTGCCGGTTGCTACGCAACAGGATGACATCTTTCTTGTTTTGAACCAGGAATTATTGAAAATGAATCAAGAAGACGGCAAAGAGTGTTTTTTGCGACGTAACGTTCTGTAACAGTTCAGGGTGTAACCCCGCCTCCTGCCCGTCGACAGCCGTGGATCGGCTCCGGCGCTTCCCCGCGACCCTCGTGTGGATAAGCGGCGAAGAAAATGGATGTGTGGAGTCACGTGGAATGCTGGTGCTCGGTTGTTCGGACTCCACACCTCGGACAAAAACCCGACTGGGTCACGTCTCTCGCGATCCACACGGTCGCTCTCCTTAACTTTCGTGCTCACCGTCTTACGGCTCAGAGATAATTGCTGTAATTATTATTGCGATATTGCTAAGAGACCATGCATAATTACCTCATCATAATTTGTTCTGAATGTCGTACCAGGGCAGCACCGACTGCCGGAGAACAATTCCTTGTGTGTTTTTTACACACTTGGCCATCAAAGCTGATTCTGATTCCTTTAAGTTTTTGTTTTTCATTGATATACTTGAAATATTGAATGTATTTATATCATTACTATTTTTTTTTAGCAGTTTGTCATTGGAAATATTATTGTTGATCCCAACTATCATTATTTTACATGAAATTTCATTACATTTACATTGAAATTTTATATTTATATTATTTTTGAGCTGCACGGTGGCCCAGCTGGTAAAGCGTTGGCCTCACAGTTCTGGGGACCCGGGTTCGATCCCGGCCCCTAGGCGTGTGGAGTTTGCATGTTCTCCCCGTGCCTGCGTGGGTTTTCTCCGGGTGGGCACTCCGGTTTCCTCCCACATCTCAAAAACATGCTGCATTAATTGGACACTCTAAATGGCCCCTAGGTGTGATTGTGAGTGCGGCTGTTTGTCCCGTTGTGCCCTGCGATTGGCTGGTGACCAGTTCAGGGTGTACCCCCACCCTCCTGCCCGTTGACAGCTGGGATAGGCTCCGGCACTCCCCGCGACCCTCGTGAGGATAAACGGCAAAAGAAAATGGATGGATGTACAAAAACCTAAAAGGTTAAAAAAAGGGTGTGTAGACTTATGGTCTGGCGTCTCAGGACAATACAGTCTCAAGTCAGTCAGGGAACAGGTCAACAGTAGCATGCCGGAGGGTGACTTATTAACCCGAGCAATGTACGGTGTGTTGACTCACGGGCCGGGTCTCTCTCCACTTGGGTTTTGAAACCAACACAGTCACGTTTTGCATTTTGAAATATACAAAAATGATGCTTTTAATATCTATACGAATACCGATTGAAACGCGACAAAATCAAACAAAAGATTGAAGGCTTCAAATGTACACGATTGTGTGGTTTTGTGTGGTTTTCACGAAACAACCGAAACGATCCAGTATTTGACCTGAGTCTGTCGATCTCAGAGCTCGAAAGGGTTTGTCCAGATCCATTTTCTGATTCGCTCATCCTCACGAGGTCCGCGAGAGTGCTGGAGCCTATCCCGGTTATCTTCGAGCAGGAGGCGGGATACACCCTGTACCCCGGTTGCCACCCGATCGCAGGGCACATGGAGACAAACAGCCGCACTCACGATCACACCTACGGGCAATTTGGAGTCTCCATTGAATGTCAGTTTTTGGGAGGTGCGAGGAAACCGGAGTGCCCACCCGGAGAAAATCCACGCAGGCACGGGAAGAACGTGCAAACTCCACACAGGCAGGGCCTGGATTTGAACCCTGGACCTCAGAACGGTGAGGCCAACGCTCTAACCAGTTGCATACCTGTCAATTTTTCGGAGCGCCAACCTGTATAAACTACCAAAAAAATCCTTATCACATACCCGTAAGAGAGACTTGTAAGACCTGTACGAGAGACCAGTATTGCCTGTAAGAGAGGTAACACAACTCAAGGTGTCGCTCTAACGTACCCAAACTCACGCCGGACACTGCGGGGGAGGAAAAATCTGTCATCGGCTATTTTGAGGAAGCACTTTGGAGGAGGAGGAAGGTGAACCCTGCCGATGGTGCGAGCCAGAACACCAGCGAGTCCACCGCAAACGCTCCCCGACCGACCGTGACGAAAAACCGTTGCGAAACCACAAGAATTTTTTTTTGGGGGGGGGGAGAAGGGAATTTGGTCTGCAGTTTCAGAATCCGTATGAACTACGGCTAGACTACGGCTCCACCGTGCCGCCACAACCTAAACCTTTCAGTGATTTGTAGACCAGTAGCTCAAGTTTAAAATCAGTTCTAAAACTGAATGGGACCCGATATAAAGACTTTAGATTTGGAGTTACTTTATGCGCTTCTGATTGAGCTGCAGCTGTTTCAAGGCTCTTTTTGGGGTAGTCTGGTCAGAAGACCATTACAATAGTCAAGTCCACTCGAGATATGGGCACAGATCAGCTTCTCCTGGTCTGCTTGACACATACGAGCCTTCACTGTGGATATGTCCTTCGGATGGAAGAATCCAGTTTTAGTGACTGACTTGATATGAACATCAGCGCCTCAATGGAGCTTTCCGACTGGCGATCTTAAGCTCCGCCCCCTTAGCAGTGACCAACAAGCTTCCAAAATGGCGACCGAACAGAACACGTGAGAAGTCGATTCTCTTATCGCGTATTCCAGATAATATTGGGGTATGATTTGTTTTGTTTTTTTTTGCCAAAATGAATCAGACTTGTCCGAGAGAGTGCTACAGAGAGGTCTCAAATATAAATGTGTGTCATAATCAAAAATTAAAAATTCTGAAGAATTTAGCCCAATTGTAGCATTTACAGTTTGCGAAGTTGTAAAATTTTCACATGCAATATTGATTTATCTGATGTTTGTTCACATGTGTTTTCTGTGATTTTTTTTTTTTTTATGTTCTCCTTGAAATGATGGTGATTATTCGGTATTTTTTCCACGCCTCCTCTTTTTCTTTCTTTCTTCCTTCCTTCCTTTCTTTCTTCCTCCGCTCCCCCGCGAAGGCGGAAGTGGGTGACGCAGCAGGCAGCGGCCGCCCAGCGGGGCCTCGACTCGACTCGACTCGACTCGACTCGACTCGCCGAGCGACCGAGCGAGCGAGGGACTGACGTGGGTCTCGAGCACCGCCGCCGTCGTCACCAGCACGCACGCACCCACCCGCGAACGCGAGTGTCCTCCCCGGACTTTGTGACGAAGAGGAGAGAGAGGCTCCGTGCGTGGCGGGGTCGAGAGGGCGGGAGGTGGTGGGGAGGCTACGCCGAGGAAGAACAGAGGAGGACGGCTTGAACGTGTCGCGTCGGCCGCTCGGTTCCGGACGCAGGCGAGCCACCTGGACAACAGTCGAGCATCTCCGTGGAAAATATTCAGGTAAGATTTGTTTTGTTTTTGTTTTCTATTATGATGTGTTTATCATAGAGCGTGTCACCTTGTTGCGTTGTTTTTTTAAATATTAAAACACGGATCCGGATGGTTTCAAGCCGCCGGACATTTCATTGGGCACACCTGCGCGAACCAATCGGATTCGGTGTCAGAAAAAAAGATCCACATCAGAATTTGTTCGGTTTTGGGCGAAAAGGGAGCTTGTGACAAAGTCGTGTTCGGGATTGTGCTTGTTGGTCGCTTGCAACTGTTGGGGGAAGTGTGCCCCCCCCCCCCGACCAACTAGTATGATGCACTGCAGTCTCCCCCCCCCCTACAATTCTTGTATTGGGTCTCCTTGAAAAGCTGCAAGTGCTGAGTGGGAGAAAGAAAGAAAGGATGGATGGATGATTGATGATGGAAGGAGAGGACTGGGTTTCAGTCCCTGCCGCACGCACGCACGCACGCACGCATGTGCAGCGTATTAAATTGCGTCAGCTTCTCTGTCGTGGACATCATAAAGGCTTCATGGCAGTTGAGAAATGATGATGGTTGTGATTAATCATAAAGGTAAAATGTCGCCTTTAAAAAAAATTATATATATATATATATTTATATATAAAATTCAATGGTCCAATCTTTTTTTTTTCTACCAGTGGGGGAAAATCTCCCAATCATTTGCTTTACAGTTAATGGATAAAATCTGTTTACACTATATATTTATATTATTCATATTCATTTTTTGTGATACCTGTGATTTTGTAAATGTATTGCTAATCAAAATTTTGTTTAAATTTGCTAGAATTTTTCTTTGAATTAATAATGTATGAAAATTATTGATGTATATTTAAAAAAATACATTGATTTATCCTAGAATTATGTTAAATTCAAAATATGCAATTTTATTTTTTAATTAATGGTGTGTCTTGCGATTAACAGTCGCACTCCTGACTCACCCTGAGATTGAGTGGCTTGGAAAATGGACATGGATATCCATCCATCCTTCCATTTTCTTTTGCCGCTTATCCTCATGAGGGTCGCGGGGAGTAATCAACTTACAGTAATCATAAGGCATAAGCCTTAATTCGAACGAATTACAAATTATCGTGACCATAGCACTTAGTCCAAATTACCCTGAGTGCACACCACGTCTCATGTATTTGTGGGGACACATTTCTTCCATCTATCCATTTTCTTAGCCGCTTATCCTCACGAGGGTCACGGGAGTGCTGGAGCCTATCCCAGCTGTCAACGGGCAGGAGGGTGGGGGTACACCCTGAACTGGTCGCCATCCAATCGCGGGGTGCATGGAGACTAACAGCCGCACTCACTATCGCTCCTATGGGCAATTTAGAGTGTCCAATTAATCTTGCATGTTTTTGGGATGTGGGAGGAAACCGGAGTGCCCACCCGGAGAAAACCCACTCAGGCACGGGGAGAACATTCAAACTCCACACAGGCGGGACCGGGATTGAACCCCGGGTCCTCAGAACAGAACTGTGCTTTTTTCTATAATTTTTCTTCATGATAGTATATAAAATTTATTGATCTATAGCTAAAAAAAAAAAATCAGTTGATTGATCCTCGCACTATGTTAAATTCAAAATATATATATATATATTTTTTTACATTATTGGTGTGCCTGCAATCCTTGTGAGATTAAGTGGCTTGGAAAATGGATATAGACATTTTATGTATAATTTTCCCATTTTTGCTCTGGAATAGTGTTTTTATTGCACCTCTCCACAGTTTGTTTTTCTTTTCTATTTTATGGCTTTTTTTTTGTTTCCATCTTTCATTTCCATCACTTTAATTTCTTTTTCCGCCTTTGTCCCTTTTTGTTCTTCCATCGTTCTTTGCTCCTTTCCGTGTCCCGCTCACCTGCGGCTTCCTCGCTCGCGAGCGAGCGCAAACCGCCAAACAAAATGTTGGCGTTTTTTCTGGGACTTCCTGCACGCTCGATTCTCATTATAAAAGGCGATAACGTAACCCGGCGACACCACCGAGAAGGACGTCGTCGGTACGTCGCCGTTTTTTCCTTTTGTACCTGAGCCCATTTTTTTGATGGGATGATCAATTTTAAGTGCTGTTTGGTTTTTGCTGTGTACTTGTTAATTGTTTTATGCTACATGACGCATTTTTATAGTAAGTTAAAGGTCTATCTATCTATCTATCTGGATCAGTCACTCCAGCTGGATCTATCACTCACTCAGAGGATCTATCACTCTCTCTCTAGCTGGATCACTCACTCACTCGCTGGATCACTCACTCTCGAGCTAAATCTATCACTCACTCACTCACTCACTTACTCACTCACTCACTCACTCTCTAGCTGGATCACTCACTCACTCACTGACTCAGTCTCTAGCTGGATCTCTAGCTGGATCACTCACTCACTCACTAGCTGGATCTATCACCCTTTCTCTTTCTCTCTCTCTCTCTCACTAGCTGGATCTATCACTCTTTCTCCTTTCTCTCTAGCTGGATCACTCACTCACTCAGTCACTAGCTGGATCTATCACTTACTCTCTAGCTGGATCTCTCACTCTCTTTCTCTTTTCTCTAGCTGGATCACTCACTCACTCATTCACTCACTCTAGCTGGATCTGTCGCTCGCTCACTCACTCACTCTCACTGGATCACTCACTCACTCTCGCTGGATCACTCACTCACTCACTCTATAGCTAGATCTATCACTCACTCTCGAGCTAGATCTATCACTCACTCACTCACTCTGTAGCTGGATCTATCACTCAATCACTCTCGCTGGATCACTCACTCACTCACTCACTCTCCAGCTGGATCTATCACTCACTCTCGCTGGATCACTCAATCACTCTCGCTGGATCACTCACTCACTCACTCATTCACTCACTCTAGCTGGATCTGTCGCTCACTCGCTCACTCACTCACTCTCGCTGGATCACTCACTCTCGCTGGATCACTCACTCACTCACTCACTCTATAGCTAGATCTATCACTCACTCTCGAGCTAGATCTATCACTCACTCACTCACTCTGTAGCTGGATCTATCACTCAATCACTCTCGCTGGATCACTCACTCACTCACTCTCCAGCTGGATCTATCACTCACTCTCGCTGGATCACTCAATCACTCTCGCTGGATCACTCACTCACTCACTCACTCATTCACTCACTCTAGCTGGATCTGTCGCTCGCTCACTCGCTCACTCACTCACTCTCGCTGGATCACTCACTCTCGCTGGATCACTCACTCACTCACTCACTCTATAGCTAGATCTATCACTCACTCTCGAGCTAGATCTATCACTCACTCACTCACTCTGTAGCTGGATCTATCACTCAATCACTCTCGCTGGATCACTCACTCACTCACTCTCTAGCTGGATCTATCACTCACTCACTCTCGCTGGATCACTCAATCACTCTCGCTGGATCACTCACTCACTCACTCTCGAGCTAGATCTATCACTCAATCACTCTCTAGCTGGATCTGTCGCTCACTCACTCACTCAATCACTCTCTAGTGGATCTGTCACTCACTCACTCACTCACTCACTCACTCTCTATCTGGATCTGTCGCTCGCTCACTCACTCACTCACTCACTCACTCACACTAGCTGGATCTATCACTCTCGCTGGATCACTCACTCACTCTATAGCTAGATCTATCACTCGCTCGCTCACTCACTCAATCACTCTCGAGCTGGATCTGTCGCTTGCTTGCTCGCTCAGTCACTCACTCACTCTCTAGCTAGATCTGTCGCTCATTCACTCACTCACTCACTCTCTAGCTGGATCTATCGCTCACTCACTCTCGCTGGATTACTCACTCACTCACTCACTCTCGCTGGATCACTCGATCACTCACTCACTCAATCACTCTCTAGCTGGATCTGTCGCTCGCTTGCTCGCTCACTCACTCACTGACTCTCTAGCTGGATCTGTCGCTCACTCGCTCACTCACTCACTCACTCGCTCAGTCACTCTCGCTGGATCACTCACTCACTCACTCACTCTATAGCTAGATCTATCACTCACTCACTCACTCTCGAGCTAGATCTATCACTCACTCACTCACTCACTCTGTAGCTGGATCTATCACTCAATCACTCTCGCTGGATCACTCACTCACTCTCGAGCTAGATCTATCACTCACTCACTCACTCACTCACTCTCTAGCTGGATCTATCACTCAATCACTCTCGCTGGATCACTCAATCACTCTCGCTGAATCACTCACTCACTCACTCACTCACTCTCTCGAGCTAGATCTATCACTCAATCACTCTCTAGCTGGATCTGTGCTCACTCATCACTCACTCACTCACTTCAATCACTCTCTAGTGGATCTGTTCACTCACTCACTCACTCACTCACTCACTCCACTCACTCACTCACTCACTCTCTCACTCCTCTTCTGGATCTGTCCCTCGCTCACCCGTCACCTCACTCACTCACTCACTCACTCACTCACTCACTCACTCACTCACTCACTCACACTAGCTGGATCTATCACTCCTCGCTGGATCACTCACTCACTCTATAGCTAGATCTATCACTCGCTCCTCGCTCACTCACTCACTCTCGAGCTGGATCTGTCGCTTGCTTGCTCGCTCAGTCACTCACTCACCTCTAGCTAGATCTGTCGCTCATTCCCTCACTCACTCACTCTCTAGCTGGATCTATCGCTCACTCACTCTCGCTGGATACTACTCACTCACTCACTCACACTCTCGCTGGATCACTCGATCACTCACTCACTCAATCACTCTCTAGCTGGATCTGTCGCTCGCTTGCTCGCTCACTCACTCACTGACTCTCTAGCTGGATCTGTCGCTCACGTAGCTCACTCTCACTCACTCACTCACTCCTCACTCACTCTCGCTCAGTCCCCTCTCGCTGGATCACTCACTCACTCACTCACTCTATAGCTAGATCTATCACTCACTCACTCACTCTCGAGCTAGATCTATCACTCACTCACTCACTCACTCTGTAGCTGGATCTATCACTCACTCACTCTCGCTGGATCACTCACTCACTCACTCTCTAGCTGGATCTATCGCTCACTCACTCACTCACTCACTCAATCACTCACTCTCTAGCTGGATCTATCACTCAATCACTCTCGCTGGATCACTCAATCACTCTCGCTGAATCACTCACTCACTCACTCACTCACTCACTCACTCTCGAGCTAGATCTATCACTCAATCACCCTCTAGCTGGATCTGTCTCTCACTCACTCACTCACTCACTCACTCACTCACTCTCTAGCTGGATCTGTCGCTCACTCACTCACTCACTCACTCACTCAATCACTCACACTAGCTGGATCTATCACTCAATCACTCTCGCTGGATCACTCACTCACTCTCTAGCTAGATCTATCACTCGCTCGCTCGCTCACTCACTCACTCACACTAGCTGGATCTCTCACTCACTCACTCCATCCATTCAAGATGAAAGGACACCCGGACGTACTTTGGAGGTTTTTTTTTTTTTTTTAATTTTATTTTTTTTGCCGTTTTGACGTTGAGCATCATCCACGTACGCCGTATGCACGCAATGTGGATGTTTTTTTATTTTTTTTTTGCGGCGAATGAGCCCGCGGGGTCAACGTTGAGCGGCTCACAGTCTGATAGCATCTCGCATTTCAGCGCCGGGCCATAGGGATCGTCTTTCGCCTTCCGGGTGGGCCCGGTTTCTTTTTTTGTTTTTTTTTTGTTTGCGTACTCGAAATGATGTTCCCCGGATTGCAGCCTGGCGTTCAACGACGCGATGTCCGCAACGCGTCGGTGTTACATCGCCTCCGTTGCCGTCGGTTACGTCGGGGACGGAATTAAAAAGCAACAAAAAAAGAAGGCGATGAGGATGCGCTGGTCCCACTTGACCTCGGTATCAAAGAAACAGCATCTTCTGGATAACCTTGGCATCCAATTTAAGGTCCATTTATTCGTACGCTTTTGTCCTAACTAGTAGGAAAATTTTGGCACACGAATCGGAAAACTACGTTACTAGTTAGGCCAAACTCTGCACTATTTGACAACTGTTGGCTACTAGTACTACCAGTGACATGAATGTGTCCTAGTTAGGATATTGCACTTCACTAGTTGTACGCAAATGTCAATTTGTCAACAGTAGTAATTACTAGATGGTAAAATTCTGCTACTAACGTAATTTACGGCCTGCAGAGCGCACCTGGTTATAAGGCTCACCCAGTACATTTGTAAAGGAAATACCGTTTGGTACATACGTGAGCTGCAGCTGTGCAAAAGCTGCAAGGGCCCACATTGAAACGAGAGATATTTACAAAGGGTTTTCAAAGTTTTAATACCTTAGCTTAGCTTAACATAGCAATAACACAGTAGCACGAACAAGGCTGGTTTAAAAAAAAAAAAAAAACGAAAAAAAAAAAACAGCCACACAGTAGCAACATGTTAGCACAGCGCTAACAGGAGTGGTTAAAAAAAAAATATACCGGTAAAAATCACTGAGACACTGCAATAACACAGCAGCAACATGCTAGCACAGCGCTAACCCTAGCGGTTAACAGTTCGAAAGTGATTTGTTCGAAAACCAGATCGATGTTTCCCATTACAATGAATGGAAAAAGAAATAATGTGTTCCAAGCTTTAAAAATTTGGCTAACCCTAACCCTTTTTTTTTTTTTTTAGCTTTTCCTGATCATAAACTGCATAGTAGAAATACATGTATAGTTTAAATACTTTATATAATAAAATAATTTAAGAAATATTTTTTTTTTGCTTAAGTATGCTTTAGATGTAGCGTACTCTAGGCTGGGAGCGGATTGTCGTATCTGTAATAACATATAACAATGACAATAATTAACAAAAGTGCAGAATAATTTTAGACGAATAACTTTCCTTCTTTGGAGCCATGATTTGGGCTTGATACGGTCGTCCTAGATAAGAAGAAAAACTACAGGGACACGTCTGCGCCGGTTGCGCCGCACGCGTTATGTCGTTTCTGGGTTTTCTTCGGGGGTGTGGGAATTCACAACAAAGCATGTCTGGGTCAGCTGGTCTGGCCGCGCGCGATACGGGGGCGTTCGAGTACCGATTTTTGTTCGAAAACAGAAGCAAAAAAAAAAAAAAAGAAAATCTTGAAATTTTCGTTCGAAAACCGAGGCTTGACTGCATGTTGTTAAGTTAAGGAACTTCATTTTACACAAGTAGTGTTTTGCTGCCATCTTGTGGTATGTTGGTTACGCACAACTACGTTGAAGGCAGTTGAGGAGCTTCGTTAAGAACAATGCTTTGCTGCCGTATTGTGGCATCTTTGTGCCAAGAAATATGTCGACGTAAGTTGAGGAGCTTCATTCAAACAAATGTAGTGCTTTGCTGCCATCATAGGGCCAAAGGAGCTATTTTGAAGTGAGTCGAGGAGCTTCCGTCGGACAAAAGTAGTGCTTTGCCACTCTTTTGTGGAATTTTGGTGCCAAGGAAATTTGTTGCTGTAAGATGAGGAGCTTCATGTACACAAGTAGTGCTTTGCCGTCGTCTTGGCGTCATGGAAGTATGTAGAAGTAAGTCGTGGCTTTCCGCCGCGGCCGCGTTCCAGGGAATCAATCGCGAGGTGACAAAAACGCAGTCCCGAGCTCGCCGCCGCCATTGTTGCGGACAAAAAGCCCGAGACGGCGCAAAGTGCCTCCCGCGGTATTCGACGACGCGAGGAATTTGACAGCGTCCATTGTTCGCCGCCTGAGCCGCTTCAATCAAACTCGGCGGAACAAAGGTTCGATAAAAATTACCATTTTTGATGCGCTCCCAGACATTATTATTATTATTATTTTTTTTTTTGGGCCTTTTTAAAAAAACAGATTGAATGGAAAGAATGGAGACAAGTGTTTAAAACCCCAAAGAAATCGCTTGATTGAATTATGGCAGCGCTAACAGAACACGTTGTCAATTGTATTGCAAAACGTCGTTCTCCATTAAAGTCAATGGGAAAGCCATTAATTTGTTCCAGCCTCCCCCAATCACCCCCCTAAAAAATGACATTTTCTTAGCTTGCTGTTTAATACAGTTTAATACGAGGGGGGGGGGGGACGATACTATTAATATATTTTTTTTCATACTACATGTGATTAATTCATTGTGACTCCTCTGGCATATGTGATCTTGCCACCAAGGGGGCAGTATAATGCAGTCATGAAGACAAACCATTCATCCATCCATCCATCCATCTTCTCAGCCCCTTATCCTCACAAGGGTCGCTGGGAGACATAAAAACAAGCAAATAGTTCATTAACTTTGGGCCTTTGCAGCATAAGCAGCATTTGGATTTTTTTTTGTATATTCTTGAAGTATCCATCCATTTTCTTTGCCGCTTATCCTCACGAGGGTTGGGGGAAGTGCTGGAGCCTTTCCCAGCTGTCAATGGGCACGAGGCGCGGGGTTCACCCTGAACTGGTTGCCAGCCAATCGCAGGGCACATCGAGACAGTCACACTTAATCACACCTTGGGCCAATTTTAGTGTCCAATTATCTATCCATCCATTTTCTTAGCCACTTATCCTCACAAGGGTTGCGGGAGTGCTGGAGCCTTTCCCAGCTGTCAACGGGCAGGAGGCGGGGTACACCCTGAACTGGTTGCCAGCCAATCGCAGGGCCCATAAAGACAAACGGCCGCACTCACAATCACACCTAGGCGCAATTTAGAGCGTCCAATTAATTTTGCATGCTTTTTGGGATGTGGGAGGAAACCGGAGTGCCCACCCGGAGAAAACCCACGCAGGATCGGGGAGAGCGTGCAAACTCCACCCAGGCGGGTCCGGGATTGAACCCGGGGACCTCAGAACTGTGAGGCCAACGCTTAACCAGCTGAGCCCACCGTGCCGCCAAGACACAAACAAAAAAACGTTTCCAACTACTGTAAGTGACTCCTTAACTAGCAGAAATTGTTTTCTCCTGGAGGTTGAAGAAAGTCTGCCCAAGAATTGTAAGACTGTCTGTTTTGCGCATCCGTTGGTGTTCAAAAAGCACTTGCCTAAAGGGCTCTAATATCATATCTAATATCATTATTATCGTTTTTTTTGTCTGCCCGTCTATTACGTTCCGCATTTTATGTTGGCGTTAAGCTAACCAAAGGCAAAGTTGTGTGGTTTTTCATCCAAATTTCCTTTTTGTTTACATTTTTTTTTTTTTTTTTAGCCACGAGCCGGTTTTCAAAATGTCAGCATCAGACGCTTGTCTGGCTCGCTCGGCATCTCACATCACAGCTGCTTTGCCCCCCCCGTCGCTCCATTCTTCCCCTTCAATCTCTCAATATTTATTGATCGCATTCCGCGAAGAGCCAGGAAATGGACACCGCCGGCAAATCCAGGGCGGGCGGGAACGTATCTTTGTAACGTTTCCTGTCCCAGATCTGAGACGTGGCTGCTCCCGTCGCGGCTGTTGCAAAATTTCGATTGATAGATGATGAAATACTCCAGTGGTGTAATTTTATTTTATTTTTTGTAGCTTTTGAAGTTCCGAGATGTTGATTCATTGTTTTTTTTTTTCCGCTTTGTGTTGCTAGTCGCTGACGTAGCTTTACCTTACAAAAGTCTGCTAGCTTAATGCTAATAACAAGGTGAAATGCAATAGGCGAGCTAATTAAACTAGCATCGATAAGGCGGTGGTTATGATTTTTTTTTTAAATGATGGATATTTGAGCACGGATAATGCAGTAAGACCCCAGGCATAGATTCTTTATCCTCTGCAAAAAACGACTTTGGGGCATTTTGTTTCACTGTCAAATACGCATTTCCATTCATTTCAGTCATATTTGAGATTTTAGTTGCGAGCGCGGTCGTGCAAGTCAAGGTCCCGCCGTACCTCCGTCTTGCGAGCGGAATGAAATTTGTCCACGCCGCCGTCCCGCTGAACTTTTTGATCGAGTTACGTTTTAACGATATTACCAAATGCACTACCGCAGGTCCCGCATTGCTGTTGTCACTCGACTCTGGACTCTGGACTCTGACTTGTGTGTCCATGCTTGTATGAACTAATGAAATCAGCTTAATTCGATCTATTCCCAGCGTGCCGAATCCCACTGTGGCTTTGTCCGGAGAGGATGAACGATGGATGATATCATGCACATCTGAGTGGGGGGAAAAAAAAAACACATTTCGATGACACGATGCATACAGTACGAGGGGGGGGGGGGGACCCCGTCCATCATCCGCGCCAATTTGCCGGTTCTGCGGAACGGGCCGAGCCGCCTCTGCCGCTAGCTTTAGTGCTCGATGACATCATTAGACCGTCGTACGGCTCTGCAGCGCCGGTATTCCCCAACAGCAAGAGATCCTCCCACGCCATTGATTTATTGTCATACATCTCGTTAAACATACAGTAGAGCGATGAATGGCGCTTTTTGTGAACGCATTTGATGACTCAACCAAGGCGCTCGTACTTGGGACGGGCTTTGGAGATGCGTATCGTTTATCGACTGTGAGGGGAAAACTAACAATCGATTCATGGTTTTAATTTTCAAAATTATATTGAATGGCATTTCCTCGGTGAGCAAAAATACTCACGCTCTGTACTCAAGTAGAAGCAATGACACTTTACAAACGACAGTACACAGAGAGGAAATCCTTCATTAATGCCCAAATTGCCCATAGATAAACTCACATTTGAAAAATGTATGTGCGTGGTCAGCCATGCCCGCAGATATAAAGTTGCAGGTGTGGTCCACCAGTCATGCCCAGCAGATATAAAGTTACGGGTGTGGTCCACCAGTCATGCCCGCAGATATAAAGTTGCGGGTGTGCGTTCTGTTTGTAACTATGAGTGTACCCCTTTAAGAGCAGAGGGGGGCGGTGTCAGGTAAAGTAGGAAGTACAAGTAGGCTGAGCAGCAGCTCGTTGTTAAAGACTGTGTGCTTCCGTGTGAAAAAAAAAAAAAAAAAGACAACAGGCTGTGGTTCACTGCGCTGGATCGGTTTTCATGTGCGCTGAGAGTGTGCGCAATTGCGCAGTTGCGCAGCTTCGAGGGAACATTGGTCAAGACTGCACAAACTAACTGTGCAGTGACTGGATGCCCCCAAGATGGGCACTACTTTTGCCGAGAGGAATTCGCTATATCCACTTCAACATAGTTTGGTGGCAATGCGATATATATATTTTTTTAATGAAGCTACTAAAGTCACTTCAACATTGTTGAGTGGCACCAAGATGTCACAAGATGGAGCCAAATCACTGCTTTTGTCTAGATGTCGCCGCTTCACTCGTTGATAATTCTGTGGGACAGAAAGGACAAATCATGCCACAAGATGGCAATAAAACACTATTTTTGGTTAGATGAAGCGCCTCAACTCACTTAAACTGGGTACCTCTGCACCAAGCTGCAGAGGATGGCGGAAAATCACTACTTTTGTTTGATTTTTTTTTTTTTTTTTTTTAAATAAGCTTTTATGCCATCAAAACGTATTCACACAGATTTGCTCTCATTGTGAACTAAACCAAAAATGCGCTCAATGATGCAACTTATTTTTTCACCCGCTTTCGAAACTTCGTGGATATAGTTTTGTACCGCGGCACGGTGGAGCAGCTGGTAAAGCGTTGGCCTCACAGTTCTGAGGTCCCGCGTTCAATCCCGGACCCGCCTGTGTAGGAGTTTGCACGTTCTCCCCGTGCCTCCGTGGGTTTTCTCCGGGTGGGCACTCCGGTTTCCTCCCACTCGAAATTGCCCCTAGGTGTGATTGTGAGTGCGTGCGTTTGTCTCGATGTGCCCTGCGGTTGGCTGGCGACCATTTCGGGGTGTACCCCGCCTCCTGCCCGTCGACACCTGGGATAGGCTTCAGCACTCCCCGCGACCCTCGCGAGGATAAGCGGCAAAAGAAAATGGAGGGATGGATACTTTTGTAGCGAAGACCATTTCAGAGAGAGTTTGAAGACGCATTTGAATCAGTACTTGAACCTTGGTGCCAGCGCACGCAGGGCCAAACAAAGCGCGTTTGGGGATCCGCCGCGCCGCATTCCATTTTTGTGGTTTGCGTTGAACTATGTCAGGCATTTGGACTCCTCCCAGAGCAAATGTGATCATTCAAGTTGGCGGAACGCTGCAGTGTTTACTCGCAATGGCCTCCGGGGGCGTCAGGGCCGGTTGTCGCTTCCGTGTGTTCTCGCGGGCCGACCCCATTTACTCGGCGAGGGAGGCCCGCGGGCGGGCGGATCTCCGCTCCGTCAACCCAATTAGACTCCCGTCTCCGCCGGTTCCGGAGGCCGTGCGCACGTCTTGAATCGAGACTTGTTGGCACGCCGCGCGGCAAATGAATAACATCCCGCGCTCCCTTTCCTTGATGCCCTTTCACAAGTTCAACAGAGTGCGTCGGAGGGAACGCTGGGCGGGCCTCGTCGCCCAACGACGACGTCTCACTCTTTCTTGACTGACGTTCGTAGTGCGCTGACGGATAAATGGTAGGAGGCGGACTTCTCGGACTTTCACGGTGGTTTGCGGTTGCAGAAATGCTCACACCCCCTGCGAACGTGGTGCAACCATTGATCTAAAAATAGAAAAAAAAGACTGGATAGCGCGTACACGACTGGCGGTATGTGGATTGGTTGGCCGCCATCTTGGTACTCCCAAAACATGTGGAGGACACGGTTTACAGGTTGGATTATGGCGCGGTTTTCCCTCAAAGTTTGGCACGTGGAATTAAAACTGGTCGTGTGAGCTTGACGTGTTTTCAGTTCCGGTAACATGAAGGATTTTTAATTCGACTTGGTAGGCCAAAAAAAGGCTAAGTGCGAAGGAAAGACAGAACTACCAAGAAACCTTGCATATCACCTAGGGCCCGATTTTCGTGACACGTTAACTTTTCCCAAAATATGCTGTGAAGCACTATCATCATAACATAGCAAAAAAAAAAACTAAGCATTTTTTTCTCATAAAAACATTCAATTTTAAGTCAATCAGTTTGATATATTTTTGGAAATATGTAAAAATACATGCTAAACATATTGTTGTCTGCGACGTCCTACTTCAGACAGAAAATTTCAACTTGTTTCCTCGCATTTGAAAATCAAATTCAATTTGCAGAGTTCTGTATTATGAAATTCATCAAAAATTTCACAAATGTGTTTTCTTGCTCCTTTTTTTTTTTGGAAAATATTGACATTGCTTTTTCGGGAAAAACCGTCGGGCTGTGAAGGTGAAGCAGAGAATGAAGAGTGAACAACAAACATAAACAAAACTTTGTTGAAGTGAATTAGGCTCATCAGAAAACCTTTACAAACAAACTTTTAACAGTAAATCTTTCTAACTTACCTGTGGAATGTTTTTTTCCACAGCCACGAAACTGGCGATTAACGCTGTCGCTGCACAGGTCGGCATGCTTGTTTTGGGAGTATCAAGATGGCGGATGGCGATTTCAGTTTTGGTGGCCAGTGAGTCATCTAGTCTTTTATTTATCATTATTATTATTATTATTTTTTTTTTAAGATCAGTGGGTGCAACTGAATCAGATTCATGCTGCTGTGATGATGCTCCCAAATAAGATGTTGCAAAAAATATAAAAAGAAAAGAACGACAAAACTCTGCATGGAAAAGTCAGCTGTTGATGATAAAAGACGTGACTGCAGGAGACGTTTCTACACAATCAGGAGTATTTGGCCGCGTTTGGGTGGAATCATAAAATCTCTGAGAGAAAAAAAAAAAAACACGAGGTTGTCAGGGTCAACCGATTATTCAGCTGAATTATTCATTAATTTGTTTGTTTTGTTTTGCTTTGACTCTGTAATTCATCCGTGCAAACAGCAGTTTGGCAAATGGTGAACAATTGATAAAAAAAAAAAAGACGTTTTGAACTGATTGGTGTCAAGTTAAAAATAAATATGTCGTGGATTCAAAACAAGCACACAGCCGATTCTACTAGCTTAATGTTTAAGTACACACACACAAAAAAAATCAATTTTTTTTTTTTTTTAAACCAAGCATTGACAAATTATTTTCACTCTTGACGCAACATCCAGACTTTTAATCTGAAGGTGAAATAAGGGCGCCTGGCTCCTGCCGAGTTTTACCACACTCAATTTCGCGCGGCGGATTGGTTAATGTGTAAAATTAACAAGACGACTTGGGACGGAGCAAATGGCGTTGATTTGGCGGGGGGGGGGGGGGGGGGGATCTGAAGCTTTTCCGCCTGACAGTCACGACATGCGCGGGGATAAATTTGGCACTCGGCAATGTGATTCATCAAACTGGAAACGAATTGCGGCGGCTAATTTTGCATCTTTTAACTCATTCACGGCAAGGCCCCCCCACGCCCTCCCCGGCTTTTCCGCCATAATGTTGCATTCACAGGCAATTAAAAAAAAAAAAAAAAGCGGGGGTGTTTATTATTTGTGGCTTTTCTCTAATAGTGGGGAATTAATTTACTGAACAAATATTCATTTTACTATCCTTAGAATAATAGCTTAGAGTTCAACTAAACTGTTAAGTAAATTTCGGATCAGACAAAATGGATGACGTTAAATTGGAAGGGATGTCACTTTTTAATCACACACTTTTAAAAATTATGACAGTGATTGTTCTTTCCTGGGGGGAGCGGAATTGCGTTTTTTCCGAAATATTTTCTTTGGTGTGGTGTACTCGCCTCAACATTAGCGGTACTGAATCTGTCCATTTGACAACGCCTCATGATTTCCCGTCACGGCCTCTCGATCATAGGATCAGGCGAAGAAAATTCACTTATATAGGATATTTCATACACAACGTGCTTTACATGATTTTGATTTGAGATCAAAGGGGGGGAAAAAATCAAGTGTTTAAGTAAAGCAAATATATTTGTATAGCGCATTACATACACATGCTAACTCAATGTGCTTTGCATGATTAAAACAAAGTAAAAGTACAATTAAAAGAATTTTTCCGTTTTGCAAATGGAAATACTCTAAAAAGCATGAGGAAAAAATTGTTTTTTAAAGGTCAAGTGTCATGGCTATAAGTATTCTAAAATAGATATTGTAATGAAAAATACATATGATATTATTCACCACAGTGTCGATAAGAAAAGATAAGTATGAGCAGAGAGCGCGTCATCCAAGCGCAAAGTTGCGAAAGTCTCATTCGACATCCAAGCGGTCGCCATATTGGCTGCATCTCCTGTCCGTGATGTCACCCCGGACGGACATTCGCCATTGAAAACACGCGGTGGACCCTACTAGGGGAGACGAACAGAAGCTCTTTTCGAACAAGAGAACCAAGTTAAGTGACCAGGGCAACATTACCCCATCATTTCGAGCCATATTTAGATGATATGCGGAGCACGGCCGAACCGCCTCGACGTCCGATCCACCTCCGTAGCAGAGATGAGCCACCCTCGCGGCGCTGCGTCCGCCTATGACTGCTTCGGCCGTAGTGGCACATCGACACATTTAGCAGCCCTGACTTACAGATTAATTTTTTTTTAGGAGTTGTATACACACCTACCTGTCATTTCGAACTCACGAAGCTCTCGTCCTTTGCACCCGTGCAATCCATTTTTCACAACAAACCGGGTCTTTTGGAAAAGTATGGAGTTTGAATCCATCCTCCCGATTGTTCGAGCAATATCCAGCAATACGACGAGCCGGCATTTTGGCTAACACGAAGGAACAACGAGCTAGCTTCCAGCAGGTAAAACTAGTAGAAACACACGAAACCGCTTGAGGGCGCTACTTCCCTGTACGTCACTTCCTGCTTCTTCTCACAAACAAATCCCTCGAGAGGATTTTCATGGCGGGAGGTACAAAAAGCAAAAGGTATGGGTCCATATCGGCTGCCATTTTTTCCATTAATAACATTCTAAAAATCATGCATTTCATGACAGTGGACCTTTAACCTGACTTGAAAAATATTCCCACTTCGGCTGACGTCACCTCTGTTGGCAACTTTTTCCAATTTTTTTTGCAGCATAATAGCTAAATGCTACTTCACAACGTTTGCTTCGGACTCCGCGCTCCTTTGTTGGACCCAATTCTGTCGACCTCTGAGCCCGACTGGGTTTGTATTCCATAAGCATTTCTTTCGTAGCAGGGGTTAGTGTTAGTTTAATGCTCTTTTTCGGGAAGTCCAGTCAGAAGATCATTACAATAGTCAAGTCTACTCGAGATAATTGCGTGGATGAGCTTCTCCTGGTCTGCTTGAGTAGCGCGGGAGCAAATTGACACTGCTTCGCGTAACCCGTGACAATTTATGTGGCGAGGAAGCAAAATGAGTGGTGACAGAGGGATCATTTTCCGCCGGTGTAAACATTTTTGAAATGCCAGAAAGTGCGATAGCGGAGACAAGGGCCTATTGTGCAATGCTATTTTGGAGCCGCTTGAATTATGTAACGGCGGACCGACAGCCATGAAGAGCCAACGTAATTTTGTTTATGCCGTATTTTTATTGTGCTGGGCTAAAACTCTGCACGTGAGGAACAGGTTTCAGCGTAGCGTTAGCAAAAACACGAACTGTCGCTACATGGGGTTCATTCATTTTCCGTACCGCTTACCATAGTCGCGTGGTATTTATGTTGATAACATAATGGGACAGTGGTTCTTAACCCGGGTCCAATCGAGCCCCAGGGGTTCGGTGAGCCAGTCGCTGGGGTTCAACGGGCAATTTATTTATTTATTTTTTTCCATTAAAATTCAAATTGTCGTTTTTGTTCTTTGAATGTGATTTCATTTTTCATTTTTGTGCATCGCCTGGATGACGGACAATAAAATCTCAAACTGTTTTCCATCCATTTTGAATTTAAAATAAAAATACATTTTATTTTGAAAATTAGATAGGGCTGTGGGAACTCCAGATGAAACTGGTGGGTTCCGTTTGTCCAACAAGGTTAAAGGTCAAGTGTCATCCCTATAAACATTCTAAAATAGATATTGTAATGAAAAATACATATAACATTGTTCACTTCAATGTCAATACGAAAAAATAAATTTGAGCGGAGAGCGCGTGATCCATGCGCAAAGTTGCGGAAGTCTCACTCGACATCCAAGTGGTGTCCATTACATCACATCGGGACATTCGCTGTTGAAAACGCGCCGTGCCAGCCCAATATTATCCTATCGTTTCGTTTCGGGCCATATTTAGATGATATGCGGATCACTTTTAACTAACAGCAGACTCCCAGACAGTAATGTATGAGCCAGCCGGGCCGAAGCCGTGCCCCTCGTCCGAAGCCGTGCTCAGCGCCGATGGTTACATCGACACATTTAGCACCCCTGACATATGGATTACACCCCCCCCCAACTATTTTTTTTTATTTTTTGGTAGCTCTATACACACCTACCTGGCTTTTGGAACCCACAAAGCTTTCATCCTTTACACCCGTGCAATCTATTTTTCACAACGAATCGGGTCTTTTGGAAAAGTGTGAAGAGTGCATCCATCCTCCCGGGTGTTTGAACAGTATCCAGCAATACAACGAGCCGCCATTTTGGCTAACAGGAAGGAACAAAGAGCTACCTTCCAGGAGGTAAAACAAATACAAACATACGGGACCGCTTGAGTGGGCGTCTGCTACTAACGTCACTTCCTGCTTCTTCTCGAAAACAAATCCCTCGGGAGTATTTTAATGGCGGGAGTAACTAAAAGGCACATACGTCATGACATAATATATATATATATATATAATAACATACATAATGACTTACTAAAAATCCTTCATTTCATGACAGCGGACCTTTAAGAACAACTGATTTAGGTAAAGCAGGTACGGGCAACAAATGATTTATTATTTATCCCCCTTGCCGTGTTGAAGGTCAGATGAATATTTTAAATTGTATTTATCAATAATGCAATAAGATCGACGCGCAGGGCACGTTGCACCATCAAAAAGAAGAAAAGATTTGCCTCAGCAAGGCGAATGTTTTTTTTTTTTTGCTGCTAATTTCGAAAGCACTTTGTTGCGTCGGTGTGCTACTTTTTTTCCATTTCCCCTTTCTCACACTTACAGGCCACGTAGTTCGTTTCTCTCTCTTTTTTTTTTAAAGTGGCAATACAAACAATAACAACATGCTCCTAAAATATGAACGTCGACTGGGCTTTTCGGACATTTACGACACCCCAAATCGGCGCCGCTACACATCCAGGTTGTGCTAATTTCAAAATAAAAGTGCATTAGTTCACACTCTGGTCACCACGAAACCTATTTTAACTGCACAAAGGGATGTTTTAAGCAACAGTTTCATATTTCTATACCTCCGCCATTGAATGCATTCCCCTCCCCCCCGCAGTCGCAATGTGTTTTGATGTTTGTTTTTGAGGTCCCGACGAGACGTTCACGTGCTCCGCGGCGTGGAGAAACGCGAAATGTTCTCTCTTCCTGTTTGACAGCTGAATTGGTGCGTGTCATTGAGCATTACAGGAATCCTTGCTTCTCTTGAACTCCCGTTTTATCTTCGGCGTCACTCATGAATTCGTCGGATTTACAGCGGTGTGCTTTTACAGACAAATTCCCACTCAGATGGAAAATAATTTCATAGCGCATTTCGCCACAGAGCCGAAATTGACGGCGAGTGGCCTCGCGCGCCTTCCCCGCAGTAAATTATGTCAGCGCTGTAAAATGAAGATCGTTTTTTTTTTTTTTTCTCTCTTGCGCGCTGAACCACAATCTGGATTTTTGCAACCGTATCAGTTTCATTTCTCTGTACACGAATTCAGTTCCGTGACTTCACTGCGCCGCAATAATTACTGTAAGTAGGATCCTGAATATGTGACACATATATATATATATATTCATATATATACTTTTTCCTTTACTCTTGCCGAAATGTCATCAATAATTCATGTTTAAGTCAACAAACAATGCAGAGATGTGCAACCGCTGAACTTGCGTGTCAGGTTTCGCCCTTGCAGAGTGGAAAAAGTGCAAGAACTACAAATGTGGAGAAGTACCTACAAGCAAGTAGTTCATTAACTTTGGGCCTTTGCAGCAGAAGCAGAGTTTGGATTCTTTTGAGTATATTCTTGAAGTATCCATCCATTTTCTTTGCCGCTGATCCTCACGAGGGTCGCGGGTAGCGCTGGAGGCGATCCCAGCTGTCAACAGGCAGCCTGAACTGGTTGCCAGCCAATCGCAGGGCACATCGAGACAAACGGGCGCACTCACAATCACACCTTGGGGCAATTTAGAGTGTCCAATTAATGTTGCACGCTCTTGGGTTGTGGGAGGAAACCGGAGAGCCCGGAGAAAACCCACGCAGGCACGGGAACAACATGCAAACTCCACACAGGCGGGGCCAGGATTGAACCCGGGTCCACAGAACTGTGAGCGCAACGTGCCGCCCCATTCTTGAAGAAGAATCTGCTAATTAAGGACTAAAAACAACTTTATCGTTCATGAATTTGACAATTTTGAGTTTTTGTTAGGATTTTTAGCAAGAATCTTGGAAGTTGATTTCCTTTTGCGGGCCACATAAAATGATATGGCGGGCCACGTCTGGCCCCCCGGGGCCTTGAGTTTGACACCTATGCTTTAAGCAATGGATATTGCCAGATTAATAAGTAAAGCAACACGTAGATTGAATAAATTTACTCGCAGGCATGCGGTATGAGTGTTTCTCACGACTGCCGTCTGCCGCGGTATACCGTACTGTCCCCAGAGAGTGTTGGTTGCTAGGCAACATTGTCAAACAGCATACATGTTATGAATGTACATTATAAATCGGGACTGAACGATGTCAATCTTTTAATAGTTCATTTTTACATCAACAAGGACGTGTGCGACGTGTTCTGCCGAAGCGATCCCGAGAAGATGGACAGCCGGATTTTGCGGATGCGGATTTGCGTCTTATTTCCGCGCCGGGTTGCGGATGACGGCTCCGCCCGGCCTGAACTTTCAGTGACCCGCTTTCCGCCGCGTTCGCAAGGCCACGACGGCGTTCCCGTTCTAGTAGCCGTGTCAAAATGAAACTTTAATGGCGAGGAACAGGCCCTCCTTCCCTTTTTTTTTTTTTTTCCCCTCCCGCGCGTCATGTAGACGTGACGCAACATTTGCAAAGTGGCTCGTCGTCGTCGTCGAGCAATCGCCCGCTTGCGGAAGTTCTCCTCCCGCCATCCGCGGTCTCTAATCACGTCCAAAGCGGGGCCTCATTTGCATGGAATAAGGACGGATGTTGTGCGGGTTTATTAGGAAACGCTCGCTGACATTTGAGGGACAGGGGAAAGAACGCAGTCGCATTGAGTCGTTTGGATGCGAAGGGACAAAAATGAATGCTAATTTATTCCCAGCACCTCATCAAGAAGCGCGATTGACTTTTTCAAAACTCACGACAATGTGTGAGGGTTTGAAAGGTTAAAAAATATTGATTTGAAATGTTCTGCTTATTAAAAAGATTTGAGTTTAGAATTTCCGTCCCCTCTTCAGGGAATCACATTTTCACGTTTACTAGCAAATTCTACTTTTTTTTTTTTTTTTTTTTAGCCTGCACGCTAGTTGAAACGATCAAGCTACGCTAATTGCTAATCGCAGAATTTTCAGTTTACTCGCGATATCATCCATCTTTCTATGCAACATCTTCCACTTCTTCAGCCAGAAAATCGCAGAGATGTAATCAAACGCTAACCTCTTGTGCTGGTCATCAAGACTAAAGACTTGACAATAGTACACGGCATGGACTTTACTCCGCTTCTCGATCCAGCAGCAAACTCATTTCGACTAAATCATTCCTGTGCGCTTTCGGCCGCTTGCAGGTTTTCATGTTTACATTTTTTTACATTTTCCACCTCTTTAGTCAGCAAACGAGTCAAGAGTGACTCAGATGAGACGCATTCCGAAAGGGGAAGTCCATCGGTCGGTAATTGCTTAACCTTTGCGCTGCGTGCGGCAATTAACGTCTTACCGCGTTTCTGTGTGACAAAGTACTCCCTCTCCTGTAGTACTCCTTTTAGGGGAAAATCCTTTTTTTCTCGACGATTTACGGCCTAGTTTGTTCCTTTTTTGTAACCTGCCGGCGAGGCGCCTGAGGAGTTGTAGAGCGCGGCTGTTCTACAGTCGGCGGGAGCGAACGCATGGCCGCGCATCACGAGCGGAAAACGGCGCCGGCAGACCAAATCTCAGTTCCGATCCGACAGCAGCCGGCGGTGAGGATAATAACGCAAGCGGAGCCGAGCGAAGACGGCGCCGCGCTTGACCCCCGACCAGGATTTCCAATCGGGAAGACCTGCGCCAACGGTCGGAGATTCATTCCCCAACCGATTAAAATCGGATTTGTACGGTGGGCCTGCAGTTTGCTGTTTCGACTGCTCGTTTTCGGCACGGAGCTAAAAAGGACCCCAAGACTTTTTCACAGTGGTGTCATGTTGAAGTAAGATGCGATTTTCATCCGGTTTGTTGTCGTCGACGGTGTTCAAAATGGCCAGATGCTTTCGAGCTCGTTAAGCAAGGTGATTCAGTCGTTCCTAGCCTCACTTATAGGCACGAGCTGTGGGTCGTGACCGCAAGAACAAGATCCCGGATACAAGCGACCGAAATGAGTTTCCTCCGCAGGGTGTCCGGACACTCCCTTGGAGATAGGGTGAGAGGCTCGGTCATCCGGGAGGGGCTCAGTGTCGAGCCGCTGCTCCTCCGCATTGAGAGGAGCCAGATGAGGCGGCTGGGGCATCAGATCCGAACGCCTTCTGGTCGCCTCCCCGGTGAGGTTTTCCAGGCATGTCCCACCGGAAAGACATCCCAGGGGTGACCCAGGACCGTCTCTCGGCTAGCTTGGGAACGAAAGTCCTGGAAGAAGTGGCTGGGGACAGGGAAGTCTGGGTATCCCTGCTGAAGCTACTTCCCCTGCGGAAAAAGCAAGCCTGCAAAGTCGTACAGACCCTCTAAAAAGAGCTCCATGAGCAGTCTCGCCAAGAGTTCAAAGAGCGGCAATCCGGCAATTTGACGTATTTCACTGGCTCCCTTTCAAACACAACTCTTAAAAAGTATTTGGCGCTGTTTGTGCGCTGGAGGTCGTGTTTACCATAATGCCGTCATCTCTTCGCTCCCGTGAAGTCATGGTTTCTCCATCCTGGTTGCTATTTTTCCTCCGCGTTCATTTATTTCCATAATTGATAAGATCTGTCCTGTTTTTGTCTTCGTTTCCTCTTATGTCTGCCCCACTGAACATCGCAAACGGATTAGACATCTTTGGATCATCCGAAGTCGGACATTTGTTCCTTGTTTCCAAAAGCCTGAAAAATCATCTTTAGTGTTTTGCTCATCGTTTTATCACACCACGCTCGAAATATGCAACAAAGTAAGCTTTTCTTTGTTGTGTGCGCCAAACATCCAGACCGTGTCCAAAAACCTGCAAATTATCATTCCCGTTTTTGATGCTAAATCTGAACGGCATGACGGCCGTTCGAGGTCATCGGTGTCAAGAGATCTTCCCTGATTCTTCATTAGCAGAATAGTTTTTTCAACGCTGCCCCGCTGTATGTCGAGCGAATCGGCTTTCCCCCGGTCGAGCTCGGATTTAAAAACTGCACAAAACAAGAACAATGCAGAAATATGGAGGAATCCCCAGCCCTCGTTCGGTCCTCGGACGTGTCCAATTCGTGCAAGCTTCCGCCCCGCCGATTCTTCAGGCGAGCGAACGCGTAGCGAATGAAATTTGTCTGTGTTGTTGTTCTGGTCATGGACAGCGTTGAACGTCTTTGTCTTTATATATCTTCCGTTACAAAAAATGACACAAAAGTGACAGATCTATTAGGATAAGATCAAGGTCACACACGAGTCAACATGCACAGTGGCAGGCTAAGCTAGCTAGGTAGCTAGCTAGGGGGCGGGGGCGGAAATGCTTGTTAATACACTGAAGAAAATAAGTATTTGAACACCCTGCTATATTGCAAGTTCTCTTGGAAATCATGGAGGGGTCTGAAATTTTCATCGTAGGCGCATGAAAAAAAATCCACAAATCACGATTTATTTGTGTGGTACAGCTGCAAATAAGTATTTGAACACCTGAGGAAACCAATGTCAATATTTGGTACAGCAGCCTTTGTTTGCAATTACAGAGGTCAAACGTTTCCTGTAGTTGTTCACCAGGTTTGCGCACACTGCAGGAGGGATTTTGGCCCACCCCTCCTCACAGATCTTCTCTAGATCAGACAGGTTTCCGGGCTGTCGCTGAGAAACAGAGTTTCAGCTCCCTACAAAGATTTTCTATTGGGTTTAGGTCTGGAAACTGGCTTGGCCACATCAGAACCTTGATATGCTTCTTCCGGAGACACTCCTCGGTTTGTGTGCAAGACCCAGCCACGACCCATCTTCAATGCTCTGACAGGGAAAGACCTTAATACAGTGCAGTCGTCCCATGTACAGAAAAACACCCCCAAAGCATGATGCTACCACCCCCATGCTTCACAGTAGGGATGGTGTTCTTGTGACGGAACTCCATCATTCGTCTTCCTCCAAACGCGGTTAGTGGAGTTATGACCAAAAAAGTTCCAGTTTGGTCTCATCTGACCACAAAACCTTCTCCCGTGACTCCTTTGTATCATCCAAATGGTCATTGGCAAACTTAAGACGGGCCTTGACATGTGCTGGTTTAAGCCATGCATGGTTTCAAACAATGACGTCTTAGTGTATTACCAACGGTCACCTTGGAAACGGTGGTCCTCGCTCTTTTCAGGTCATTGTTCAAGTCCTGTCCCCCTCACCTTTGTAAGGATCATTGAGACCCCACAAGGTGATATCTCGCTCCGATTGAGATTGACCGTCATGTTTAGCTTCTTCTATTTTCTAATGCTAATTGCTCCAACAGTGGACCTTTTTTCACGAAGCTGCTTGGCAATTTCTTTCCAGCCCTGTGGAGTTGTACAATTTTGTCTCTGGTGTCTTTGGACAGCTCTTTTGTCTTGGCCACGTTACAAGTTTTGAGTCTTACCGATTGTACGGGGTGGAGGTGGACTTTTAAAGGCGGACTAACGGGTCTTTGAGGGTCAGAATTCTAGCTGATAGACACGTGTTCAAATACTTATTTGCAGCTGTGTCACACAAATAAATTGTTTTAAAAAAATCATACATTGTGATTTCTGCATTTTTCTCTCACAGTGGACATGCACCTACGATGAAAATTTCAGACCCCTCCATGATTTCTAAGTGGGAGAACTTGCAATATAGCAGTGTGTTCAAATACTTTTTTTCTTCACTGTATGTTGAAGTGAAATAAAAGATCCGGCGAAGTAAAAAGAGGAAATTCAATTCATTTAGTAAGAAAGATGAAGTAAACACTTTGTTTGGGTCAATGTGCCACGTAAAATTATTTAGCAGGCAGTCGATGGCCCCAGGGCCTTGACTTGGACACCTTTGCTTTCAGGGCAGATTTGACTTGTCGTGTTTTGTTGTTTGGCACTAACGTGTGGCAAATATCGAGAATCATAAACGCTTTTTTTTTTTTTTTTTTTTTTTTTTGCTGATTTTCACTGTGACGTGAGTCCACGTGTGAGTGAGAGCTGCGGTTGACAGCAGGTTCCATGCTCGCTGTTCAAGTCCTTTCCCACATGCGTCGGGCATCACATTTGAGTATTTTGGGAAATGAGATCGAGTGGGGGGAAAAAAATGTATTGTTAGTTTAAATTTCAGAATCCAAATCAAAATCCGCTTCAATGGCTGTTTGTCATACTTTTGAAGGGACTTCTCAAAAAGCTGTTTTTCCACATCCACACACAAATGCTGACGACAGTTCTGTTGAGCCTCGTCGCCATGGCCAGACTTTTCCATTTTGACGGCCAAAAACCCGGGATTCCTTGTCAAATCGTTTTTCTTATTTTTTGATTTGAAGACCCGTGTTTGTTCGGTCATGGCCTGAAAGTGCCGCTTCGACTGTGGGTAATGAGATGTTTTTGTTCCCAATTTTTTTCCCCCGCCTCATCATTTCCAATTGATTTACTCGTTATCTAACACAGCGTCTGCGTTTAGTTGATCGCCACACTTGTTTTACTCTCTTCCGCAGGGCGTTGCAGTCATAAAAATAAAACGTGCCCATGGAGCTGGCGTCAGGATAGGAAGTGAGCGTCCAATCCCGCCCCCAGCCTTGGTCGCTTCCGCTGGGATGAACATGCCACTCCACCAAATCTCCGTCATCCCCCGCGACGTCACCTCGTCGCGGATGGCGGGCGGAGGCGGCAAAGCTAAGGACAAGGACAAGCAGGTATGTGAGGATTCTGGAAAAATGACAAGCAGCTTGGAAACGATTGGCAAAACTCCCAATTATTGCCGGGGAATACCGTCATTTCCGACCTGCTTATAAGCGTCACCCTCTGCATTTGTAAAGGAAATATCATTTGGTACGTACATAAACCGCAGCTGTGTCAAAGCCGCAAGTGCCCACATTGAAACACGAGATATTTACAAAGAAAGAGTTTTCAAAGTTTTAATACCTTAGCTTAGCTGAACATAGCAACAACGTGGTACCACGAACAGGGCTGTTAAAAAAAAAAAAAAAAAAAAAAAACATACTGGTAAAAAAATCACAAACACGGCAGTAACACAGCAGCAAGACGCTAGCGTGATGCTAACGCTGGCGCGCCGCTAACAGTGCCGCTTTAAAAAAAAAACAACATACTGGTAAAAATCACTAAGACACACCAACACGCTAGGACTGTGCTAACACTAGCGCAGTGCTAGCAGGGCCCGTTAAAAAAAAAAACATGGCAATAAAAATCAGAAACACGGCAGTAACACAGCAGCAAGACGTTAGCGTGGTGCTAACACTAGCACAGTGCTAACCCTTAAAAAAAAACAAAACATACTAGTAAAAATCACTAAGACACTGCAACACGCTGGCACAGCGCTAACACTAGCACAGTGCTAACAGGGCCGGTAAAAAAAAAAAAAAAAAAACATACCAGTAAAAATCACTGAGACACGGCAGTAACACAGCAGCAAGACGTTAGTGTGGTGCTAACGCTGGCGTGGTGCTAACACTAGCACAGTGCTAACCCTTTAAAAAAAAAAAAAACATACTAGTAAAAATCACTAAGACACTGCAACACGCTAGCACAGCGCTAACACTAGCGCAGTGCTAACAGGGCCGGTAAAAAAAAAAAAAAAAAACATACCAGTAAAAATCAGCGAGATACGGCAGTAACACAGCAGCAAGACGCTAGTGCGGTGCTAACGCTGGCGCGGCGCTAACAGTGCCGGTTAAAAAAAACAAAACATACTGGTAAAAATCACCAAGACGTAGCAACACTCTAGCACAGCGGTAACACTAGCACAGCGCTAACAGGGCTGGTAAAAGTCAACTTCCTCGCCGCATTGATTCCACCATCTCACTGTTTCCTTTTCCATTCAAGTCCCCCCTGCGGCCCCTACTAAAAATACACAAATTAGCCACATCACCGCGTAAGGCACTGGGTTGAAAGCCTGTGAAAAAATTCACGACTTATTGGCCGGAAATTACGGTACGATGATTCGTGAAAAATTAGCAACATATCGAGAAATACAGAGACATTTTTTGTCTCATTAAAGGCTGCTAGCTTAATGCTAATGTTTAATACCAGACCTCATTCAGCCGTGGTCAAGGGCTGACGCAGCGGCAGGTGCTCTTTAAGTCACTTTATTGAAACAAAACTGAACAATAACAAAAATGTATTTTTCACATACATTTGACGCTGAGTTCCTCAAGATAGCGGCTAACAGCTGAGCCGCTAATCTCACTTTAAAGCGCTCGATTAGTCTGCAGTTTTTGCGCAATTGTTGTGGTAACGGCTTTCCCACGTTGTCGTTATCCTATCATTGCTCGATAATTACTCTATGTATTTTTTTGGGGGGTGGGGGTAAGTTGTCATACTGGGGGTGCGGTGAAGAGACTGGTTAAAGCATCTGCCTCACGGTTCTGAGGACCGGGGTTCAAATCCCCGCCCCAACTGTGTGGACTGTGCGTGTTCTCCCTGTGGATGTGTGGATTTTCTCCGGGTATTCCCGTTTCCTCCCACATCCCCAAAACACCCAACATTAATTGGACACTCCAAATTGCCCCTAGGTGTGATTGTGAGTGCGACTGTTTGTCTCGATGTGCCTTGCGATTGGCTGGCAACCAGTACAGGGTGTACCCCGCCTCCTGCCCGTTGGCATTTGGGATAGGCTCCAGCACTCCCTGCGATCCTCATGAGGATAAGCGGCAAAAGAAAATGGAAGAATGGATGGAGATCCATGTCCATTTTCCAAGCCACTCAATCTCACAAGGGTGAGGATAACTGGCCAAGAAGTTGGATGAATGAATGGATGGAGGGACGGACGGATGGACGGACGGACAGTTCAGGGCGTACTCTGCTTCCTTGCCCGAAGTTAGCGGATTTAGGCTCCAGCCCTCCCGTCAACCTTGTGAGGATAAGTGGCTCACATAATGGATGGATGGATGGATGGATGGATGGACGGACGGACAGTTCAGGGCGTACTCTGCTTCCTTGCCCGAAGTTAGCGGATGTAGGATCCAGCACTCCCGTGACCCTTGTGAGGATAAGCGGCTCAGATAACGGATGGATGGACGGATGTTGTCATACTCCAGTAGTCCGAGTACAGACAAACTCATCATGTGTTTTAAATGACACCCCGAATAAATATGATTCAGATTCTTTCGTGGGTTTTGTCTATTGTGGGGTGCGTTGATCCAGACCACAGTTGAACTCGCCTTTTTTTCTCTGTTTTCATCACAATTTATGAAAGTATTCTGGTATAATCCGTCTTCCCCCACCCCCTCCCCCCTCCCAATATGCAGTTTTCGTGCTTGGCCATTAACTTGTTGTTTATAGCGGCAAAATGCCCGTTTTGGCTTCAATTCGGCGCTTTTTTTTTTGTGCGTTTCTTTTTCTGATGTTTTTCCAGAACTAATTGTTTCAAGGTGTTGTTTGTGATGCTCACACTGGGAGACATTTGCGCTCAGTGTCGTATCTGTTTCTTTTGGTGATTTATGTGCGGTTTACGGCAGTTTGAGCGCAATGCCGCTTAGCCTCACGAGGGTCGCGGGATTCCCGGAGCCGATCCCAGCTGTCAACGGGCAGGAGGCGGGGCAAACCCTGAAGCGGTCGCAGCCAATCGCAGGGCACATCGAGACAAACAGCCACACCCACAATCACACCTGTGAGCAATTTAGAGTGTCCGATTAATTTTGGGGATGTGGGAGGAAACGGGAATACCCAGAGAAAATCCACGCAGCACCGGGGGAGAACATGCAAACTCCACACAAGCGGGTCCGGGATTGAACCCGGGACCTCAGAACTGTGAGGCCGACGCTTTACCAGCACTAAGTAATGTACTTCATAATATATATATATATATATATATATATATATATATATATATATATATATACAGACATATACACGAAATGAAATAATTAAACATACAATGAAAACTTTTTGTCACACTGCATCAATTGAATTTGTGCTGCTCCTTCTGGTGTTCCCCTCCTTGGCCATGTGGGGGCAGTATATTTCTCCGGGCACGCCGGTTTCCTCCCACATCCCCAAAAACATGCAACATTAATTGGACACTCTAAATTGCCCCTTGGTGTGTTTGTGAGTGCGACTGTTGACTGTGACTCGCAACCCTTGTGAGGATAAGCGGCTAAGAAAATGAATGGATGGATGGATGGATGAATAGATGGATAATGTAACTGATTCAGAGCATCTGCCGCACAGTTCTGATGACTGGGGTTCAAATCCCGGCCCCGCTTGTGTGAACTTTGCATGTTGTCCCTTTGCTTGTGTGGGTTTTCTCCGGGTACTCGCCCCAAAAAAATTGGACACTCTAAATTGGTGTGATTGTCTCCATGTGCCCTGCGATTGGCTGGGAACCAGTTCTGGGTGTACCCCGCCTCCTCCCCGTTGACGGCCGGGATAGGCTCCAGCATTCCTTGTGACCCTCGTGAGGATAAGCGGCACAGAAAATGGATGGAGGATGGATGTTTGAACATCTGTTGCTTGAAGTTCGAACACCGTTACGCCGATGTTATTTGTTAGCTCGCCTTTGGCACTCCATGTGGAATGTTATGTTCGGTTTGACAGAAAACATCAACAGGAAGTGGGATTTAAAAAGCCCTCGTGAGGATAAGCGGTGAAAGAAAAAGGACGGATGGATGGATTATTGGCATTTCCGTTCATTTTGATCGTGAATGACGATTTAAGAGCCCAGTGTAGTCTCGAAAGGTCCCTGACCAAACGGCGTGCCGCACGGGTTCCGGTCCGGGCCCGGTTCCGATCGTGCACCCTCGCTCTCCACCGCGAGCGTTCTCTTCAAGAGCGAGTCTTCCTGTTTTTGAGCGCAGGAACAAAGCGAAGTGCTCAGGCAATCCGTGTGACAAAAGAGCACAGGCACAGGTGTTCTTAAGAGGCCTCTCACATGCTGCATATGGTGCCTTCTTTTTTCTTTTTTCATTTTTCTTTTTTCTCCCCCCCCCCCCCCAGCCCTCCCTCCATCTCCTGCTGCTCCGAGCCTCCCACGTGCGACTCCGGTGATATTCACACTTTTCGCATTCGAAAGCAGCGCTGACATTTGCATTTTGAATTCTGAACAACGCGGCTAATGATGATGACGACGACGACGACGATGCATTCACGGCGCATTGTCTGCTCGGCCTCCCCGTGGGATCGCCTGAAATTTAAAAAATATGAACGGCCGCGAAAAAGGGGGCGGCGCTCCCTTTTCAATTTCCCGTCCGTCGTGCCGCAAAACGTCAAAATCGAAACAATGAGACGCGCCGCGCTCGCGAATCGTTTGGGAGCAGAAGTGGCGCGTTCCGCGTCGGAACTCCAACTTGGCGGCGCGGCGTTTTCGGCGGCGTTTCCTGGAACGAGGACGCGCGAGTCCACAAAGCGGAAGTGGGGACTCGCAGCAGCTTTGAATTCAAATCGTGTCGAGCGTGCGGGAAGAAGAAGTCGAGTCACGCGTTGGAGCTTAAGTAGATAAACAAGACGGCAAGACGGCTCGATGAGTTTGCTCCTTAAAGGCACGCGTCCGCCCACGGATACTACAGTGCGTGCAGTAATTGCACTTCACGAAGCAGTTATTTCTTTCCGTTGTCTATTATGATGGTTTTTACGTGCCGTCATTCCCGGCCGGCAGAGCGCACCTGGTTACGAGCCTCGCCGAGTCCATTTGGAAAGGAAATACCATTTGGTACAGGCGGCACGGCGGATCAGAAGCGTTGGCCTCACAGTGCTGAGGACCCGGGATCAATCCCAGCCCTGTTCTCCCTGGGGCTGCGTTGATATTCTCCAGGTATTCCCGTTTACTCGCACGTCCCAAAAACATGCAACATTAATTAGACACTCTAAATTGCCCCTAGGTGTGATTGTGAGTCCGGTTGTTGGTCTCGTTGTGCCCTGCGATTGACTGGCAACCAGTTCTGGGTGTACCCCGCCTCTTGCCCGATGACAGCAGGGATAGGCTCCAGCACTCCCCGCGACCCTTGTGAGGATGACAGGCTAAGAGGATGGATGAATGGGTGGATGGATGGATGGATGGATGGACGGACAGACGGATGGACAGTTCAGGGTGTACTCTGCTTCCTTACCCAAAGTTAGCTGATTTAGGCTCCAGCACTCCTGTGACCCTGGTGAGGATAAGCAGCTCAGATAATGGCTGGATGGATGGAGAGATGGATGGACAGTTCAGGGTGTACTCTGCTTCCTTGCTCGAAGTTAGCTGATTTAGTCTGCAGCACTTCCGTGACCTTTGTGAGGATAAGCGGCTCAGATAATGGATGGATGTACAGTTCAGGGTGTACTCTTGTCTCGTTGTGCCCTGCGATTGGCTGGCAACCAGTTCAGGGTGTACCCCGCGTCCTGCCCGTTGACTGCTAGGATAGGCTCCAGCACTCCCTGCGACCCTTGTGAGGATAAGCGGCTAAGAAAATGGATGGATGGATGGATGGATACCATTTGGTACATACATACGCCGCAGCTGTGTAAAAGTCTCAAGTGGCCACATTGAAACCCGCATCGAAACATGAGGTATTTACAAAGACAGTACACAGAAAGACACTAACACTAGCGCCGCGCTAATGCTAACGGAACCAGGGCCAGTTAAAATAACATACCAGTAACAACAAGGCCGGTAAAAGTCCTCGGCACACATATTCCAACGGTCTCATTCTTACCTTTTCCGCTGGAGTGCCCCCCTTGCGGCCATTCGAAAAAAAATTGAAAGCGTGTGGTTTGTAGGCCAGAAATTACGGTCATATTTTGATTTTTATTGTTCAACTCACCTTTTGGGGAGCGGATTAGTGGCATTTTAGTTCATTTCTATGGCTGAAATTGATTTTGCCACGCGACGAGCAGATGGAGTTCTGCAGAGTACAAGTACGGCTGTAAACGTTCCCCCCGTCGGGCATGTCGAGTAGCACGAATGCGGGGCGCCCCCGCAGCAAGGTTACCGCACTGTGGCGCCAGCTTCGGTACCTGCGGCCCGTTTCGTCGTCCTCCTTCGTGCGGACTTCCTTGGGGACGGGACGACGCGCCAGGCAAAAGAAAGCGCCTCCTGCTGGCAGCACGGTGGAGACGTAGCAGACACTCGAGTGGAGGACACAAAAAAAAAAGAGGGGAAAAAAGGGAGGATGGGAGTGTTTACTTGGAATGCTAATGAGCTTCTCGACGCGTTTGTGTGCCTGCCCGTCCGTGTTTTTCATGCCTATGTGGGATCACCGTGTTTGTTTGTGTGTGTTTGCGTTTGTGTTTTGGGTGTGTGTGTGTTCTTTTGTGCTTGTGTGGATTTTGTTTATACGTTCAGTTGTGTGCATTTGGTGTTTATTTTTGTGTAGTTTTGGGTGTGTGCGTGTACACTGTCTTCTGCTCTTGATTTTGACTTTTTGTTTGTGTTTTTGTGTACGCGTTTGTTCATTTGGTGTGTGTTGTTTGTTGCATTTTGTTGTGTGTTTTTGCGCGTTTGTTCATTTAGTGTGTGTTGTTTTTGTTGTTGTTGTTGTGTGTGTTCATTGTTTGCTTTTGATTTTGTTTGTCGGTTTGTTTTTTGCATGCTCCTTTTCTGTTTTCTTCTTGTGTGTGTGTATTTTGTTTCTGTTTGTTCATTTGGTGTTTGTTGTTTGTGTGTGTTCATTGCTTTTGATTGTGTTTGTCGGTTTGTGCTTTTCCATGTTTTTTTTGTGTGTATTTAGTGTTTATTTTTCTGTGTATTGAGTGTGTGGTTTTGTGTGTCAGTGTTTGCATGTACATTGTGTTCTGCTCTTGATTTGGACTATTTTTGTTTGTGTTGTTGTGTACATGTTTGTTTATTTTGTGTGTTGTTTGTTGAATTTGTTGTTGTTGTGTGTTCATTGTGTTCTGCTTTTGTCGCTTTGTTTTTTTACATGCTAGTTTTCTCTTTTTGTGTGTGTGTTTGTTTTTTTTGTGTATTGCGTGTGTAGTTTTGTGTGTGTGTGTGTGCATGTACACTGTTTTTTTGCTCTTGATTTTGACTTTTTGTGTTTTTGCGTACGTGTTTGTTCATTTGGTGTGTGTTGTTTGTTGCATTTTGTTGTGTGTTTTTGCGCGTTTGTTCATTTAGTGTGTGTTGTTTTTGTTGTTGTTGTGTGTGTTCATTGTTTGCTTTTGATTTTGTTTGTCGGTTTGTTTTTTTGCATGCTCCTTTTCTGTTTTCTTCTTGTGTGTGTGTATTTTGTTTCTGTTTGTTCATTTGGTGTTTGTTGTTTGCGTGTGTGTTATGTGCGTTGTTTGTTGTGTGTGTTCATTGCTTTTGATTGTGTTTGTCGGTTTGTGCTTTTCCATGTTTTTTTTGTGTGTATTTAGTTTTTATTTTTCTGTGTATTGAGTGTGTGGTTTTGTGTGTCAGTGTTTGCATGTACATTGTGTTCTGCTCTTGATTTGGACTATTTTTGTTTGTGTTGTTGTGTACATGTTTGTTTATTTTGTGTGTTGTTTGTTGAATTTGTTGTTGTTGTGTGTTCATTGTGTTCTGCTTTTGTCGCTTTGTTTTTTTACATGCTAGTTTTCTCTTTTTGTGTGTGTGTTTGTTTTTTTTGTGTATTGCGTGTGTAGTTTTGTGTGTGTGTGTGTGCATGTACACTGTTTTTTGCTCTTGATTTTGACTTTTTGTGTTTTTGCGTACGTGTTTGTTCATTTGGTGTGTGTTGTTTGTTGCATTTTGTTGTGTGTTTTTGCGCGTTTGTTCATTCGTGTTGTTTGTGTATTTTGTGCGTTTGTTACATTTTGTTGTTGTTGTGTTTGTTCATTGTTTGTTTTTTTGCATGCTCGTTTTCTGTTTTATTCTTGTGTGTGTTTGTGTTTATTTTTATGTGTATTGCGTGTGTAATTTTTTGTGTGTGCATGGACACAGTTTTCTGCTCTTGATTTGGACTGTTTTTGTGTACGTGTTTGTTCATTTGGTGTGTGTTGTTTGTGTGTATTATGTGTGTGTTGTTGCATTTTGATGTTGTTGTGTGTGTTCATTGTCGGCTTTTGATTTTGTTTGTCGGTTTGTTTTTGCATGTTTTCTTTTTTTTACTTGTGTGTGCGTGTATTTAGTGTTTAGTTTTTACGTGTACTGTATGCGTGGTATTGTATGTGTGCGTGCGCCTGTACACTGTTTTCTGCTGTTTTTTGAGTGTGTGGTTTTGTGTGTGTCAGTGTTTGCATGTACATTGTGTTCTGCTCTTGATTTTGACTATTTTTGTTTGTTGTTTTATACATTTTTGTTTATTTAGTGTGTTGTTTGTTGAATTTTGTTGTTGTTGTTGTATGTGTTCTTTGTTGTCTTCTTTTGGTTTTGTTTGTCGCTTTGTTTTTTGCATGTTAGCTTTCTTTTTTATTCTTGCGTGTGTATTTTGTTTATTTTTGTGTATTGTGTTTGAGTGTGTGTGTGTGTATGTACACTGTTTTCTTCTCTTGATTTTGACTTTGTTTTTGCATTTGTTCATTTGGTTTGTGTTGTAGTATGTGTGTTGTTTGTTGCATTTTTTTGTTGTTGTTGTGTGTTCATTGTTGTCTGCTTTTGATTTTGTTGTTTTGTGTTTTTGCATTTTTTTTTTTACTTGTGTGTATTTAGTGTTTGTTTTTTATGTGTATTGAATGTGTGGTTTTGTGTGTGTGAATGTACACTTTGTTCTGCTCTTGATTTTGTTGTTGTTTTTGTGTACGTCTTTGTTTATTTATTGTATTGTTGCATTTTTTGTTGTTGTTGTGTGTTCATTGTCTGCTTTTGATTTTGATTGTCGCTTTGTGTTTTTGCATGTTCATTTTTTTTCTTGTGTGTGTGTGTGTGTGTGTTTGTGTGTATTTCCCCCCCCCCATCTTTAGTCACACAGCGTGTGCCCATCTGGCTCACTTAGACAACACAACTCCTACTTAGAATTCTGCGGCCGTCTGCTGCTCATTCAGACGCAAACTTTTGGTTTTCCGCTTCTTCCGAATCTTCTGCTCATCTGTGGTCTTTTGCCAAGGATGGGGTGAAAAAAAAAAAAATGAAAAATTGTCACATTTTTGCGCCTCATCAAATAATTTGGTCGTCCGCGGCGAACGTCTGGTGGTTTTTGATAAGGCCTGCTTTGCGGTAAGGAAAGCATTACGTCATGCTATGGAAGCAGCTGACATATTTCACTTCAACTTCGCCGCAGCTCTGAGAAAATTTGGACTGGACACGTGACAAACGTGTGAACCAGGAAATGTTTTCAAAACCGGAACACTCGCACGTGGTTTTGTTTACCACACAATAAAACAAAATAGCTGCACTTCTGAGGCGCAGGGTTCAACCCCGGCCCTGCCTTTGTGGAGTTTGCATGTCCTCCCCGGGCTTGCGTGGGTTTCCTCCGAGCACTCCGTTTTTCCTCCCACGTCCCGAAAACATGCAACATTAATTGGACACTCTAAATTCCCCGTAGGTGTGATTGTGAATGCGCCTGTTTGTCTCCATGTGCCCTCCGATTGGCTGGAAAGCCCGTTCAGGGTGTGCCCCTCCTCCTGCTCGTTGACAGCTGGGATAGTCCCCGTGACCCTTGTGAGGATAAGCGGCGAAGAAAATGGATGGATGGATAATATAACTGATTCAGAGCATCTGCCTCATAGTTCTGATGACTGGGGTTGAAATCCTGGCCCCGCTTTGCATGTTCTCCCTTTGCCTGCGTGGGTTTTCTCCGGGTACTCCCAAAAAAATGCATCAATTGGACACTCAAAATTGACCGTAGGTGTGATTATCTCCATGTGCCCTGCGATTGGCTGGCAGCCAGTTCAGGGTGTGGCCCGCCTCCTGCCCAATGACAGTGCTCCAAGTGACCCTTATGAGGATAAGCGGCTCAGGAAATGGTCGGCTGGATATTTATATCTTTTATTTTCGATTTTTTTTTCCAATTATTAATCTGTTTTTTTTTTTAATATTTTTGTGGAATGCTATTATTTAAAGCTTAAAACCTGAAAACACTTTTAATGACATTCTAACTTATTTATAATTTTTATTATTCTACTACAAATAACTAGTAATAGATTCCTTTTTTGAAAAAATTATGTATCAAATGTGTTGATATTTGATCACTTTTTTGTCTTGTTTTTTTTGGGCCGCACGTAGCGCTTTCCTCCCCTACACGCTCTTATAGGGAATCATTTTTCTAACGTCATTTCCAGCTCGGCTTTTCTTGTTTTCCGAGATACGAATTGTTGAATCGGTGGAGCAGCACGCGGCGCATGACCTGGGGCGAACTTCTTGATGAACCGCAGTCGCAAAACGTTGCGCGTTCGCTTCTTTCCACTTTAGCCCTCAAACGTTGCACGCCGCGTCGAAAGCGAGCCCCCCCCCCCCCCCCCCCCCCCCCCCCCCCGCGGAGGCCGACACGAGCAGGTGGCGTCAGCTGGCGTCTTATTGTCAGCCGGCCTCCGCAGAACTGGTCCGCGTCTCCGGCAGGGAAACGGCTGCGTTGAATCCACTCGAGGTTGAAGGGCTAAAAAGCTAATTAAATGTGGAGGAGGAGAAGACGACGTGGAGTCTGGCGGTTCCGATGAAGCCCCCCTGACCCCCCTCCACACGCCCCCCCCCCCTTTTTTTTTTAAGGATCTTATTCGGCCAGCCTGCGTTTTCCTTTCCTCAATAAGCTCGTAAGAACGGCGAGGAAATACTCGTATTGCGCCGCAGCACAATCTACCAAAACACTTGAAATCATTTATGATTGCGTTTCTCATTCGAGTTGAGATCCGGCATTGATAACTTGTATAAATACAAAAACAATACACGCCATGCAACATGAAATTTTTGAAAGTATTGTGGTAGCCGACGACATTTAATGTAGCTGACTTTTGCTAGATATGAAAAGTAATTTTCTGGTTAAATGTACTCAATACTACTGTAAAGATTTTTTTTTTAATTTCCTCATGTAATACATGTTCGAAGATAACTGTTGAAAGCGTACAAAAAACGGAACTACGTAGGACTTGGCAACTGTATCTACTATTTTAGTACCTCAAATCAACTTAGCCCATTGAAATGAATGAAATGCCATTAAACCGTTCCGAGACCAAAAAACCCCCCAAAAATAGCGCTCTATGATGTTGTACTGTCTAAAAACATAGTAATGACATCATGAAAGATATCGTAATTTCCGACCTACGAGCCGCGACTTTTTTCACATGCTGCATTATATGCAGTGATGCGGCTAATTTGTGCGTTTTTTTTTTTCTGACGGCCGCAAGGGGGCACTCGAGCGGAAAACGTTAGAATGAGACCGGTGCAATATATGTGCCGAGGAAGTGACTTTTACTGGCCCTGTTAGCGCTGAGCTAGTGTGTTGCTGCTGTGTTACTGGCGTGTCTCAGTGATATTTACCGGGAAATTTTATTTTAACCGGCCCCGTTAGCGTTAGTGCTAGCGTTAGTGCCATGCTAGCGTTAAACTCTATTCTATGCACCTTCATGTAAATATCTTGTGTTTGAATGTGACTGGGAATATATGTGCCAAGGAAGTGACTTTAACCGGCCCTCTTAGTGTTACAGCTAGCGCGGCGCTACGGTTACACTCTTTCTGTGTACCCTATTTCTTTGTAAATATCTTGTGTTTCATTGTGGGCACTTGCGGCTTTTACACAGCTGCAGCGTATGTATGTATCAAATAATAGTTCCTTGACAACCGGCCCTGTTAGCGTTAGTGCTAGCCTGGCGCTAGCATTATCTCGCGCGTTGAACTTTCTGTGAACTGTCTTTCGTTGTTACAGTATCTTGTGTTTTAACGTGGGTTTCAATGTGGGCACTTGCGGCTTTTGCACAGCTGCGGCGTATGTTTGTACCAAATGGTATTTCCTTTACAAATGTACTCGGTGAGGCTTGTAACCAGGTGCGCTGTGTAGATCGAGAATTACAGTACGTTGTACTTAATTGTGGACATTAATTGCTCAACTGTTTTCTCCCATTTTAGTACCTCAAATCAACTTAGCTCATTGTAATGAATGAAATGCCATTAAACCGTTCCTAGAACAAAAAAATATATATATTTTTTCATAATAAAAATAGCCCTCTATGGTGTACTGTTAAAAAAAAAACAGTGTTTGGTCACTGACGTTGATTAGTTTCGTCTTGGCAGCTGAATGACACAAATTTGAACAGGAGCCCCGCAGCAAAACATGTTCCCTAATGTTCAAGTAAACTCTGCTTTACAGAACGTAATGTAGTTCCCAACACGGGAGCGCCGCAGCTGAAGTGTAAACACCCCTCGGCTACATGAGCGCGATCGCGTTTCTGCGACGGGCAGCAAAGTCGCGAAGGCTCTCGCCACTGCCGCAGTCGGCGTTGACGCTCGCAAAATCAGCGTCTTTGTCGCCCGGTGCGAAATCTTGACGTCGCGACCGCGGCAGATGAAGGAGATCAACTGGTTTTGAGGGCCGTGACGCGGTTGAAGCGTGAAACCTGTCGCGCTTGAATTGCGTTCGGTCCGCAGGGCTGCGGGGTAACAAATAAAAAAACGTAAGGGACGTGTTTGCCGGCAAGTTGCGGAGAGTGCACGTTTGATTTCATGGAACGTGGGGGGTGGGGGGCGGGATGTATACCACCCTCTGGGCTCTGCGATTGCCCATTTGTATGTTTATCTGTGTTAATTAAAACTAGAGCTACAAACGAATCGGTGCCGAATCAGATTCACTCAAAAACAAATCCTGAATCATAATGTTTGCATTTGAAAGGAACATTAATCAAAGTACGTGTTTTATTCCGACGGGAGTTGCAGTGCGTTTGCGTTTACCTCTCCCGGCATTTTCGCCGAGGTTCACGTTGATCAGTGGTAGTCTCGCGACGGTGCTCCGCCGTATTTTCATGAGGAGCTGCACAAATGTTCATGGGATATTAATTTGATGAAGTTAAGCGAGATTCATTCTTCACGTCGCGGGAGATGATCGATGAGAGCTGGCCAGCTACTGATAACTAGCATCTACTCACTAGAAGCACATGTTATCAGCCAGCGCGGATTCGCGCGTTTTACGGCAGCGAGATGGCGAAAAACGCCACGATCCGGCGAGGGATCCTGGTCAAAGTAAGCCGTTGTAAACTGAAATGTTGTGACAAAATATGCAACTACAAAAAACAACTGTGACAGATCTTTTTTTTATTTCTTGGGCAATGATGTCGTTTTATTTCAGAATAGTATAAGCAGTATGGATTTTATTGGGATTGTGAGGATTTTTACATGGCGAGTCTGAGCTCTTAATGGAAATGACACTTGGCAAGGGTGTGCATTTTTGTCGGATTTTGTCATTTCCAACTTTCGCACTCTAATGAAATACAGTTGTGTGCCTTGAGATACGAGTTTAATATGCTCTGTGACCACGCTTGTACCTCAAAGTACTCTCATCTTAAATCATATGTCCACATTGAAATGAATGTAAATCCCATTAATCCATTCCGTCCTCCCCAAAAAACAACAAATGTATGCAGTATGTTTTTTTTTTATTGAGAAAAATAATGTTCTTAAAAAAATGCAGTAACAACAATTAAAGAGAAAATAAAGAAATACACACATATGGATATATTGTTTATGGTCTCAGCTCCTCAGTAAATCAAAAGTAATTTTAGTCGTTTTTCACAGATGCAAAAGAATATATACATGTAAATATTGTTTATCATTTTGCCATTTGTGCTTAAACATGGGCGGCACGGTGGCTCAGCTGGTTCAATCCCAAACCCGCCTGTGTGGAGTTCCCACGTTCTTCCCGTGCCTGCGTGGGTTTTCTCCGGGTGCGCACGCTGGTTTCCTCCCACATCCCAAAAACATGCAACATTAATTGGTCGCTCTAAATTGCCCCTAGGTGTGATTGAGTGCAATTGGCTGTTTGTCTCGATGTGCCCTGCAATTCGCTGGCGACCGGTCCAGGGTGTACAGGTGGGATAGGCTCCAGCACTCCCTGCTACACTGTGAGGATAAGCGGCACAGAAAATGGATGGATGATGGATGTTTAAACATCTGTTGCTTGAAATTTGAACATCGTTGAGCCGATGTTATTCGTTAGCTCGTCTGTGGCATTCCATGTGGAACGTTATGTTCGGTTTGGCAGTAAACTTCAACAGGAAGTGGGATTAAAAAGATCGAAGCGTCTATATACGTAAAAATTGATTTGATACGACCAATTGCAAGAAAAAAATCAAAATCTTAAGCCAAAGACCTTTTAAAAGCCAAAACTGCGATTCAGGCGCACGCAAGGAAGACCCAAGATTTGCCGTCCTCGTGTCGTTCACTCAACGTTGGCGTGCTTTTAATCTCTCGGGCCTCGCCGTCGTCGCTCCCGTCTGATTGGCTGCCGAGTCAGACGGTCCGCCAGCACGTCTTGTACGACTGGAAGCCGTTTCAGGTCTGTACAATGCAGAATAACCGACGGCGACGCAATCTTGCGTTGGTTTAGATGTTTTGTAACAATTGTTTTCAAATCAATGCTAAAACGTTTAATAGGTTTAATTGAATCGACTTCCCACTGTGAATCGTGTCGGCAGATATTGAAGAATCTCAAAAAGAAAAGAAAAATGCAGTTGGTCAAACTGAGACTATTGTCCATAATCACTTTGAGCAAACAAAAAAGAACTCGAGCTCGCCGTTCTGCAAGCGAGGTAAAGCGTGCTTGTCCAGCACATTATCTCGTGTATGAAATGCGCTGTACAAATAAATTTGCTTTGTTTCATTACTCTGCATCTCTCTCAGTAGACATTCGCGACACCGAAAGCGCACAACTCTACGTTGGGATTTATCTGTATCAATATAAGCTTTTCAGGAGTGAGAACGGAATCCTTTATGAAGTGTTAAGAGGATTAAAGGTGGTAAAAGCATGTTATAGCCGGGTGGAAGTACAACGGCGAGAATTCCGTAAAGTCGCTCTATTGTACATTTTCAACCGTTTTAGTGAGTCTGCAAACGTGTAGAGCTCGCGCGCGTGACGTCAACCTTTTCACGGCGCCGTATTGCCGCTCCGAAAGCGCTGCTTTCCTTGGTCGTCACGACACACGAGGCAGATATTCAAAGAGATCCTTCTGTGGAGTACCAGATGAAAAAACCAGAAAATATCGATGGATTTCGGCAATTAAACGTGATGGACGGCCGAAATACACACACAACTGTGTAGCGATCGCTTCATTTCAGGTAGGAAGTATTTTCAATCTCAAATGACTAAAAAGTATTTATAATGCCGAGTTGGCTCATTTGAGAACAATGTCTGTCACAGAGGTTAAGTGTGGCCGCACTCGCTTCCGTGTACGTTCCGCGGAGACGACTCCGTCCTCTTATTTTTATTTTTTTTCAATCATAGGTAATGAATGGGAGTTTGTGAAAAACCTCAGGGGTCGTTTCTTTAAATATTTGTATTTGTATTGAATACTATCTGAAAAGATCGATGGATTCCGGCAACGCTTCCGCCGTTCACGAGCCGTCAACCCGTCACCACGTGGGATTTATTCCCGATTGAGAACAGATCCAGCGACGAAGCATTCGTATGCCTCCAGACTTTTATACGCTTTCAAACTTTTCCGTGTAAATGTCACCAACTTACTCACCAGATCCAGTTGTCCAAGACGAGCGGAAGCGAATTAACAGTCCAATTTCTTATCAACGAAAACATCGACTTGGTCCTCTACGCCGAGTTTATCTAATTTTTCCACGTACCTTCGTATATTTTCACCTTTTAAAAGTCTGACCGACTTAGCATTGAACAACGCTTTGTTAGACCGGCAGTACGTGATTTTTATGACGTCGGTGCACGAGCTCTGTACCTGCAATAAACGTGTATTTCGATGTACTGCATACCAAATGTTCCACCTCGCTCCCGTCAGCGTAGTTCAGTGAGGCAGCCGCGGCAGAACTTGAATCAGAATCTTGTTTTTTTTTTTTTAATTCTTTTTTTCTTGGCGAGACCAAGGTGAAGTCAATTTGTAAGCGCCACAGCGGCGCGCTGGCTCGCTCCATCACGCTGACTGACGCATCAGTTTGAACCCACGACAGCCTCCGCGCGGGCTGATTGCCGCTCTATTATCCGCCGGCTCGGGTCACTCCGCCCGCGGGGGGGACTATCAAGCTTTTTTAAGATTTTATCCCCCCCCCCCCCCTTCTCTGCGCAATCGTGCATATATATTTTTTGCCGCCTCTTCACGTCCGTCACGGCTGCCGCGCTCTCCCTCGTAATATGCTAGCGGCGCTTACGCGTGAAATAAACAGGGCAAAGTGGGTGAACATTGTCGCCGCCATGGTAACCATCTATTACTCCTGTCTGCCTCTGTGCGTCTTTTCAATTTAACCCGAGTGGCGGTCATCCGTTTAGTGCGCCTCGGCACACGGAAGTGCTCCTTTTCTTTCGGCGACGGCACCCAGCAGAGGCCTGAAATGCGTTTCGGAGCAGGTGATTGGATTTTGTCAACTGTGGAATAACTCTGTCCACTACTAAAGTAAGTTTGCCGTTTAGCAGTGCTGTCCGTTAACTTTGAGGCAGCGGCTAATTGACTTTTCTGTTGCTCGACAGACTGGAAAATGGCTAGCGAGCTCGTTAGCTAGCACTGTAGCTGTTATGTTTTGCGGAATGACTTAGTTGTTGTCGTTTTCAGTAATCCATCCTTTTCTGCCACCCAAAAGTACACTATTGTATTACAAACATTATTCAAAGCTCCAAAATGTATCCGCTATAGTGCGCTCGATGTATCCCGCAATGAATCTTGAGTAGTAGCGAACACCCGATATTGTCACGAACCTCCGGTACGGGGGCGGACCCAAAATGCAGGACTTCGAAGTGGAGGCATGACGTTCATTGTAGTTTATTCCAAAAACTGGGTCATGCACGGTGTAGCAGTTCGACAAGGCCGGGGTACAGAAACGCTAGGCTAGGCGGGATCCAGAAGACATGCAGGAGGGTCCGATGACTAAGGGGGCAAACGAACAAACTCAACTGGACAGGATCAAACAAAAGGACACAGAATCGCTGTGACTAGGGTTACTCGAACTTATGCGTAGAAGCGGAGAGTCCCACAGGCAGTGAATGCAACTCACAAACACAAAGCAACGAACTGGCAAATGCTCATGACAGATACATCCCACGATGCATTGTGTCGAGGCCCAAAATATATTTAATATAATTGGACCAACACGTCATACAATACATGGATTTACAGTACATTCATTTTGTAAAATACTCTCATTATGATCATGGAATTTTAAGTAAAAGGGGGAAACCTGCGTTATTTGTAGTTCGGGTCTGAAAACTAATTTTGCGAGAGCGACCCGGAGATTTTCCGACACAGCTCGTGCCTGACAAATATCAGCACGCTTGGAAGTCAGCAACCACCTCACACGGCATCTCAAAAGGATTTTCCTTGCAGTGGGAGGTATGACTTCTGATCCTCTTCTCAAAAGTGCAGCCGTGAAATGCCGCCTCTTTCTGCATTTGGCCTCATCCAGCTTTTCCTCTTCTGGCGTCAGTTGGGGCGAAATCTCCAACCTGTTCTTGTACTCTCTGTACAAACCTGTGGGACCCCAAGGGGGGGGGGGGGGGTTTGACTCAGCAGCAAATGTCAACTCCATTCCCGACAAGCAAGAGTCTGGGAGATTAAAGCCTCAAAAAAGAACCTTGACGTCCCCCCCCCCCCACCGATCCCAGATGACGTCTGTCAAGCTAAACATAAAATTAAGAATTAATTAGCCGTGATGCACTGCATTCTTAGAAAACCAAGGCCGCTAACAGAAAATGCTGAAAGAAAATATCATGCCGATTATTAGTAAAAGTGCATTTTTGGCTATGACTGCGTACTAACTCATTTTCAGTGCGTCCTTTAATGAATAGCACAGGTGTCACCGTGTTATGATGCTTAAAGCAACTGATAATTGAACACATGGTGGAAAAATGAATGATGAATGACGACCTCCGCATTGAGAGGAGCCAGATGAGGTGGCTGGGGCATCCGATTCGGATGCCTCCCGGGTGAGGTCTCGCCGGAAAGAGACCCCGGGGACGACCCAGGACACGCTGGAGAGACTGTGTCTCTCGGCTGGCTTGGGATCGCCTCGGAGTTCCTCCGGAAGAGCCGGAAGAAGTGGCTGGGGAAAGGGAAGTCTGGGTATCCCTGCTGAAGCTACTTCCACCGCGACCCGACCTGGAAAAGCGGTAGAAAATGGATGGATGGATAGCGTAACAGTGCTCCTGGGCATAGAGTATATTCTTTATCCTCTGTGAAGACCCACTACTTCTGTGCCATACTGAGCACTCGTCTTTATTCTACGGTCCTAACACACACGAGAAGGTACAACACACTGTTTTGGGGGGACAGGCTTTAGCCTTGAGGTATTGTGACCAAAGTATGTCACCCTGCAGTTTTTTGGTAAGTTGGTATCTCTTATTTTCACATCGGAGGGGCAACCATGGACGGATAGCAACCGATTTCGAGCAGATTTATTCTATGGCGAGGTCTTGAAAGAACAAAGAGAGAGAGGCAGCATATACCGCCGTGTGATGCGAGGCGAGCCCGTCAGTATCTGAAGTCAGCATCTTGACCGCGACCGTGTGAGGTCAAACGCGAGAGGACGGGAACGGAAACGTTTTCATCCGGCCGAGATGTCGGCGCGGGGAGGGCAAAGCCTCCTTTTAGATTGAGGTCAAGCGATGAAAAAGGAGTCTCGTTACCTCGAGAGGTAGAAAAGTCTTTGTCAAGTGCTTGCGTGTCAAACACTGCATCTCCATTTTACAGAATCTTCACTTGCAAGTCCTGGTTTTGAAGAACTGAAGTTATGACTGCAATAAGCAGATGGATGTTTTTCCTTGATATAATTGGTCGTATTTCTTCGGCACTTCTCGTTAGGGTCACGGGTGAGCCGGAGCGTGTCGGAGCTGACTTGTGGCGACGACGATACGGGCGGTGGGAAAATTCCCGCTAAATTTCTGTCCATGGGAACTTATGGCAGTTCATGCAAATGGAGCGTAATTTAATGGAAGAAGTGATCACACATGAGCAAGCGCTTGTACACACTAGTTGAATAGTCACCGTTACTACTCCGGAGCAGTTTGGGAGGGATTCAGAGCTGCCTTTAAAAATGTCTTCTAGTTCTTAGTGTGGAGCTAATGAGGGACTACTAGCAAAAGGGGCGGGGTTAGTGTTTTAGGGAAGGATTTTGAACAACTTTTCAACCCGCGTGATCAAAATTGAAGGACAGCAGAGAATTAACGCAGAGGTCCTTGATTGAATTGGTACACCGCTAATTCGCACCCCGCCGGACCCCGCTGTTGTGGCGGACCAGAACGAGGGTAGGTTACCCCGTTTGGTCAACTTGCGCAAACCTCAACTGGTTGTCTCGGCGTCAAACACGCCAAGCGAGTGTATTTTATTTTTTTTTTTCTCGTCTGGAATTACCACAAAATAAAACTTTTCCGTCACTTCAAACCGACGTAAAACTGCTTCTGTACTCTGCGCGTCAATCTCTGAATTGGTTTCGTCATCTTGCAAGTCATCAACGTTAGCTGTCTCCATTTTGTCATGTTTGTAATTACTAGAGGATCAGATTATTTTTTTTTTTTAAATTACACTTCCGCAGTTTCTTTTCAAAAATATTTAAGGATTTAGTTTTTGGGCTCTCGGGTTTGAGCATTTCAGAGGCGGTCAAAATGTAAATGTTGTAAATTCTGGGCACGAGGTTTTCGTCACATGAGGAGGTTTTACATGTAAATTGCCACTGCTGCTGTGGACTGTATTTGTGTCTATAGAGACCAGGCAAAAATTGTTGTTACGAGTTTGAAGGTGGAGGTGTGAGAACATTTATTTCCGTTTCCTTGAGACCGGATGGTTTTCACAGTCAAGGTTATTGGCCTCAGGTAGAGCAGATTTGCATCTCGCGGTTTCTTTCAAAAACATTTCAACGTGAGCAAGTTGGAAAGCAACGAGTCCGTGTGGATTTGGAACGTTTTGCTCGTTGAACACTGGGTGCAAAAATGGTCGGAGGGGCGAAGATGGCAGGGGCATCCAATCAGGGCATTTTGAAAATAATTGTTAGGTGCGGGTGTAGTTGCGATGGAATCAACAGCGGCTTTGTTTGCGGTCAAATCCTGCACTCCACACGATGTAATCCACAATCGATGGACAGATGCTAGTTTTTGGCCCCGCTACATCATTTTGCAAAGTACTTGAGTGTTATTTGAACCGCACCACCTCTCGGAGGACTCCTGGCATGTTTTCGCTGAGGTCACTTTGACCCGTTCGGCGAATCCGCACGACCGAAGAGGATTTAAATGCAGGACGGGGGAAGCTTCGTAACCTTGCGCATCCCGATCCCGTTGAGCCTCGGCTTCCTGCAAGCGCGCCGAGAATCCTGATCGGCTCCTTTGAAGGAGGCGGGGGAAAAAAAGGAAGCCTTTTCCGCCGCACGTCCAGGGGATTTGCGCCTTTCGGCCCGCCCGTCTGTCGTCGGTTATGCCGGGCCATCTGTTTACCAGCAGGTGATGACTGGATGGACGCGGGCGTGGTGTCAGGTCCTTCCCGTTGCGTCGCACGTGGACGAGGAGGGCGTCCGGCGCATAAAGTACCGTGGATCCGCTATATCCGCTGTGCCCGCGCACGTCTTTGAAAAATCATTTTCCTGCAAACGGCGAAAGGTCTCGGGGAAAATGATAAGCTGGCACCCTCGAAGTCTTTTCTGCGGCGCTATTATTTGAGCGAGACGCGATAGCCATCTTATTTCGCTCATCAGGCCGTGATGTATTCCGCCGGCTAACAGCCGACTTGGCCTGCCTATTGATTTGTCTTCAAAGGAAGGGCACATAATTACTTCATCCGTCAGTAAGGATGAAGGACCAGCGTACTGTTTTTCTGAGTTTTAAGCAGCAGTAATTCCCAACCTGTACTGAGCCGTTGCGTACACTGTATTTTACATTGGGGAAAAAAAATCTCACGGCACACTACCATGAAATACAGTGATGCCTCGGTTCTCGACCGCAATCCGTTCCAGAAAACGCTTCGAGAAGGGATTTGTTCGAAAACCGAATCGACGTTTTCCAATACAATGAATGGAAAAAGAAATAATGCGTTCCAAGCCTAAAAAATGTGGCTTTTTCAAAGCATTTCTTTAGCTTTTCCAGATAATAAACTGCATAGTCGAAATACATGTATAGTTGAAATACTTTATGTAGTAAAATAATTAGAATATATTTATTTTTTTTTTGCTTAAAATGTATGCTTTAGTAGTAGCGTACGCTAGGCTTGGAGTGCATTGCCGTATCTGTAGCGAGTCGGCCCCCGGCCTTGCAAGCTTTTTTTTAATTAACATAAGTGCAGAATAACTTTAAACAAACAACTCGCCATCATTGGAACCACGATTGGGGGATTAATACGGTACTCCTCCAGAAGAAGAAAAACAAAAGTCATTACCAGGACACGTCTGTGTACAGAGGCTGCGTTATACAGAATAACAAAAGTGCGCTGGTTGCGCGGCGCGCGTTGTCATTTCCGTGGGTTTTTTCGTGGGGCGTTCGAATAGACAATAAGAAAACACGTCGCGGGTGGGTCAGCTGCTTGCGCTGCGCGCATTGTTATTTCCGGCTTTTTTTGGGAATTCACAACAAAGCGCGTCGTGGGTTAGCCGGTCTGGCCGCGCGCATTATGTTATTTCCGGGTTTTGTCGGCGGTGTTCGAGCACTGATTTTCATCCGAAAATAGAAACAAACCAAAAAAAAATCTTGAAATTTTCGTTCGAAAACAGATTTGTTCGTAAAGGGGGACGTTCGAGGACCGAGGCTTTACTGTACATTATTAGGGCTCAGACTCTGCCGTCTAAAACTCCTTTCGCTATTCACATTGACTGCAACGAATGACCAGTGAATCACAATGGAAACGGTCCTTGTACTTTTTTCAAAATCAAGACATATCAGTGTCCAACAGTGCAGCGCTTTGACAACTGCTTCTTGCCAAAAATGCTTTTTAGGTTTAAAGGGCTTACTTTAACCAGGATCCCTCGCTGTATCGTAGCCCACGGTATGTTTCTTGGAGGTACTTTCCCACTGTTTTGTGGTATTGGAAGCAAGCAAGTCTTCTTCTGAAGCCAAGGTCAGACCAGTACTGCAATAACAAAGTCGACAAAAAAAAAAAAAAAAAAAAGACAGTAACATGTCGACCACTGCCTACGTCCCAATAATTTTTAATAGCTGCTCATTGAGCATGCATGACCGCCCACTGTAAAGTTTAATTAAGCGATCCCCCTGTTTTTTCTTTTTTTTTTTTTTTTTTTTTTTTGCGGGGGAGGGGGTGCTGTCTTAATAGCCTTCCCCTGCAACTTGACTTGACTTACTCGCACCGCACCGATTTGAGTTCTGTTTTATGAGCCTGAAAAATGCTCGTCTCATTTAAGAGAGCCGCAGCTAGCTGGAGGTGGGGCCATGGATACTGCTACCTGAGCCTGAACACAAAAAAAAAAAAAAAATGCACCACCAACCCCCCCCCCCCCCCCACACAATTATCTACTAGCTAATTACCTCCTGGAAAGAAGTTTTAAAGAAGACTGCAAGGTCGCTGGCTCTTATTTTCTGATGAGTCACAGTGCTCCATGCTATCCGGTTGAACTTCTACGATCGTGTCCATCCCGTGTGGTTATTCTCAACGGAAATAATGGAAATAGGATTCATAGTTTAAAGTGTGTAATTTTTAATTTTATTGTTTACCGATCAGCCTGCTGAATTATACTACAGGGGGGACTTGCGGTTTGTGTCAGTTCCAATCCTAGCGTAGCAAGGAAAGTCAAATTTGTTCGTAAGTCCGAATGCGCTATCGTCTATCACTAACTTACCCTGCGCGCCGAACGATGGTTTGATCTTGAAATTTCAATCACGGGCCAATGGGATAACGCCGTCACAGATCAAAAATGGCGTGTCGTTTCATGTGAGCGTTCACAACTAAAATGAATATTCAGGGTACGGAGCAAGATCAAGCTGGCTGCTGTATATTGTATTTTGCAATAATACTTTACCATATTTCTACATTGTGTCTTTGTAGACCTAGAGAAAGCCGATGGCAGAGTACCAAGAGAGGAGCTGTGGTACTGCATGCGCAAGTCCGGTGTGGCGGACAAATATGTTAGAGTAGTACAGGACATGTATGAGGACAGCAGAACAGCAGTGAGATGTGCCGTAAGTATGACAGAAGAATTTAAGGTGGAGGTGGGACTGCATCAGGGATCCGGGCTGAGCCCCTTCCTGTTTGCGTTAGTAATGGATAGGCTGATAGACGAGGTTAGACTGGAATCCCCTTGGAATATGACATTCGCAGATGTTATTGTGATCTGCAGTGAAAGCAGGGAGCAGGTGGAGGAAAAATTACAAAGATGGAGGCACGCACTGGAAAGGGGAGGAATGAAGATTAGCCAAAGTAAAACAGAGCGTATGTGCGTGAATGTGAGGGGCCGTGGGGGAAGAGTGAAGCTCCAGGGAGAAGAGATGGCGAGGGTGGATGACTTCAAATACTTGAGGTCAACAATACAGAGCAATGGAGAGTGTGGTAAGGAAGTGAAGAAACTGGCCCAAGCGGGGTTTGAACAGTTGGCGGTAGGTGTCTGGTGTTCTATGTGACAGAAGAGTCTCCGCTAGGATGAAGGGCAAAGTTTATAAAACAGTGGTGAGGCCGCCCATGATGCACGGATTAGAGACGGTGGCACTGAAGAGACGACAGGAAGCAGAACTGGGAGGTGGCAGAAATGAAGATGTTGAGGTTCTCGTTGGATTGGATTAGAAATGAGCTCATTAGAGGGACAACCAAACTTGGATGTTTTGGAGACAAGGTTAGAGAGAGCAGACCTTGATGGTTTGGACATGTTCAGAGGCGAGAGAGTGAGTATGTTGGTAGAAGGGTGCTGAGGATGGAGCTGCGAGGGAATCGACCGAGAGGAAGACCAAAGAAAAGGGTGATGGATGTTGTGAGGGAGGTCACGAAGACTGCGGGTGTGAGAGAGGAAGTTCCACGAGAATAGGCTTGGATGGAAAAAGGTGACACGCTGTGGCGACCCCTAATTGGGACAAGCCGAAATCAAAACGTGAAGGGTGTCGGTCGTCGAGAGGGACCAGTACACTCAATGAACTTGGTGATCATTTCCAATATACTCTCATTTATCTCCTCTGTTGTTTTTTTCTTATTGCATTAGTCTAAAATAGCGACAGGGTCAGGACAGTCCGCTTCTGTCTCCACATATGTGCCATTTTTTTTTTCAGTAAAAAATAATACAGTGCAGTGCTTTGTTTAGAACAATTAAAAATACCAGGGTTCGTAGTTTTTCTATTGCAGCGAGTCGGTATACCGTATGCGCAAGGGTCGATCGCCACGTGTACACTTGTGAGTCACGCACTGTAATTTATTTGTGATAGTCCAATTCGAGCCTTTGGACTGTCTCGCAGAGGCGCCTCCCCTCAGTTCAGAACGCCAACTCTTTAGGGCCTTCCAGAAAGACCATAAAAAACGGCGGACAGGAAGGTGAGCAGCAGGGGAACATTGTCTACCATCTGTCGATTTTCCAAACTGCTTATCCTCACTAGGTTTGCGGGAGTGCTCGAGGCTAACCGAGCTAACTACCAGTTCTAACAAAAGCATTTCGACTGAACTCAAGACTGGCGGTTTATCACACTGAACTGCCACAAGTCAGGAAAGAGGAGCGGATATGAAGAAATATCTTAATCGTTTTTAGTATCAACATATCTGATAGCGTAGACACATGAACTCTGCCTTTATGTAGTAGTTCAACGGCCGCTGTCGCTTTTTTTCCGTTGAAGTACGCCACGTTCCCGCTGTCTTCCATAACAGTGAGTCACCGCGGAGTGACACAGCGCTCCCCGTACCCCCTCCGCCGATGTCCGCGGCCAGCCAATCGGGCATTAACCGTACATATCTGAAAACATTTCATTCATATTTTCCTCTGCGGCGAGCACGGAGCGACCTTGCGTTCCGTCGCCTTGTTCGCATTTAAAGCGGGCCATCTGTGTGTCAGAGGGACATGTTGTGGCAAACAGGAGGCCTCTGTTATCAACGCGCAACGTCCACAAACACTCGAGGTAACGTTTGATAGAAACTGTTTCTCGATTCTTAAAGAATTCACATGAGCCAATTCATTTTTCCCTTTTAAAATGAATGGATATATCATAAATCCCGGGTTCGATCTCGGCGCCGTCTGCGTGGAGTTTGCACGTTCTCTCCGTGCCTGCGTGGGTTTCCTCCGGGCACTCCGGTTTCCTCCCACATCCCAAAAACATGCAACATTAATTGGACTAAATTGCCCATAGGTGTGATTGTGAGTGCGACTGTTTGTCTCCATGTGCCCTGCGATTAGGTGGAGACCAGTTCAGGGTGTCCCCCGTCTGCTGCCCGTTGACAGCTGGCATAGGCTCCACCACTCCCCGCGACCCTCGTGAGGATGAGCGGCAAAAAAAATGGATGGACGGATTCCTTCGGCCTCCTCCTCCCCAAAAATGATTCAATAGAATGTCAAGAATTGAACTCCCTCCCCACGCCCCCCTTCTTTTCCTGTTTCATTTCAATGGAACTCGTGCGGCTCCCTCCGATGTATGTTCCTTGGCCACCAGAGGGCAGTATAATACGATGACACACACTAAGTTCACAACAGATGCAATGAACTGCTGTTTGTTTTTTTTTAATGTTTTATGTTTTTTTTAGCAGCAGATAAAGAATATAGGGTATTATCCGTCCACGTGTGTTCAAATATCTTTTGCTTAAATGATAAAACAACACTTCGACACTGCTCTTCGTTAGCTGCTCGATAGCGTTTTGCATCGTTCCCAAGCCTTCCGCTAAGCTCCCTTTACGTCTATCGGTAATCCTTTGCTTCACATTTAGAGCTTGACGCCTCTTTTTTTCCCCAAAGACTTGTTCAAAATCTGTCAAACTACCTACTAGTTGTTAAATGAGCTGAGTTTAGTTCACCGCCACTGCCACTTGTGTCTCGCATCTTTGCTCGCAAGTCAAAGCAGAAAATTGGCCGGATGATGGCTTGTATTTCAAAAGGTTCACTCGTGTAACGAGCCGTCACTGTACTTGAAATAGAGAAATGCATTTTGTCGCCATTTGATGTGACTCCCGAGTAAATCCATCACATCTTTTCAAAGGGCAGCATTGAGCAAATCACACTTTGCTATAATGTTTTATAGTTTGGATAATGGGAGGTCTTTTATTGTCGCTCAAATATTGTTTAACCAATTGCAATAAAAGTGAGCACAGCGCTATGTGGAAATGGGCAAATTGCAGTATAATACTCAGTCGCCGTGTTTGGAGTCGTTCGCTTGTTCCCGACTCCCTCCAGTACTTTACAACTTTCTTTTGCCTTTTCCCGTTAGCGGTCGCAACAGCGTATCATCTCAGATGAACGCTCGTTTTTTTTTGTTTTACGCCGGATGCCCTTCCTGACGCAACCCCTTTCGGGGAGTGGAGGCCCCGGTGAGGAACGAACTCACGACCCGAGGTTTACCAAAACCACTGCTCTAACCACTGAGTTATGGGGCGGTCCCACTCTCCAGTACTTTGGACCCCCGTCATTTGCGAATAGCAAAAATCTGCTGGCCATTAAAATTGCTTTGAAATCTTACTTTTTTTTTTTTTTTTTTTTAAAGCCCATAAATTCTTGAATAAGCAGTGATAAACCCACCAATAAGTCTTTCAAGCCTGCGTCCTGATCCCCCGATCAAAAACTAAAAAGGAAAAAAAAAACAATGTCCAATTTGGTCATATTCATACAGGGAGTCCTCGGGTTAAAACGGTCCCAATTTAATATGCTTCGACTTTACAACGCCCGTTTGTCTGGCCAACGCTTGTCCGTGTTTGTGCGCCGTGTCTACCTTCGCGTATTTCGCCCTCCTTTTTATCGCCCCAAAGAAGCGTTCTATAGCGTTTAAAATTAAACGTCGATGAACGCTGGTCCCGGTCAGAACTTTTGTGCATGTTCAAAACTATCCCGGCGACCACGGGCGACTACCAACGTTTCGTCAAACGCTATGGAACGCTGACCAGAACGTCACGGTGTGACGGGGCCTTTAGCAATGCTTCTGCAGCCAAAACAAAATCCATTACCATGGAAACGTGGAGGCCCCATAGCTCAGTGGATTGGGAAACCAGGGGTCCTGAATTCGTATCTCACTGGAGCCTCTGCTCCCCGAGAGGGGTTGCGTCAGGAAGGGCATCCGGCGTAAAAACTGTGCCAAACAAATATGAGCGTTCATCTGAGACGGCAGGACAAACCGAAAGAAACAAACGATGGAAACGAAGCTCGAGATCATAAAAAGTTTGGAGAGACACCAACACTTTACGCTTTAATCGGTCGACCCTGGTGACAATTATTTAGGACGAAGGCCGTATTTTAGCGCTTGCGAAGGGTTCCAGTTCTATGTCGGATACAACGATCACAAAACAAGGTTCTTTGATAACTTGTCGAGATGGAGAGGATTGAGGACCAGGTTCCTACGCGATAGCGAAGCACAGCCTCCCCTTCTTCTTCTCCATCCACCTCTCACCAATTATGCTAAGTACATCATATGTTTTATTTCAATGTGTTTGTTTTTTTTTATTTTGTTGTAAATTCTGACTATCGGTGGAATCCGATCGCCACTGTAGGAACGGATCTCAGTCGTAGTCCGAGGACTCCCCGTATTGGAGTCTGCTCACTTCCGTTTCCAGTGGTTTAGGATACGTAAATACGGATCGCTTTGCGTACTTTATAGTCAACTGTATTGTCCGGCATACAAAAAAAAATATCCATGTCGTGCGCAGGGAGTCAGGAACGAGTGAACGATTCCAAAACTCGAGTCTTGAGTTTTTGTTTTTTTTTCTTTGGCCTGAAAAAAACGACAGCCACCGCGCCTCAAGCCTGCCGTCGATTGGCCGGGCAGTAGTGACGTCGTCTCCGAAAGGCTGACTTCCCCCCCCCCCTTCACGTGGTCGCAAGTGCGAAATGGTGACGGTGACGTTTGTGTGTGTGCGGAGGCTAATCTAAGGTTAAGCTTAATGTGGAGGAGCGAGGGAGTCTATTTAAAGGATGCCGCCTCCCTTCTCATGAATGATTGAACGGCGCTACGCCCCTCCCCCGTGTCATCGAGATCAGCTGGAGGAAGAATCGGCTCGGCCAATGGGATCAAGCTGCCGGATTGAGTGCGCGAGTGTGTGTGCACACAGCTGAGAGCCAGCCCGGACAAGCAGCAGCAGCAGCAGCTTCTGCGTTTGCTGAAAATGTAGGGCAGCCGTTTCACTTTCTCCTTTCCCGCTGTCTCGTCTTTTTGTTCTTTCGGCCGTGCTGCCGTATCCGCAGTCGCCACGGTGACGGCCGCCGTCGCCGCCGCGAGCTCCACTTCCGTATTTACCGAGGCTTTCCTCCTCCTCCTCTGCGTCTCGGCGAGGATTTGCATAGGGGGGTCATGTAAACCCCCCCCCTCGCCCCCTGTACCGAAATCAACCCCCCCCCCCCCCATCCCGAGGAACCATTGTCTGCGTCGGCGTGAAACAGAAAGGTGCGCCTCAGGATCAAGTCATGAATTCTTGTTGGAAAATTAAAATTCAGGTACGTTCCGTTGCTCGGTCTGTTCTTTTGTGTGTCATCTTCTAGTTCAAGACTGGGAGATGGTTATAAATAAAATGGGGGGGTTGTTATGTTGGGGCCTTCTTGCTTCCTGCCCCCTTGCCACAAATGTGTGGTTTTGCTCTGTTTTTCTCTTTCTGGTGGTGGGGGGGGGGGTGTTGCATCAGTACCACCAGCTATGTGTTCTGGTGCATTCTCTTTCTGTTTGTGTATCTGTCACATCCTCGATGTCAAAGCTTGACCTCCCCCCCGCCTCCCCGCCACTCCATCCCCCCCCCCCCCCCCCCATGCCCTTTACCCCGTCTTTGTTCAGGAGATAGGGTGCCACGGCTGAGTGAGGTTGCACTGGGTTCCGTCTCGAGCCCCTTTTTCCTTGCACGGTACCGACTTGCTGTATTGAGTATTTTAAGCAGCTGCTCAGCTGGCATTGAACGCAAAAAAAAAAGATTAAAAAATAAACACAGATCCTAGCGTTAGCTTAATCCGTCGCTATGTTTTATACGCTACAAGTCTCCACTTTGCTGCGACGGGTTGTCAAGCTTCTCTTGAATAAAATGTGTGTCCTGACCATGTCCAAATGCAGGAAATTCTGGTCAATTGTTGGTTGTTTCTGATCCAACACAATTCCCAGGCGCAAAGATCCCACAAAAGTGCACCAAAACACTCCTTTATTGTAAGTCCAAATAAAATCCGTGTCCTTACAGTAGCCAATTACAGGAGACACCTGTTCTGCTAACCTTAGCTTACCTGTTGTGCCTTGTATGCCACCATCCTTATGTTGTCGTGCCAAGCCCAAAGTCTCCTCTCGAATAAAATCTCTGTCCTTACCACCGCCAACTCCCCTGCAGTTGCACCTTCGCTCTGGCCTTTGCACTATGTCGTACTCCATATTCTCCACTTTGCCGCAGTCTAATCTCTTAATTTAAATTTTATCGTCCTACCGGGTTCAAAGTTTTGACTGATGACACTCGTTTGTACAGTTTTGTACTATTTTGAGATGGAAAGTCAAATGAACCAAAGTCAACTGAGCTGGCAGTGCCTCGACAAAGCGATCGGCGGGGATGACGAGCGATATGCCGGAGTAAATTACAAATATAAACAGACGTACTGTATGAAACTACACAGTCTCCACATTGCTGCAGCGAGGTCTCTCGAATAATCCTTACCGTGGCCAAATACAGGAGACCTTTGTTCCGCTCCATTGTTGTTGTTTGTCAGTGACCTGACTGACGCGTTCACTGACGCTTGGTATTCACACTTTCTATTATTTTGAGTGGGTAATGGCATGCTGAGCCGGGATTCCAGATATAGATGCTAACATTAGCTTCCCTAATTTCCGTGCACTAACTCAGGACTCTTCCCCGTTCGTGGTCTAAAGTGTTGCTATTGAGGGTCTTCGGACTCCCCCAGTCTCTTTACCGTGACCAAATAGCGAGACCCTCCTTCCCTACGAGTGTTTCTCCTCGTTAGCTTTCTGAATGATATCTTCCAACGAGGCTTGGTTGACACAGTTTCGACTATTCGAAATGGAAAATCAATCATAAGCAAGGCGAGTTGATATGAGCGGAGCTGCTAATGTCATTCTTTGAAAGAGGTCCGCATCTGCAGGAATCATGATCGTCACGTTTGATTGATACTTTAAGAGCGGACATAACTCTCATTCCTTTTAATAAAAAAGGCTGCGGAGCGAAGCCGCGTTAAGTGGTTAAATGCAGGATGCGTTTGCCCTCGCCATTAAGATAAACGCAACACGTAATGCACTCTGATGCGTCCAATGAAGTGCAATTTGTGTTTGTTTGCATCTTCAATATGACAAAATGAGCATCCAATAAGCGGTTTCTTGCCGTTGCCCCCCCCAAAAATCCACGAGACAGGATCAGATAACTCATCCACACGAAGTGAGGCGACGGAATCGAGTATTTTCGGGCTCCCGGCTTAGCATATCGCATCATCGACCGATGCACCAAATCGCAGCTTTGTGTCAAATCCACAGCTGGGGAGGAGGAGGAAGCGGAGATTAAGTCAGTCACATGTCACGGCACAGTTTAAAACCCGGCGAAAGGGAGGAGTGAGGAAGACCGGGGTGGGCGGCGCGTCGTGAGCAATCCGTTTTCAACTCAACAAGCCACGTGGTTTGTAGACAGAATTCATCAATCCGTTTTCTTTCTGAAGCACAACGCGTCGTTCCTCATTACTTTGAGGTTCAACATGGGGTCCTGGACCCGTTAGAAGTGTAGAACTTTTTAAAGAAGTATATCGAACAAAAACAGTGTGGACGCGCAAAAGCTGCTGTCGACCGCAGGTCATGTCACGTTGCCCGACCAGGCCCCGCCTCTTAAAGCCACATTCACGTTCAGAATAAGAAACTGGATGACAAGACGACTTCACTGCTTTGTCAAATCAGCTAATGGCTAACGAGATTTTTAGCATTTTTAGCTCTGAGATGACAGAAAAATGACGCTTATTTTGATTCTCCTGGAAAAAGCGTAGCGGTTAGCCTCACTACTAGCTTCGTCTATTCTGATTGCCATGAGTCTTAAAAGATTCACGCGAGCGATACTTTCAGCTTGGTGGCGGGGGTTCAAAGAACGAGGTCAACGGCATGAAGTGAAATTCCCTCTAGTCATGTTTGAAAAACTACGTAATTCATTGTCGGGACTGGAAATTTTAGCCCACCCCGACTGCGCGCAGATGACAAGACTGGAGCAAAGTGAAAGCTGTTAGCGTCCCCGGGCGGGCGCAGTTTTTGCATTTTCATGCGCCGGCTGGATGTTTTTTCTTGGCTGCTGTCGCGTGTCGACTTGTTTTGTCACAATTGGCTTTGGTGCATTTGAAGGCGAAGACGTTTCGCCCGGAGCCGTGTTTTTGTTTTAACAAGGCGGCTGTTTTTCGAGGGAAAATGTCGGGAGAGAGCCACATATCCATGAGGGAAAGTCGTGTTTTCTTTTCGCACTGCCATCTGGAAATCCTAATAATAAATTTGTTGTTGACGTCCACAGTGTGATGAGCTTTTAGACGCACAGACGCGGTTGTTGCTACCCGAAAGGGGAAAAACCGCAAGCTTCAAACTGTCAAGTAGTAAATAAAAATGAATGAAAATTAGCCGTTAGCTTGTGAAAATCAGATATTGTTTTTTTTTTTTTTTTTTGCGGAGTTGGGGTTTTGCTCCAAATGAATATAAATCTCAAAAAAGTAAAAACCCACAGTGGTTACTGAAATAAACAGATAATGAATTTAGCTATTTTTTCCATATTCCTGCCTTAACAATTTTTTTTCCTTTGCTTTTTTTTTTTTTTTTTTTTCCTCAACTAGTCTGGGACAAAAATGACGTTAACTCAAAATGTTGACATTTTGTGAGACGCGCACCAAAATCACGCGGTTTGTATTTTGGAGCACAGGCGACACTTTTTTGGCCCTCGGAGCGCATCCGCGATTTTATCGCAGGTTCGAGACGGGCGCGGTAAAAGCAGCCGAGAACAAATCGCCGCAATAGCACCGTTATTGTATTTCAATGCGGGTCGTTTTAGTGGTACTTGGAGAACGCCGTGGTTTTTTTTTTTTTTTTTTTTAGTGGTGGTTGTCTGCGCGTGAGAATCACTTTGCTCGATATTTCGTATTTCAGATGTTGCCGGCGCCTTTCAATATTCCCTGCAGGAATTTAAAAATCCTCCTGAGTACTGCGACTATGAAGAGCTATTCTAGTGTTTCGACTCTGAACTTTATAAAATTGAACCGTAAGACACGACACCTCTTCGACCCGGTCAGCATTTAACCCCTACCCCTCCGTCAGCCTCCTTTTCTCTCTCTCTCTCCGTCTCCGCTGGCGTATAATTGAGCAATTATATCGGCGGGGTTGCGCGTGTGCACAAACTAATAACGCATCTAATTAGCAGACACGGCGAGGGAATGATTTATCCGCGGCCCGACTTTGTGGCGAAAGCCGTGCGTCGCCGGCCGCGGCGTGCGCGAGGGGTGAGAGGGACTCCCGGAAGGTTTCCGATCTTTGTTAGCGTGGCACTTTTATTTGTCGCCGTTATTGAGACAGAGGGGACCGCTGTCATATTTGATAGCGTCACGGTCTCTTGTTCGGCCCGAAGTGAGGACGGAGGCCTGGATCCTGGCGACGCGCTGATGTAATTACACTGGTTCCACGTGTAGTGTATTTTGGCCAGAGGGGGAGTTATTTACCCACGTGAGGATGGGAGGAAACATTGCGGTTTGTGACTTTTAAAAGCCTCGAATTCGATTTTGATTTCCCCCAAGTGAAATCTTTCAATTATCCTAAAAATCTTTTTTTAAACAATAGAATCATCCATCCATCCATTTTTCTTGCTGCTTATCCTCACGAGGCCCGCGGGGAGCGCCGGAGCCTATCCCAGCTGTCAACGGGCAGGAGGCGGGGTACACCCTGAACCGGTTGCCGGCCAATCGCAGGGCACACGGAGACAAAACAGCCGCACTCGCAATCACACCTAGGGGCAATTTAGAGCGTCCGATTAATGTTGCGTGTTTTTGGGATGTGGGAGGAAAACCGGAGTGCCCGAAGATAACCTAAAACCCAAACTCCACACAGGCGCTTCTGGGATTGAACCCGGGACCTGAGACCTGTGAGGCCAACGCTTTACCAGCTGACCCTCCGTACCGCCCACAATAGAATCATTAAATTTTTATAGCATAAATTCAGAAAAATGACAAAAAAAAAAAACAAGGTAGCTTGAACGCAACACCACCTGTCAGTCCACTCAATGCTAATAACTAGTTTACGACACGTGCTAAGACGCCCAGAGACTGTTTTACCTGCGAATGTGCTGATGCTGTAGTCGAGAACAGGTCGAGTTTATGTATCCAATCCAGTGTGATGGTCTGAGCGCTCCCCCGTGCTGAATAGTCTCCTTGCGATGAATGTAGCAGACACTTACTGGGGAATGTCCCGGTCTCACAGATCCCCTTCTTCTACATAGAGAGAGCGAACATACGTTATAACACTCACCTTAAAACAAAAGTTGATTAAAAAAACAAAAGTTGTGTTCGTCTTTCCGAGACCTCCGTAGCGAACGTGAACGCTCGGCGACAAGTTGTCGAATGGCACATGTTGAAGCATGGAGGGGGATGTTTCAGACGGTTTACAAAATATGCTGAGGGAAAACAAATTTTTGGGGGTGGGCGACAAACCTTGGCAACAGAATTCAAAGGGCCTCAATGGTGAACAATAGACATCAAGGTTGCTCCCCGTGTCGGGTTCTCTTGTCGTACTTGACCAAAAATGGTTTGGTCCGGACCGCTGGGGCAGCTCGGTTTGTCGGATGGCCCCGTTTACGTGCCCGTTGAAAACGTCCCGCGTGCGTCTGGCTGCCCTCCTGGCCCGCAGCCACGCGCTCAACCCGTCTGCTTTTCATCCCATAAAGACGACTGCAAGGGGAGGTGGGGGTGGGAGATGGTGGTGGCGGGGGGGGGGTACAGGAAACTGCACAAAGACTGCGTCTGGGATGCTTGTTATCAGAAGGATCGGGTCAATACGGTGTTTCCTTCAATGTCTTCCTCTCTGTGAACGATTCCGTGTACACCGGCGGCGTTGTCAAATTACGTTTGATTTATGCGTCTTTTTTTTTTGGTAGTTTTTTTTATGCTGTACATGCAGGCAAAAGTCATCTTTTGACACTCAGGGTCATGCATTTCATTTTCTTCGGCACTCGCCCTCATTACGGTCGCGGGCGAGCTGGAATCTGCCGCTGATGTGCGTTTTTGATGGGCTGCTTTTTTTTTTTTTTTTTTTGCCAGCGCACAGCGCCGGCCGATCCCTGGCGGCGGAGCTTCTCTCAATCACGGCTCGTTGAGATAATGAATTTACGGAGAAATCAACATGACGGGAAGAGTGAGGCTACATGCAATTTAGTCCTCCAATTGAATTTCCTCCGCGCTCGCCGCCTCGTTTCTGTTCTTGATGATGAGCATCGTTCATTTCAGTGGAAAATTTGGATTGGATTTGACTGCATTTTGATTACTTTTTGGTGTTCATGTCATTGACCTTTATTTGACTGAGATTCCACAGTAAAGCGAGCGTATGTCGGGACGGACGCACTTTTGTTCCAGAACAGTCTTGGTTTACCCTCGCATATGTCCCAAAAACGGCCGTTTCGGATGCTGGGCCCAATCGACTCGTTTCCTCCATGAATTGATTAAAACATTCCCCGGTTCATTTAGAATTTTGTATTTAAAGCGTCCTTTTCATCGTATTGTTTACATTTTGACATCACGAGACCGCAGACAATTAATCAACAATAATTTCAGAAAGACATAGAAGTGGACCTGTATAGAAACTTGTCATATATATAACACCTATTTTGGATTTTTCAACAACTCTTGCGGTACTGAAGACAATGAACTCCATTTTCTACCGCTTCTCCGGGTCGGGTCGGAGGGGAAGGAGCTTCAGCGGGGATACCCAGACTTCCCTTTACCCGGCCACTTCTTCCAGCTCTTCCGGAGGGATTCCGAGGCGTTCCCAAGCCAGGTCTCTCCAGCGTGTCCTGGGTCGTCCCCGGGGTCTCTTTCCGGTGGGACGTGCCCGGAACACCTCACCATGGAGGCTTCCGGGAGGCATCCGGATCAGATGCCCCAGCCAGCTCGTCTGGCGCCTCTCAATGCGGAGGAGCAGCGGCTCGACGCTGAGCCCCTCCCTGATGACCGAGGTTCTCAGCCTATCTCTTAAGGGAGAGCCCCGACACCCTGGGGAGGAAACTAATTTCGGCCGCTTGTGTCCGGAATCTTGTTCTTTCCGTCACGACCCACTGGTGAGGGAAGGAACGTAGATCGACTGGTAAATTGAGCGCTTTGGCTTTCGACTTAGCTCCCTCTTTACCACAACGGACCGATACAAAGTCCGCATCACTGCAGACGCCGCACCGATCCGTCTGTCGATTTCCCGCTCCATTCTTCCCTCACTCGTGAACAAGACCCCAAGATACTTCAACTCCTCCTCTTGGGGCAGGATCTCATCCCCAACCCGGAGAGAGCAGACCTGGACGGTGGTCCCCGGGGCCTCCATCTGGAGCTGGGGCTTGATGGCGAGCGCCTGGTGGCCGGGCCTACACCCACGGGGCTCGGCCGGGCACAGCCCAAAAGGGTAACGTGGGTCCCCCTTCTCATGGGATCACCACCTGTGAGAGGGGCGTTAGGGGTCGGGTGCAATGATGTGAGCTAGGCGATGGCCAAAGGCGGGCAACTTGGCGGTCCGATCCTCGGTTACAGAACAGTTCGCCAGTGCATTCAAAAGTTTGGAGAGGTGTCGAAGACGTTCTTGTCTCGGAAAGTTTAGATTGGTCCTGAAATTTCACATGTAAAGTACCCACAAATTGTACTCTTGTCAAAGTACTAATAACAAATTCAGCCGCGTCCTTCCAAGCAAGAATTACGACAATAGGCTCACCGGTCGGAGGTGACATTTCAGTTGTCTTCCGCCAGATCCTTTTAGCGGGTTTCACATCAATTAGAAAAGTCGACTCCGTGTGGGGTCTTGTGAGCGAGACGGGTCGAACGCCGCTTGCGGTTATGTCGGATCGGTGAAACAATCGTGCGGCGGCGGTCCCCGGGGCCGCGTCGCTTTCCGCTAAACCAAAACAAATTAGCTCCTGGAAGAAATAGAAGTGGAGAGCGGAAGTGGGCTCGATGTAGCGGAGATAAAATGAAGTTTCTGCTTCACACACACACACACACACAAAAAATTACCCAAGTAAAAGTACGGAAAGTCTGGGGCATTAAATTAAATGATTTAAATTACTTGTAAATCCGTTGCCACGCGTGCGTGTGCCGGCACGTCACACGTTCAATTTGTCATCCGGCAACTGCGTCGATTCTCGGGCAAAAAAAACAAAACGCCTTTGTACTTTGTGTCCTCTTTAGCGGGTGACGCGGCCGTGGACGGGCGAGAGTCGAGATGTTCCGTGAAGCTCGGCGGATTCTTTGAAATGAATATTCCCCTTAACGCAAGAACGCGAAGCCTTTTTTTTTTTTTTTTTTTTTTTTTTTTTTGTCCCGGCGGAGATGAAAACGGAACTCGGAGGCCTCTCGCGACGTCTGCGATACCCAATTTTTTTTTTTTTTAGATTGGACGCCATGTTAGATAACAGCCGATTGAGCCGTGTGACTCTTTTGTCTAATCCCTGATTTTTACAGAAGGTCACTATTTTTTTGGGGGGGGAGGAGGAGGGGGCGGAGGGGTTTCTCAGAAAGTCTCCATTTGTGCTTTACTGCGTATTTGTCAAAGACCTCAGGATTAAGGACAAGCGCTAGTAATTTGTTCTCGCTCTTTACTGTCCATCTTCTGCAAAAAAAAAAAAAAAAATGCTTTTGAGCAGACTGTCCCAGAATAGCCATACGAGTAGTTATCATAAAACCTGCTGCGAGGTGAAGTTTCCATTTATGGAATATGGAATATTACGTTTGAGTCGGATCAAAGCTCACTATACTCCGCATTAACAGCTTCGTGTTGCCTTCAAAGACCGCCTACGGATATCCCGCTGGGTTTATGACGCTTGACCTTGGAACGTTCCGGACCAATTAACTGGAAAGTAAACACTGTTTTGTTGCGTGCGCAGTGACATTTGTATTAAAATATGCATTTGTTACGATACGGACTCGCGATGAATTCCTTTTTCTGAAAGAACCGCAGGAAGTGCACGGTGTTCCGTCATTGTTCATGATTTGCACACCTGCAACCTGCAGCCGAAAGGAAAAGAAGACGATATTTACAGGTGAAATTTATGAACACGTTTTGGAATCACAAATCAAGCGTAATGGGGGTTTTTTCAACCATTGTTCATGCTTGGTAACCCAAAAATGCCTTATAATATATCAACATTATCGCTTCTGACATATGACAATTTGAAATGTTGGGACACATTTTCACAAGAATCACGGATTTTTGACACCGATGATTTGCCTTTGCGGGCCACATGAAATCATGTGGTGGGCCGAATCTGGCCCCGGGGCCTTGAGTTTGACACCTATGCTCTAAAGGAAGGTACAATTTACTAAGTCATTAATTTTACTATTTACTAATAGAAACAGGGCAGCACGGTGGAGCAGCTGGTACAGCAGTGGCCTCACACTTCTGTGGACCCGGGTTCGATCCCGGCCCCGCCTGTGAGGAGTTTGCATGTTCTCCCCGTGCCTGGGTGGCAATTCTCCGGGTGGGCACTCCAGTTTCCTCCCACATCCCCAAAACATGCGACATTAAGTGGACACTCTAAATTGTCCCTCGGTGTGATTGCGACCAGTTCAGGGTACCCCGCCTCCTGTCCGTTGACAGCTGGGATAGGCTCCAGGACTATCCGTGACCCTCGTGAGGATAAGCGGCTAAGAAAATGGATGGATCGATATTGTAGTGTATACTATAGTAGTGTTACGAAGGTTTATAACTAACGTGACATCCTGGTTAATTTCTCGGCCTTATGGATTCAATGTTCTCATTAAGCTAGAAGTCTCTCTCTGAAATGCAATGTTTTAGTTGAACATCTCGGTGTGTAAATTTTAAAAACGTTATATTTTTGAGTTCAGTTTGAGGTGTCGGTTTTTACAGTGTACTGAACTGGGAGTGACAAACAGCTTGAGGCAAGCACACTTTGCTTCTTATTTGAAGACGCGCGAGAAGCGTGAGAACAGGCACTCGGGAATATTTGAAGTATGATGTGGTTAAATTTGTCTGCAATCTGCAGGAGGGATTTAAAAAAAAAAAAAAAAAAAAGCAGAAATCATGAGCAAAAAAAAAAGAAATAAAATGGGAGCCTTTCCTGGGCGCTTGAGATGTAACAAATTGCACTATTTGTGTTTTTAAAGCACCTCACACTGTTGAAAGTGTTACTAATGCACTCGTCTTCATATATTTAAAAAAAAAAAAAAAAAACTAATCTTGCGCTTGAATCCCGTTTATTAAATGCCATGTTAATGTACCCACCTTTACGCAAACGTTAATTTTGAGTTTGCGAACTGAACCGTGAGCCCAAAACTAGAGAATTGCACATGCCAAACCTGTCGATTGTGGATTTGACATGCATGTCTGTGGTTTCGCTTGTTGAGTTGACGCCATTTCCTTTGTAAGCAAAGGACTTTCGAAAGCCCGTGTGAAACTCGCCGCACGTTACGCAATCGAGATTGGGTCGTCGCTCGGGAGGCGCGCTCGGCCTTTTAACGGCAACGCTACAAGCGGCTCAGCGGCGCACAACAGCCGGCGGTTCTTCATCGGCCTGGAATCGGGCATCATTAGCGCCTCCAAGACACGACTTGGCTGCGATCAACCCCGCCCGTGTTCTCGTCTACTCGGCGTGTACTACCAGCTGCAAAAGTAGCGTAATTTCCGGCCTATAAGCCGCGACTTTTTTCACATGCTTTCAACCCTGCGGTTTATGCGGTGATGCAGCTAATTTGTGCATTTTTTCTCACGGCAGCAAGGGTGACTTGAGCGAAAAAGCTAAGAGTGAGACCGGTGCAATATATGTCTCGAAGAAGTCAGCCCTATTAGCGCTGCGCTAGCGTGATATTGCCGTGTCTCAGTGATTGTTACCAGTATGTTTTTTTTTTTTTTTTTTTAAACGGCCCTGTTAGCACGGCATTAGCGTTAACTCAGCGGCGCTAGCGTTAGCGTTGACATGGTGGCGTTAGCACGACAGCGCTAGCGTTAGCACGACAGCGCTAGCGTTCGCACAGCGGTGTTAGCGTTAGCTCGGCGGTAGCGTTAGCGTGGCGGCGCCAGCGTTAAACTCTGTGTTCGTTTTTTTTTTTTTTTTTAATATTTCGTGTTTCAATGTGGGCCCTTGAGGCTTTTACACGGCTGTACCCAATGGTATTTCCTTTACAAATGTACTGGGTGAGGCTTATAACCAGGTGCGCGCTGGAGGCTGCGCTCAGTATTTAAAAAAAAAAAAAAAAAGTAATAAGATGAAGAAATGCTAAAGTAAAATACAGATAGTTGAATACTAAAGTACACTAACAACGTATTTGGATTTGCTGTACACCATCAGCTTGGGCCAGACCATTTTGATTTTCCCGAAAATGAAGATGCACGCTGAGAAGTTTGTGCAAACTTATTTGTGGTCTGCTCTAGCTTCCACATATTTTAGTGGACATTCTAGTACGATAGTCTTCCTTTCACCGCATCCATTTTCTTGCAAACGACACAATAGTGCTTTATTCCTCCCATTCCTCCCCTTTTTCATGCAAAGTCAAACCCAAAATTGCATGGCGCCCGGGACTTCTGGCAAGGTCGAGATGCAAACCACTGGCGCTGCGTTTCCGACGCTATAATGGCCGCCTTTGCTTTGCGCTTCTCATTAGGAGGGAATAATAGCGTTGAACCCTGTTTTGAGGGTTTTTATTGACTCAAGCTGTCTTTGTCTTTTTCAGAATGAAAAGCCTCTGGGTCATTCGGCGAGCAGATCCAGCAATATATCGAAGGTAAGCACAACAAGTAGGCGCAAATACTCAAAAGTACGTAAATGTGCTTTTGAGGTTAAGGGCAAAGTGACAGACTCCCAACTGTAAGGTCATCTTAGGTTGAAATGAGTCCCACCGGTAGGAAGAAAAGGATCCATCCACTTAAAAAACTGCAGGACCCACCCGTTTTTTTCCTTGATAGGGGAAAAGGGAGTTGTCTATTTTTGTATTTTTTTTTTTTTTTTTTTGAGTGCATTTTTCCACCTCAGCGTGCACACCTCTTCTCCCCCAATGACCTCGGTCTATTTTCTCTCCTCCCTCGGAATCCTCCTGATCCTCTTAAGAGGATCAACCATTTACTTGCACTGAAACATGTCAGGGTCTTTTTAGCGCCGCGGCGCCAACGTGTCAGCCACGCGCTGCTCCCGGCTTCTTTTTTTTTTTTAAACGCAAGCGCGACGCACGCTTTTTAACGGCCGCACTCATTTTCGTCAGAATCATCTTTATTTGCAAAGTCTGGTAAACGCACCCAAGGAATTTGTCCCCATTTGCTGGAGCCGCTCTCGTACAACAACGGGCAGCCGCTGTGAAAAACTATACTTGGAGGACATAGATACACACTACATAGAGTCATTGAGCAATGAAAGGTTACCAGTTTTATGGCACTGCAGGTTAGCAGTTCGAATTGACTAGTGGTGCGGTCATCTGGAGCAGTGACAATTGTGCAAATGGTGCAGATAGATCTGAAGCACATGATTGGCTAGTATCAGTCAACAACAGATATGCAAATAGTGTTGAATCAGATTACTACAGTAAGTACACAGATAATGTGGTAGTGTCTCCATCCATCCATCCATTAGCTACCGCTCTTCCGGGTCGGGTCGCGGGGGAAGTCGCTTCAGCGGGGATACCCAGACTTCCCTTTCCCCAGCCACTTCCTCCAGCTCTTCCGGAGCGATCCCGAGGCGTTCCACACATAGTCTCTCCAGCGTGTCCTGGGTCATCCTCGGGGTCTCTTTCTGGTGGTCTCTTTCAGATGCCCCAGCCACCTCATCTGGCTCCTCTCAATGCGGAGGAGCAGCGGCTCGAAACTGAGCCCCTTCCCGGATGACCGAGCTTCTCACCTGTTCTCTAAGGGAGAAACCGAAAGCCCTGCAGAGGAAACTCATTTCAGTCGCTTGTATCCAGGATCTTGTTCTTTTGGTCACGACCCACAGCTCATGCCCATAGGTCAGGGTAGGAACGTAGATAGACGACTGGATCACCTCGTTAAATGAGTAGGAACGTAGCTCGACTGGTAAATAGAGAGTTTCACCTTTCGACTTAGCTCCCTCTTCACCACAACGGACCGATACAAAGTACGCATCACTGCAGACGCTTCACCGATCCGTTTGTCGATCTCCCGCAGCCGAGTGTGAAGCGGCTGGGACGAGAATCAGGACCTCCGAATCCGAGAGTGTGGTCCTCAGTCAGAAAAGGGTACACAGAGTTTAACGCTCGCGCCGCGCTAACATTTAACTCTTCCTGTGTACCGAGGCTTATAACCAGGTGCGCTAAAGCTAGCGCCGCATCATCGCGTGAACCGCAGGGTTGCAAGCGTGTGAACAAAGTCGTGGCTTGGAGGGCAGAAATTACGTGAAAAAAGTCTGTGATATATATTTGCAGGGGGGGGGGGCAGTGTAGCGAAGTAACACGACACGCAATTTCACACAATGTCGATGATATCCGATGCATGCACACGCATTTTGTCCATACACTGCTAAGATCGTTCACCTTCTAGAAAACCAGACGCTCAACTTCGACCACAGTTCCTCGGGCTAAATTGCGTTTAACATGACGCTAAGACTGAAATATGAGCAGGGATTCTCAGGTTTGCCAGTTATCGATCATAACCGGATGGCGCGTCTGCTAATCAGCAGCGTTTGTCGTCTCCGCAGGGACTCTCCAGGCACTCGCTTAAATGATATTGTTCTCATTGTCGAGTCTGGGAGAAAGGTTACTCTTGTCAAGCTCAGGAAATGAGCTGCACGGGGGGATTATCTTAAAACAAATAATCTCTGCCTTTTTTTTTTTTTGTCTGAAAAATGTGAGCCAAGAATAATTATCTCTGTTCACGGATGATATCCCGCTGGGTCATCTCGGGGATTTTCCACGTCACAACAATGAGGCGCTCTACAGCTGTCACACTAGTGGAGAAAGACAAGGTGCATTTTTGGGGTGTGGGCGTACGGTGAATACTCGGTTCTCCAGCGTCTCTGTTCTCGAAAAAATTTCTAGATTTTTCTTTGCTTCTGTTTTCGAATGAAAATCGGTACTCGAACGCCTGCGACAAGACCCGGAAATAACCAGCTGACTAGCTGACTATCGATTCGGTGTTCGAACAAAACCATTCTCGAACCGCCTTCTGGAACGGATTGTGGTCGAGAACCGAGGCTGTGCCGCCAACTACGTATTACGGTTGTAATTGTGCCGGATAACCGGCAATGTGCAAAGCGGCTCATGTTCTTATGTAGTAGGGAGGAGGGGGAGCTTCGCAGTTGAGTCGTCATTCGCACGTTTTCAGCATTTATCTTCAAAGGTGTTCGATGGATTCAGAAACAAATCTCTGATTTCAATTCACAGGGTCTTTAAAGCTGTAACTGCTGAGCCCGTCTGAACTCTGTCGCAAAACAAAACGGCAGCACCCGTCTGTCAAATGATTGAAGGTGTGCTGTCTTTGCGCATATTGTCAGGGAGGGTTGTTGCTAACCAAAACAGCAGCACCGAAAGACTTGAATCACTGAGGATTCCTTCCGCACGTTGTTGTCACGACCGATCGGAACGGAGGTAGGACCCAAATGCAGGAGTCGGGAGACGCAGGCGGAATTCGGGAAAAACGTTAATTGTTCCGAGGTCGGGGGATCGGGCAAGCAGGAGTCGGTACACGGTTGTAAGCGAGTATTTATCGTACATTATGTGCAGACATAAATGAGTTAACTGGCGCTTATCACTCTTTTGCTAACAAAAACAACAGCACAGAAGCATGTAAAGAAAGTATTAATTTTACGCCATGTGGGTGATTAGCCTTCCTTGTTGACATGTGAAACTAATACCGCCCTGAGCCTTATTATTAAAAAAGAAAAATGTTTTTTTCCTAGGGCTCCTTGAGTTTTGTGTAGCATGCAAACGCATAGTAGCCCTGCGAGACTCCTCGAAGAGGACCTCGAATTTTGATGCAAAGATTTTCATATTTCCTATCCGCCCAAGACTGCAAAATCATTTATAATGCAGGTCAAGCTTGTTTATGCGCTGGCGCTGCTTAGTCAGTAAAGATGGAACGCGAACTCAATTCCAATAGAAATTTCAGATGCCGACTGAATGCTATTGACGCCGAGTCCTGTGGAAAAATCATTAACGTGCTGACTGAAAGCTTAATTTACAAATAATTGCTTTGATGGCTGATCTTGAGACGTTATATTTTGCTCGCGTGTATAGTGAGCCCCCTTTTATTATTATTATTATTATTTGCTTTAATTCAGAACACGTGACGGTGCTAATTAGCTTATGTGGACCTTGTCAACCCGGAGACAGGATAAGAAAGATATACTGTACATGTAGAGAGTCTCGGTTTCTCAGTAAATTAGTAATATTCTACGCAGAGGATCAATAATATATAATTGTGAATCATATTACTTTGTCTGCCTCAAATTGTTGTTTGTGTTCAAATATTCTGTATAACACCACAACATGCTACTTGTTAGTTTTTCATTGGGCTAACGCTAAGATAGCATACTTCAAAGCTTCAAGTTATGCGTTTGTTCAATAATACACAACGTGAAATTGTGTTATGTTTGGTTGGACAGTAACTAAAGCGAAAAAAATGGGCCCAGGGACAGCTCATATCTTGAAATATTCGTATGTCGCGTTCCTAAAAAATGCTAACAAGAGTGCGATGTAGCAGGTACGCCATTGTCGCCGTATTTCCAATGGGGGAAAATATTTGGAAGAAGAATGTTGTCGGGAGTGCAGGAGTCTGAGTAGTCCCCCCCCCCCCCGCCCCCCTCCTCGGTGTTCTGCCAGGTCAGGAGGCTTATCCACAGCCTGGTGTCGGGCACGGCGCCAGGCATGTGTGTCTCCGTCGGAGGGTGTTTGTTTGGGATGGGCGAGGAGGGCAGGAATTAAAGTATTACACTGGTCATAAAGTCAAAGCGGGCGAGCCGCCGCCGCTCAGCAGGGCGATGTTGGGCTCCCGCCAAACATCTGGCGGTGGCTCTCCAGATTCAGTTTTTTGCAGTTTTGCGCGGCAGGGTTAGCTTTTCGGTACATCGGCTGAGTCCTGTTTTATTATCCATCCTTATTATCCATCATTTTCTTAGCCGCTTATCCTCACGAGGGTCACGGGGAGTGCTGGAGCCTATTCAAGGCGGGGTACACCCTGAACTGGTCGCCAGCCAATCGCAGGGCACATCGAGACAAAACAGCCGCACTCACGATCACACCTTGGGGCAATTTAGAGTGTCCAATTAATGTTTTTTCGGGATGTTTGTGGAAAACCGGAGTGCCCGGAGAAGACCCACCCGAGCTCGGGGAGAACATGCAAACTCCACACAGACGGCGCCCGGGTCAAACCCGGGTCCTCAAGACTGTGAGGCCAACGCTTTACCAGCTGCGCCACCGTGCCGCCCAGTTATATATAATTTATTGGATACATAATTTTTTTTACTTGAGTACTCGTCGATTCAGAGTGTCAGTTTTGAAAATCCCATCTTCCAATTATAATGAAAATCTGATTCTGAAAATCTGAGAAATATGGATGCCATGTGTGAGTTATTGATGCATTTTTATTCACCGTTGTTTATTAATATTCATATTAATGTTCATGTAAAGCTATTTTTTTTTGCATTTGTGTTTACATTTCAGTGGTCTCATGAGATTTTATTTATTTGCACATGAAAGCATCCTTACTTTTCCGCCAAATTCCTCACCGTGAATTATATTTGCTAGAATATTCCAACCTTATATATTATCATGCTGCTTGTTTATTTACATTTGAATTATTTGTTTTTATTTATGTATTTGCAAGCCATGCTGCAGGCTGTCCTGATCTGGAAGCGGAAAAAAAATCATTAACTGGTCCCGAAATGTATTTAGTTGAATTTCAAAAGATAAAAAAATTCCGCTCTATTGAGTGTATTTTTTTAATAATTTAGTGGACAAAAGGGTGTTGCGAGAAAACCAGTCCATCTTAGATTAATGAGTACTTGTTCATAAATGTGCAATTTTTTTTGGTCTTAATTGTTACATAAGCGGCTTTGGTTTGGCTCCCGACGTCGCGGTCAAACTGTCGCCGGATACCGATTTAGGTGTCTCGGGGGGGGGGGGGGGGGCACGTTAATGGTCGACCAATCATACCAAAACGGCTTCCTCGCCGCCATTTGCAAAATCGCCCGCTCCTCAAGTCGTCTCATGAAAGTGTCACTGTGATTTATTTTTTAATTTTTTATTTTTTTTCCCAGGAACGTCTCGGAGCTACATATTTTATTTAAAATCATTACCGAAACCTCGTACGACGTGGCGACATATTGCCGTCGTCAAGCAGGTGGCATCTGCCTCATGCCCCCCCACCACGACCCCTGGAAGGGCTAATTATGCTTGGGAGACATATTGCATAATGCTGTTATGCTCGTTTATTAATTGGGAGGTGTTCATTCGGGCGACGAGCACAATTCAATTCTAAAGCCGCAATCAGAACCGGCACGGCCCGTTATCGCTCACCAGAACAATCTAGAGACGAAGGATATCAAAATAAATGGCGGACTGGCTCGCCAGGGCCTCCCGCGCCGTCCGACGCCAGCCCGACCCGTCTGCGCGTTTGATGTGTTTCCAGCCGACGCGAGCGGGCCACTCGTGTCACGCTGTCAGCCGGGTCCCCGTTTCAAGCTGCGTCGTTTCCGCCTGCGTCTTTAAATATAGCAGCCGTTGCGTAACGTCCATTTGCATGACTGAGCTTACCTCGGGGGGGGCTCCCAGACGACAACCCCGACGACGACCCCATCTTACGGACCGCAGAGAAATAAATATCGGATTTTGATGAGGAAAATAGCTCTTGGGTGGACGGGGAAGAACACGACAGCGATTGCAGGCAATGCACCTTAAGCTCCGCCCCCTTAGCCACGTCCCACAAGCTTCCAAAACGACGACTGAACAGAACAGGTTTGAAGTCGATTCTCTATCGCGGATTCCAGATAATATTGCGGTATGTTTCTCGCCAAATGCGTCTGACAGGATATTATGATTTTGGACGGAGCGGGACGCAATGTCATAGTTACGACGAAACGTTGGCGATCGATGCAAAAAAATGTTTTGACGCCTCACAAATTTCATATTGAAATCCAACAGGATAAAATGGTGGAATCGTACTGCGCGTGTAAAGCAGGGTGGGTACTTTTTACTTGGAAAGATCACGAGTAATATTGTAATCTTTAGAAGTGAGCTAGGTTGGATTTTGTACATTCAAACAATGGTGATGAACTCAGTCAGTACCGTCGTCACCAGATGGAAAAAGTTTGACTTCGCTCGTAATGGAAGCCAGCGCTCTTTTCTGAAAAGTCTGATGTGATACACATCGGGAGATAAACATTTCTCTTGCATGACGTGGCGCATTTACGTATCGCTAACCCGACTCTTCGGCATAAAACACGACACACTTCGTTCGGCTGGTCAGTGATACGCAAACAAAGTGAAAGTTGTTCTCCTGCAATGTCTGAAGTACTGATAATAATTCAATCAAACACAGAGAAGATACTTTTCCCTCACTTACCTTCGAACATACAGCCTTGTGTTTGTCGATATTGTCCACATTAAGTTGTACGTGCGCTCTTCCGCGAGGCTTAATCCGTCGTAGACACTTCGTCAACTGTGTTTTTAGGCTTTGGAAAATGAATCGACCGGGCAATTTCATATTTGTACATTGTGTATCTTATTTTATATTTTCATATTTTGCACGTTCCCCAAGCGCATCTGAGAACCATTGTCTTCATAACATTAACTTTTCCAAGCGCACACTACTGACCACCAGCATTATTTGTGGGACAATACAACGAGAGGGGCGTGTCAATTGGCTAATATTTTACGAGTCATTGACAGGTCCAATCTTCGATCTTCATTTGCAAAAATCACCTTATCGCAGAGGCCTGACGTGTCTTCGGGCTGTAAAGTGCGTTGTAAACACAAAATAGGATTTCAAGAAAAATACGGTGCTTCTTTCATGGATGGATGGGTGGATGGGTGGTTGGTAGATGGATGGAGAGATGGGTGCGTGGGTGGATGGATGGAGAGAGAGGTAGTTGGATAAGTGGTAGATAGATAGATGCGTGGGTGGATGGAGGGAGAGAGCGAGGGATGGATGGATGGGTGGGTGGTAGGTTGATGGATGGAGAGATGGGTGCGTGGGTGGATGGATGGATGGATGGAGAGAGAGGTAGTTGGATAAGTGGTAGATAGATAGATGCGTGGGTGGATGGAGGGAGAGAGCGAGGGATGGATGGGTGGGTGGTAGGTAGATGGATGGAGAGATGGGTGCATGGGTGGATGGATGGAGAGAGAGGTAGTTGGATAAGTGGTAGATAGATGCGTGGGTGGATGGAGGGAGAGAGCGAGGGATGGATGGATGGATGGGTGGTAGATAGATAGGTGTTTGGGTGGATGGAGAGAGAGAGAGAGATAGATAGATAGGTAGGTGCCGGGGTGGATGGATGGATAGATAGAAATATTAGAAGAGCTGGAGAAATTTCTGGCAAGTATTGGCTGTGTCCGACACACGAAGGCAATCTCCATTCGCTTCCGTGGTCGCTCGGCGGTCCAGAGCGTTTGAACCTGTTACAATGTGACAATAAATACAAAAATTCCATTTTATAAAGACCAAAGTGCTCGGAGTGGCTGCGAAAAGCCCTGCAATTTCAATTTCAATTAGCTGCAGGAACTTCTGGCAAGTGCTGGCTGCATCCCACAGGTACATGTAACCGAAAATAAACAAAGGATTTAAAAAAAAAAAAAAACTGGAAAAAAAAAAAAGAGCGTAGCGGTCGGGGAGGCACTTCTGGCCCGTACTTAGAACAAGCTCGACAATCCGATCTTATCCCCAACGCTCTTCTCTCCTCGGGGTGTGAACATTATGTTATGCCGTGAATAAATGGATTGGCAAAGTGCTCCAGACAGCCTGCTGGTCCCGGGGTAAACCCCGCGAGGATTCTCCGCCCGTCTAAATGAGAAACACCGCCGCGCGATTTATGATTTTGCAAATGTGAACGCGCGTCATTGATGGACAGGCTGAAGGGCAGATCGCGTGACATCACAGCCGCCTATCGATCAACGTCAGGCCGGGAGCTACGAAATGTCGGCCCGGTCGGGTGATGAAATCAATAGCTAATTAAGTTTTTGCGCCGAAACGATCGGGGGCCCACTTTTGGATTTTGGCATCGGCGTCTGACCCCGCAAGCCGAGGTTCTCCATCTTGTAGACGCGAGGGATCATTTCACGACTACGTCGCTGCCGGCGTTACGCTGTTTGCGGTCCGGCTGAGGTCGCGGCGGTCCTCCCGGAAACTCTTGAGCGAGTTTCCGACGCGGTCCGATTGGTCGAGAGTTATTAAGTCATGGGACGGAAGCACGTGTACTGTATTTATGGCAAAGGGGGCAGTATTTACTGTATTATTCATGAATCCTTTGGCTTTGTATTTATAAACATTAACAGATGAAAGTACGTGTGAATAATTCATCTGCCGTCTTCTGTGTACGCTTTGCTGACTCCGTCGTCGTTGCCCGCTCGCAGGCCGGCAGCCCGACTTCAGTCAACGCTCCCGGCAGTTTCTCGAGAACGTCGGTTTCTCCCTCCAGCCAAGACATCTGCAGGTACGAACCTTGTTGCGTGTCGTTTATAGATATGTATATATATATATATATATATATTTTTTTTTTCCCTGGATGGACCTGAAATGCGCTGTGACCTCTCCTGGTAAATTTAACTGGATCTTATTTCAACTTTTGAATGCACGTGTCCAACTATTTGATGTTTCAGTCCATCAAAAGAAATAAAACTCTTATATTTAATGTTCTATTTAATAAGAACAAACAGTAATGGCATAATAAAATAGAATGATAAGAATTTGTGGGTTTTTTTTTTTTTACCTCAACTCTGTGGACATGGTGCTGAACGACTCCTCGGGAAGTGACAGTAATGTCCTTTGCAGAGGATAAAGAATATATGCCCATTGCCTGTATGTTAAATATGTATACATATGTGTTCCAATAGCAATTGCTCAAAGGTGTTATAGCTCCGCAACACCGGTGCTATCCATTAGTCTGTCTCGAACCGCCACCGGGTGCCACAAAATGGCCTCCATCGATCACCTAGACGCCGAGTCGAAACTCCTTCCGGTACGCGAGAACAATCTGATACTCACGACAGAATGCTTCAGTGCGACCTCGCCGGACATCGTAATCACGAAATGACAAGGCGAAAAAAAACGTCCGAGATAGCTAGTCGCCCAATCCGAAAGACAACTCGATCGACGCTATCGCAACTCCGTTCGGGCTGGCGTCACAAGGTCGTCACTTCTTCAACTGTGCTCAAAAACCGGCGGAACGCCCCGGGGCGATGCGGTTCACTTTCTGGACCTTGATACGGAATAACGACCGTCGTACTCGGCTACAACAACAACATAAGCTCGTCTATGGGGTTGGGCACCGTTTGTTAGCATTTAGCAAAATGGACTTAAAGACGAGCTTCTATACCAGGGGTTTCAAACTCGTTTTCGGCGCGGGCCACATTGCAGTTACGGTTTCCCTCAGAGGGCCCTAATGACAAAAAAAAAACAATCTTTAATTGCCTCATCATATTTACACGTCAAATTTATAAACTACTTTTTAATCGGAGATCAAGTATAATGGGGTTTTGAAACATTATTCATGTTTGGTAACACAAAAATGCTTATAATATCTAGCGGGCCGCATCAAATCGTGCGGCGGGCCAGATCTGGCCCCCGGCCCTTGAGTTTGACACCCGTGTTCGATACGCGCGTTCGCCATACAGCCGTATTTTAAATTTCATTTTCAACGCAAAAGAATGCCGCTACTGTGGGTTTTATTTAGAAAAATTTGCAATTTGTGTCCCTTTTATCTCAAGGCACCGCAGTATAGAAATAAAAGTCAAGACTTGGTCGGAAATGCGCCGTTCATCATTGACGTTGTGGGGGGGGGGGGAAACCGCTGAACAGTTTGACACGTGCATCTGAAAATCAAATTTAAGTTCGCCTGGAAAGGTTGTCGTGCTTTTCGAGGGTCATCTTGAACTCGGGCGAGCTCAGTGAGGCAAGTCGGCATAGCACAATTTTCATTTTTATTTTTTTCAAAGCGTCGGGTCATTCAGTGCCGCCGGATTTCAGTGTCAGTACCCCCAACCTTTTTTTTGTTTTGTTTTGTTTTCTCTCAAATCTCCATTCTTTTTGTTTTTCTTTTTCTTTTGGGCTTTCCCGTTCCCCTTTTCCTTGCGTCCTCCACCGCTACGTGTCACACTACATTGCCATTCAACACACGCACAACACGAGCAGTCCGGACGAGGATCGACAGAAGCGGACCGCCGTGGTCCTCTTGGCCCCAAACGGGAAAAGCGCCGAAGGCGGCGGCGGCGTCGCGGTGACCACCGTCTGCGCGGACTCGCCGCCCCCGTCCAAGCAGCGGGACTGGCTCTCTCTGCTGCGGCCCCCGGGGGGCCCGCGCCCCCACGGCCCGCTCCGTTTCTCCGTGTCGCTCAATGACGTGGGCCAACGCGTGGACGGGTTCTACCGGGGCCTGCACTTCATCGACCGCACCTGCTCCGCAGGGGAGCTGGAGACCGAGGCCGGGGACGACGCCCCGTTACGGGGCTCCGTACCGAGGGCGGCGATGAACGGCGGTCCTCCCGACCCGGCTCGATTTTTCCCGCCGCGCCCCGACGGCTACAAGTACACGCCGGGCCCTTCCGACGCCGGCCTTCCCGTCCCTCCTGCGCCAGACCACCCTCACTGCTCCCCTAGTGCCAACTTCCTCCGCCTTCTCCTTCCTTTCTCCCGATCCTCCACCTCGTGGAGCCTGCCCAAGTCCTCCAGCGCCATCTTGGAAGGCAGCGAGTTGGAGTTTGCCCCCGAGGAGATGGCGAAGGCCGTTAGTTTGGCGCCGCTCTGCTACATGGACGAGGACAGCGACCTGGACCGCTGCCCGTCCCCCGTGACGGAGAAAACAGAACCGCTGTCGCCCTTTTCGCTGTCCGCTGACTGTTGCAGGTGGGTGACTCTCCCCTGTGACGTGGTAGAGCGAACGCCGCCCCCCCCCCCCCCCGACCCCGTGAGGCAAGCGGGGCGGTAGACGCTTCCTGTAGCACCTGCAGACGCACAGTAGAAGCCGTAGAACACACAAACACACACGCTCATTAGTCCTCATTTATGTTTAACCAGATTATCCTTAACAGAGGGTCCTTGACGGTTTATGATAATATGCAGAGTTCCTCCATGATAGAGTCATATCTCGACTTGCGTGTTTAATTCATTAATCTAATAATTTTGTGGGGAAGGGAGGTCACGCTCAGCTGCTAGCATATTAGCACTTTTTGGATTGGTTCGCGGCGGCTCGGTGGATCAGCTGGTAAAGAATCGGATTCACAGTTTTGAGGACCCGGGTTCGATCCCAGCCCCCGCCTCTGTGGGACTTTGCGTGTTCTCCCCCGTGCCTGCGTGGGTTTTCCTCCGACAAATTGCCGCTAGGTGTGATTGTAAGTGCGGCTGTTTGTCTCTATGTGCCCTGCGATTGGCCGGCGACCAGTTCGACCCTGGTGAGGATAAGCGGCAAAGAAAATGTCTGGATGGTTACTGATAAGACGAGGGCGCATTATGACTTGCGTACAAATTTTTGGCGACCATCATGGGAATGGAACTCTGTTGTAAACTGAGGAGACCCCCCCCCCCCCATTTCATTTCCCCTTTTGTGTTTTTTTTTTTTTTTTTTGTGACGTCATCCTTGTGGGAATGTGAACTTCAGGTGTGTCGTATTTGTCACAACAGCATACAGTGAAGAAAGTATTTGAACACCCCGCCGTATTGCACGTTCACGTTCTCCCACTTAGAAATCGTGGAGGGGTCTGAAATTTTCATCGTAGGTGCATCTCCAATCGAAAAAGAAAAATGCAGAAATCACAATGTATGATTTTTGTTTACAATTTCTTTGTGTGATACAGCTGCAAATAAGTATTTGAACACCAATTCTGCCACCACCGTGGACCACCCTTTCCAAGGTGATTTTTGTTAATACATTAATTAAGACGTCATGGTTTGAAATCACGCATGGCACGGAAGGTTCCCCTGCTCAAACCAGCACATGTCAAGGCCCGTCTTAACTTTGCCAATGACCATTTGGATAATACAGAGGAGTCATGGGAGAAAGTTTTGTGGTCAGATGAGACCAAACTGGAACTTTTTTGGTCATAATTCCACTAACCGCGTTTGGAGGAAGACGAATAATGGAGTTTCGTCACAAGAACACCATCCCTACTGTGAAGCATGGGGGTGGTAGCGTCATGCTTTGGGGGTGTTTTTCTGCACATGGGACTGGACGACTGCACTGTATTAAGGAGAGGGTGACCGTGGATTTTGGGGAACAACGTCTTTCCCTCAGTCAGAGCATTGAAGATGGGTCATGGGCTGGGTCTTTCAACAAGACAATGACCCGAAGCACACAGCTAGGAAAACCAAGGAGTAGCTCCGTAAGAAGCATATCGAGGTTCTGGCGTGGCCTAGCCGGTCTCCAGACCTAAACCCAATAGAAAATCTTTGGAGGGAGCTGAAAGTCCGTGTTTCTCAGCGACACCCCGGAAACCTGTCTGATCTAGAGAAGATCTGTGTGGAGGAGTGGCCCAAAATCCCTCCTGCGGTGCGTGCAAACCTGGTGAACAACTACAGGAAACGGTTGACCTCTGTAATTGCAAACAAAGGCTACTGTACCAAATATTAACGTTGGTTTTCTCAGGTGTTCAGATACTTATTTGTGCAGCTGTACTTGTGGACACGCACTTACGATAAAAATTTCAGACCCCTCCATGATTTCTAAGTGGGAGAACTTTCAAATTTTCTTCACTGTAAAACAAAACAAGATCAACACTGGAAAAAAAAAAAACATGAATATGTAGTGAAATGTATTCCACGCAAAGAGGCTGTACAGTGGCCTCCAAAAGTGTTGGAATAGTGATTTAAAAAAAAAAAAATCTTCATTTTTTGCTATGATCTGAAAACATTTCAGCTTGCATGAAAAGTGCTCCGTTTTTTTTTTTTTTTTTTTTTACAATATATTTAAAGTTTATGGTCGAGTCCGTCAAAGCTGACTTTTATTGACTTATTGTGTTTATCAATGGAGCATATCCGGCGGGCTGCATTAGTCGAGCCCCTCGAGGACGTCGCTGCGTTTTTTTGGGGGTTTTTTTTTTTTTTGCTTTTTTTTAACCTGGCCTCAAAAGCGGCGGCCCACGTGCCAAAGGCAACGTTTACGTCTGCGCTCAGCCCGGCTTGTAGCTTCTAGCTAAATGACAGCCGCGCTCTTTGCGGGCAAAACACGAGGGTTGAGAGAGAGCCCTTGTGAGTCTTGCGGTGGATTAAAAGTGTCAAATTGGCTTTGTGGTGTCTTGTGCGTGTACAGCCAAACAAACAGTGCGTCATGGCAGCTTCCTGTCAGGTGGACGCAAGCGTGAGGTCGCAGCAGGCGACGCGCCCAAGAGCAGCTCGCTAGCGAAATAACAATGATACCGACAGCGCTGGCTATTGCTTGGGCAGAAAAATTACCCGGTAGTTCAAAGTTAGCTTAATTTATCTACTTAAATAGCTAAATTGCTTGCGACATAAACGTGATTCAAGATAGATGAATGGATTGATTGATAGATAATTGATGAAGATAGATGAATATAGTCAAGTTAGCCTAGCTTATGTTATCTAGTTAGCCTGCTGAATGATTGTTACCGACGTTGGTTGCCTGCTAATTAGCCAAATAAATGGCCAAATGGAGAAAATTCGGCGCTGACTACAAAGACAGACGGGTAAATAATTTAGATACAGGTTTCCCGCTTTCTAAATCAAAGCCAGAGCGCGAGATAAACAAGAAGCGAGATATTTCGTCACCTTCTCATTTGGGTGACTCATCTTCTTCGGAAGAAAACGGCCCTCCCTTTTCCCATCAGGAAACAAAAACATTAACAATAATTATCTCTCTTCACGGCCTCGATTGTTTAAGCACGGGCAGTAAATTCTCTGCTGAACCCATTTGAACTCTTGGCTAACCAAAATCGTCGACACAAAGCATATAAACAAGGTCTACTAACTGTCTGCATGTTTTAAACCGATAATTAAGCTAATTAAGGTGATTTAATATCGCATGGCAACGTACTTTTCAATGATTATTCATATTCCAGTTAACTGACCACGCTACAATAGCGTGTGGGTGGATGTTCCGGGAAACTGCGTGACTTTTTGCGTCATATTTTTAATGAAGGCGACCGATATATATTTTTTCAATTCTGTTGTCATAACACAAAAGCACTTTATTTTATTTCTTTTTTAATCACCAAATATATTGTCAAGATTTCTCAAGTCAATTATGAGCGTCTGTTTATTCTATTTTCCCTTTTATTTCGCGGAGTTCTGTTCTGACATTTAAAGCTCACTTTAATGCATCAGACGTCACTCCAGGGATCACTTTCGGAGGCCGAAAATAGCGACGTGTTCTTATCCTCACTCGAAACAGGATGAAGCGTCTCATTTCGCCACAAGAACATTTGACAAAAATCAAAGAAAAAATATGAAGAAGCAAAATATTAATATTAGTCCAGTCTCCAGACCTCAGCACAATAGAAAAGCTCTGAAGGAAGGTGAGAGGTCAGAGTTCAGCAGCGGCGGCCAAGAAAGGGGAAAGATTTAGAGCGGGGGGATGTCAAATTATCACGAGCAGTGTCGTATTCGAGCGTGGATCATAATTCCAAAAATGACAAGTTTTGTTTTGTTCCTTTTGTTTCAAGTTCACGGTTCAGGTCACAGTAAGGGAAGAAAATGCTGACTAAACTGCTACAGTATGCTATGAAAAAATAAATAAAAATGCTGTTACTACTTTGGCTCCATCGGAGGAACCTTGATAGCCTGCTAGTTCTTTTTTTATTATTATTATTTTTATTTTTTTAATGGCTGCCCATGATATCTGCCAGCCAGAAACTGAGCTGCATTGAATTAGGCATGTTACAGATATGTATATTATCCCTTAACGCTGCAGTAAATTAAAGAATATTAAACAAACAAAAAAAATGGCGGCACGGTGGTGCAGCTGGTATAGCGTTGGCCTCACAGTTGTGAGGACCCGGGTTCGATCCCGGCCCCCGCCTGTGTGGAGTTTGCATGTTCTCCCCGTGCCTGTGTGGGTTTCCCCCAGGTACTCCGGTTTTCCTCCCACATTCCAAAAATATGCAACATTAATTGGACACTCTAAATTGCCCCAAGGTGTGATTGTGAGTGCGGCTGTTTGTCTTGATGTGCCCTGTGATTGGCTGGCAACCAGTTCAGGGTGTACCCCGCCTCCTGCTCTTTGACAGCTGGGATAGGCTTCAGCGCTCCCCGCGACCCTCGTGAGGATAAGCGGCTAAGAAGATGGATGGATGTCTGTGTCTTGATGACTGCATTATTCTGCCCCCTTGATGGCAAGGTCACATATGCCAGGAGAGTCACAATGAATTAATCACATGTAGTATGAAAGAAAATATTAGTACTTTCTCCCCCCCCCCCCCCTATTAAATAGCAGCCTAAGAAAATGTCAATTTTTGCGGGGCTGGAACAAATTAATGGCTTTCCCATTCACTTCAATTGGGAAAGATGTTTTCCAATACAAGCGACAATGTGTTTGGTTTGATCTGCCATAACTCAATTGAGCGATTTTTGAAAGAAAATGGATTGATGGATGGATGGATTAAAAAAACAGTGCTTGGGTACTGAGTAATATGTTGTAATCACTTAAATACAAATTGTACTTTGATTTAAAAAAAAAAAAAAATTCAAAAAAAGGTCAGAAAACTTAAATCCGTATGGATTGCCCTAAAAAGTTGCATACAACTGAACTGTAACTGGGCAGTGATGCTTTTAGGCACCACTAGAGGGCGCAAACAAACCTATTCTCAGTGATTTCAGGGATCAAATACTTATCGTAATTCCCGGCCTAAGAGCGCAACTGGTTCCAAACCTCACTGAGTACATTTGTAAAGGAAATACCATTTGGTACGTACATATGCCGCAGCTGTGTAAAAGCCGCAAGTGCCCACGTTGAAACACGAAATATAGACGGTACACAGAAAGAGTTTAACGGTAGCATTGTGCTAATTCTAGTGCTAACAGCGCCGGTTAAAATAAAACTTAAAAGTAAATATTACTGAGACACACCAGTAACACGCTAGCACAGTGCTAAAGCTAGCGCAGGGCTAACATGGGTGGTAAAAGTCACTTCCTCGGCACGTATATTCCACCCGACTCATTCTAACCTTTTCTGCTCTCGTGCCCCCTTGCGGCCCTTATCAAAAAAATGCACAAATTAGCCGCATCACCGCATAAACCGCAGGGTTGAAAGCATGTAAAAAAAAAATTGAGGCTTGTAGGCCGCAAATTACGGTATTTATGACCAAGATTTTATCGCTTTTGAAAGCTTACCCTTTGGGAACTGAATTTTTTTTTTTGTAAGTGCGCAAACTCGCAAAGTCCGCAAGCGATCCCAGCGTCATTCCTCCACCGCGCCGTACGTCGGACGCGTGTCGGCGCACCCTAGTGAGCCTCCCCGTTTTTTTCTTTTTTTTTTTTTTTTTTCTTTGCCGTTCCGCCTCAGGATCTGCCACTGCGAAGGCGACGACGAGAGTCCGCTGATCACGCCGTGCCACTGCACGGGCAGCCTGCGCTTCGTGCACCAGTCCTGCCTGCAGCAGTGGATCAAGAGCTCGGACACGCGCTGCTGCGAGCTCTGCAAGTACGAGTTCATCATGGAGACCAAGCTCAAGCCCCTGCGCAAGGTACTTCAGAAAAAACAACAACAACAAAAAAAACTCACATGTACTTCCCCGGTTCCTATTTTCCAAAAAAAATCAACATCGGGTTGTTTATGGAAAGTCATGCCAGCGTTTATTCCCACTAGTAAGCCAATTCAGTGCACTAGTGTAACGACGAGGGTGCACTAGTAGAATTGACTGTCTCACTAGTAACATTTTGTCCACATGGGTTTGATTAAACGGGACTTTCTAGGAAAGCAACTTGTCGTACATCACTTGCCGTTTTTCCGGGAGCCGCCACTTAGAAACAACAACGCGCGCTAGCGACTGTTGTCACATAGCGCCCACCACCCAACCACAAGTATGCTCATGTTTTTTTTTTTTTTGGTGTAGTTTTTTTCTTACGGCGGACATGTTGACAGCCTTCGCCGCCTCCACACGTGCGCTGCGGTTTAACGGCTGGTGGGGCGACGACATGAGTGTCGAGTCGCAAATTTCAGGAGCCGAACGAGAGTGCGGTTGCGGCCTGACATAAAAAAAAAAAAAAAAAATCTGGAAAAATCATATCAGCATTTTTTACAAATAAGCGTTGATTTTTCATTGGTTTGGAGAGACAATTTGTCGTCGCAGTTTTGCTACTTATTAAATTACTAATTGGTGTGCATAAAAAAACAAAACAGTTTTTAATTGACCGGAAGGCGGCGGCACAGTGACCCGACTGGAAAGCGTCGGCCTCACAGTACCGAGGTCCCGGGTTCGATCCCGGACCCGCCTGTGTGGCATTTGCGTGTTCTCCCCGTGCCTGCGTGGGTTTTCTCCAGGTGGGCACTCCGGTTTCTGTCTGCATGTGCCCAACGATTGGCTGGCGACCAGTTCAGGGTGTAATCCGCCTCCTTCCCGTTGAGAGCTGGGATAGGCTCCAGCACTGCCACAACCCTTGTGAGGATAAGGGGCTAAGAAAATGGATGGATGGAAATTGCCTCTAGGTGTGATTGTGAGTGCGGCTGCAATTGGCTGGCGACCAGTTCAGGGTGTACCCCGACTCCTGCCCGTTGACACCTGGGATAGGCTCCAGCACTCCTCGTGACCTTTGTCAGGATAAGCGGCTAAGAAAATGGATGGGTGGAAATTGCCCCTAGGTGTGATGTGACTGCGGCTGTTTGTCTCGATGTGCCCTGCGATTGGCTGGCGACCAGTTCAGGGTCTACCCCAACTCCTGCTTGTTGACATCTGGGATAGGCTCCAGCACTCCCTGCGACCCTTGGGGGGGGGGGGGGTCAAACCCGGGTCCTCAGAACTGTGAGGTCAACGTTTTACCAGCTGCTCCACCGTGCCGCCCTGTTATATATAATTTATTGGATACATAATACTAGTACTCGTCGACGCACAGTGTCAGTTTTGAAAATGCCATCTTACAAATCTTAACGAAAATCCGAGAAATATGGATGCCACGTGTGAGTTATCGATGCATTTTTATGCACCAGTTATGTTTATTAATATTCATGTTCATGTAAAGCTATTTTTTTGCATTTGTGTTTACATTTCAATGGTCTCATGAGATTTTATCCTTACCTTTCTGCCAAATTCCACACCGTGAATTATAATATTTAGAATAATCCATACTTGTATATAGTCATACTGCTTGTTTATTTACATTTGAATTGTGTGTTTTTATTTATGCATTTGCAAGCCACTATTGGTAAATAGAAATGTTTGTTAGATATTGTAGCTTCATTTAGAGCAGGAGTGTCAAACTCATTTTTCTCGCGGGCCACATTGTTGTTCCGGTTTCCCTCAGAGGGCCGTTATAACTGTGGAACGAAAGTCATATTTACATGATCAATTCATGAACTAGTTTTGGAATCAGAAATCAGATTTTACAGATTTTTACTTGACTTGTCTCGATTTGGCTTCGCGGGCCGGATCTGGCCCCCGGGGCCTTGAGTTTGACACCCGTGCTTTTGAGCAAAGTTCTGGAGCGAGGGAGACCCCAGAGCAGAAAATAGAAACGGAAAAGAATTGCACCGCTCCGCGTCCCCTGCCGGCAAGTCCCTGCTCAACAGCACAAAGGCCAGCATCGCGGCGCAGGTTGATCCGTGTAAATGTCAAGTGAAGCCACGCAGGCGGCGCTGCCTGTGAAAGGCGCGCTCGGGTGTGCCCGTTTGTGCGTTCAAGCAATCCGGGGTGCCACTAATAAGTAATAAGAAGCTGCCGGCACAAAAAGGGCACCAACGCAATTGATGCTTTACGGACTTACAACCTCGCGACTGCTTCACGCGTCCAGCTGCAAGCTTTCCATCGGGAAGTTTTGTTTTTTTCCCCCCAAAGCCGCTGGTAAAGCTTTGGCCTCGCGGTTCTGGGGACTGGGGTTCAAATCCCGGCCCCAGCCTGTGTGGAGTTTGCACGGTCTACCCTGTGCCGGCGTGGGTTTCGTCCGGGCACTCCGCTTTCCTCCCACATCCCAAAAACATGCGACATTAATTGGACGCTCTAAATTGCCCCAAGGTGTGATTGTGAGTGCGATTGGTTGGTTGTCTCTATGTGCCCTGCGATTGGCTGGCGACCACTTCAGGGTCTACCCCGCCTCATGCCCAAGCACAGCTGCGATATGCTCCCGGCACTCCCCGTGATCCTCGTGAGGATAAGCGGCAAAGACAATGGATAGATGGATGTTTTTATCTGGCTCGGGACTGAATATTTGAGATGCAATAATATTACTAATTATAATATAGCGGGGCAGCACGGTGGTGCAGCTGCTAAAAGCGTTGGCCTCACAGTTCAGAGGACCCGAGTTCGATCCCGGCCCCGCCAGTGTGGAGTTTGCATGTTCTCCCCCGTGCCTGCGTGGGTTTCCTCCGGGTGGGCACTCCGGTTTCCTCACACATCCCAAAAACATGCGACATTAATTGGACACTCCAAATTGCCCCATGGTGTGATTGTGATTGCGACTGTTTTGTCTCGATGTGCCCTGCGATTGGCTGGCGACCAGTTCAGTGTGTACCCCGCCTCCTGCCTGTTGACAGCTGGGATAGGCTCCAGCACTCCCCTTGTGAGGATAAGCGGCAAAGAAAATGGATGGATAATATGGTGGACATACACATATTACGTTTTTTTTTTTTTTTTTCTTTGAAGTGGGAGAAGCTTCAGATGACGGCGAGCGAACGGCGGAAGATTATGTGCTCGGTCACCTTCCACGTCATCGCCATCACGTGCGTGGTGTGGTCGCTCTACGTCCTCATCGACAGGACGGCAGACGAAATCAAACAAGGTCAGGGTACAACGTAGTTTTCATCCTGTTGTTGCAAAGTAAATTTATTTTTTAGGTCACTTTTTAGACAATCTGGTAGCCAAAAAGTGAGCCAGGATTTAGCATTATCGCATGTGCCGATTTGGTTGTTACACATGGTAATAACACATTAATAAATCATTAATAACACATCGGGTGTGGTTATGAAGCAGTTTGAACATTTTATTCCATCCAAATGAACAGCAAGGATATGGAATAAATGTACAAATGGCTTTCCATATCGAATGCGTATTGTGTTGCGCACAGATGGAAGCAACAAGCCGGGCACATTTGGTCCACCATGATGAGTCACGAGGTTGCACAAGGTGTCTCCGTTGTGAGACCACTCCATGGTTGGATTTTGTTTCGGGATAGTATTTGTTTTTTTTTTTTTGTTTTTTTTTTTTAACTCACAATGTACTTGTTAAAGTTCTTTTAACTAATTTCTCTTTCTCTCTCTAAAAAAAAATAAATATCTATACTTACATTCTCTTTACTCATGCAGCCCGGAGTATTCCAGGTAATTTATTAACTTTGTTCCCCCACCTCTTCTGTCTTTTCTTTATGTAATCAATGACCCCCTTCTCCACCCATTTTTCTGTTAATTTAACAATAAAAAAATCATCATGAAATCATTTTTAAATTCCACTTTTCTGACCATGAAAACATAAAAGCATGAAGATGCATTCAAGCAGTTGTTCTCAAAATGTGCTACGCTTCTGCCCTCTTGTGGTACACAGAAGAATCACTGCCTAAGTAAAGTTCTGATTTATTAAACTTTTTAGTCCGCTACAGTTTTATACTTAATTGATGTTTGTTTATAAACATTTGTTATTTTGAATTCGCTTATTTAATCTTTTTTTTAAGTTTTATTTTCCTTTATCGTGTTCCAGCTAAAACATCTTTTTTTAGCTGCAATATTACTTAGGCCTGTTTAATTTATTAATGCTATTTTCTTTAATTTTAGTTTATTTTTATTTTACCTGCAATCTTAAAATGTATCTATTAGTTAATACTGTATTAAAAGGGTTACCATTATTTACTTTATTGGAACAATAATGTTAATGTAATCATTGTATTCATCTTAATCAAATAAATTTTTGAGTCATTAGCGTTTAATTTATTTCTATATGCAATATTTTTTAAAGTGATTACTTGTAAATTAGTTTATTTTATGAGTCATTAGTGCTTAATTTTAATTATTTCTATATGCGGAATCTTTTCATTTATCTGTAAATAGGTTTATTTTATTATTTAATATGTAATACTGGACGTTATTCAATTGAATTAAAGTTCGCTATTATTTTTAATTTCATTTTTTCTTGTGCCTGCAATAGTCATTTGGATTATCGCAAAAGTCAGGTACTTATTTTACATGCAATATTTGATTTTATTCATTAAATAATTGCAGCTGTAAAAATGAGGTATCTGTTGGATTTTATTCTCTTTTAAGAAATATTTGATCTTTAATGCATTTTTACATGCTATGTTTTATTTTTATTTTTTCATATAGTATATGTTATATTTTTTATTTAAACTTTTAAGTACTCTCTTAATTGAGTCTTGCCCTTTTTTTGTATTTTCCATAATGGTAATTTTCTATCAATGAAGGTCATCTGTTTTTCCTGCACAACGTTTGATTTTCATATTTTTCAGTTTACCATTTATAGGACTAAAAAAGTGGTGATCGTCACGGCACTGCATGCAATCTTTAAATAACCAATCTATGACAAGCAGATATTGTACGATAGCTTCATCATGGTCATAAAAGGAAGGATATTAATAACAGTAACTTCCTTTACTTTCTGTGTTGTCGCGCTCTCTCAGACACACACACACACATAAACATACAGTACACAAAACGCACACTCAAGTTGCTGCATCTTACTTGAAGTTTGCCTGTGTGTGTGTGTGTGTGTGTGTGTGTGGTGTGTGTGTGTGTGTGTGTGTGCGCGCGCGCGCGCGCGACCTCTGTCCGTGACCCCCGTCAGGCATCATGGAGTGGCCCTTCTGGACCAAGCTGGTGGTGGTGGCCATCGGCTTCACGGGCGGCCTGGTCTTCATGTACGTGCAGTGCAAGGTCTACGTCCACCTGTGGAGGAGACTCAAGGCCTACAACCGCGTCATCTACGTGCAGAACCGGCCGGACTCGTGTAAAAAACTGGCCCTGGAGAAGCCGCCGCTCCTCGAGCCCAGCGTGGACCACAAGGACGCGCCGGCCCCCGCCCACTCCGACACAAACTCCTCGCACTACACGGAGACGGACGAATACAGCATGGAGGTGCTCCACGTGTGACTCGCAGCGGGTATGGCGTGGGGGAGCCCCTCCGATCGTCTCAGTCAGATCCACGGGGGGTCGGGGGGCCGAGTTGTTGCCTCGTTGCTGTTTTTTTGGGACTTCGAGCAAGGACGCACGCGCGGAGTGACGGGAGATTATCGGAACATTTTCAGTCAAAATGTCGGCGGGGAGTCAAGTTTTGGTCCACGCGAAGATAGAAAGACAAGAATGGACACTCACAGCGTTGAAATGGAACTCGAGATTTCCAAAAAAAAAAAAAAATTCAAATTCAATTTCTCTGCTAAGAAAAATGTCCACACCAAGTGTCGCATTTGCTGGCACACAAATATAGAAAGTCAAGAAAACACACACACACACACACAATCCAACATAGTCAAGGGAAATTCATTTTTGGGGCCAAAATATTGCAATAAAGAAAAAAAAAAAAAAAGTCAAGTTTTATGCTGCACAAAGACAGAAAAACAAGAACAGGCACGTTTGGTACGAGTTTGCTAAGAGCACACGCACACAATAGTGCGAAAGGCGATCGTCAAAGCAATATTCTCCCGAAATTTCCCCTTCGTCAAATAAATAAATTGGTGTCACATGAAGATTAAAAAGTGGCTCAGCTGGTAAAGCGTTGGCCTCACATTTCTGAGGTCCCGGGTTCGATCCCGGCCCAGCCTGTGTGGAGTTTGCATGTTCTCCCCGTGCTTGCGTGGGTTTTCTCCGGGCACTCCGGTTTCCTCCCGCATCCCAAAAAACATGCAAAATGAATTTGGACACTCGAAATTGCCCCTAGGTGTGATTGTGAGTGCGGCTGTTTGCGTCTATGTGCCCCGCGATTGGCTGGCGACCAGTTCGGGATGTACGCCGCCACTTGCCCGTCGACAGCCCGGATAGGCTCTCCCCGTGACCCTCGTGAGGATAAGCAGTAAAGAAAACGGATGGATGAAGATTAAAAAACACTGTTTAGATTCAATTTCAGCCAAATGTCTTAAGAACACGAAAGGCGCCCGTCTGTGCAAATTATGAACCGAACGTGTCCGCCATGAAGTCAACGTCGGAGCCACCGCGCTAAGATTTAAAAAAAAAATAATCATCAAAACTGTTGATTTTTGTCTATCTTTGTTTTTACCTGTGAGTCCCGGACCGATCCAACACGTGGACGGGCATCGAAGCACTTTTTTTTGTTTCCTTCTTGTCGTCTTGTGCAGGATGGAGCACACGGATCACTTCACCCCCCCCCCCCCCCCCAAGTCAGATGACATAAAAAGAACATTTTGTGAATTCACTTTTTCCTTTTGGGGGGGGGGGGGGCATTTTTTCCCTGACACCTTCTGAAGAGAATGTACACTTTTTTTTGTAAACACAAAACCTTAGAAAAAATAATAATAAAATACAATTTTTAGCTATTTTCTATGTCTTTGAGCTCACCGTTACAACTTCGTATGTTTTACTTGAGGCGTGTGAGCGTGTTTTAAATCTGTAAGGCTATCTTTACGTACGTGTGCATCGTGTATCTGCCGGCTGCCGTTTTGGCTACGTTTACCTGTACGTGACGCCCTGCCCCCCTCCCACCGGCACAGTCTTGTAAGCATAACCTGAAGCTGTATAAACAGCCTCGGGAAAATACATATCTGCAGTCAACGTCAAAATATTGCCATATTCCAGTACTGTAAAATGAAATCCACCGCTGCAAAATCTGAAAGTCAACGTGTGCCACCAGGATTTGAATTTGAAATGTAAAGTGATCATATTTTCAATATTTGCGACAATTCGCTGTCTGTGCCACCGGGCAGGGTTTACTTCAGGTCAGAACCGAACAGCCAGCCAATCCAGTTACGCTTTCTTAGGATGTGACGTCACGTGACTAAGAAAACTTCACTGCGATTGGCTGGCCGTTCGGTTCTGACCTGAAGTAAACCCTGCCTGGTGGCACAGACGATGAATTGTTAACATTAAAAAGTTACACTGAAATACAACTATTGAAAATATTATCACATTTCAAATTCAAATCCTGGATGCACACGTTTACTTCCATATATCTGCTGTCCGATAACAGTTTGGTAGGAAATTGCTGTTTTAAATTGTGAAAGGGTGTCGATTCCGCAGTTTGTAAAATTTACATAAAGGCAGGCCAAATGCAAACTTTTTGAATTAAAAAAAAAAGTAAACATTTCACAAAAAAGATCTTTATGTGGTCTGTTGCAAAATGTTAAAAGTCTGCTAAATATTGCATCGTAATAATACCGTGATGTCTGGACTTTACTGAGAAAATTCAAACCTCCCTCAATTCTTCTTCAATACCTATCCATAGTGCGTCATAATCTGTACTGCCCTCTGGTGGCGGGAGGCTGGCGTTGCAGAAAGGCAGCAGTGGATTACTTTATTTCAATTTGTATTGATGTCGACCTTCACAGCCACTTTCCACACACTCCAGGAACATTTTTAAAGGCTCTTTTTGATACAAGTCACTGCCTGGGAAGCGCAACGGTCCAAAAACACCATAATTCCCGGCCTACGGCGCGCACCTGATTACAAGCCTCACTGAGTTCATTTGTAAAGGAAATGTCATTTGGTACGTACATACGCCGCAGCTGTGTAAAAGCCCCAAGTGCCCACATTGAAAAATAAGATATTTACAAAGAGTTTAATGGTAGCGCAACGCTAGTGCTAACCCTGGTGCCGCGCTAAAGCTAGCGCAAACACGCACGGGGCCTGTTAACTGGTAAATATCAATGAGACGCGGCAGTCACACACCAGTAACACGCTAGCACAGCACTAACAGGGCTTGTAAGTCACTTCCTCGAAATCCTCCACGTTCCACCGGTCTCACTCTTTACTTTTCCGCTCGAGTGACCCCTTGCGGCCGTTAAAATGCACAAATTAACCGCAGGCGTTGAAAGTGTGTGGGGAAAAAAGTTGCGACTTGTAGGCCGGAAATTACGGTACTTGGTAATACCAGTAATGAGAATAAATGAATTTGCGTTTAGTGTTTTTTATGTCAAGGTCGCGTGGTGATTAATAAACGGGAAGGATTTTTTTTTTTTTCCTGTTGGAGAAAGTTTGACTTTAGCGGTGTGGTGCAATGCTATGATTAAAAAAAAAAAATGAGAGGGAGGGGGGAAGTGCAATTACCTTTTACGTGATCTCTTTCGTCACTTGTTTTTCTCATCCACTGGGTAGAAAAAGTTGGGTTTTTTTTGTTGTATTTATTTTTCAAATTTTTTGCATATTAATCCCAGCCTCCCCTTTTGAGTCATTTTATGAAAAATTCCCCACCACCCTCCTCCCTGTCATTTTCCCCCCTAAACATTCAAGAATTGTTGATTAAAAATGTGTTTTAACATGCTGTATCTGTACATTATTTAATGTATAGTCATGCTTAAGGTGGATGCTAAGCTGTAGAATGTTTTTTTTTTTAATTATTAAATGGGAGCTGGCTCCCCGCATTAAGTCTTGACAGACGAGCTTTAGATGTGGACATTCCTTCTGATCGATCCCCTTTCGTGAGATGTGGCACGTGAAGATGATTTTTTGTACTTTGCTGCTTCGACTCGTCATGTGTGGGCAAGGCAGGGACGGTGAAATGTAACTTGCATAAAGCTGCATTTTGTTTACTACTGACTGGACTTGAACATCCGTGATGACTGTTGCCCCTTTCTATGATATCATTCCACAAGTTTGTCTTACGAACTTTAATTTGGAATAATAATGTTTTTTTTTTTTAAAAAAAAAAAAAAAAACAAACATGAGAAAGTCCAATTTTTAAGCTAAAAGTCCATGTTTTCTGTTCCCATGTTTGAAGAAAAACTGTAGTTTGAAATGAACAACCAAATAAAAATTGAAAAGTTTTTTTTTATTTTTTTACTCAAGAATAGCTGTTTTGTGAAATATACCAAAGGTAAGAAAAATCACGAACACTGGTTTTATGAAGTGGAAAAATTCCCATGCCATTAATCTATTCAACAACAAAAAAGGGAAAATGACTGGTTGCTAAATCCAATGGCACAATTCACATACGAACAGTAAAATATGAAAAGTAGAAGCCATTGGTTTCTTTTAGGCATTTGAAAAATGTACAGGTGTCATGCCCGCAGATATGACGTTTCGGGTGTGGTCCACCAGTCATGCCCGCAGATATAGTTACGGGTGTGTGTTCTGCTTGTAATTGTGAGTGTACCCCTTTAAGAGCAGAGGGGGGCGGTGTCAGGTAAACTAGAAAGTAGAAGTAGGCTGAGCAGCTCGTCGTTCGAGACCGTGTGCTTCCGTGTTGGAAAAAAAGATGTCAGGCTGTGGTGGATCGGTTTTCATGTGCGCTGAGAGTGCACAACAAGTCCGCAATTGCGCAGTGGCGCAGCTTCGAGGGAACATTGGTCAAGACTACACAAAATAAGCGACGTCTTTCAATATCTATATTTCTACTCGTAAAAAATTTTACACGCGTGATAATTCGCGCTCGACTGCAGATTTGCGAGTGCGATTGCGCGCCTGTCAAATCACAGGGACAGAAATATAACGTAAACTAATAAGCTTTAAAGTCAGTTAGTTTAGATTAGCAGCAGTTGTAACGCTTTAATATGTTGATAGTACAAACGAATCTTTAAAGGATTGTTTATAAGCCTGCAGTTGCTTTTACGCGTTATGTGAAATGTACTTGAGAGTTCTCTAAATAAGCTCTTAAATTGTGTGCCGGCGGAGTGCCGATGTGGTCCCAGCGAGTTCGCATGTGGAAGATGGCAAAAAACAAAAGACTTCCCATGTGGTTTCTATTCAAAGTTGCGTCATCTCATGAAAAAAACAAATCGAGTCTGAAGTGAAACAAGACCCAAGTCCTAAAACACGGGAATCTACCTCGATGCGTTCTTTTTGATGTCACTTTCTATAAAGTCCAAATAGTAATGCGAGTGAAATCATTTGCCCCACCTTAATGATCGCCGTGAATTTTGTTTTTGACTCGGGACCTTCTACTCAGGAGGTTCTGCGTTCAAACAGCAACACTGTTTGGGATCTTGTCGGGCGACAAGCCGCAGTAAGGCAATTTCCGTTCCCGGTTCCTTTTCCTGATGTCACCGCTGATCTCTGCCAGATCCTTCTTGAATTTCTCCATGGAAGCTTTGACCGGCTTCTCCAGGAAATGCTCGTCGGGGTACGTTCCCAAGTAGAGCTGGAGGACGAAAAGGAGAGCGCGCGAGTGGGGGCAAGTTTCTCGGATGCCGACGTGTCGGAATAAGTACCTCGTTCTTCTGGTACTGGCTGAGAGCCCAGACGGCCCCCAGGTGCCAGCTGGAGCGCCCTCGATCCGGTAGGCTGGCCATGATCAGGCTCATGTTTGCCAAACCCTTTCGATTGGGAGGGGGCTTCCGCATGGTGGACGGGGCGTTGGGAATCCAGGAATACCAGTCATACTTTGCAATTGGGAACACAAGTTCACACTGGAGCTATTTTGTACTGAAGCGTAAAAAAAAAATGAATTCCCCTAAGAACACAACCACACACGGAGCAAACGCAGGATTCAATTGTAGTATCATATTAATGTGTTGCGGTGCCTTGATGTGGCGTCTGCGCGCTACTTTTACAGCAGATGCACTTTGAAGAACCACTGGCTCTAATACATAAACTCAACGAGTTGATTCTAAATTTTTGGATTTTTTTTTTTTTTTTTTAAAGGAGCACCAGGAAACAAAACACATTTTTTGAACACTTAACCTCAAAAAGTTCCATTGACCCATATGATATGGAGTGTACAAATATTGGCTACATTTAGATCAGCACACAATTTTTTTCAGCAGTTGCACATTTTAGAAACAGTTTTTACAAAACTAGAATTTTTCACTTGCAATTTCTGGCAATAATGTCGATTTTGACGGCTATGTTTCCAGTAAATATTGAGAGGGGTTGCCTGTTGTAAAAACATATTTGCATGACTATAACATAATTTTACAGTTACTACACAGAGCAGAAATAGCAGTAAATATTTTATGAGTATATTATATATATATATATATATATATATATATATATTTATTTATTTATTTAGTTTTATTTTATGTTTAATCTTCAAAAAGAAAAAGGTATTTTGATGGGACCTTAGCTTATTTTTAGTTGCGGAATATGTGTCAAAATTTACGTGACTGCCTACAAGTGCAAGAAAGACCTCGACTATGAAAGTAAATAAGTGCCAACGGGATTTGAATTTGAAATGCCGCAGAAAACAGGATTTGGATTTGAAATGTAAAGTGATCGCATTTTCAATAGTTGCTACGATTCGCTGTCTAAAATTCAACCGGCTACAATTCGCAGTCTAAAATTCACCGTCTGTGCCACCAGGCAGGGTTACTTCAGTTCAGAACCGAACACCCAGCCAATCACAGTTACGCTTTCTTCCCCGCGAAAAGGTTTCTATAGAAACTCTATAGAATTCTATAGAATTTGTACAGAACAACTTGTTCCATAGAACTTTGGCTGTGATTTTCTGTAGAATTTCTACAGAAACTTTGGGTCCTAAAATTCTACAGTTCTTTTGAAATGTTCTTTAGAAATTTTTTTAGCAGGGTCAGTCACGTGACGTCACCTGGCTAAGAAAGCGTAACTGCGATTGGCTGGGTGTTCAGTTCTGACCTGAAGTAACCCTGCCTGGTGGCACAGACGGTGAATTTCAGACAGCGAATTGTAGCCAGTTAATAGTTAACATTGCAAATCTGATCACTTTACATTTCAAATTCGAATCGTGGTGGCGCATGCTTCCACGCTGGACCTTTTTTCATTTGAAATCATTAACGCGTACTGTACCTGTCCAAAGTTGACAGCCGCGTGCTGGGCTGAAGCGGTGAACACGATGACGGTTAAGTATTCGATCAACTCCTCGCGGGATTGAAGCGACCTGGGGAACCCTGCGCGGAAGGAAAGAGTTTGAAGAAAACGTCTCTTATGTACAATTTCCATCAGAAGTACACCATGGGATACCTACCGGAGTGTTTGAAGTCTTTCATCCCGTAGTCGCACACATCTTTAATGAAGGCCTGGATTTCTTCATCTCCCCGCACCTTCTCGTCCCCGCTGTAGTAAATGTTGATCACGTCCGACACAAAGCTGTGAAAAGAAGGTACGAGTCAAGTACGGGGAACTTGTAGGCACACTTTTTTGGCCCCTCCCATCGGTCATCACCTCCTGGTGGCCTCCCACACCTTGTAGCCGTCATCTCTGTAGAAGTAGCAAGGGAGCTCCTGCTCGCTGTCCACACCGCGAGCTTTCATCATGTCGGGGAAGCAGAGGGACCTGAAGGTCAGAGTCTTCATGGTCTTCTGAATCAGCGCCACATGAGCTCCTCCACCTGTTGCATTTGCCTTGACACGGGGGACGGAACACGTCAATCAAATGTGGACTGCAGGATTTCCAATCTTGTCCATAGTCCTGCACTGTATAGAGTCTTCAAAGGTTGGGACTGAACCCTCGAACCGTTGGGAGTCAAAGGAATCTTAAATGTCCCCTCAAATGAGTATGCTCCAAGTCTTCAAAGTCTCAAAGGTCCCTCGCTGACTCTCCAAGTCTTGGTATGTCCTTACATTATTGGAACTTGAGCCTGTTTTTTGCCATTTTTAAGCGCTTGCCCCTGACAGGCCTATAACTCTTACCTTGGAATCGCCCCCCAGACAAGGAGTTTCAGTCTGCCACCGGGTCTTGACATTGTCGGTCTTCAAAGTGTCTGAGCCTGATCTTGCAGTTGAGTCGTCAAGACTTCAAAGGACTTTTCAGTGTCTAAGTGCCCCGTCACTGTCCCAGTAACTCAAAAGGTGTGATCTGGCCCCAAACCTTCTGAACCAGCTCTGCAGTCTTCAAATCCTCAAGGGCCAAGCCTGTACCATCATTCTCAGAGCCTAAGGATGCGCCTCGCACATTTAGAACCTCGCCATGAATGATTACATTAAGTTACTTTAAATTTGGGCCACCACAAGCCTGCTTGAAGTAAACTTCATGACTCGTGCAAACTACATCCAGGCCGGTTTAAGGTAGTCTATCAGCGCTTAACCTCGAGAGAAAAATAACTCACTTTATCAAAGAGACCACGTTCACAGATGAGCTGCTCTCTGGCCTTGGTGTTAATGGCGATGGTGAAACGGACGTGAGGGATGAGTAGCTGTGAAGGAGCGCATCAATTCCCTGTTATGATCAGTCCTCCGTTGGGTTTGATGAGCGGGACTTTTCACCTTAAAGACCGGGTGGACGGCGGGCAGCTGCCTGAACATGGCGACGGCAAACATCTCCGAGATCAGGTGCGTCCTGAGCAGGTGCGTGATCGTCTGGTGGTGCTGGAAGTCGGACGACCGCACCCAGATCTTTGCGAGGAGCCAGTCGTACTCGCCGTCTGTGGGCAGGAAGATGGGGTTGTCCTCGCCTGGAGTCTGACCCAACTGCGAAACAAGCCGAGGAGGGAAAGGATTGTAAAACTGGTGTGAGACTTGCTCGTGATCATTATGATCATACCTGAATGGCTATTGGCAGGATCTCGTTCTGGGTGTTCTTGTACAGAAGGCAGATGGGAGCCGTCATGTATTGCGGGGTGCGGGGGTCCGTACCATTTGCCTTGATGCCATCCAACACTTCATAGTCCACCATGTAGATGTTACCTGCCTGAAACAATAAAAATAAATTATTCTTAACGCCACTCACAAAAACGTTGCGATATTTTGTTGGTAAGACCCAGTTTACAAGTAAAATTTTATTTCATCACTAAAAAAAAAGTTCTCAAAATAAATGTTTTGGCCTAAAACAGGTTTTGATCTTAGGTTTCATTGTAGAATACAGTTGGGTATTTTTTTTTTATTATTATTATTATTCACAAATGTTTGAACCTTGAGAGTGTTTAAATGAGAGAAATGTGAGAAAATGATAATGCCTGTCTGTTTATCAAGTGTGTAGTCTGGGATTTTAGAGACTTTAAACATATATTAAAAATGGAAAAATAAACATCCTGTAAATAAAAAACAAAAAAAACGATGAAAAAAAGACACACTAAATTAAAAAAAAAAAACATCCTGTAAATGCATGAAATATATAATCAACGAAAAAACAAATGGAAAAAAAAATTCCTACTAAAACTTCTATTATACGGTTAAACAAGGGAACATTATTGGATTTTTTTTTTGTATTTTTTTTTTTTTTTTTAGGTAGACTAAAGAGAAGGTTGTTGCAGTAGTCCAGACCCGAGGTATGAAAGTGTGAAAGAGGATCTCTGCAGGTCAAGACGACAGGGATTGACGGACGTGGGAGATGTTTGAGGTAAAAATGAACTCCAGAGTCAGTTTGAAAATCATGCCAAGGGCCACTTATTTTCTATAGCACTTATCCTCAATAGGGGTACGGGGGATCAGCTGGAAAGCGTTGGCTTTACAGTTCTGAGGTCCCGGGTTCGATCCCGGACCTGACTGTGTGGAGTTTGAATGTTCTCCCCGTGCCTGCGTGGGTTTTCTCCGGGGACTCCAGTTTCCTCCCGCATCCCAAAAACATGCAACATTAATTGATCACTCTAAATTTCCCCGTCGATGTGACTGTGAGTGCAGCTGTTTGTCTCGATGTGCCCTGCGATTGGTTGTCAACCAGTTCAGGGTGTACCCTTGACAGCTGGGATAGGCTCCAGCACACCCCGCGACCCTTTAGAGGATAACCGGCTAAGAAAATGGATGGATTATCCTCATTAGGCTCGGGGGATGTGCTTGCACTATCTCAGGTGACTTTGAGCGAGAGCCAAAGTACTCCTGTACTAGTCACCATCCAATGCCAAGCCAAGGATTGGCTGGTGACCAATCCAGGGTGTACCCTGCCCAAAGTCAGCTGGGATCAACTACAGCACACCTACCGCCCTAATGAGAACGTGGATGGATATCAGGAGCTCGATGTAGTTGGCGAAGAACTGGTAGACAGACAGAGGATTATCGGATCAAATGGGCATCAAGTAGAAGATGAAGACAAGAGGTGCAGAGAATTGAACCTTGTGGCACACCTTGGCAGTGGGGGATGCGCATGGATCCTCAGTCAAATTTTCCGTTATCGCATTCGAATGAAATCATCTGCGTCAAAATAAGATGGCAATGACTACGGTCCATCTACCTTAACTTCCTGTTCGAGAGTCAAGTCCCTCTCCAGGCTGCCGGCGACCATCTCATTGGTGACGGGAAACTTGTCCGGAATTTTGCCGATCTTCTGGATGAGGACGGGATTGCAGCCGTTCATGAACTGGTGGCTGAAGATGAGATCCTCTTTCCAGTGTTGCATCACATACTCTGGAGTGAAACGTTGATCAAATTAAGTGAGACATAATCAACGAAATATAAATCTGAGGCCGACCTGAGGCTGTGCTTTTAATCTTCAAAAAGATCTTCTTAAAATCGGCAAAGTCAGTCCAGGACGACTTGAACATGTGCATGAAGTGGTTCAAGAACAGGTTCTGGATCCTGGAAAATTCATGTTCATGATGTATTAGTTGATACAGCTTGATTTGTTTTCATTTAAAAGCTCTGAGTCTTGGAGTTATTACAAGATATTCCAGATCCAGGCCGCTAGACGCAATACATACGCTTTTCTGTAGTTCAGTACGAAATCCACTCCCTTCTCGCTGTCAAACTGGATGTCCCGAGGTAAATCTTGGTGTCTTTTTGCATCGATGCTCATAGGAAATCCTGGCTGCCACTGCATCCATCTGCAAGGTACAACATTTCTGTAAACAAACAGGAGGGTCCCTAATGGACTGCAAGGTCAGAGGACGCACACCTGTAGGCTTTCCGTCTCATTTCCAGTTCCTTTTGTCTGTGCTCCTTGACCAGGGTGGTCTCATCATCCTGAGGCAGGTGAGCTAAGAAACCAGAGCGAGCCCATGTGGTCAAATGAAATGAGTGCGGCAAACCCGTTTGCAAGTTTGCGACCCGTACCTCGCCCGTCTCTCAGCACCACTTCCTTGTCACCCACCAGCCAACGATAGCACGGGAACTCCACGCCGTCTCCCCCCGGCGTCCTCACCGAGACGTACCTGCAGTACCAGTCGTCCTGCGTCAAATGCTTTTTCTTCTCCAGCTTCACCAACGTAATTTCGCCCAGATTCTCCTGCGTCCCCACCGGGTAGGAATCCACCTGCGAGTGAGGAGCGCTTTGAATAAATAACGGAGTGATCGTAATGGTGTAATTTCTGTAAATATTGTCATATTCACGTGTTGGATGTGTCTTTATGGGGTGTGGTCGACCAAGTGACGTCAGGACCAACCACCGTGTACAGTACTGTGGATTTATTTTATACTGTAAAGGACAATAGTGCACAAAAAAATGCCAGTCCTAAATAAGCCAGAACTTGTCCGGGAAGGAAATACTCTTCAACGCTGCTTTGAGGTCCTTTCCCTCTGGGCTGGGATTCAAGACTACCCTTACACAGGAAGAACAAATAGGGCCAGAGACTCGTTTGCCCCCCCCCATGATAAAATGACTGAAATTTAGAGGACGACAGTAAAAACACCGCAACTGAAAACAAAATACTAAATACAACTTAATATTGTCTGTTACAATGTAACTACATATTTCACAGGGTTGACATTTTTGGGAACAAAGTCACGCAAGCGAGGCTTGAACTTGCGTTTTCAGGAATCAAGCATCAGAGGGTGATGGCGAGACGCGCCCACATTCCTCCTTCAGGCGATTCTTTGGAAAGAAACCTGACGCCTGCTGGTTTCCGCTTTGCGGGGGCAAAACGTTTGTTTTCCTTGCAACAAATGTGGTTTATCCACATCAAAGGACTTTTGAAAACATTACCCCCAAAATGATTACGATCAAAAATTTTTGTTTGTTTTGGGTGTGGACGCACGATGTGTATCAAAAACCTCACTTACCGAGCCCCTCTCAAAGTCATCGTGCTGAGGTTTGTCCAGCCTAATCTTCCGGCTGCACCCCTCGGATCCCACCAGCGTTACGAAGATGTAATTATCGGTCCCCGACCGGCCTTGCGTTCCCGTGGCGACGCTGACCACGTACGTGCACGGCATGGCTGTCGCGCCGGATGGAAACGCTCAGAAGTGTGAGTCTCTGCGATAAGAAGTGAGCAGAAGAGGGAGTTGCGCTGTATTTATAGTCCACGACCTAGTCCCTCCTTGCAGAACCCGGTAAGCACCAGGAGGACCGTTGTCGTCGTTCAAAAGACAAGAACTAATTTAGTTGCCTCGTTTTTTTAATGACACAAGACAAAAAGTGTCAGGTCTTGCTAATTGCATGCTGTCAGCTTAGGTCCTTGGTGCATCCCTGACTCAATGGGTGTAGTATTGCCTTCCCAGTCCACTTTTTCACCAAAATCCAGTCCTGTCCAGAGCAGGCTTGCCCCACTCTGTCTAATCCCTTCCCGTCCTCGCACAACTTGTCCAGTTCCAGACAATTCTACCACCCTGTCTTATTTTTTCCTTTTTGTCTATCTCCTCTCAAACCTCAGCCATCCCGACTGTATTTCCAGTAAATTTCCATCTCACTACGGATAACAGAAGGGAATTTATCAAAATTTACTGTTGCAGCACGATAAGACACACTAATCCGCCAGACCGCACGGCTACTTAGCCGAAATAGACATGTTAAGGCCTGTTTGGCACGAGGAAAATAAAAACCAAATTCTTGTTGAAATGTGTATCATCCCAAATGATGTCAATGGGGATCAATGGCGCCACCTAGTGTCCATTTGCAGCTGAATCAATAGAAAGCAACTACAGTACCTCCAGACGACCAGCCAACACCAAATCCTATACAGCAGTTAGTCTCACAAACTTTTATTCTAGATCCCACTTAAATCAATAATTAGCTCCCAAATGACAAAAATTGGAATCCCCATCAAAATGTCATAGCGTAGGACACTGAAGTGTTCATCAAAATATATATATATATATTTTTGTGTGTGTACCACTGAACAGGGATGAGAAAGACCAATTTGGAAAATGTCTGCCTTCGGGGTGGGGCTTCAAATGGGTGTGCGCCCCCCCCCCTTTTGGGCATGAATTTTTTTTTATAAAACACACGTTTAAATGCTCTGGTTACTTCTAACAGTGTAAATACAGGGCAATCATAATATTTTTAAAAACTTGAAATATGAGACCTAACAACCAAAATCATTTTGCCAGACTTCAGACATAAAAAAAATGTTGACTGAGTGAAATTTACATCAAATGGGCTACTGCGCTTACAAGTTATACATCAGAAATAAGCACACAAGTAATTTGTTTGTGTATATATATATATATATATATACATAAATGAGAGATCATGAAACAATAAAAGTGAGCGATAAAACGCGTGATCTACAGGGCCAGTGCTACAGATAGGCCAACAGTTGTCAATTTTTATATTTGAAAAATTTACGTCCAACTTACCTGGTTTGGATATGCTCCTGCATAATTTTTTGCTCCTCGACTTCCATAATTGATCATATCGGAACACATAGCGCACAGCACTTTGCCGGGAACGTTTGATACCGTTTTTGTACCTATCTGCACGGTTACACTTTTTTTCAAGCCACGCACCGCCTGAAACATTTTTTTTTTTATCAATTTCCCCGGCACGATCTTCATCTTTTCACACCAAGACTTTCCCCATACTGGCAAACGTGCAGACTGCTCGATACCATATGCAGACATACACAATAACAGAAATACCGCCAAAATGCTGCCGGAAATCGGAATGTTGCCGTTATTATAAACGCCAAATTTAATGCCGTAAACAGATCGCAATGCCGTTTTCCCGCTATCACACCTGTGACTAATTTTACAAGCGTTGCTGATAGATGCTGGCGGCCGGTCTCGATCACAGCCTCGCCCCGCGTCGAGCCGTACCCCCACCGGATTTACACGTCTCAAAAAAATGACAATTTCAGCTGAAAAAACTCGGAATTCCACAAATCCGCGCAAAATTCCCATCCCTGCACTGTACCATTCAGCTCCAAAAGTTGAACAATAAAATTGCACATTTGCGTACACTTTGAACATTTAATTAAATGATTCCTCATGTGGGTGGCACGGTCTAAAAGTGGTTAGCACATCTGGCTCACATTTCTGAGGATGGAGGTTCAAATCCCGGCCTTTTCGCGTAGTACTCCGGTTTCCTCCCACATCCCAATAAACATGCATGTTTTTTTTTATTTGATGTGACCTGCGATTGGCTGGCAATCAGTTCTTGGTGTACCCGCTTCTTGTCATAAAATTGCTCCAGCAGAGGGCGCTCACTTACCACGCTGAGAATCACTACACTTGTATGTCCATAAGTGAATTGACCCCTCCGTACAGGGCACTTAACCACGCCTCCTGAAGTGACGTCACCCCACGTGTCCTAACCTCAGACAAAAATGGCGGCACAGGAAGAAAAGACTAGAGCGAAATTGTCCGATTTACCAGCTGATTTCTCACTCGCATTCTTAGCGAATAGTGAAATATCGTCGAAAAGCCGACAGCGGGGCTTCAAGTATTTCAGCGAGGGGTATTTCAATGGTATTTCCATGCATATCGACGGAGAAACCATCGATATTAGCGCGAGATCTTTCCGGAGTCAGAGGAAGACCGAGAAGCCACATAATATAATATAGTATAACCCAAAGACGAATTCGTCATTGACACTTTCCTATTTTCGTGTTACCTATCACACTTGTGTGCAGAATCTGTATAGCCGTTTGTGAACCGCCGTATGAAGGAAAAGAAGAAGGCGAGGCTTGATTTACGAGTCGTTTCTCTCGTTTTCTTTGTGCAACGTCACGCGCTCCCCTCAATAATTATTCTTAAATTAGTGCCGAACCTACGTAAGTCCCGACCGAGTACGACAATCACTACTTTAGTGTCCTCACACATCCTTCCTTCAGTCTTGGTGTCTCGGTGCACGTCGAAGGCTTTTGGGACTCGCTAGTCCGGTTTAGCTTAGCTCGGTAGCCGCCGAACAGAGACACGTTTGTGCAGTCAGATCATCACAAAATATCGCTCAACACAGATCAAGTGTGTCAATCATTCACACGTAGCTATGTTATGCAAGCGAAGAACTGCTAATTCATTTATATGAGACATGTATTGAAAATCAAATATAGGGCTTACCTTCGAGCAAACATATCTGTTCCGGTAGATATTAGATGGATTTAGTTGATGATGCGGTCTTCCACAAAGTTTGATCCATCGAAGGCATTTTTCGTACTCGGTCTTCTGTTCCGGTTGATATTAGATGGATTCAATTGATGAGGCCGTCTTCCACAAAGTTTGATCCATCGAAGACATTTTTCGTACTGGGTCTTCGGTTTTGGAAAGGGTACGAATTGAACTCCACCAAATAGCCTTTCAGGATACCTGTCGTCACTAATACAGAGTCCGTGACTACACCTCTTAACCATATCTATTGTTAAAGAACTTAAAAACGCGATAAAACGCTAACAAAAGCTATACTGGACCATGCAACGTTGTCTGAGGGAACGGCGGATGCAAAAAAAGAGGCGTGGTTTATGCAGGTCAGCGACGCGGATGACGCAATTTCTACGGAGGGGTCAATTAGTCCAAAGACATGCTAAGTTTTTTTTATTGTCTGCTTCTGTGAAAATACGACGCACCGCGTGAGCAAACGTTTGTACACAAAATTAATGAGCGCGTATCCCTCAAACAGCGACACTATTGGGTATCTTGTCGGGGGACATGTTGTCGTAGGGCAGTTTCTTGCCCTGGTTCCTCGTCTTGATGGCGCTGCTGATCTCCGCCAGGCTCTTCCTGAATTTCTCCATCGCCGCCTTCACTGGCTTCTCGGTGAAGTGCTCGTCGGGGTACATGCCCAAGTAGAGCTGTGGAGGGGGGGACAGTTATTGTTCTTTGGGGGGGTGTAGTTCCTGCTTTATTAAATAAAAATGGGATAAAACAATGGCGCATAAATGGGGTGTGTATACAAAGTATTATTTGAACTGCCGCCGTGAAAGATGCCTTTTACTGGATGGTTATTGTTCTTTTTTTTTTTTGCAAAAAATATTCATCTTATCTGAATCTGCTGGGTATTATTTCAGTCAAGACTGAGCATTGGGAAAATTCAGGCAATTTCCAGGCTCCCCGGCATTTTTAAGGGGCCCCCAAACATCTCACAAAAACTGAACAATAAAGAGTTATTTATGATTATTATGATCGTTTTTGCTCTTTTTTAACACTTAAAAATCATGATGATCATTTAGACTGCCCCACTAGTACTACTCCGTCTTCCTGCCGGGGGTGCACGGACTTGTAGCAAAACTAGTTGGCGCGGTTGTAAGGATGGGGAAGTTCCCCCGGTGGGGTGGCGAAGAGGAAGAGGTGAGAGGAAAAAGTTTTTCGTTGAAACTACCCAAAAATTTCAACCTTTTTCCACGCGAGCGACAACGGTCGCAGTAGCGCTGCTGTCAGTGTCGGCTGAGAAGGATGCAGTACATATGGAGAGGAGGGTGACAAATTGACCCTTTCTAAGCGGATGATAAGCAGTAATGTTCAAAATATTTGCAGTGCACAGACGTGGGAGGCCCCGTGAGTCGCTTTGTCTTCAGCCCCCAAATAACTACCATAATTTCCGGCCTATAAGCCACGACTTTTTTCACACGTTTTCAACCCTGCTGTTTATGCGGCGATGCGGCTAATTTGTGCATTTTTTCTAATGGCCCCAAGAGAGCACTCGAGCAGAAAAGGTAAGCGTGAGACCAGTGGAATATATGTGCTGAGGAAGTGACTTTTACTGGTATGTTTTATGTTTCTGCCGCGTCTCCGCGATTTAGTTTTTTTTTTTTTTTTTATTTTATACCGGTTCTGTTCGTGCTGTACTATTGTGTCGCTATTGTGTAGCTGCCTTGGCTGTTTGTTTCCTATTTTTTAACCAGCCCTGTTCGTGCTACCGTGTTGTTACTACGTTAAGTTAATCTAAGGTTTTAAAACTTTGAAAACTCTTTCTGTGTACCGTCTTTGTTTGTAAATATTTTGCGATTCAATGTGGGCACTTGCGGCTTTTACACAGGTGCGGCTTATGTATGTACCAAATAGTATTTCCCTTACAAATGTAGTGGGTGAGGCTTATAAGCAGGTGCGCTCTGTAGGTCGGAAATTATGGTACCTCATTTTCCTGGTACTGGCTGAGGGCCCAGACGGCTCCCAGGTGCCAGCTGGAGCGTCCTCGGTCCGGGAGGCTGTCGATGATCAGGTTCACGTTGGCCAAACCCTTCTCCTTAGGGGGGGGCTTTCGCATGGTGGACGGAGCGTTGGGAATCCAGGAACACCAGTCGTACTTAATCACGTAACAATGAAGTGAATGTTTGGTTAAAAAGAGCACACACTGGAAAGGATACAAAAATATGTATGATTTTTTTTTTTTTAAATAATAACTTATTCAGTATTATTATTAGTACCATAATTTCCGGCCTACAAGCTGCAACTTTTTTCACACGCTTTCAACCCTGGTGTTTATGCGCTGAAGCGGCTAATTTGTGCTTTTTTTTCCTAACGACCCGAAGGGGGCACTCGAGCGGAAAAGGTAAGAATGAGACCAGTGGAATACATGTGCCGAGGAAGTGACTTTTACCGGTCCTGTTAGCGCTGCGCTAACTTTAGCGCTGTGCTAACATTACCGCTGTGCTAGCAATAGGGCTGTGCTAGAGTTAGCGCTGTGCTCGGGTTAGCACTGTGGTAGCGTTAGCGCTGGGCTAGCATCTTGCTGCTGTGTTACTGTCATGTCTCAGTCATATTTACCGGTAAGTTTTATTTTAACCGTTTTATGAAAACCGGCCCTGTTAGCATTAGCACGGCGCTAGCGTTTTACAGAATTTTACAGAAAATAAGGCTTTCATCAATCAATATATTTGTGATTAAATTGTCCAATATTTCACAATATTATAGTTGTTAAAGACTACAATAATAAATGATAATGTTCCCTATCATGGAAGATAAAACATTTGTCAAATGATGCACATTCTGGTTGAATCACATTAGATAGTAATAATTATAAATAAAAAGTCAGCTTTGCGCTTTCATGTTGTGTAACATTTCATTGGTAAGACAAAGTTGTTCCGGTTGTGTAGACGACAGATAAAACTTGCTAAATTCAACACTGGTGTAAAACGGATGTGATGAACAGAAAAGGTTTTTTTTTTTTTTTTTTTTTTTTTCGGGGGCGGGAGGGGGGGTATTGCCGTCATCACGTACTTGTCCAAAGTTGACGGCTGCGTGTTGCGCCGATGCCGTGAACACGATGACGGTCAAGTACTCGATCAGCTCTTCGCGGGATTTCAGCGCCTTGGGAAACTCTGCCAAGGATTGACAAACACGCACATTAGCGACGTAAGCTTGCGTAAAGCGACCGGATGCCGTGGCCAAATGCAGGAAAAGGCCCGTTTCCTAACATCTGACCCGCTTTTGTTGCCAATGTGTGCCTTTCACCTCGAGATTTGATTCGGCTTCACTTACCGCAGGAATCAAAGTCTTGCATGCCACAGGTGCGCACGTCTTTGACGAACGCCTGGATTTCCACATCTCCCTGGACCTTTTCGTTGCTTGTGTAGTAAATAGAGACCACGTCGGAAATAAAGCTGCAAAAAAAAAAAGACGGAACAGATCCACTATGGAGGAGAATAAACACAGTGGATGGAAAAAGTCTACACACCCCTGTTCAAATGGAAGATTTATCCAATAAAAAAAAAAAAAAAAAACATGATCATGATAATTTCATCCCCCCACACCCATAAACTGTTTGGGGGAAAAAAATTGAGTGGGTAGGTAAAAAATAATTGCGATAATGTGGTCGGGCAAGCCTGCACACTCACTTTAACTGCCAATGTGGGCGTGTTCAAAATGAATCAATCATATGCCAGTCTGAGCGCTCCCGGTGCTGCAAAGTCTCTTTGTGAGTAACGCACATGCGCGTAAATTTTGTAAACGTCCGGCCAGTCTGAAACATCCCCATCCATGCTTCAACATGGGCCATTCGACAACGTGTCGCCGAGCGTTCACGTTTGCTATGGACGTCTCAGAAAGACGAACACGGCGAACGTACGTGTATATCTTTTTTAATCAACTTTCGTTTTAAGGTTAGGTTATAACATATGTTAGCTCCCTCTAGGTAGAAGAAGGGGAACTATGAGACCGGGAGATTTCCCAGTAAGCCTCTATTACGTACCCAGAGTTCCCCTGTTAGGAACGCATGCGCATTCCTCACAAGGAGACTTTTCAGCACGGGGGAGCGCTCAGACCGTCAATGCCATTATTTCACATGTCAAAAAAAATAAAACTCTGATTTTCTAGTAGTTTTTTTCAGTCACAATTACTTAGCAACAGCTATTTAGTCAGAAATTGAGAGTGTGGCCGTGTCACTGAGCCTCTGATAAGCACCAAATAAAGTTAGAAGTACGTAGTAGCCGATTTTGTGCTAACGTTGACTGGGATTTGAAACCGTTTGATTCCCTCCACCACACGGCAAACTTCCTACTGAAGCAAAACAGCCCCTACGTCTGGTACTGTGGTGTTCTTTGGAATTATAGCCCCCCCCAAAAAAAAATCAGTTTCATCGGACCATAACGCAGTTTCCCAGATGTGTTTTGGAGATCTGTTTTTGTTTTTAATAAATCCCTTAAATGTTCTATAAAATTGTGTTCAATTTCCTAATGTATTCAGAAGAGTCATTTTTTTTTATTTCACACTGTTTTCCGCTGTCTTCACTGCTTCCAATGCATGTATATACAAGTAGCTTTTTTATCCCCCCTTCAATCAGATATAGATCTGTTATGCAATGTCTCCAATATCATTTTTAACCTACCCAGCGCATGAAATAAGCGCTGTCCTGTTAACTCCATAAGCGTTTTTCCAGGGCAAAACTCGCCACGTCACTTCAAGGCAAAACCAATATGGAGTGACATTTGATTGAAAGTCAAAACTCAGTCCAGTCCTCACCTCTTGGTGGCCTCCCACACCTTGTAGCCATCATCTCTGTAGAAGTAGGTGGGCAGGTCCTGCGCGCTGTCCACTCCCCGAGCTTTGATCATGTCGGGGAAGCAGAGAGACCTGAAGGTCAGGGCTTTCGTGGCCTTCCGAACCAGCTGCACGTGACCACCTCCGCCCGTGGCGTTTGCCTTCAAGGCCAGAGGAAACACACGCACTTGTTCTTTAAGACCGGCAACCTTTTTGACGACACTGAGGATTTCAGCATCATGTCAAAACTCTTACAGACCGGCAATGGCGCAGAATTGACAACAACAGGACACCTCAAAGTTTTTGCCTTTTCTGGGAAATGATCGTATAGTTATTGTATGTATTGTAATAAACAGCGCCATAAGGCCAGGAATCTAAAGCAATCAATTGAAACCCAGTCAATACGAAGGTTAGCTTAACGTGCCACTGTCATGAAATGCATGATTTTTAGTATGTTATTAATGAAAAAAAGGCAGCCGACATGGACCCATGTGTTTTTTCACCACAAAACATGATTTTGACGTATACAGCTTTTTGTAACTCCCGCCATAAAAATCCTCTCGAGGGATCTAAATATGGCTCCAAACAATAGGGTAATATTGCTCCGGACACTTCACTCGGTTGTGAGATGTTTTCTTCGAAACGAGCTTCCGTGTCTGAAGGGGCATGTCCTAACGTAGGGGCCACAGTGTGTTTTCAATGGCGAGTGTCCGGGTGTGATGTCACGGGCAGGAGACGCAGCCAATATGGCGACCACTTGCATGTCGAATGAGACTTCCGCAACTTAGCGCATGGATGACGCGCTCTCCGCTCATATTTATTTTTTTCTTGTAGACATTGAAGTGAATAATCTTATATATGTATTTTTCATTTCAATATCTATTTTAGAATGTCTATAGGGAAGACACTAGACCTTTAACGTGCCTTCTTGCGCTGCAAAATAATACCACTACACTTGTAGCAAATAATTGGTGTTGACTAAATACCGCACTGAAGGGCAGTGCTGCTTCCTCTTGTGACGGTTCAAGTCCCTTGTGGAAAATCTCTAGTTTCTTCTGTCAAAAATTGTCCTTCACACCAGCTGCATACCTATAGAAGTAGATTAGTGCCACCAGGATTTGAATTTGAAATGTAAAGTGATCACATTTTCAATAGTTGTATTTCAGTGTAACTTTTCAATGTTAACAATTCAACTGGCTACAATTCGCTGTCTGAAATTCACCGTCTGGGCCACCAGGCAGGGCTACTTCAGGTCAGAACCGAACAGCCAGCCGATCCAGTTTCGCTTTCTTAGTATGTGATGTCACGTGACTAAGAAAGGGTAACTGCGATTGGCTGGGGGTTGGGCCTGGTGGCACAGACGGTGAATTTTAGACAGCGAATTGTAGCCGGTTGAATTTTAGACAGCAAATTGTAGCAACTACTGAAAATGTGATCACGTTACATTTCAAATTCAATTCCCAGTGGCACTAATCCAGTGTGCCAGGGCACATTAGAGTGCTGTGAGTGCTCTTCAGGTGTGCCGTGGGAAGTTATCCAATATTGTGTAATTGCTAAAAATAAACCATTTATTCCAAGAAATAATGTATCTTTATTCATCGATTTATGCCAGTGAGGCACAATGACAGACAGAACAAAAAAATCCTCTTCTATTAGATGGCAGGAATTACATACAGTAATTAATTGATCCATTTTTGGTGACATTTACTTTTGTTGGTGTGCCGTGCGATTTTTCAATTGTAAAATATGTGCCTTGGCTCTGTAAAGGTTGGAAATCACTGCACTAATCGACTTCCATATATACATGCGTGAGGTCTTCTGCAGGCGCAAAAACGAGGCGGGTTGAGGAGGGTCTTCCACACACTACGCTTACCTTGTCAAAGATTCCACACTCGCAGATGAGCTGCTCTCTGGCCTTGGTGTTGATGGCGATGGTGAAACGGACGTGTGGAATGAGGAGCTGCGAAGGAGCCCATCGGTGACCCGTTTAGACACCGTCGAGCTTAGCAATAAATTCGTGAGCGAGGGTCTGACCTTGTATACCGGGTGGACGGCGGGTAGCTGCCTGAACATGGCGACACCAAACATCTCCGAGATCAGGTGCGTCCTGAGCAGGTGCGTGACCGTCTGGTGGTGCTGGAAGTCGGCCGATCGCACCCAAATCTTCGCCAGGAGCCAGTCGTACTCGCCGTCCGTGGGCAGGAAGATGGGGTTGTCCTCGCCAGGAGTCTGACCCAACTGGGAGACATGCCGAGGAAGCAAAAGCAGCAAAGACCGGTGATATTTTTCAAAGCAGGCTCAAGAAGCACAAATTAAGGCTGGTTTTTTTAACTGATTACGACTCGCTTGTTAATATCTAATTAATGTAAATATTTACTTGTAATTTTATATAGGATTGTGTTTACTTTTAGGTTAGCAAAGTTTTATCGTTCACTTCTTATCGGTCAGTAACTTTTATTTCTTGTACATTTTTTCAAAATAATTGTTAGAGTTATGTTGAATTGCTATTTATTTATGCACTTCTGTGTCTTATGTTGTAGTCCTGCTTGATTCTTCTTTTGGTTTTAATGTTCCAGTGTTTCCTCACTGGGGTTGGAGTCAGCCCGCAGCTTTATCTTTTGGCACCGTTTCACTCCACTCGGCTCAGTCATGTCTTGATTTGTTATCCATTCAATCTTTTTTTTGTTTCCGTCTACTTGGACTCAAGGATCTTGAGTGTCGCAAGGCAGGGTTCATACACTTCCAGAGAATCAAAATTCCAAGAATTTTCCATGACTTTGCAAGTATGAAATACAAAATTCCATGACTAATATTGGATTGACCGATTGTGGTAGACAGCAATATTTTAGCTATATGGTCGTATGTTTTCACTTAATAGTAAGTGCCAAAGCTTATCAATGTAGTAGGCGCATTATAATGACTGTGAAATTTATGTTTAATAAAAATATAAATGATAATCACATGTTGAACATATTTTTTCATCTAAAGTTAATGTTATGTTGCCTATATTTAAAATATAGAATCAGCTATTTATGCACTGTATATTCTGCGCTTTCATCCTCGATCAGGCTGTGCCAAGGTGGAATATTTTTTATTTAAGGACTTTCCAAGACCTAGAAAAGGCAACGTTTCTTTCCATGATATTCCAGAAATTCCCGTACCCATACGAATCCCGGCAAGGGCTCCGAGACTGCGTTTCACGCTTGTGTCTTGCACCATTTGCCCCCTGAAGCACTTTGCGTCACTTTTCAAGTATGCAAGGTGCGACACAACCAAAGGTTTGCTTCACCGACGTTTGAAAAGTACTCACATGCCGTACTTAAGTAGAAGTAGAGCGTTAAAAAAAAAAAAAAAACAACTGATTTCCGATATTGCACATTCAATTCATACTTTTTATACTGTATGTAGCATATTGAGTTAATTCTACATGGATATTATTTGCACTGGCTTTGTAGCATTCTGGGCCCTTGTGTACCGTAACGTCAATCATGTATGTGAGAGAAAAAGAGAGAGAGAGAAAGAGAGAGAAAGAAAGAGAGAGAGAGAGAGAGAAGAGAGAGAGAGAGAGAAAGAGAGAGAGACTGCTTTCTTATACTCACACTAAAATAAAAGATTAGATGAGGTTCTACAGTAATTAAAATAGAATTACTTTCTCACCCCTGTAGGCAAGGAGGGAAACTATTGTTCATGGCTCATACCGCTGTACCTGTATGGCTATAGGCAGAATCTTGTTGCGCGTGTTCTTGTACAGAAGACAGATGGGAGCCGCCAAGTACTGCAGGGTGCACGGATCTGTACAGTTTGGTTTAATGCCGTCCAACACTTCGTAGTCCACCGCGTAGATGTTACCTGCCTGGAAGCAGAACATTGCATGATGAAAAGAAAATGACTTAAAAAAAAAAAAAAAAAAAAAAAATCAGGACATTGTTGGCACTAAAGTGATCTGCAGCCGTAATTTCCGGCCTATGAGCCGCACATTTTTTCCACACACTTTCAACCCTGCGGCTTATGCGGCGATGCGGCTAATTTGTGCATTTTTTCTGACGGCCGCACTCGAGCGGAAAAGGTAAGAGTGAGACGGTGGAATCAAAGTGGCGAGGAAGGGACTTTTACCGGTATATATATATTTTTTTTTTGACCGGCCCTGTTAGCGATGCGCTAGCGTTAGCGCTGTGGTAGTGTCTTGCTGCTGTGTTACTCCTGTGTCTCAGTGATTTTTACAGGTATATTTTTTTTAAAAACTGGCCGTTAGCTCGGAGCTCGTGTTGCTGCCGTGTTACTGCCGTGTCTCAGCTATTTAGGTATGTTTTTTTTTTAAACCGGCCCTGTTAGTGCTGTGCTACGGTGTTTCTCCTGTGTCGCTACCATGGCAGTTTTTTTTTTTTTAACAGCCTTGTTTGTGCTACCGTGTTGTTGCTATGTTAAGCTAAGCTAAGGTATTAACACTTTCAAAACTTTGAACTTGAACCAAAACTTGAACCTTGTACCGTCTTTCTTTGTAAAATCTCGTGTTTCAATGAGGGCACTTGCAGCTTTTACACAGGTGGGGATTATGTATTTACCAAATAGTATTTCCTTTACAAATGTACTGGGTGAGGCTTATAAACAGGTACGCTCTGTAGCCCAGAGATGACCGTAAATGCTCAGCAGAGATTTTTTTTTTGGTCTACCTTAACTTCCTCCTCCAGAGTCAACGCTCTCTCCAGACTGACAGCGACCATCTCATTGGTGACGGGAAACTTGTCGGGAAGTTTGGTGAGCTTTTGGATGACGACAGGATTGCAGCCGTTCAGGAATTGGTACCCGAACATGAAATCTTCTTTCCAGTGTTGCATCACGTACTCTGAAGTGTAAGCGTTTATACAACATGTGACCGATTCAAAGGAGCTCAATGAAAGGACCGGTTTGAGGCTGACCTGAGATTGTGTTTTTGATTCTCCAAAAGATCCTCTCAAAATCGTCAAAGTCGCTCCAGGACGACTGGAACATGTGCATGAGGTGGTTCACAAAAAGGTTCTCGATTCTGGAAATTCAAGTTTTGCATCAATTCACTGTGTGCAACACAAGCTGAGACAATTGACCCCTCCGTAGAAATTGCGTCATCCGCGTCGCTGACCAATCAGAGGCCAGAGATCTGCATAAACCACGCCCCTTTTTTTGCACCCGCCGTTCCCTCAGACAACGTTGCATGGTCCAGTATAGCTTTTGTTAGCGTTTTATCGCGTATTTGGGTTCTTTATCAATAGATATGGTTAAGAGGTGTAGTCACGGACTTTGTAATGGAGACGACAGGTATCCTGAAAGGCTAGTTGGTGGAGTTCAATTCGTACCCTTTCCAAATTCGAAGACCCAGTACGAAAAATGTCTTGGATGGATCAAACTTTGTGGAAGACGGCATCATCAACTGAATCCATCTAAAATCAACCGGAACAGAAGACAGAGTACGAAAAATGTCTTTGATGGATAAAACTTTGAGGAAGACCGCATGATCAACTAAATCCATCGACCGGAACAGATATGTTTGCTCGAAGGTAAGCCCTATATTTGATTTTCAATACATGTCTCATATAAATGAATTAGCAGTTCTTCGCTTGCATAACATAGCTACGTGTGAATGATTGACACACTTGATCTGTCTTGAGCGATATTTTGCGATGATCTGACTGCACAAACGTGTCGCTTTGTTGGCGGTGAGCTGAGCTAAGCTAAACTGGACTAGCAGTCCTAAAAACCTTCGACGTGCACCGAGACACCAAGACTAAAGGAAGGATGTTTGAGGACACTAAAGTAGTGATTGTCGTACTCGGTCGGGACTTACGTAGGTTCGGCACTAATTCAAGAATAATTATTGAGGGGAGCGCGTGACGTTACACAAAGAAAACGAGAGAAACAACTCGTAAATCAAGCCTCGCCTTCTTCTTTTCCTTCATACGGCGGTTCACAAACGGCTGTACAGATTCTGCACACAAGTGTGATAGGTAACACGAAAATAGGAAAGTGTCAATGACGAATTCGTCTTTGGGTTATACTATATTATATTATGTGGCTTCTCGGTCTTCCTCTGACTCCGGAAAGATCTCGCGCTAATATCGATGGTTTCTCCGTCGATATGCATGGAAATACCTTTGAAATACCCCTCGCTGAAATACTTGAAGCCCCGCTGTCTGCTTTTCGACGATATTTCACCATTCGCTAAGAATGCGAGTGAGAAATCAGCTGGTAAATCGGACAATTTCGCTCTAGTCTTTTCTTCGCCGCCCTTTTTGCTAATTGTTTGTCTGAGGTTAGCACACGTGGGGTGACGTAACTTCAGGAGGCGTGGTTAAGTGCCCTGTACGGAGGGGTCAATTCACTGTGTGTAACACAAGCTGAGACAATTGTGGGCGGTATTTTTTTTTTTTTTCACGAAAGATACACAATGATATACTTTTCCCCAAGTGACTTCAATCACACTATACTGGTTTTCTCGTAGGGTGGGGTCCGTTTTACAAATGAGTAAGTGGAGGCAATACATACGCTTTGCTGTAATTCAGTACGAAATCCACTCCTTTCTCACTGTCAAACTGGATGTCTCGGGGCAAATCCTGGTGTCTCTTGGCATCGATGCTCATCGGAAAGCCTTGCTGCCACTCCATCCATCTACAAGTGGTAACATGACAATGTTCCCCCAAAAGTTGTGAATTTGAATGCAAGTTTTGAAAATCAGGAAATAGGTTTGAGGGTGAATTCTCCCTAGGGAAACGTTTTTTGTTTTTTTTTTCAATTGAAAATCTAGTCAAATTAGAGTAAAACAGCATAATTCCTCAACACATCACCTCGACCACTTTGTTTTTCTCTGGTACATGATATACTCCTCCCCCGATTGGCAGACAGGTTTCAGCTAAAAATATCCGGAAATTCCAGGGCGTTCAAGTTGAGATAAGAACAGCTATGTAACTTAGTAGAACACTTCCCAAAGATGGCAACCACATAACGTTGCTACGACAAGGTAGGGTTATTGGTGCCCCGTCACCGACTTGACGGTCACATGACGCATACCTGTAGGCTTTCTGCCTCATTTCCAGCTCGTTTTTTCTGTGTTGCTTGACCAGGGTTGTCTTATCATCCTGAGGCAGGTGACCTAACAAACCAAAGAGATAATGTGTGAGCGTATGAAATGAGTGTACCTGACCCTCGGTTTGTCACTCTACCTTGCCCATCTCGCAGCACCACTTCCTTGTCACCGACCAGCCAGCGGTAGCATGGAAACTCCACATTGTCACCATCCGGGGTCTTTATGGAGATGTACCTACAGTACCAGTCGTCCTGAACCCAGTATTTCCTTTTCTCCAGCTTCACCAACACAATCTCACCCAGGTTCTCGTCTACCTTCACCAAGTAGGAATCCACCTGCGAGCAAATCAATTTTATGGTTTGGGAAAAAACAAAACATATCGCCACTTGTTGCGTCATCTGTTCTCGAAGGTGAGTGTTTTACATGTAAAGTCAAGAAGATGGTTCTTCAAGAATTGCCACCGTACTGTGGTTAAAGGGAGTCAAAGGGTTAAAATGGTCGTAAAGTGAGGGTCTAGGCCCAGAGCCATTCCAAATGGCTGGTAACTTTGTCCCAAGAGTGCAAGCGTCTGCATGACAGGCTTTCCACATGGTTTGATTGGACACAGCCCAGTAAAACTGATGCTGAACAGCAGACGTAAGGGTTTGATGCCTTTCCAAAGGGGTTCTGTGTCTATTAGGGTCTGGTGATTGCGAAACATTACTTTTCTACCAGGTAAAACCAATGGACGAGCTATTGGTGGATGACACACACAATTACTATAGTTTTCTTTTTTATAAATGCTTTTCTTGTGAAAATGGGAGGTGTGGTGTGGAGATGGCTTCGACAGGTGGACATTCAGTTGTTCTTGGTTCACTTAAGAACGCCTCACATCAAAAACAATTGATTGACTTTGTAGTCAAGCCATTTTGGCGCTTGGCCAAGAGGAGGAACAGCTATTGTTGAACACTCACTACATTAACAGAGATGATTTACCCACATCCTGAGAGAGGCGGGGTCAATCCACATACAAAGCATTGATTGTAAAAGAAGCAGATCTGAGAAAATCTGCCGCATTTGGGGGTCATAGACCAAAATCCCACGTCTGAGAGGTCGAATGTGACGCTGCCCTTCTCATATTCCTTGTGTTGTCTTCTTCAAACTTCACTCATTCCCACTTTTTTCCAGGCACACCAGATTTATGATACTGTACTCCATGAACCATGTCCCCCTCTGTCTATACTTCACTCTGTCCTACCTTAACTTTGGCTAACACTTGTCCCATGACCTCTAATAAACTGGTCCATATTCCATTTTATCCCCATGGTAAATGAACCATGTGCCCCTTTGGTCCATACGCCACTCTTCTCCTACCTGGACTCTGGTGACCCCCCCTTCTCCCATGACATCTCCAAGATTGGCCCGTACTCTACTCCCTTCTATAATGACCATGATGGACCATATCTTCTATTATCCATGTTCCATGCCTCGCTAGGTCCATACCGCTTGGCCCTGGTTCCACACATTTGACATGAATCCTAAATTGGTTCACTAGGCTCTGGGACTGGGTCTCTATCCAATAACTTCAACCAACTAATGGGAAAACAATTCCATTTATACGATTGCCACACCACGAACACACATAATTGTTTCCCAAAAACAATTCCATTGCATCATTTCCAACCAGTTGTGTTCTTTCTTCAATGCCACTCCATGAATAATGAATGCATGAACAATTTTCTTGAAACAGGTGTGCAATCTGTTGCTTGAAACATCATCACCAATACTTCAATTCTACCTTTGTCTTTCCCCAATACAACTGTGATGCTTCAGTTCATTTTTGTCAAACATTTTCATGCAGACTCACTCACCGCTCCCCTCTCAAAGTCATCGTAAAGAGGCTTGTCCAGCAGAGTCCTCTCACTGCAGCGCTCGGTGCCCACCAGCGTAATGTAGATGTAGTCATCGGTACCTGCAAACCACTGGCTTCCCGTGGCGATGGTCACTGTGTACGACAGCATTGATCGAAACACTCCAAAAAAACTCTCTCCCGTGTGAAAATATCAATTCCACCTCCCATCAACTTCGACCCTAGTCCTGTGGTCACGTTTGCTAGGTCCCTGATGAGCACTTCTCACTTTTTTTTTTCCTCACTTCTCTTACTCAAATGCCACAAGAATGTGTAATTGTAAACCAGAGCTGGGCGGTGCGCTGAGGGAACAACGGTGGCACGCCCTCCATCATTCAACCTGATGACATGCATTTCCCTTGACAAACCTTAACAGCAACACATAAGACACATTTTAATTGAAGCTTCTTATGAGATGTCAAATTTATTAGGCAAATGTTAGAACATACGTGTATGGCATCACCGTCACACCAGCGAGTTGCACTGTATTCATAGCCCCCTACCAAGTTCCTCCTTACATAACCCGGTTAGCATCAGAAGGACATCGTTCAAAAGACAAGAACAAATTTCATCTTCATCTTTAATGACGCAAGACAAAAAGTATCAGGTCTTGCCCATTGTGTCCTGTCATATTATGTCCATGGTGCATCTCTGCCTCAATGGCTGTAGTACTGCCTTCCCTGTCCACTTCTACATCACATCCAGTCCTGTCCACTGCAGTCCTGCCCCACTCTGTCTAATCCCTTCCTGTCCTGGCCCGACTTGTCCAGTTCCAGACAATTCTGCCATACTGTCCCGTTTTATTCTCTTTGTCTATCCCCTCTAAAACCTCAGCCCATCTGACTGTATTTCTAGTAAATTTCCATCTCACTACAAATAACAGAAGGGAATTTATCAAAATCTCCTGTTTGCCTCACGATAAGGCACAATAATCCCCCATAACGCACGACTACTTTGTCGCTAAGGCCTGTTTGGCACGAGGAAAATAAAAACCAAATTCTTGTTGAAATTTGTAGGATGATAAATGATATCATTGGGACCCAATGGCGCCACCCGGTGTCCATTTGCAGCTGAATCAATAGAAAGCAACTACAGTACTTCCAGAAGTAGCACAACTGTGTGACCAGCCAATACCAATTCCAGTTCGTCTCAGAAACTTTTATTCTAGGTACCACCTAAATAAATAATTAGCTTGCCAAGTACCGCGAACATGAATGACAAAGACTAACTCACAACAAAATGGTGTAGCGTACTACTCCTAACTGTTCATCAAAATGATTTTTTTTTTTTGCTTGTGTAGCACTGTACCATTCTGCACCGATGTTTGAACAATAAAACTGCACTTATGTGTACACCGTGAACACTTCAATTCAATGATTCTTCACGTGGGTGGCACGGTCTAAAACTGGTTAGCAAATCCGGCTCACAGTTCTGAGGACCAAGCTTCAAATCCCGGTCCTGCTTGTGTGTGGAGTTTGCATGTTCTCCCCGTCCCTGCGTAGGTTTTCGCACAGTACTCCGCATACGAGATATTAAATTTACTAGGCAAATGAGTATATAACACTGGACAATGCCTGACAGTGTAGTCTCATCCAGTGACATAAATGCAAATAGCACAGCACAGTACTCGTCCCTTTGCATTACAGGGGGATGACAACCACTTGCATACAGTGAACCACCATTTATATCGGGTGACACATTCCAGACCCAACCGGAGTAGAAATCCGCAATATAGAAATATCAAATAAAAAAAGACATTTTAACTCCTCACACAAATTCCCATTAAAACAAATCTTATTAAAAGGACAGTAATTAATCTGCATTCCGTGAAGTTTTGCTAAACACCCGTTGCTACGCACTCACATGCAGTTTTTCAAAATAAGAGCAAACACGTTCTTTCTTTGAAGGTCTCATATTTCGGCTATTTAGACCTCCATAGAGTGACGCTCTAACATGCACTATAAAAGTGTTTATTTGATTTAAAAAAAAATAAATAAACACACCACTGACAGCTACTTGTTTTGAATTAGTTTTGCATCTTTGTCCATATTTGGTTGAGGCTCCCATTCCTCTGATTGGTTGCCTCTATGTAGACGAGGAGGTATTTTGCAGCGCTGGAAGGCGGAGAGCTCGGCGTGGGATGCAGAAAAGCTTGGAAGAGTCGAATTACCTAACTTGTGGCCACTCGGAGAAACTTGTCAGAATGTTGGCCTCGCAGTTACGAGGAACATGCTTTAACTCATGGGACATAAACACACAAAACACAAAAAGAGCATACAATAACAGGTATATATTTTCTCTGCTTTGTTGGAACAACAACTATTACTGCTGTTTGAGTTGGGCACACATACCAGCAGTGTTAACTCCACTAAGGGCATACGACACCAAATACAGACTCAAATGTCAACTCTGAAAATCCATAAATGAAATCTGCAAGATCCCAAAGCGGGAAACAATGAACCGTGATACAGCTGAGGCAGGTGGAACTTCGAAGACCATCACCTCCAGTTGAGTCGAAACGATCCCAACGAGGGAGAAATTAATTTAGACCGATTTCATGCAAGAAGGCAGACAGCTTTGTGTGCATTTAACAGGGTGACCTTTAATGTAATGTTCTGCTCATTAAAATGCACAGAGGCCACAAATATTGAGGATAAAATATGTACATCCAAAGGCCCCCCCCCCCACTCTTGTTCAGTTAGTACTGAAAACATTTTGAGTAACTCCTCTAAACATATCTTGATCAAGTAGAGCTGCACATACCAATACAAAATACCATATATAAAATTTTTGGAAAATTAAACACTCCATTTCAGTAGCTGAGCAGTCTGTGAGTTCACAGTACATTATTTTAATCTTTTTTTTAATTTGCAAATTGCAATAAATCAATTACCACATATATACACAAACCCTTATGAGGAAAATCGGTACAGAAAATGTATATGTACACACGTACACTTTTAAACGGATTCATACAGTTGAAGCCAAAAGTTTACAGTGAGTCAATTAACTCACGTCAATTAACCTATCAGGAGCTTCCAAAGCCATGACATCATCTGGGATTCCCCATGTTCTTTTAAGACAGTCCTTTTGGCGAATACAAACTTTGGACATTGAAGAAAATACAAAATTATATCGGGAATTTTCTCATTACCGTGCTATTGAACAAAATTAAATAATTGTGGTGATACTGGCTGACTTGAAAGAGGAGAGGTTTTGTCTGATTTGACTTCAGACAGTGAGACATAAAAAATAAAAAGCGCAGGTAAACTTCTGGCTTCAACTGTATATAGAGATAAGTCATCAGATATTCACAAAAGACCGAAAAACGTGACGCGTACAACAGCATTCAAAGCACTTCCTTATGTATTTATACAAATGTAATTAAGGCTCAAGTATCAGCCCCGTATGGCCGCCCTGGAATCACCGTTCATTATTAATCTCTCGATGATAATGAATCGCCTTTTTAGGGAATCTACATGCCTGAAAATTCATCAATCCAATTTTTGCACGTGTGTGCATTCTGGTGAAAATGTATTTAGTTTTGAGGTTTTCAACAAGGCCCTTCTCTAAACTCCTTCAACACAGAGTGAGAATAAAAATTTGACCCTCGCTCAACACCAATTTTACCAATCAATATGAAATTCTGTGCAGCTGTCACTCATAAGAGGACAAAGGAAAATTCTCAGCCAACTCTAACAAAAAACAGACACGTATTTGTCACGTTGGGTTAAGGGTGTACCTCGCCTCTCGCCTGCAGTTAGCTGGGATAGGCTACAGCATTCCCGTGTCCCAAGTGAGGATAAGCAGTATAGAAAATGGATGGTCTCTCTTTACCTTAGAAAATGCTTTTTTTTTTTTTTTAAATAATGCCAGCAATGCATAGCAACAGGTAGAATTATTCAATGCTCTTCCACAAGTTAGCAGAAAGTACATAATGAACCCGTGAATCAATTTTTGGGACATTTTTGTTTTGTGATGTAAGATTTTTGTAATGTAAAATATGGGCCTATCACTGGCCAAGAAAAAAATGTTAATTTCCAGGGTTTGCCATTAAAAATTGGCGTCAAGGCATGGTTTTTAAGTTGCTATACATAAAAAAAAATAATAATAATCTGACACGGACTATCATTTTATTTACATGACTATGTTCGGCTAGAAATGTAAAGCACATCATTTCTGTAAGCAGTGGCAGCATTTAGTTGAAATTATAAATAGCAGAAGAAAAAGGTAAACAGTTAAAGTGCAAATTTCCCTCCTTTCTCCCTTCTTTGGGACGATCGTCCAATCCGGACATGTCAGATCTACATTCATCAAAATATGAACATCAACAAGTAAAATCATAAGCATGAATATTTGTACTGTGATTGTGGAATTGCAAGTGGTTATGCGATTATGAGCACACAAACATCTGTGTGCTTGAAAACAACAACAAAAAAAATCTGATATTGTTCCATTCAAAGTTTGGCAAAATGAGAACTCAGAATTTTTTTTTAGAGCAGATTAAAAAAAATGTAAAAACTGCATACTGTTTGTAAGTAAGACAAGGAAAATGTACTTTTACTACACCCCTTATATTTATAAAGCTGTAAACCCTAATCAAAGCCAACACTTAAATTTCAATGTATCAAACTCATTAAAAAAAATACAAAGAAATTTGTGTATTTTTTTAGGGGGGGGGGTGATAGAAATGCGGTTGTTTGTTTATGCTTGTTTCCAGCTGCCTGTTATGTACATGGTAGAAATGAAAACAGAAACTACAGTGGTATTTCAACTTACAAGTTTTTTTGTGGTACAAGCCAGCCTTTGGAAAATTCAAGATCCGAAAGTTAAAAACAGGTGCTAGTTTCGCAGTTCATAAATTCGAGCAAACGTAAACATCCTATATCTTGCTTTGATAACGGTGCGAAAGAGCTGGCTAGGTGGGAGATCAATCTTTACCCATGATGCTTTTTGTTTCCCTTGGAAACTCGAGTGTCACTGAATCACACGCTAGCGCACGTTGGTTAAATACAACTTTTTTGTGAGTTTTTCGTTTGTTTTTACTGCAAGTTTATTCATCTTTCTTAAGCATGGCCCCGAAAAAAAACTTTTGTGTAATTGAGGCGTGTGCGTGCATCCATTTGAACATATGTTTTCACTCAGCAGTCAAGCATTTGCCTCCTCCTCCGTCCCCCATGATGCAGCAAAGATAAGTGAATATCATTTTGATTATTCTTTACATTATGTATTTTGATTGCTTATTTTTGGCGCGGGGTACAAAGGGCTTCGAACGGATTAGGCTAGCTACCACGTAAAAAGCGCTTCTACTTACGAAAAATTCACATGACGAAGAGACTTCTAGAATGAATTTTGTAAGTAGAGGTACCACTGTAGCCGCAAACGCTGAACGAAGGCAACTGAATGGCCCGTTTGTTGAAATGATGATTGAGAATCTAAGCAGGCATGATTTGAGATACTAGTGTTTTGAGTTACGAGTGAGGTCATAGAAAAAAATGAAACTTTTAAATCAAAATAGCACTGTCGAAAACTAATGAAGGGGAGAGAAGAACAATATTTGCTTTCCTTTTCCTGCCTCCACATCGCACTACATTAACGGATTGACCGCGTTTCAGTTTGGGGTTTTTAAGACATACCAATTAATGTCAGCAAGAGGCAGATGAGCGACGCGGCCTCTAGTTTAGGTGGAGCAGCTGCTTCATGAACTCGTAGGTGGTGAAGGCCACAGCCTGAGAGGGGACGCAGCGGATGTAGTTGAGCGACAGGCCTCGGTACAAGCCATTCTTGACGCCGTACTCCTTGTAGACGTAGGACAGCGTCTTTTTCAGGGAGCTGATCGGGTACACAAGATAGGCAGGGGGGGGGGGGGGCACAGTCACTGATAAGCTTTCAGCTGTTTATAGACAAAGAGTCAAAGTCACAAATACAAAATGAGTACACTTGCAAAGATGGAGAAACTCACACTGAACTAGCGACGTGGTAAATGGCTAACAGGAGCTGGAGCCACCGACTATAATTTTCATGACAATATATGTTCTTCTCGTAAGATTCAGATTTTCATCCTGTAGTGTCATTTCTTTTTGTTAGGGTGCCTCTAATATACTGTACTATTATACTTTTTGGTAGTATTACCGTAATTCCCGGCCTACAGAGCGAACCTGGTTATAAGCCTCACCTAGTACATTTGTAAAGGAAATACCATTTGGTACATACATAGGTCGCAGCCGTGTAAAAGCCACAAGTGCCCACATCGACACACGAGATATTTACAAAGAAAGAAGGTACAGAGAGAGTTTAACGCTAACACCACGCTAACAGGGCCGGTTAAAAAAAAAAAAAAAAAAAAAACATACTGGTAAAAATGACTGAGACACAGCAGTAACACGCTAGCGCAGCGCTAACAGGGCCGGACCGGTAAAAGTCGCTTCCTTGGCACATATATTCGGTCTCACTCTTACCTTTTCCCCTCAGGTGCCCCTTTGCGGCCGTCAGAAAAAAATTCACAAATTAGCCGCATCACCGCATAAACCGCAGGGTTGAAGGCGGGTGAAAAAAGTTGCGGCTTATTGGCCGGAAATCACGCTCCATTTATTTTGTCAAAGCACAATTTCTGATAAAGCTCAGACGGTTGAACGCTAAACCCTAACCCTAACTTACCCACACTTGTCCGAATCAGGAAGCACAGATCCTAGCTGCATCCTTCGACGTGCCACATCTAAAGGATACCTGGAGGCACCGCAAAAAAAAAAAAAAAAAAAGAATATTTAGCTCTCATTGGGCAACAGATCAGGTTGAAGTCTTCTCCTCCTGCTTACGATATTGTCTGAGCGATGGCGCCGGCCACTCCTCCGCACAGCAGGTTGACTTTGGTTTTTAGAACCAGAACCTCGGGGTTGTCAGAGGACGGCCGTCCCAGCGTCTCCGGGAAATGTTTCAAGCCGAGGCTTTTCAGGGTCCCGAAGGTGAAGAAAGAGAAACCTGGAGTTAAAAAAATAAATAAATAAATCACAATCATTGGGCAGGTGAACAATGTTATTCTGCGACAAAGTTATTTTCTTAATCTTAAATACGGATGATTTTTGTTGCTTATTACACATTCTTCAACCAGTTCAAAGCACTCCATGATATGTACAGCCTCGAGACACATTTTCCACATTCCCAGAGCTCCCATCTGGTCCCCATTATTCCACATTTTGCAGGTGAAGGTAGACTAGATTCACAAAAATGTATTGATAACAGTATGCACCTGCATAAGGTGCCATTCCAATGAGGGTTGGGGTGAGTCCCCTGTAGAAGCCCAAGAATCCACCCTCCTGTGCCATAATACCAAAAAAATAACAGCAAAATGTGTGAACAGGCAGGGGACAACATATTCAGAACCATCTTTCATACGCATAACCACCAGCAGCTCACCTTCAAATAGATGGTGTGGAAGGCGTTGGCAATTCCTGTGTAGCGGTGCTCCCCAGTCACCTGGAAGGCCAGTCTGGCTCGAACCATGTCCAGTGGATACGTGCATATTACCGCTGTCATACCTGACAACAACCACAAGAAACATTTTCAATTAATTTAATCGAACACGATTCCACTACATGTCACCAAAAATATTAGCGGCCTGCGCACAAAAAAGAATTGATGAGACGAGCTTCTGGAACAAATCACTGTTTGTTGCATTCTCCAAACAGCAGCAAATATTTAAACTGCAGTGTAAACTTCGGCTTTACAGGTGTTACCTCTGTGTGCCTTATGGTAAAGCCACATAGGTGAATATCTTTGAATCAAGTTTTGTGTGCATGTATGCCAACTGTGGGCACGGCATTTATTACAATGGAATGAACCATTTGAGGGAGTTTCCACAGATCTCTTTCTCGCCCACCTGCCATGGATCCAGCCATAAGGCGGTGAATGTGTCCAGAGATGCCGAGTTGTTTACTGAGCAACTGTTGAGGAAATGAAAATGCATTTAGTGGTGTGAATTGCCATGAAAGGCAAAGTGCATCACATGTTCTGCATTTTGCCCTCTTGAAAGATTTACTCCAAAATAGAGGAAGTGCTCTACCTTTTTATAATTGTCAAAGGCCATGAACTGGATTGCGCCATAAGGAAATATCCTCACCATCATTGCCCCATTACCCTTGTACAAGCCACGGAAGCCTTCCTTTTTTGGCACGGCTTTTAGAGTAGAAAACACCCCTGCGTAGAAAGAGGCCCAAAAAAAAGTGATTATAGAATTCGTGGGGAATACAAATTGAATCAAACTATTTATAGACACTTTACCCAAGTGCTTGTAGTGAGGATTCTGGGCCTGAAGCAGAATCTTTACTCGGTCTAGAGGAGCGATTGTACTCTTGGCACAGCATCCTGCGACACCTATGGCAAGATAAACACGGAATGAGTTACCATATCCATATCCTGTATTATACTGCCCCCGGGTGGCCACCACCAGAAGAAGCAGCACAATGTCTGCTGAATTGAAGCAAAAAAAAAGTACCAAAACTGTTATTCCTGTTTTTATAAAGCAAATATATATATTCTTTTTGCAAAATAAGTTCTCCCTCAACAAATGTAAAAAGTTTTACTGTCTTTGTGAGCATTTTTTCCCCCCTAACCCCTCTTCACATTCTAAGCTTGTAGGCACCGCTTGCCTTGTTGCAACACCCTAGCTCCGCCCCAAGTTGTCATGGTAGCGAAAGCTATATGCCGCACTGGCCGGCGCAATGGGAAAGCAATGAAATTGGTCGGCAGAATCACAACATCAAGATATCTGACACGTCTGTGCTAACATTGTCAACAAATAACTGTAGAATTTTGAAAAGTCTTATGAATTATGTCAGCCTCGTACTGAATTGACATGGCATCATGTGGAAACCCTTTTTAAAGTATGTCTCCAACAGAAGCTTCACTTCATCGTCATCCATTTTCTTTAACAGAGGATTCTGGGTGAGCTGCAGCTTAACCCAGCTGACTTTAGGAAAGAAGCGGATGACACCTTGGACTGGTGGTCCACAGTAAATTGCAAAGCACTTTCAGACCCTGTCCAACGTACAAATATTTCAGACATAAAATACTAAAATTTATTACATTTTTCCCTCCAATACAGTGGTAGCAAGGGACAGACAGTGTAGAGTGACAGAGGGTCGATAGCGAGAGAAAACAGGAGAGAGGGGTTGAGCGACTGGGGTGGAGGGTGGGCTAAAGAACAACAGGCTCAACAATGTCCATATCAACAATCGTATTTGTCTCATGATGACAGCAACAACAACAATACTGGTACGCTCCCAACACCACCAGTCATATGTGCTAACTAATAGCTCACCGTGCTGCCAAGTCTTTTTTGTTTAAAATAGGAAATGTCGAGCTAAGCAGGAAGCACTTTTTTTTTTAATTACTATTGTGGTGCTTCTACATGAAGCGTCTCAATAATAATGTCAGGTAATACCTCCAGCAACAAATGAGCGTAGCCAGTAGTGGTCCCTCTTGGCTGGAGTACTGCTTAGGGCTGCAGGTGTGGAGACAGCAGCGGCAGCCTCCGATGTCATCCTGGATGCTCACAAATCCACTGCGTGCATCCCTGCCAAATGGAAAACATAAACTGACATACCGTACGTATATCGCTAATGTATTGGTTATTGGCACTCGCCTCCATTGTCCTATTAACCAGGCATTATTTTTTTAAAAGTACTTTTGAGTTCCCGGTTAGTTTTAAATAAAATGAATTTTACTGCACTGTACTTACGACGTATCATACTGTACATGACCCGTGAACCGCAACGAGGAAGGTCGATGGTACAAATTCCCCCTCAGTAAATTGATTTCTGTGTCGCCTTCTTCCTCAACACGACGCCACCTCAAACGAGAGGCGAGCGTCCCAAATAAGCGTGACGACTGACACTCATAACTGAACTCTGAAGCCTGTTAAAACATAAAGTTATAGCGACGCTCCCGAGGATCACGTTAGACGTGCCCTTCGCTCCGGGTTTACTGTCGCACGCTCATGACGGTAAATGACGTCTATTGAATGCGACCCGATGAGGTCATGTATTTGTTCTACCACCAGGGGGAAAGAGCGCAAAAACAAAACAAACGAATAAATAAATGCATAAATGAATATCAACAATTGTCATGACAAAATTTGTTTTTTTTAATTAACGTATTATACTGTGTATTAGTTCCAAGATGCACTAATTTTAATGTAAAGTTATTTATTTCGAGATGTAATGAATTATTTAAATATGTACTTAATTACCCAGCCATTGATTTTCAGTACTGCTTATTCTCACTCGTGTCGTGAGCATACTCAAGCCTAATCCAGAGTGCTCAGGCCGAAAGGCAGGGTACACCGTGAACTGGTCGCCGGTCAGTGGCAGGCCACATATAAACAATTTCAGTATTTATTGCATCATTTCAGAATTTCATTAGCTAAGTATTTATTTTTTACAAATATTCAAACAGTAATCATCATAATATTGAAATATGGCCCCCTAGAGAGATTTTTTTTTCTTGAAAATTTTTCCCCAAGACTTATCTCTAAATTTATTTAGAAACAAACTTTATTTTGGTAAATATATAACTTCATCGGGAAAAATACATGCGTTTCTATCTCTTTTTTTCGTCTGGAAAATATGCTAACTTTATTCTCTCAATATTATAATTTGATGAAGAGGCGGGTGCAAATGCAGTGAGACAAGCACACGCACACAGACGCGGGCGCGTATGCGCCTTCCGATCCGGGCCCGACTGACAGCTCGCATCCGTGTCTGGTTTTCTCGCCTCCCCTCCAGCCCGGAGACGACGCGCTCGACACGGGCTGAGCCCGAAGAAGGTCGGTGTCTGGCAGGAGGGAGCGAGGAGAGCGAGCGGGGCTGCCCTGGCCGTGGTTGTGTGACACGAGAGGGTTTGACGTTTTGACGACGAGGAGCGAGCGAACCGCGCGGCGACGTGGCCACCGGGCACCCCCCCCCCTCACCCCCACCCCGCTGCTCTGCTCGCCCGCCAGCCTGTCATGACCGCGTCGGTCTGGACGCCCAGCAGCAGCGGAGCGACTCGCCATCAGCGGCGGCGAGCTAAATTTGCCGAGGAGGGGAAAGGCATACAAGGTTTGACGGTCTCCGCGGAGTATTATTAGCACTTCAGACGGCGCAACCGACTCTCCCTCTCTGGTATGTCAAGCATTTTCCGCCGCAAAAACGCCTCGATAAAGCCGTAGGGGCGACAGAACCGTGTGAAAGTGGCGTTTGTCCTCGTCCACCCACCCGACCCCCTACCCCCGCCTCCACCCACCATCCTAACCCCAAACAAGGCGCTTTAAACGCGGGCGGTCAAGTGCAGGAAAAAAAAAAATCGGAGTAAAAGGACGACGCAGGAGGCGTTTGTAAGGTTGTAATAACCACACATTTCGAAAACAGGATTTGGCCTCGAGCACCGCTCAGCAAAGTGTTTGCCCTTTAAACTGCTCACGCCAAAGAGGAAGCGGCGAGTGTTTGTGTTTAGAATAACTTCTCATGCTATCTATCTTTGTCTCGACGGTTTGGACATTTGAATGTACCAGCATGTGTCAGGCGTGGCCAAACTGTCACTTCAGACAAGGTTTGTGGAAGACTTGTCTTAGGAAACTTAGAACAGTTAATACCTTAAAAATCTTAGCATGCAATAAATTATTATTGTTTTCCCCAAGTGGCATCAAGCACTGTGGGTTGTACACGATCCAGCTCACAGTTCTGTGTTCGAATCCGGGCTGTGGTCCTTCAGTGGAGCGTTTACATCTCCCCCCCCCACACACACATTGTAAAAACGTGGAAATTGGCTTCACAGGTGCCCTGGCCAGATCGGCCCTTATCCACAATTTTATGTGGTCTGCTTAAGCAAATCACGTGCGTCTACTTCATGATTCTCATTTCACCTTCCATTCATTTGCCCGATTCTCATCCAAATACAGCGGCCCCTTTGACTTACGAGTTTAATTTGCGTCATGACCGAGCTGGTAACTGGTAATGTTTGTGCAATCTCTTTGTGCAGATGGCAGGGACCTGATTCCTGGTTAGTGACCCCCATCCAGATCTTAAATACAAAAATTGAAAAGATGAAAAACAAAAGACGTGCTAAATGCGCATAAAGGAAACAAACAAGATGATAATAATGATGAGCCTTAAAATAAAGCAAATCTGCCTAATGCATTAAAAAAAAAATACCAGACGTGACAAAATATTTATAAATAGTCTCACTGGCTAAATAGGGGTGCCATTTCTCCCCCTGTTTCTGTTTTAATTATTTTGGAGCCACACCGAGTCAGTCATTTGCTCAAGAACATAATTATACAGTTGGTGTTTTACAATGTAGAGAAAAATGCCAATAACGGGGCAGTGTCTCTTGAGCCAACTTTGGTTTATGATCACCTTTTCGTTTGCAGCCAGCAATATTTTTTAAAAGACTTTCGTTCAGTCCTTCCAGAATATTTCCAAGATAGAAGTTTGTGAATGATACACAAATTTTAAAACAACTGGATAAGGCTTGGCACTCGGCTGTTGCTTGTCTGTTTTTATTACCCTGGTTACCTTTTTATTCTGTGTCCATAGGTCATGCACTGCCAGTTTCCACAACCCCGAAAAACACAATAAAGGTGGATTTTAGACAGAATTGAGACCAAAATCCGGCTCCCATGCTGGCTGTAAAAAACCCTCGACTCCATATCCTCAGCCATGCCTGCCACCACCAAATCCACAAGAAGACAAACCCACACTCAGAGAAAAAATGGCCAGAAAGTCGCCGACACCAGACGGCAAACCAGCAACTCAAATAAGGGCAGGGGACGAGCCTCAGAGCGTCTCCAAAAAGTCACAACTGCTCTCACACGGTCGACTGCCAGGGCTCAGTCGCGATCGGGCCGGAGCCCTCGGGGACGGGGGACTGGTAGCCGGTCCGCATGTCAGGGCAATGCATCTCTGGGTAGAGGTAACCATGCCATAAGTGTAACAGGATCCGCAAGACTCAAAGGGTTGAGCAAGGTGCCTGATCACTATTGTGAGTTGGATGACACCCTATGGCGGAGGAAGTCCCCACGGGGGGCGCAGGTGTCAGCTGATTCCTGCTTACCACCCAAATTGTGCAGGGGTGCGAGGAAGACGAGAGGAAGAGGTAACACCCGCAGGCAGCCGTCGAAGACCAGCAACAACGACCCGACTACTGATGAGGAGCTTGAGAAAGCACCCCTCGAACAACTTCTGCCGGTTTCTCTGAAAACTGATTTCCAAGGTCCCGCTCACGTCAAAGATGCTAAGGAAGGCAGCCCCCTCAAAGCAGACTCTCCGCCATGTAATGACAACCTGGAGGACTGTGTTCCTCTAGACAACCAGACAAGTATAATCAGTGAGAATGTGGCTGAGGCACCTTTGAGTGAAGACCAGCAACCAGACCCCTGTGACGTTGCTAGTAAAGATAGCCCCAACGAACTAGCTGCTACAAGGATTGCCTTCGCTGTTTCGCAAGGACTGCAAACATCTTTTACGCGACACAAACCCAGGCTTGTCACGGATGATGATGATGATGCAATTTTAGTAGAGACAATGACTGACAACACAGCCAACTCCGAGATAATGCAAGAGAGACTGGCAGAGAAAACATCTGAGAGGTCGGATGAGGTGAACCAAGAGCCGGCGGACGTTGTTGGGGAGCTGGCTGATTGTGAGGGACTACCAAAAGAGAACAGTTCTACTGAATCACTTCTCAGTGCGCCAGTTCTCTCACATCCTCTGGATACAACTCAGTCCATCAATGGACCGCAAAAACAGTCGCTTGACAAGGTGCTAACTGTCCCAAACACAGCTACCTCAAATCCCACCAAAGCCCCCAAAACCTCAGAGTCATCCCAACCGGAGGTTCTGAGGCAGGACGGGACAAACATGCAAACTTTGGTTCATGGTGCTAAACCTCCAGTCCCGAAATCCTCTCTTGTACCAGAGACCTCGATGTCGCAACGTACCAACCCAGCAGCAAGGAGTACCCCGGTTATTATCCGTAGTGACTCCCTAAAGGCAAGGAGCTTCTGGGAGCGACTGCAAACTCTTGCGAACCCCCCTCTTCCTGCACCACAAGCCAAAAATAGGAACCCCTCTCCTGAACCAACGGTGCGCCACAGTCGGGTTGAGACTCCAGCAGAGTGTAACCCAGTCTTCAACGAGGACAGTGGTGTAGCAGTCGGAGCGCCTGAGCTAGACCTGCCCCCAAAGATCTCAACCCCCTCTCTGGACGGCAGCTCAGCCTTCTCCTACAGCTCGGAGAGTACGCGTTCCTCGTTCTCTTTGGAAACAGAGTCTGAGCAGGGCTATGGCGAATCCTTGGTATCCTGGGGGTGCGAGGGAGGACGCTGCCCGCCCTCCTGGAAGCAACAGCAGCGCAAAGAGCGGCGAAAGCGGAGCAGGTGCGGGAGGTGCGAGCCGTGCCTGAGGACCATCAGCTGCGGCCGGTGCAGCTGCTGTCTCAACCGCAGCACTGGCCATCAGATCTGCAAGTTGAGGAAATGTGTGGAACTGAAGAGGAGGAGGCCGTCGAAGCCGCTCATTGTACAGGTTAGTCTTTTAATTTTACCCCCAAAAACGTACAAAGTCCAGAGTTGTACTGCCGCCTACTCGCACCAAAGATAGCGAGTCAAAACTAAATGTTTTTACTTGGTACGCTCAGACTCGCTCGATCTGGTGCAGCTTTCCTCTGAAATATTCGAGTGGGGGAGGGGCGTGGAGAATAGACGACCCATGTGAATGCATGTGTGACTAAAGTGAGTATGTGGGATGATGCCTTCTTTGTTTTCATGACCGGCAGCCGCTCAGCACGTGGTTAGAGTAATGCGCCTGTTATGTGTGCGTGTTTGTGTGTGGTTCAGACCTCAACTATGAACCCCCAAGTTTTCTTTCCTCTGATATTTATAAATATGCTCCCCTTGTTTCTTATTGTTTTGCTGAAAATAGTCCAAGTGGAGGGAAGGCAAGCGACATAGTGTTCAGCACATCCGCACCACAGTTTTGAGATTCTCAGTGTGTAACCCAGCTCGAGCGTCCCCCCTCCACCACATTCCAAAGAGATGCAAGTTAAGTTCATTCAAGACTCATAATTGTCCTTAGGTGTCAACGTGAGTGCTAACAGATGCTTGTCTTTGCGTGGACTGCGATTGGCTGGCAACCCGGCCGGAGTGAACCTAATGTTTAACAATTTAGCGTGAGCCACTGATGAATAGGCATCCATTTTCTATAGCGCTTGTCCTGAGCTGGAGAGCTGGTAAATGCCCTAGACGGGTCGCCAGCCAATCACATACATGTTTACAAACAGCCAACTTTCATCTGCACAAAAAAAATGGAGAATTTGGAGTCTTCAATGAACACCACATGGATGTTTTTGTAAGGTGGGGGGAAGCCCGAGTACTGGGAAAGCTGACATTTGAACCCTGAACCTCAGAAATATGAGGTAGACGTCCTCACCACTAATTCACCGTGCTGCCCTCGATTTTCCTCAATTTTTACGTTTCCAATGGCGTACATTTAATTGGACGCACACCCTCCACACACACAACATGGTAGTTACACCCTAATGCTGTTTTGTGTTCATCGTGTGTCACACGGCAGCTGTTTGCTAATGTGTCTAACGGGTCAAAATTGCTTGCGTTTGGGGGTTCCCTTCGTAGGGGTTAGCCGCCATTGTGTGGAAACTTTTAATATGACGCACGCCGATTCGTGCCTCCTGCAGAAATGTCCTCATTCAGCGGTATGGATTCCCAGAGCCGAGCCGTGCGCCATGTGTGTCGCTCAATGGTGTCCATGCGGCTGGGGGGAGGGAGAAACCGAGAGCGCGAGAGAGTCCATGCGGCTCAGTGTGCGTTTGTGCGAGTGCATTGACTGAAGTCGACCTCCCCGTCAGAGGCATAGTCAGATTAGGGGTGACTGTTATATAACACCTGCGGAATCACTCAGTGGAAACCTTTGTGCGCTATTGCCGAGCACGGGAGGTGACACAAGAGCCAAGAATCTGCAAACGTACTATTAGGGACGTCCCAAAATGTGGGTCAGTGTGGGCTTGTGTGGCTTTAAGGTTCACTGGGGTTTGTTTATTTACACACACACGCATGCTGGTTGGTTGGTTGTATACTCGCTGTCAGAATTCCTCTCACTCAAAGCGAACTAGTTCTTTTATTGTGCCGAACGTATAAGATATCGGCGTCCACCTCAAAGATTAATACGTTTTCTCATGAGAAAAATCAGAAACAGAAACTGAACTGAAAATGTAGGGGCTGGATGCCTAGTATTACGGTTTTAATCATCTTAACTGTCATGCAAGTGTAGCCAAGCTGGAGCCTATGCCGGCTAACTTTGGCAAGAGGCGGGGTACACCCTGGACTGGTCGCAAGTAAATTGCAGGGCACGTGCAGCGTATGACAAGAAATCCTTCAAATTCAAACCTGTGAACAATTACAGCTCAGAGTCTTTCAATCGGTGAACCCGACATGCAGGTTTAGGGAATGGAGGCAGAAACTGGAGAACCTGGAGAAAAACTTTGAACTGTGATGTGCTAGCCCCTATTTCCATCAGCGGTCTAAATAACGATACACAATGGTGAACTCGCTACTCCCAAGAGATGGGTCACCAGCCCCTACCAAGTATACTGAAATCTCCGAATTGACGCCCACACTAAAAGGTTATAACTGTGTAGAGGTGCCACAAGATGGGTCACAGAGGATCTTAGCGCACCAAACTACCATGCAGCGAGCATGTTCAAAGTCATGATCTCATGTTACATAACTGTATTTAGTAGGTAAACTATTTAACGCAAACAAAGCACCTTCACATGAGGCTCATCAATACGATCCGCAAGACATATTACCGAAATAACACGTTAGCACAAAGTGACTGTCTTGAATGAAAATAATAATGAAACTTGGGGAACTTGTATGGTACAAGTATGATATAATCACAAGTTGATACTGTGATATTTTTATTATGGATGCAGAGTACAACCACCAACTGCATGCACGGTTATGGAGCAATACTGTATGTCGATATATACTCAGTGGCCAGTCTTGCTGATCAAGCTCACACACCCTTTCCTGACAAACGTTTCTTCCACAGTATTGTGAAAAAGGGCAGAGGTCAAGTGAAGGAGCACGTGTAGTGGCTTGTCTATAGCTGTTCCTGTTTTCCACAACGCAGTGAACTCGAACGCCGCTGCGGTTTGTTTTGGTTCCATATAATAATAATTGAAGACTGATTGAAAGGGGCTGAAAATACACTCTGAGCAATTTTTCCAAAAAAAGGCTTCTCTGGTTTGTGCGAGCGGCGTTATAGTGGAGGTTTCCCTTTAAAAAAAAAGAAGTCTGGTTTCACTCAGGCTTGCTTGATGTTTCCCTCATGGCCTCGCCTTACATTGGGCAGTCAAGAGAAGGCTGGGCCCTGGCCCTCGAGGCACACACACGCACATTAGCGTCACACGCTAAATGCTGCCTTTCATACAGCGAAATCCCCCTGCAAACAGTCCTAACACGGGCCAGCACAAGAGTGATGTTGTGAGCACGTCTCACGGATCTGAAGTCCGATTCTTGGCTCCGGTCTTCCTGTGTAACGTTTGCATGTTCTGGGTTTATTGAATAGAAGCGTGAATGTGACTGTGAATGGTTGTTTAGCTTGCGACCACTCCAGGGTGTACACCCACCACTCGTCAAAACTCAGCAGGGATTGAGTTCAGCTCACCCGTCGTCCCAATTTAGAAAAACTGATGGTTCCTAGTCATCAGATGCTAGCCTCTATTATTATGGCTGACCAATCGACAGTTAATGAGTAATACTCCCTCTCTCATGCAAAACGATACACATGGACATCATCTGCTTCGAACCAAAGGGGAAATGACCTATTTTGAAATCAGTTACACTGCTTCAAGTTAGCCAAAAGTGGCTTGTCGGGATCTAACAAGAAGCAACAAGAAGTTCCTGAACTTTTTACGCTAGGTACCGCCTTAAAAAATACTTAGCTATCTAAGTACCACCTGAATGACAAACATTAAAACACAAGTATTGGCAGGTTTTATTCCCTTTACAGGATTACATATTGCTGTAAACTACTGTAACATTACAAAATGAAAAAAGACACGCAAATAATGATTCAGTTAAATTGTTATTGCACATAATTAAAAAACAAACATGAAAACTATTCAAACTGATTAGTACACTGTAGTACAGGGGTGCTCAATGCGATCTCTTTTTTTTCCTAGTTTACCTTACACCCCCCCCCCACCCCACTCTTAAAGATGTACACTCATAATTACAAATGTTATAGCACTTAGGCAGTCCATCAATGTATTTTATAATGACAGTGTCCGCCACCGCTGCTGCTTTAGTTAGCAACAGTCTGGGCAACGTAGAGCAAAGATGAACTAGACATGCTGCTCATGTTTACTTTCGATGTTAATGGAGAAAGTTAAAAAAAGAAATGCTGTTAATTCAAGATGCAATGACTGTTGGAATATGTGAATAATCGAAGAAAAAGTGGTAAAACTGGATGAGATTTTCTCTTTTCCGAGTGGGAAAGGTCAGGTCTGAAGGCAAAGTAGAAAGTGCAGGATGAGATGGTGTGTCATTTTAAAATTCCACCTTGGCACAGCCTGATACAGGATGAAAGCGCAGAGAATACAGTGCACAAAAAGATAATTAAATACAGGAAGCAACATAAAATCAACCTTAAAATGGTTTGGGAGCATCATCATCATCACACACACCCCTGTCTTTTTTAATTGAACCACAAAAAGAAGGCATGGGTATGAAGGACTAAGCAGATGGCCACAAAGAGGAAATGGACGAGAATAAAGCTATTGATCGACCCCCCCCCCCCGCCCACCCTTTCCATTCCCTATTTAAATATACACACACACTAATATGCAATAGTTGCCGAATCACGCATACTGCCTGGCAATTCACCCGGGTTCAGCTGTGTTGCTCAGTGTGCTATGGACCTCAAGTGATGTAAAATGCACATAAATAAAAAATATTTCTAAAGTACACATTTTTTGTGCAGGTGGACTGTTTCAGGCTCCCCCTGGAACACTGCTACCACTGTGTTATGAAAAATACACATTTAGGACATGTAAAAGCTCAAGCTTCCCACCATTACCACAGTTTCCCTTGATTTAAAACTGCTAAATCTAAAATCCAATTTAGAAAAAAAAAAAAGTAACAAGTGGGGTATTTGTGCTTCATCACTTCCCGCCATGGTGTGCTAGCCCGATGATGTCATCAGGCTTAGCAGCGTGAGCATCCCGGAGGACTTCAATTGAGTAACCGTAACCTGCTATGGCCTCCAACTAGCTCAGCCCTAGCTCCTCTTGCCAACTCATTAATCTCTCATACATCATCAAATCTTTTTTTTTTTCCTCCCCCAACGGCGGCGGTGCATTAGCCAGACGAGTAGCAACAATCCAGCTGAGATAACACATGTATCAGGGGTACACACTTGCGCATCCCCCTGAGAGAGAGAGAGAAAACACACGCCGTTTGCTATAACCCTATTAGACATCATTAAAACCGTGCATGTGTGCGCATATACATTAAGCCGTTTATGGATGTTGCAATATCCTTGATATCCATCTTAAGATCCATGGGCTCGCAAAGTCTTTGTCCTCGCTACGGGGACAATTCACTGCAACCGTACGACGACTGTCTAACTTGTAATGTTCTTCCATAACTACCTTCCACTCGTAAAAAAAAACATTTCTGCATGTTAGCAGGACAAATTTGGCATAGTAATAGTACAACTACATGTTACTAATAAGGGAATAGTAGTTGACAAATGTGTGCTACTACTAAATTATAAAAATCTACTAGTTAGCATCTAGCGCGTCACTAGTAAATAATGATCACAGATGTTAGCTAGTGCACAGTTTTGCCTCACTAGTAACATGAAGTAGTCTTACTAATGAGGACAAAGATTACAAATACATAGACCCTAAACCGGGTATTATGTAGATCAAACAAAGGATCAAACTGCTTGCCATATATATGTCTTTATCTTGTGTGGATATTTGAATGTCATATTTCACGTAAATGGCTTGTACTTCAGGCCCTCGTGCGGAACCCTCCCCTCTTATTGTTTCCAAAAATGGGACCCGCTTTAATGTAAAGCAAGAGTGATTTGTTCCAAGCAGACGCCGCCGGCGCGGCGCTTCCCCCCACTCTATGCCTTCGGAGGTCTTCGGCGCTGACGGTTGCCACGGCGACCTCATTGTCTGCCACCCACCTTTGACCCGCCAGCCTGCTCTGACTGAGTATTCTCAGGGTCATAATGAGGCTTAGCCAGAGATAACCAGCAGACACGCACCACTGCTGCTGTTTAAGACGCTGAACTCAGTAACCTGCATCCAGGTAATTAGGGTAAACTATAATCTGTACAAATCCACCCAGTGCTGCAGGTTTTCCCGTTAAAATACTATTAATATGTATAGGAGTACTTTGGCTTAGGAGTTGAATTAGTTCCATGACCAAGTCTAAGTCTCACTTTACTTGTTTCAGCCCCACCACCCAAAAAAAAAAAAAAAAAAATTGCTCTGTATTGTATAAAAATATAATCCAAGGATTCAAGTGTTCAAGGATTTAAACTGTAATACTAATACACAGTTACACATTACATGACATAAAATCCGAAACAGAAAATTTTTGGGTTACTTTTTAGAAACAGTCTCCAGATTTCGAAACCCAGATTATTAGCCCCCAATAAATGTTAAATGGACTAAATTTACAGCTACAATATCGCAGTGCCCGAAGCACTTTACAAAGCCCGTCGTTCACACACAAAAGGACGGCTGCTGCCAGCAAATTAGGGGTAAGGACAGTCCAAGATTTGAACTGGTGACCTTTCGGTCAACTGGATGAGCCGCTCTACCAACTGAGCCGCAGCTGCCAATGAGATGTGAACTGTAAATAATAATGAGAAACTAAGATAAAATGTTCATCATGGAGGGATGAATATGAGGGTGGGGATGGGCTTGTGTCAGGGCAATAGAGCCCTGTTCGAGTTCGACAATGTAGTTTTTCGGAAAGACGCTTCTCCTCAGCCTGGTGGTCCTGCTTTGGATGCTCCGTAGCTCCTGCCCAAAGGGAGCAGACAGAAGAGAGGATGTGCGGGATGGGTTGAGTCTTTGAACCTCCAGACTGCTGCTGTTTAAGATTTCTGTTCTCTCCTGCCGTTTGTGGAGGCTGCCTCCCCCCTCCCCCAAATCTTTTTAGCAGCCTTTGCTGTCCTTTGTACTGCCTTCGTCTCTGAAGGTGAGCAGCTGCTGTGCTGGTGCTGAGGAGGATCTCCACCACCATTTATAAAATGAAATTTAAAAAAAAGAATGCTGAGAAAAAGGATTGTTTCATAAAGTGTAATTACATTGCAGTGTTCGTATGGGTTTAGTGAGTGACATTAGGCGCTGGTCATGGATTTGCCAGTTCGCCTCCTGTGAGCGGGGGCTGAAATTTACTTTTGGACTCACTGGCCACACTGTGGTTGGATGAAAAAAAGTCCACAGGCCACTGACATCTTTTACTGGCCAAAATATTGAATCGCAGACATAAATAGAATCAATTATACATAGAGCTGCACATATACAAAAAAAAAATATTGGTATCGTCATGATGGCACGTGCAATGTGAATAACTGTCCAGCCTTTATTTTACACATACTTCTATAATATAGTCAATTATGTCTGATGCAAACTGAGAGAAGAAAAACCATAAAACCATACTATTACCATTAAGTAGATGAAGCAGCAATGTTACAATTTAGGAGCGCTACAATCCCCAAACCCCTAAAAAGTCCTCCAAATACAGATCGACACGGCCAAACTGAAGGTGACCGTCGCAAAAATTAAAGTTTGCGTACCTCCACAACACACCAATTAATTGAGCACTGCACAGAGCTGCCATTTATTGAACATTAAATTCACAAACCCAAATAAAAAAAATAATAATAATAACAGCACTTGTAGGTAGCTGCCGTAGGCCAAAACTCACACGTAGACTAACCAGACAACCAGACTCCAGCTCCAAAGGTCACTCACAACTAAACCATGCCCCTTAAAAGCACACAAGCAACACAAATACTACACTCGGCCTATGTCGAGTAATTTCTTTCGGCTTGTCCAGTTAGGGGTCACCAAAGCGTGTCATCTCAGATGAACGCTCGTATTTTGTTTGGCAGAGTTTTTACGCCCGATGCCCTTCCTGACGCAACCTCTCTGCATTTATGTAAGGAGAGCGCTGGAGCCTATCCCAGCTAACTTAAGGCGAAAGGCAGACTATACCCCGAACTGGCCACCAGCCAGCCGCAGGGCATATATCGACACCATCACTGAGCGGGAATCGATCCCTAGCTGCCTGCACCAAAGGCATTTTCCAAACTGCTTATCCCAATAAGGGTCCCGGGAGTGCTGCAGCCTATCCCAAGCTAACTTCGTGCGAAAGGCGGACCACACCCTGAACTAGTCGCCAGGCAGTCGGAGGGCACATATAAACCTAAAACTGGCACTGGAGTCAAGGGAGTTAAAAGCGGAATTAAAGCGGAATTAAACTCACAATGTCATCTGATTTCCCCACCCACACTCGTGTGTGGGTGTTTTCTCAGTGAGCTGGGGGAATCGTGTGCGCACTCACTGCATGAACTTGTGGGACAGAAGAGGATCCCGGTGATGTGTTTAGTGTCCGGGACGCTGCCAACGTTTCCACGGAGCCAACACTCTATGTGTCCAACTAAGAGACAGTTTATTACCACAACCCTATAGTTTCCTTTCAACCCGCTCCAAGCCAATTAACTAGAAATTAGCTCTGTAAGGTAGATCGATCCGAGTAACAGCGTCACTGCTTGGTTAGTAACCACAGAAAAGAGCAGATGAGGAGGAAATGTCTGTTTTATGTGAATGCGGCTCTCAGTTCCTCTGCCAGGGAGCCCAGTAAACATCAGTCCAGATGTACTGCCGAGTGTGGACCGTGCTTAAAGGCAACCAGAGATGTCATGACGGGTGCGCCAACGCCGTTTGCAAATGCTCTTTCTTCAATTACAAGCAGATCTATAGACAATGATAGCGCCGATGTTTATGGGACAACCTTACTCATGTCCGTCTACGACTGTTGTGGTGAGTTGAGTCTCCAGAGAGGCTTTTGAAGTCATGACACTTTGTTTGTCTGACAGAAAAACACCTCCCTACCTTTGGACCCGAAAAGAAATACCACTAGCAGGGGGTCTCAGTTTTAACAAAGTGTTGTAAGAAGTGTTTTTCACACAAATATTTCTTGGAATGTGTACCCCACAATATTGCGTAGGATACTATCCACACCCATCCACAATGGTGGAAAATCTGCAATAGATATTGTTTTTTCAAAATTCTTTTTCACCGTAGCTTATGCGCAAGTGTGCTAATTGACTTTACTCTTCTCCTGATGTTCATTAAATAGCTGAGAAGTGCATTGTCGATCCATTTGAGAGGGCATTAAATTCAGTAAGTATATTGGTGGGGAGAAATAGAGAAATAGTGGGCAAAACTATAATTATGACTTTACTACTGTGTTACTTTAGGTTAGTGTTCAATTTCATGTGTGATTCCGATTGGCTATTCTCCACTTGTCTGGTGTGTTAGTGCTTTAAATACATGTGCGCACACGTGCTGACTCACCATAACACAAACTCACAAAAGCCTTTTTCCTGTCTCCTCACGAGCAGCCACGAGGCCCCTCGAGGGACCGGGGAGGGGGCTGGGGGAGTCGCTTTCCTGCATAGTTTTGCGCATGTGTGTTTTTTTGTGTGTCTGTGGGTCAATGCGTGCGTTTGCGTCAACTGAACTCACCCTCACCTTTCCGCATCCTTCACAAGGAGGAAGGGGCGGGGGGGGGGGTTTATATTATTTTCCATTTTTAGCTAGGAGAATTTCAAACACTCAGCAGTTCACACGTAATCATTTTCTTACAGCAGATCACTATCTATATATTTATCATTGATAGTCCCAATGTTAAAACCTTTTGCACAATGAATATTTGACACACAAACTGTGAGCAACACATGTAAGCAATACGTACGGGTATATATTATTTATTCTTTGCAAGGAACGACTAATATTACAACAGCTTCCTGAGGAGTTGTGACCGTCCCCTCCATCTCCATGTACAAACGTATATCTGTATTGTACGCAAAAAGTCTCTTGAATTGTGGCAAAAATTGTTTCATATTTTTACAGTGTTTAATCATGTTATTACTTTTTTTTTATAAAGTACAATATCATAGAGTGTTTTTTGTCGTATTAAAAAACACGACAAATATTTTTGTTGCTTAGGAGGGAGGCTGGAACGGATTAATGGCTCTCACTCATTTTAATGGGGAAAGAAGATTTTAAATGTTTCAATTGCAAGAGTGGTCACAGAACGAATTAACTCTGGGTTTAAAAGCACCAGTGTGTATATAAATTATACATTGATCAAACAACCCATATGAAAATATAATTTCCTACCCTGGAAATGGGAAACAATGAATAAAAGAGCACAACTGCCACTTTGCACCAAATAGTGCGCTCTTTGCAACACTTTGCATCTCAAGTCTTTCAACATTCTCTGCTCCTTCGTGCCTCCGTCCCAAAATACACGTTAACTGTTACCAGTATCCCACCGCACCCTTCATTTTCAGCTTTAAAACGTGCCACATGTTGTTTTTTTTTTTTTTTAACAAGCAGCCTGGCTCTTGTTAGGTAGAAGTAGTCCGGACATTAATCACCTTCAAACGCACTACATGCAAGTGGCTCTACAGCACAGTCTCCGACTGTCCCGAAACATCTGGCGGGCCGAACCCCGCTGGAGCCCGGCCTAGCCAAACGTGACTGTTGCCAACAGTTGTCATTAATGCCGCGGCTAATGTAAATGTGCTTCTCATTGGTCGGCGAGTGGTGACAAACACAAGCAAACAGGAAAGTGCATATTTTAGCCTCGGCGTCAACATGAAAAGACTAAAAATAATCACTATTAATCTAGCAAACACTTACATTTAGCAAACCAAAGCCAAGATGGTGATAAAATTTTATTTTAGACACTGAAATTGAAAGTTTTGATTTTGTGTTTTGAGCAGCACAATGTCCTTTAAATCGAAGGAAAAAAAAAATGTGGCGAAAAGAGTTCCATTCTTTACATTCTATTTCATAATGAAATTTATGTGTTTTTGTAAAGTACAAAATGATAGAGCAGTCACTCACATTTGAAAAATGCACAGGTGTGGTCAGTCATGCTCGCAGATAAAGTTGCAGGTGTAACTGTAAATTAAAAATACAATAAATGCATAACTAAAATAGAAAAATATCAAACTCAGAAATGATAATTTGCAATTTCAACTGATATTAGTAAAACATGATATAAAACAGTATTTAAAATTTTTCATCAATAAAAATTCTTGATCTGAAAAACTATCTGAAATTAAATGCAGTGGCCTGTCAAGGAATAAACATGAACGGTCTATACTCGCAATGTTTTGAAGATGCTGAAAGTTTAGTTCAACATAATCGGTGTTAGTGGCAACAAGCTAGCCATACATTGGAACAAACATTCCTGTTGGCAATCGTGATGTATTGTTGGGGGGGGGGCACGCATCGCGGGACTGCCGTAAAAAGGAGGCCGTCTTGCTAGAACGCGCCTTTATGTGCATGCACTCGACATATTGGCCACACCTGAATCAAGCGAAGGGGTGGATGACAGTCTAACATCTTTTTTGGGGGGGGGGATCGGCACCCCACCACACTACCTCGCTATCGACGCAATGAGCACCCCTGGTGTAACTGAATTTCCTTTGACATGTATCATTATGTTGATGACTTTCGATGTAAATGCGCTCGCAGTACGTGAAGCAGCGCTGAACATGCACTTTCGGCCTTACTTCCGTACATGCTCTGTACAGTTAACTTGCATTTCCTGTTTCCGGGTGAATACTGGTTGTTTTTTAGCAGGCTTGTTTAGTTAACGTTTATGAAATAACCACCTAAATTAATGCCAAGACTACACAAAATAAGTGGCGTCTTTCAATATCTATTTTTTCGACTCGTAACCAAGTTTATGCGTGAGATTTTTCGTGCTCGACTGTGCAGATTTGCGAGCACGGAGGCCCGCGAGCGCGGTCACGCTCGTCAAATGTGAGTGACTGATAGAATACTAATTTTCTAATTTAAAACATTATAAGGGGTGGCTGAAACATTCATGGCATTTCCATTCGGTTCAATGGGGAAAGATAGTTTGAAGTACATATATAATACAGTATAATTTGATTATATTCTACTGCTACTTTGTAGTGTACTCCAGTCACTCACATTTGACGGGCGCATATGCGCCCGCGCACCATCGCACTTGCAACTCTGCACAGTCGAGCACGAAAAATCACACGTGTAAAATTTGTTCAGAGTAGAAAAAATAGATACCGAAAGACGTCGCTTATTTTGTGTAGTCTTGACATTAATTCACCTGTTTATTTCATAAACGTCAGTAACAAAACGAGCCTGAGCCTCAACAATCAGTATTCACCCGGAAACAGGAAATGCAAGTTAACCGTACTGAGCGTATTCAGAAGTGATGCCAAAAGCGCACGTTCCGAGCTGCTTCACGTACTGCGAGCGCATTTACGTCGAAAAGTCATCAACACAATGAGCCATGTCATAGGTGCTCAGTGCGTTGATCGCGAGGCAGTTTTGATTGATCATGTGATGGCGTGCCTGAAAAAAAAAAAAAAAAAAAAGACGTTAGACTATCATCCAACTCGTCGCTTCATTCAGGCGTGGCCAATACGTCAAGCGCATGCGCATAAAGGCGCGTTCTAGCAAGCCGGCCTCGAATTTACGGCAGTCGCGGCAATGCGCACAAGCACCCCCGCTCGATCGCGAGAGGCTGTCTGCTTGAAAAGTAGATAGTTGGGAAGTTCCTTTAGGGGTCGCCACAGCGTGACATCTCAGATGAAACGCTCATATTTGTTTGGCACAGTTTTTATGCCTGATCTTGGGGGTGGGGGGTAGGGGGGGTTGAATCTGGCACGCCTGAGTTACATTGAAAACATTTCTGGGATATAACAGGTAATTTTTCAGTACCTAACTATAAGTATGAGATTATGATGGACTTGACCTAAATTCTAAGGTTAGACTAGTCTGTTTATATATCTATATGCGAACGGTCATTTTCCCCCATGTTACCGCGTTATCTCAAAGTTGAAAACTTTTCCCCTCTACATGCTTTAGGAAGATATTGATCATCTACTGCTAGCTTTCATCAATGGATTGACAGTAGATAGCACCGTGAATTACGCAAGATAACAATACATCATGATGAAATAAAATGATTTGATTATGTGAATGTTTACTTTTGAAATTGAATGTCTATTGACCTCTTTAAAAATGTCTGTCTCAGTCTGTGCAGTCTCAATAAATTATGATTATGGTATTAGGTAAAAACTACATAATCGGGTACAACAACTCAGTAAATTATTTTAAGGTCTTGGAATTCCATCCCTAATCACACCCGCAACTTTATATCTGCGGGCATGACTGACTGCACCCGTACATTTTTCTAATGTGAGTGACTGGTACTCAAAGTATAACACCAGTCACAGACAATCCAAATCAAAGTCATTCATTTATAAAGTTGCCCAATACCGGCTGATAGTCCTATCAACCCAAATACACTCCAGCAAAAACCTACCACGCAAAGTCTAATAAAACCTAAAAGTTTTTCATCTTTCAACTTTTGGTACAACTTCAAGAGGTACTCCACACTATGAAGCAGTGAATTTTCTCTGCTGTGAAGGCGTATTGCACGTACCATTTGACGACGTGGCTTTGGTAGTCTGGAAGGCATCTTCCTACACTTATTGTTTGTCTTTGTTTGCAGTTAGTAGTTTTTCCGCCATTGTTAAACCTGTTTGACGAGAAAGGACAGTTCCTTGTTGCAATGTCGTGCCACAACCATCTGCAAAATCCACAACTGACACAAGAAAAGACCTTTTTTTTTCCCTACTGAGATAGACATGTCAGAATACACTTGGGCTGGATTTAGGTAAATTTTTGATTCAAGTGAGAAAATTCAGATTTTTCTCTCTCAAATGGTACAATTCCGATCAGTGTGTTCCTTATTGTTTGCCTCCGAGATGAAACGCTCAGCTGAGGTGGCCTCACAATAGTGTTACACAGCCACGTGCTGAAGCTCTTCTCACAATGTTCTGGGATGACCCTGATAGCTCTTACTTCCTCGTATCCTTTAAACTGAAATTCTGTATTAATTTTTTTTGTTCTTTGTCTTATGCTGTCTCAGTCCTGGATTGTTGCGGTGATTCAATGCCATGAGCCTTGACTCTTCAGCGGTGTTCCTAAAGAATGTAATGCTACCGTGTAACTCTGCATATTAAAAATAATATTAAATATTAAAAAGGGACGCACAACAGCACAGAAAGGGAAGTTCTTTTCAAGGGGAGGGAGGTCAGTGTCACAGTCATGTGAGAGCAAGGAATGTTACATACAAAAAAGGTTTCAGACATCTTTCTGACACTAAATTAATCTCTAAAGAAGCGAAGGCCACAGTAATTGATTATTGGAGTAATTGATCGTCAAGAAATTGATCAAAATTCTCTTTTCCAGTGATTACGTAATACTGCAAATTAGCTCCATCGCAACAGAAGGTAACAGAAGATTCGGCCATAAATTGTCTTGGATTTACACACAGAAACCAGTGAAAGTGGGATATTGCCGCTGCAGTTTGTGCTTTTCATGCAGTAACTAACACCGGATGTCCCACAATCGGTACCTCTATATGTAACCTCGTAAACAGTCCCAGATACAGTACACAATATTTTTGTTTTTATTTTAAATTATCCACCACTAAGGCTCCCATGAAATTGGAGAGTGCAAGTGTGCGAATAGGAAGCTCTGGAAAGTGTTTGGGATTGGGCAGCAACTAATGAGCGCATTGGGACCGAGCAATGGCTTAAAAATAATAATAATAAACATGGGCATAATTGACGCCTCCCCCAAAACACTATAATTTTCAATAGATGCCAGAAGATGGGCCCAAAGCACTAGTTTTGTTCATTTTCTGTTAGGTATTTTGCTTGTCGAAGAGGATTTCCTCTCCTCACTTTAACATAGTTCCTTGGGACAAGCATCACACAAGATGGTGCGGAAGCATTTCGTGTCTATTAAAGCGACCTTGGTCTATCGATTCCTCTCCTCAATAAGACATTTCCACCACACCCAAATGGCACCAAAGCACTACTTTTACATTGGACAAGATACCCTCTCCAATAGAAGCTTCTTCCCTCACTTTAACAGTTCTCTGGCACCGAGATGCATCAATTTGACACCAAAGCACTATTTTTTTTTCTTTTGGGCACTAAAGGCATTTATGGAAGAGACTTAGGGGCAGCTACCTATCTTCTATTTTTTTTTTTTGAGCAAAGAGGGTAATTTTGGAGTCGAGAAATGCAAACAAGTTTGGTGTAATTCTAATTCATTTCAAGAAGTGTTGGAACACACATTAAGTTCATTAACGGAGGTGCAATTCTAATTGACCCTCGGTTACCTCCCTCCCCCGAATGATCAGGGAAAGTGGCTCAAACACCAATGCCTAACCTTCCCAGATGTTTCCCTTCTGTTTCAGTCCTTTTCAGCCACGCCGTGAGGTGCCGCAGGGGTTAATCTTTCCCGAGTCACAGAGTTGTTGTCCTGGGAGCCAGATCCAGCGTGCGCGCACCCTCCATTCCACAGCTTGCCGCCGATCCCCGCACGTAGTGATGGAGTAAAAAGCCCACATAGGGGATCCTTTGTTTAGGAGAGTCTAGGCATGGAAGATAATTTACAAACCACTAAGGTCCTCACGCCATTGGCTGATGAGCCCCTGTCTGCCCCTTACAAAAGTCATCTCGTGTGTACGCGTGCGTTATTGTGTGTGTGTGTGTGTGCGTGTGTGCTTAACCTTAAGCTGTAGCAGTTTTTGGCTACAGTCAACCCACAGTCACCCTAGTCATGACACCCAGGAGCTTACCCTGCATTCAGCTATTGTAGCCTGGCTTTTGAGGCGAAGCAAGATGGCCACCAATATATTTTAGTGTGTGAGAGGTGGGGGGGGGGGGGTGGCGTGAAGGCGGCATGCTGCCGAAAACAGAGGGGCTTCCTCCCAGGACAGGCAAGGTTTAAAAAAATAAAAAACCTGCCTGAGTGTGTGACTTAGTGGCGATAGTCTAGGCTGCAGTGGAGCTCATCCCTTGGATTTAGTTGATTGGAGTGCTTCATTTGGAAGCTGTCTTTCTTTTTCTTGTTTTTGTTTTTCTAAATTCCGGCTGAGGACCTTGAGGTGTTGGGCTTGTCATTTCCAGGTGGGTTTTAAGGGCCTTGTCGCACCGGTGCTTTGTCTCTGTACGATTTTCTTCTCCTCGTCATTCTGAATTACTTTCAAGAGACTCCTTTTCGAGTCGTACTTGTGCACCTGCTGTTTTTCTGCCCCTTCTTTGTAATTCTCAACTGATCGTTCATCAGACTACACCAACGGTAACCGCGTTCAGCCCTCCTGCTCACCCATCCGGGCTTTTATTCTTTTAAGTTTCATTGTTTGCGCTTTTTTTTTTTTTAATCATTGAGCCAGGAAACGCGCTCTAGTGAATGAAAAAAAAAAAAAGTCTCACGTTCACAGAAAAAGCACGTACACAACAAATCGCTACTACTTCCACTCTGAGCCAGGAAAGGGGAAGACACTTTCTATCAACCAGAATAAAATCAAGAAGCCGTGATGCAGCGCATTTGTTTGCGAACAAGTACTCCAAACCTCTCTGGGGACGCGTCGCCCGGAGAGAGGGGTTTGTTGGGATTCAAGCCTCTGTGACACCGCTGTTGCTAGGGTTCGTCTTTGAGCGTGCGTAAAGCTTTCAGTTCCAACTACTCAAGTGTTTTTGTCGACCCGTAAACGCTTCGACAAGCAGAGGAGTTTTCTAGGGGACACAGAGGAGATTTTTGTCCCCATGTAAAACAATACACATATAGATAGATTATTTATTTGATAAACTGGATATCCACCTTTAGGTCCATGTATTAGTACACTCTTTTCCAAGACCATTCAGAACACTGGTAGAATTACTAGGGTGCTCTAGTAGAACGACTAGTGGAGTCTTTCCTCTACTAGTATTTGAAATACAAAGGTTATTGTAAATTAAGCATAGAGCAGTTTATTCAATATCCTTGATATCCATCTTAAGATCCACATACTAGTGCACTCTTTGTCTTCACTAGCAGGAAAAATTGTGCACACTCGTAAGGCAACTAAATAGTCACTAATTGACAATTACATGCTATTACTGGTTAACATTTAAACCTTCAATAATAGCATGTTGTTGTCCACTAATACAAAGTTTTGTCTAACAGATAATGTGAATGTCCTACAAGTATACCATAGTTTTCCTACGAATGTGCAAAAATGTCAGTGTAATGTAAAAAACCTCACTCGTAAGACACAGGTATTGTACTAGCACACTGAATTGTCTTGCTATTGAGGACAAAGTGTGCACTAGTACATGGAATTTAACCCGGATATCAAAGATATGTACTGTAATTAATACTCAAAATAGTTGTATTGGGTCATACGACTAGGCTACTATTGGCACTAGGAGTACAAAAACATTGCTAGAAAGACGGATAATAATAGTGCACTGAATTGTCTAACTATTGAGGACAAAGAGGATACAAGTACATGGCCTAAAAGGTGGATGTCAAGGATATCAAATAAATGCACATACAGTTTCATCATCCTTCATTTGACCGCAGGCGAGCCAAGATAAACACAAAGACAGCATCTTGAGCCCCCCCCCCATGTTGAGTATGAATTTATATTATGCAATAAAAACGAAAAAAATAAATACTCAATTTTTTTACGAGTTTAGACCAAAGGGAGAAGAATTAAAAGCAGAAGCTGGACTTTGATGTGCGCTTCGGATATCAAACACAAAAGTTGCGCAGCATACACACCGTGACAAACGGCTGTGTCTGGTGCAGCATTGGAAGACAGCCAGCAGGGCTTTGTCATTCAAAGCAGGGGTTTTTTTTTGTGACAGGCAATAAAAAAATTTGAAAAAAACCAAGGACGATGCTCCCTGTGTATGATGGTGCCCGTCGTGTGTATGTTGCTTGTCTTTCCACGACCATTTCCAAATATGATCCCCTGGATTCAGGTTGCATCAGCAGTGTTGCTGGAGTCCCCGTCGCATTTAAAAATACACATTTTTCCAAAACCAGACTAAAACAAACGCACTTCGACTGCCGGACAATGAAAAACAAGATTATAACCCCAAATTGTGTATTCTGCTCCTACTTGTGTGGCGTCCCATAGCTGGAGTTTCCTTTTCATTCTTCAATTCGGGATTCGATGTAAAACTGGAATAACATGGAAATGTGTTATTTATATCTTTATCGATAGCAAATCGCCGCAAGCTAATGCTAACGTTAATGGTTAATTGAATTAGCATTGCGAAAGTAATGTAATCCCTCGTTATCTCACTATAATTAATCATTCAATAATACACAGTATGTATGATAATTGGACATAGAATAACATTAAAAGGGAAACGTTTTTGGCAAAATGGCAATGAACAAAGAAATAAGTATAACTTTCCTGCTATCTGTTGCCCTCTGACTTCCAGTTATCTGGCTACTGACTTCCTATTAGCTAAACAAGCTACAGGAGCCCCAAGGGGACAAAAGTAACCTTACTGTACTACTTATTTCAAGTAGCTCCGTAAAACTCACAGAATAACACGTTAACGTTTTTGAATTATAATTCGTTGTTTGTGATTGTGGTAGAGCTTTTTTAATGTATATTTTGAAATTATATAAATTATGTTATATTGAAAACACTCACTCGGAGCTGCTGTTGTTCCCGACTGACACTCTACCACGTAGCTTTCCCTTTAATAAAGCCCATAAGGTCAATTCTATCAAACATTGCACAATGACAAAGATGGACTCATGGATAGCGGTGTTATAAAAATGGTGAAGCATCACATCTAGACAGACAGTATAATACTCACATGCATATTTTACATTTTATCCTTTGTGAAAATATAATATAATATAATAATATAATATTACATGGCTGTATTTTACTTTCCCCCAGGTTGCCGAGCCATGCACACCAGGAGAAGCAACACAATTTCCATTGAATTGATACGAAAAATGCGGAAAAAAACGATCTAAACTTATCTCATCTTACGTCATTACTGTACGGTTTTATAAAGTACAATGTTATAGAGAGTACTATTTTCTTGTTTTTGAAAATATTTGAAAAAGATGGTGGTTTTTTTTTTTTTGAGGGGGGGGACAGCATTTCCATTCATTTCAATGGGGAAAGATAATTTGCTATGCGAATATGTTGAATTACAAGCGTGGTCACGGAATGAATGCAACTCGTCCAGGGTGCAGTGGACCCCACCTTTCGTCTAAATTAGACTTCGCCTCCCCTGTGATCCTAATGAGGATAAGCAGTATATAAATATAACTGGATGATGGATAGTTCCCCCATATTCATCCCCATTGTTTTCCACCGGATTATCGTACGGCACTGGATTTCGAGTCGTCCGTCGAACCGCAGAGCGTGCGGAAGACGTGACCAAGCTGTCGCTCTCGATGGCCATAACGCATATCACGAACCGCTCGCCGGCTGCCAACAATAACACAGAGAAGAAGACACGTCTGCCGTGGAGTCGCCGGTTCCGCAAGGATAACAAAATGTAACGTTTTGCTTATCCAGATCCACGCTGAAAATGTTACGCGTGCTCGCTCAGTCCATGCATGGTAAAGGAAAAAGGCTAAACATTTACTGCAGCGCTTAAGCCAGCGGTGGGGAAAGCTTTTCCCCTGTCAGGAACTGTTTCCTTTTCATAAAGTCCCCTCGCGAGCCATACTAATTTCATGAAAAAATATGATGCAACGGTCTTTCTTAACTATTAAAAACATTTGTGGGTTAAAGGTTTCGGGCTTTTATTGTAACAGTACGAGCGGTCCTAAACTTCTGAGGTTTGGGCCTCGGGTTATGTTAGGACAATGCAAATGATAATAACGCGGCTTGTGCGGAACTTTATCTTTATACCTGCCATTATATGATCACAATTGCAGGATACGTTGGCAAACATTGCGCATTTATCGTGCGGACTTATGTCGGGTTGTAAGTACAGCGGCGTACGACGTGTATCCTGGAATACACGCAATGTTGAATGCTTCCAAGATTATATTAATCCTGATTTGGTTCCTGTCCCGTGTCCTGGTTTTCATGCTGTTTTTCCCTCAAGGAATAAAAAGGACCAAAGTGCGTGTTTTTGTTTTTGTTTTGTTTTTTGTGATCACATGTGGGAACTTTTTTTTCCCCCGCATTCCACTCACCCCTTCCTCTCTTTAAACTCAGACCTATTGTTGTCCAGGCCGGGATACATCCGAGTGTTTGATGTAGGCCAAACCCAAAGTCAGTATTCGGTTCCACTCCACCCTCCAATCACATTCAGACACTCGCTCATCCAAACACATTCAGGCATCTTCTCTAAGCAAAACTGCAGGGTTGCTGCTTGCTCACGACATAATACTAGTATTTCCATCCATCCATTTTCTTAGCCGCTTATCCTCACAAGCGTCGCGAGGACTGCTGGAGCATATCCCAGCTGTCAACGGGCAGGACGGGGGTTACACCCTCAACTGGTCGACAGCCAATCGCAGGGCACATCGAGAGAAACAGTCGCACTCACAATCACACCTACGGGCAATTTAGAGTGTCCAATTAATGTTGCATGTTTTTGGGGAAGTGGGAGGAAACCGGAGTACATGCAAACTCCACACAGGTGGGGACGGGATTGAACCCAGGACCTCAGAGGCCAACGCTTTACCAGCTGAGCCACCGATCCGCCAATAGTCGTAATTATTTAATCATAAAATTACCAGAACAGAGTCACTGATGGTGTAGTAATCCACACATATCTGTCTTTGGTGCGAGCAGCGTGGGATCGATTCCCGCTCAGTGATGGTGTCGAAATCTGCCCTGCGACTGACTGGCGACCAGTTCACGGTTTAGTCCGCCTTTCGCCCAAAGCTAGCTGGGATGGGCTCCAGGTTTCCCGTTAACCTTGTGAGGATGAGCTGTTTGGATAATTGATGGAAAATTACAGGACGCTTTGTAATTAATGTATTCTACCAAATCTGCAATCATTTTACAATGAATTGTTGCAAGAGTTTTATAAGTTCCGACTGACTATGAGCCCATGAACGCGTCTGAGTCTGATTTATGATTTGTATAGGTGAGTCAGGGAGCGAGGGAAGCATATTTCTCAATGGCCTGTGCTGCCGGTTTAATTTTTTAGTCAAATATTTCCACACGACTGACCATCTGATGACTCCAGTGAGGCATCCGTGTTGTTGTTGCCAAAACGCGATCGGCTCCGAATCAACTCCGATGTAAAATTGTCATCGTGCAATGGAATATTTGACACAACGAGCAGCCGACTTGTCGATTCAACCCCTATTAAGTATTAGTCCCTGTTATTTATTGGTGGATTTGATGCACTTTTTTTTTTTTTTTTTTAAAGGAATGGTTAACTCACGAAGCTTCTTTGAATTTTGATTCATGCACTTTGAATATCAGCTGTGGCCTTCTTATGTGGAGTTTTCTTGCTTCCATTTTATTCCTTCACATATCAACGTGCGAATGTTGTTGGGTTTTCGTTCTTGAATGTGGAAAAACGCTCAATGAGGTGATTCATTTGACATAAGAATTCTGATCATTACAGCAAAAGGAGATCCCTTGCACGTAATGCTTGTGGCCTCAGTAATATACGGTAACGGTTTCAAGTCTGGTCCGTTGACTCATCGGGGTCTGGTGACTGTTGATTCTTCTTGATCAGTCCGTTAGACACTGATGGGGTTTAAGAAGCGTGTGTTCCATGCACAGTAGAGAGAAAAGTGAAAGTAACTACGCTCCTTCACGAGCGCTCAAATTGCATTCCCCAATTACACGGTGAAATAAGCCTTGAAATAATTTTTTTCCCAGCTGCCGATGAGGGCACATGATGTCATTTTTTATTTTATGTTCTCGTTTCTTGAGACGATGGCTTTTTGGTTTTTGCTAGCCAAAAGCCAGGGGTGTCAAACTCATTTTTGTCGAGAGCCACGTTGTAGTTACGGTTTTCCTCGGAGGCCCGTTATGACTGCGAAGCCATAAAAATCTTGAATCGGCTCACCATATTTACACATGAAATTTAGGAAATTTTGGAATCAGAAATCACGGGTAACGGGCTTTTCAACTAATGTTGATGTTTGTTAGCACAAAAAGGCTTGCAATATTTCAACTTTATCATTTATGATATGACAACTAAGTGGAATGGTGGCGCAGCCATTATAGTGTTGGCCTCACAGGTCTGAGGTCCTGGGTTCAATTCCAGACCCGCCTGTGTGGACTTTGCATGTTCTCCCCGTGCCTGCGTGGGTTTTCTCCGGGCACTCCGCTTTTCTCCCACTTCCCAAAAACATGCAACATTAATTGGACACTCTAAATTGCCCGTAGGTGTGATTGTGAGTGGGACTGTTTGTCTCGATGTGTCTTGCGAATGGCTGGCGACCAGTTCAGGGTGTACCCCACCTCCTGCCCGTTGATAGCTGGGATATGCTCCAGCAGTCCTCGTGACCCTCGTGAGGATAAGCGGCAAAGAAAACGGATAGATGGATACGACAATTAGAAATTTTTGATTTTAGGAATCATGGACAAAGGATTTGCCTTTGCGGGCCACATAAAATCATGGAGTGGGCCCTATCTGGCCCCCGAGCCTTGTGCTTGACACCTGTGAAAGAAAGAAAACTAGGAACAATACAAAAATTACCAAATGATAAGAACTAGGAAAAAATACTCTTCTGTTTTTTTTTTTCAAGTTACATTGAGAATTTCTGAACAGAAAAGCTGTTTTTACCGCGAATTGTTCTGACAGCTCACACCATAAAAAAAATAAAATTGTCATGCTTTTCCGAATTTATTGACCTCATTGTTAATGTTCACTCGTTCCTGCTCCTCCTCTCTCTATTCACACGTGAAAAATTGTCTTAAAGATAAAATGGATAACTGGGGAAAAAAAAAGCACAGTAACTAAGCATTTTGTGAGTTTCAGTCACGTAGTCTTGCGGGTGTGCCGGGGAAGTGAATATCCATGTGCGCTAGTACGCACAAGCGTGAATTACCATCTACAAACTGTGCAAACACACACTCGTGCTGGCTGCACGTGTCCCCACTGACCCACTCCCGCTAGTGATGCAATCTCAAACCTCGCTCCACTCTAAACATTGAGTCATGAGTCTTTGTCTGGCAGTACTCTGCAGTTGAGCCCCCATTGAAGCCTTGAACACGAGTGTTTTGTTGCCTCATGGTTGATTTGTTCATTTCCCACAATATTTTCCACCGTCTTGATGGTGGAGGTGGCAGATGCCGTGCTGAGAGGGGGTGTGATGCGTTGTGGACTGATTCTGAGTCACACATAGCACCACACCACACTGAGTCACCACTTTCTTATTTTCTCCCTCCGTTCACAGGTGGTTCCAGAAAGTGGGTCGTTCAATGGCAAAGGGGAGGCACAGATGGATGGCACCCACATGGCGGCAGAGGAGGGCGAGGAGGAGGAAGGCCACATACAACATACAAAAACTCCCCCCGTCACCAGCTCGCTTCGCCACAACCTGGACATCGGCGGACGGCCGGCACTTATTCAGCGAGAGCTCGGGCTGCAGCTGAACAACATTGCACTTCACCAACATGTACGCCCTTCTGTGAATTCCCACAACGGTTCCTCCGAAAACCCGACAAACGGTGCTAATGTGACGGCCGGGTGTCACGCTGACCTGAAGTCTGCATATCACAGGGCTATGATGGCCTCCGAGCCTCAAAGGAGCAAAACCGCCGGCATCCCTTCCGACAACGGACCTAAGACTCCGCCGCATGATACGTCGGTCCCGCTGAAGAGGATCAAACTGGAGGAGAATGAAGAGGTGATCACCGCGCATTTGGGCGACGAAGATGATGTCTGCGAAGACCCTCTGTCCACTTTGGCAGCTGTGGTGTGTCTCTCTGTCACAGAGAGGCGAGGGCTGGAGGAGAAACTCTTCAGCTCACGTCCTTCTGCTCTTCACTGCATCAAAACGGAACCACCGGATTTAAACTTAATCAACAAAGAGTCGGAGGATTTAAGGAGGGATGAGTGTCGCGGTCTAGGTAGCCTACCGAGGACTGCCCAGACTATCAAAAGTGAACCGCCTTCTAATGACCTGTTACCAAGTGTGCAGTCTTTGGCACAGAAGAGGAATCTTAGTTTTGACCAGGCGATCGCCATTGAGGCCTTAACTCAACTGGCAGCTATACCTCAACGTACCCCAGTGTTTATTAAAGCCGAACGAAAGTGTGAATCTCCCGTTTCTGCGATCACATCCCAAGCAACCTCAACACAAGAAGCCAAACCCACAGCGGCAATCTGCTACAACAAAGTCTCAGTCATCAGCTCACCGGTTCACCAGACGTCAGTGATTCACCCGCCTGTGGCCAGACAGGCCAACGTCATACAACGGTGCCAGGACACGAGGCCACCTGACCTGTCAGTAGACGGTAACGGGGCACCCTGCAGTAGGACATACCAAAACTTTGGCTCTCGTGTCATCAAGTCGGAATTTAACAACGATCACGAGCGTAACTTTTGGAAGGACCGAGAGAGACCAAAAATGATGAGAAACCAAGACGAAGAGGAAGTGGCTGCCCAATTAGCAGACTTGGCCTTCATCATCCAGTCACGACAGAACCAGCTGTCCATGAGCAATCGCATGAAGGGGACCCCGGTGTCAGCCATCAAATACAACTACCATTCTCAGTTATCCCCCAGTCAGAAAAAGACCCCCATAAAGAAAACTAAAACGACTCCTCCAAAGCCCAGGAAGAAGAAGATAAATGAGGAACCGCAGGAGGGAATCAACCGAAGGACCCCGTTTTCAAAACGCAATGGAAATGCATCCCATCGAAGCAAAGGAAAGAAACCCCCCCTGTCCGGCAAATCAGATCTCCCCCACAGGAGGAATCTGTTTCTTCCTCAGGCTCAGATTGACCTGAAGAGATACTTGGGTGAGGCCCAGGAGGAAGCAAGGCAACTCATCCATCACAGTACAGAGACTCACCACTGCAGGACCAACCAGAGTCTCGGCCATGAGAACCAGCTATTGTCTTATCTGCACAATCCACTCAACCAACACAATCCTGTTGCAGGACCAGGGCAGGAAAGGTGTTCGTTAACTCAGGTAGCTCAGCCCCCCAAAGGGCTGCAGCACGGTGCTGATCACGGGGTGGCTCACCCCGGCCACGCCACCTTCCCTGGTCTGGCCAACAGCCTTTCAGGTGCTCGCCAGTCGCCCCCTCCGAGACAGCAGAGCTACTACAAGCTGGAGAGGTCGGGGCCCGTCACTGTCCTGTCTACATCTGCTGATGGCGATGCGGGCCACTCGGCGGAGTCGACGCCATCCAAGCACAGTGTCAACAGCTTCCTGGAGTCGCCGATGGCTTTTCTGGACACCCCGACAAAGAACCTGCTCAACACGCCCTCCAAAAAGCTGTCTGAGCTTCCTTGCTGTCAGTGTGTGGGTAAGTTGATGCTACCAGACATTCATGGGGGAATTTGTCATGGCGCTGCCGTAGCATTATGAAATAAAAAAAGCACAAGACAAATCACTAAGTGACACTATAGAAATGGAACTGAATACAAATTTCATTCGTGAGGATAAATGCTACACAGATTAGATGGATGGACTGACACAGTTAAATTATTAAGTCTCTTTAATAAATGGCAGCTATCAAATGGCATTTAATAATTAAATACAAGATGGAACATATTAATTGGTCCTGAAATAAAAGATGATTAAATAGATTTATTTCCTTTTATTTTATTAATTTTCCAAGCCGCGTATCCTCACAAGTGTCACGGGGCTATGGAGCCTATCCCAGCTATCATCCGGCAATTGCAGGGCACACCGAGACAAACAACCGTTGGCACTCACAGTCACGCCTAAGGGCAATTTGGAGTCACCAATTAATGCAGGTTTTTGGGGATCTGGGAGGAAACCGGAGTGCCTGGAGAAAACCCACGCAGGCATGGGGAGAACATGCCAACTCCACACAAGCAGGGCCGGGATTTGAACGCCAGTCCTCAGAACTGTGAGCCTTACAGCCTAACCAAAACATCCACCGTGCCGCCCTGATATATTTGACCCCATTTTAATGCGTTTAATGAACTAATGCAACCAATGTATTACATGGCATTTAAATAGAATTTTGTCACAAACAATAATACATTTCAATCCTCATCGCTCACTAACCAAAACCGAGTCATCTAGTTTAAATAATACCATTGTGTGCTCTACTGTAGAGGAACAGTTTTTGTAACAGATTGTTTTTTCCCTCACAGACCAGATCATTGAAAAGGAAGAAGGTCCTTACTACACTCACCTTGGAGCAGGACCGAGTGTTGCCGCAGTGAGGGAATTGATGGAGAACAGGTAGACTACTTCCCATTGCTAATACAGTACCAGCGAATCTTAAGGTCCAAGTACTAGCACACTCTTTCTTCTCACTAGTAAGGCAAATCAGCACGAGTAGAACCAATGTCATACTAGTAACATGTTTTTTCTACTACTGTAGGGCCATGACATTTTTCCACACTACACTACTTGGTATTAGTAATGCAAACCTGTCAAAGAGCTGACATCTGCACAGTATTGAATGGGAAGTACTATCCTTGAATAGTAGTAATTTAATATGTTAAATTTGCAGTTGTTGATTAGTGCAGTTTTGCTTCACTGGTGGCATTGAGTGGCACTTTTGCTAAGGTTTTCTTACTTAATTGTACATGGTACATGGAAATTCCACTGGATACCAAGGGCATCAAATACTGTAAATGATCAAATATCTTGCCATATTTGCGTTTTGAAGATCTGCACCAGTTTTCATACATAATTTAGCTCACTAGTCAGATAATGATATACTAGTTGGATACAAGCAGCCGAAATGAGTTTCCTCCGCAGGGTGTCTGGGCTCTCCCTTAGCGAACGGGTGAGAAGCTCGGTCATCCGGGAGGGGCTCAGTGTCGAGGCGCTGCTCCTCCGCATTGAGAGGAGCTAGATGAGGTGGCCGGGGCATCTGATTCGGATGGCTCCCGAATGCCTCCTTGGTGAGGTGTTCCGGGCATGTCGCACCGGAAAGAGATCCCGAGGACGACCCGGGACACGCTGGAGAGGCTATGTCTCTCGGCTGGCTTGGGAACGCCTCGGGGTCCCTCCGGAAGAGCTCGAAGAAGTGGCTTGGGAAAGGGAAGTCTGGGTATCCCTGCTGACGCTACTTCCCCTGCGACGCAACCCGGAAAAGCAGTAGACATTGGGAGGGATGGATGGATAGTTGGATATCCTGCGATTGTCTGGCGACCAGTTCAGGATGTACCCCGCCTCCTCCCTGTTGACAGCTGGGATAGGCTCCAGTACTCCCCACGACTCTTGTGAGGATATGCGGCTAAGAAAATGGATGGATCTATAGTTGGATATTCCTCTTACGGGTGAGTATCAAAAAGAAACTTGTTCCTTCAGTTGGAGATCCCAAAAGTGCCCAAATCCCTTGCTATATACTAGTACTGCTACGACTACTACTATGACTGTGGCAATTGTTATTATTTAGCTGGATATGTGTGGACGTGTTCGTCAGCGAACATGCTGAGCGTGTCAAGCTCGGGCTTGGTGGAATGCGGCGAGGTCATTGCCAAGGAGCCAGCTATTAAAAGGAAGCTCGCTCAGCATGTCCACCTGCCACACACACACACACACAAAACATGTTGAGACAGGAAAACTGTGATGTAACCGACATGAGAGACCGTGCGTAGCAAAGCAGCATTCGTTCGGTCACGGCCTGTCAAAGTTGTAGTGATACAAAAACCACATCAGCCCAGAAGCTGAGCTGAACGATTTTTACAGAAGCATGTGGCTACAATTTGAGACGGTTACACTTCCTGTCCTATATCGACGTGATATACAGCTCTGGGGAAAAAAAAATGAAGGGACCTTCTCAGTTACTTCGAACTAAGCTTTGTGGTTGTTTTAAATACATCTTTTTCTTTCGGCTTGTCCCGTTAGGGGTCGCCACAGCGTTGTCATGTTTTTCCGTCTAAGCCTATCTCGTGCATCTTCCTCTCTAACACCCACAGTCCTCATGTCCTCCCTGACAACGTCCATCAACCTTCTCTTCGGTCTTCCTCTCCCTCTTTTGCCTGGCAGCTCCATCCTCAGCACCCTTCTCCCAACATGCTCACTCTCTCGCCTCTGAACATGTCCAAACCATTGAAGTCTGCTCTCTCTAACCTTGTCTCCAAAACATCCAACTTTAGTTGTCCCTCAAATGAGCTAATTTCTAATCCTATCCAACCTGCTCACTCCCAGCGAGAACTGTCACGACCCATCGAGACGGAGGAGGACCCAAATGCACGACTCCGGAGACGCAGAGGCAGTTTGGGAAAAGTGTTATTTCGTTCCAAGGTCGGGGATCAGGCAGACTGTCAAGTCCAGCAGCGGTAGTCAAGACGTCGGGCGTAGAGAGCAGGTCCGCGGGCAAGCAGGGGCCGGTACACGGGAAATTGATCCGAGATGCCAGGAGTGTCAAGGGCGTCAGGCTTACGGGGTCGGTCGGAGGACAGGCGGAGGTCGGTACACAAGGGTTTATGATGAGAGACACGGGAGTGCAGGAACGGGGCATGAGTTGCGACGATCTGGAGAAGACCAGTCGTCCCCTGGGTACTATAAAACCGGGGTGAATCAGCGAGGATGAGGCGCAGGTGTGCGCCTCCTCATCAGCGCCGGTGTGCTGGGACCCGCCCAGCCAGGGCTGCACTGGGAGGACCATGACAAGAACCTCAACATCTTCATTTCTGCTACCTCCAGTTCTGCTTGCTGTTGTTTCTTCAGTGCCACCGTCTCTAATCCGTACATCATGGGCGGCCTCACCATTGTTTTTTACACTTTGCCCTTCATTCCAGCGGATACTCTTCTGTCACGACCAGAACGTGGACCCAAATGCACGACTCGGGAAACGTGGAAGCAGTTCAGGAAATATCTTTATTCAGTCCAGAGTCGGTAATCAGGCAGGCAGTCCACGAGAGCAGCAGTGATAATGATGTCAGGCTTACGGGGCAGACAGGCAAGGGTCAGTACGCCGGGAGTCGAGATCAGAGTCGAAGAAGTGCGGGAACGAGGGATCAACGGCAATAATCTGGCAAAGCCAAACCATCCGCTGGGTCCTATAAGTACTGCAGGTAATTACTCGGGATGAGGCGCAGCTATGCGCCTCCTGATGACTGCCGGTGTGTCGAGGGACCTGCACAGTCAGGGCCAGGACTGGCAGGATCTTGACACCTTGCGCCAACTGTCCCATCCCGCTTGGACCCATTTATTCACTGCCTTACCACACTCACCATTGCTCTGTATTGACATAAGTGCATTAGGTGTACCCAATGAAATGTCAACATGTATTTTGTAAATTTGTGTGTCACAGATACGGCGCCAAGGGGAATGCAGTGCGGTTGGAAGTTGTTGTCTACACTGGAAAAGAAGGAAAGAGCTCCCAGGGGTGTCCTATTGCTAAATGGGTACATGACAATCATGTGCAAATAAACATCTATACATTTATGGGGCTTATTATCGGCCCGTAATGTCATACTTCTGGCTGTTGTGCGTGTACAACTGCATGACAGGTGGTCCGGCGTGGCAGCGAAGAGGAGAAGCTGCTGTGTTTAGTGCGGCGGCGGCCAGGGCACCACTGTGACACGGCTGTATTGGTCATCCTCATTCTGGCGTGGGAAGGAATCCCGCGGGCGGTGGCGGACCACCTCTACCAGGAGCTCACGGAGACCCTCTTCAGATATGGCTCGCCCACCAGCCGTCGCTGCGCCCTCAACGAAGAGTAAGGGCTTCTGTTGCTCACGGTGTTCTTCTGGAGGCCAAAGTAGCCCGAAACTGCATTTGTAAATGTATTTCTCCAAATGGTGACACGCCAGGGAAATACTATTATGTGTCATATAATAGATAGGTCCTTGGAGTCAGCTCTTTCTTCCAGGTTCACCTGTTTCTTTTCCCTTCACAGTCGTACCTGTGCCTGTCAGGGTTTAGACCCGGACACCTGCGGCGCTTCCTTCTCTTTCGGCTGTTCGTGGAGTATGTACTTCAATGGCTGCAAGTTCGCCCGTAGCAAAGTGCCACGCAAATTCCGCCTGCTTGGTGACTACCGGGAGCAGGTGAGGGGGACTGTTGTCAGGTCACGATGATCGTGACAAAAATCATGATCATTGGTATTATGACACTATTACTAAAATAACAAAAATAACACCAACATCCACTGAAAGCAGTTATGAAAAGTATTCAATCATATACACTTTTACATCAAAAGTCATTGATAGTGTAGTGGTACACACGCCTGCCTATGGTGCGGGCAGCGTGGGATCGATACCCGCTCACTGATGGTGTCGAGATCTACCCTGTGACTGACAACCAGTCGCCAGAAGCTAGCTGGGATAGGCTCCAGCTTTCCCACAACCCTTGTGAGGCTAAGCGGCTTGGATAATGACTTGACATGACATTTACGTTAAGTATCACATAAAAATATTGAAATTAAGCTGTTAATAATCTCATCTTTCGTGACATTTAGGAGGAGAAGATAGAGAAAAACCTCCAGAGTCTTGCCACTGACCTTGCACCACTGTACAAGTGCCTCGCTCCTGAAGCCTTCCAGAACCAGGTACGAAATGTGAAACACTTTTGTAAGTTATTAATCATGTTAATTATTATGTAAAGGTTTGATTTGAGAACTTTTTGCATTCGTTTGTAAATGATCACCGCTCATCCTCTCTGTCATCACCACAAATCAAATGCGCCTGCATCTCTTCTCAAGGTGGAACAAGAGGAGAAAGGGGACTCCTGCCGGCTGGGCTGGAGGGGGGGACGTCCGTTCTCGGGAGTCACGGCTTGTGTGGACTTCTGCGCTCACGCTCACAAGGACAACCACAACATGAATAATGGCAGCACTGTGGTAAGCGAGTGACTGTGTGTACACTGCAGTCCAGTCGGCAACCACCAGGTCCCGGTTCTTGAGTCCTTCTTCATGCTCTTTCTTTCTTTCAGGTTTGCACTTTAACAAAGGAAGATAACCGCGCGGTTCGGAATATACCGGAAGACGAGCAGCTCCACGTTCTTCCACTCTACAAGATCTCCGACAGGGATGAGTTTGGTCGGGTCGAAGGGCAGTGGGCCAAAATCCAATCCGGTGCCCTGCAGGTTCTCTCATCCTTCCCCAGAGAGGTGAGAAGAGGGCATATTTAGCATGTCTGGGTCACAGTTTGGAGTTTCTGAGTTTGAATCTCAGTCCCTGTGGAGTTTGCATGTTCTCCTGGTGTTTGCTTGGGTTTTCGCCAGGTACTCTGGTATCCTCCCACATTTCAAAATCAGGTTAGGTTTAATGAAGACTCCGAACTGTCCTTAGGTGTGAATATGAGTGTGAATGCTCGTTTGTTTATTTGTGGCCAGTCCAGGGTGTTCCCCGCTTCTGCTGGAATAGGGTCCAGCTGACCCATGACCCTTAGGATAAATGCTATAGAAAATAAATGGATAGTGTCTTGTTCATGAGTGAAGGAAGAATGGACCGGGAGATCGACAGACGGATCGGGGTAGCGTCTGCAGTGATGCGGACTTTGTATCGGTCCGGTGTGGTAAAGAGGGAGCTAAGACGAAAGGCAAAGCTCTCAATTTACCAGTCGATCAGTCGTTCCTACCCTCACCTATGAGCACGAGCTGTGGGTCATGACCGAAAGAACAAGATCCCGGATACAAGGGGCCAAAATGAGTTTCTTCCGCAGGGTGTCCGGGCTCTCCCTTAGAGATAGGGTGAGAAGCTCGGTCATCAGGGAGGGGCTCAGTGTCGAGCCGCTGCTCCTCCGCATTGAGAGGAGCCAGATGAGGTGGCTGGGGCATCTGATTCGGATGCCTCCCGGACGCCTCCCTGGTGAGGTGTTCGGGGCATGTCCTACAGGAAATAGACCCGGAGGACGACCCAGGACATGCTGGAGACACAATCTCTCTCGGCTGGCTTGGGAACGCCTCGGGATCCCTCCAGAAGAGTTGGAAGAAGTGGCTGGGGAAAGGGAAGTCTGGGTATCGCTGCTAAAGCTACTTCCCCTGCAACCAGACCTGGAAAAGCGGTAGATAATGGATGCATCGATGGATGGATGGATGCATTGTATAAGTGTTGTGACGTATTGCAATGGCACCAATAGGGGGGAAAAATGAAATAAAATGTGAATTGAAACCTACTTTCTGCGTGTTTCTTGTCAGGTGCGTTTGCTAGCTGAGCCGGTGAAATCAGCCCGGAAGATAAGGCAAGAAGCTCGTCTGAAAGCTCAAGCGGAGAAGCTGGAGAAGAAGCTCGGCTTGAGCCCTCTCACTCCGACTAAAGTAAAGCGGGAAACCCCCACCAAAGGTGGTAAGTCCGAGTCTTTCCGCACATTTCATTTTTGCTTTCAATACGCGCTAAGATTGAAACCGATGCAGTCCTGGGATGCTAGTCAAACTCAGTTTCCCACAAGAAAAAACAGTCATTATAATTCATGCATTTTAGGAATAAGGAAAAAATATATATTATTGTAGCCATCACATAGGACTTTGTTTTTTAAGTTGGACCAGCAATATTTTCATATATTTACCACAAGTGGATAAAGATGATAACTGCTGCATAATGAAAGTAAGAAAAATAAATATATCAAATATATATATATTATGAATAAAAATAAAGTAGAATGACTCACCAATTTTGACTACCTACCCTGGCTCAGGGCGACACGGTGGGGTCAGCTGTTAAAAGCGTTGGCCTCACAGTTCTGAGGACCCGGGATCGATCCCGGTCCCGCCTCTGTGGAGTTTGCATGTTCTACCCGTGCCTGCGTGGGTTTTCTCCGGGCACTCCGATTTCCTCCGACATCCCGAAAACATGCAACATTAATTGGACACTCTAAATTGCCCCTAGGTGTGATTGTGAGTGCGGCTGTTTGTCTCCATGTGCCCTGTGATTGGCTTTTGACCAGTCCAGGGTGTACCCCGCCTCCTGTCCGGTGAGCATAAGCGACAAAGAGGATGGAGGGATGGATGGATGGATGGATGGATGGATACCCTAACTCATAGGGAAGTGGAGAGGAAGAAAATTGCTTAACTTAATTGTGATACAAGTGTAAAAAATTTGTTCACTGGTTTACAAAATATTCCCTGCAAAAGGCCGAAGGTAAGTGACACCCCTAATAAGGCTTAAAAATGTCTATTTTAGCTCATTGGCTAATTGACATTTTCAAAGCAGATTTCCCCATGTTGCCAATCGTTTTAAAATATTTTGGAAAAACATATATTTTTTTAGACTCACAGAACAGTCTGTTCTGAGACAATGTAAGCATCAAAAACCTACAAAAAGGAGAAGATTCTTCTTCTACCAGAAAAAACAAAAACTTTCTACCTGTTTCTGTTCTTGAAGTTGACTTTCACACTCACTCCATGAAGCACTTTCTAGCTAGGCAAAAACGTTTAAAAAAAAGCCTTTTAGTTTGCAGATGTCATTTTTTGGTTTTTATGCACGACATTCCTCCGCTAACAATATTTCAAATGTTAACTTTATCCTCCTGGCCTGCAGGCAATTCCTGATTGCAGTGAGGCAGGACCTAGTCAGTCAAGAGAGGATCTGGCAGGGGTCAGCCACAATAGAAAAGGACTTCTTGAGGACAAACAGAAGGAGAAGCAGGGACAGAACAAGGAGAGACAGGAGGTGACACAAAGAGAGAAAGAGGAAGTTGACATACAGTTGAACCACATCGAACCAACTGGACCTTAACGTTTTACAAAAACTAGTGCTCCATCATTTCAAATGAGAATCCTTCAATGCCAACTTAGTGCAAATTTTGTCCAGAAAATAACAATAAATCCACATAGCAACAGCATGAATCTCTGACAGCTCATCGAATGGTGTAGTTGTAAGTCAAGGTATGATGGCGTGAAGAAATTCTCATTGTTGAAATTTGTATGTTTTCTATTTTCAAAACAGAGCAACACGCCCTTTACAACAAAATCCTGCCTCGCCCCGCTAGCGTGGATCGGTGCCAGGCCAGCACTTATGCTCAGAGCTCCAGCAACTACCACCAACAGAGGGACCTCGTGTCACCCAACCACCACAACCACCACCACCACCCGCCCGGTGTTCTGTTTGGCCCCGGCCCCTCGGTCCCGGCGTATCAGACCACCGACGACGCGCTGAGGGGTTACCTCGACGGCTACCCCTGTACTTTTAAATCTGAGCCCGGCGAGGCGCACTCTCCCCCGCGCAGACCCTCGGCCAGCGGGAGCGCCCCTCCGTCCTCCTGCGCCTCCTCCCCTCGACCTACCTCTGAGGGCCTCTACAGCAGGCTGAACGGACTCCACGGCTTCGAGGAGGAAGTCAAGCAGGAGGAGGTGTGGTCAGACAGCGAGCACAACTTCCTGGACCACGACATCGGCGGCGTGGCGGTGGCGCCGTCGCACGGCTCCATCCTCATCGAGTGCGCGCGGCGCGAGCTGCACGCCACCACGCCCATCCTCAAACCCGACCGCCGGCACCCCACGCGGATCTCCCTGGTCTTCTACCAGCACAAGTCCCTCAACGAGCCGGGCCACGGGATGGCCATGTGGGACGCCAAGATGGCCAAGAGGGAGCGGGAGAAGGAGGAAGAGGAGGAGGAGGAGGAGAGGTTGAGGATGGAGGAGGGCGGGAGAGGGGCCCGAGGGGAGACGGGGGACGGGGCCGGGGTGAACGGGGAGGACGCGCGGAAGGCCAGGGACGTCCCCACGCGGCAAACGTGGACGCTACCGAGGGACGGGGTCATCACCGTGTCCCCCTACGCCCTCACACAAGTGACGGGACCTTACAACAGCTGGACTTAAGTCAACACACACACACACACAACACTGTGCTTATTTATGCCTTACCTCAATCAACTTGAGACTGCTTCTCTCGTTTTCTTTCTACCTGGTTTTAATCATGCGTTTATGATCCCTGTCTTTGGAAGGCTGTTTGAGTATTTATTCAGTACCCTCGATGTTAGGTTTATGGTCCACGTACTAGTGCGCGCTACACCCGAAGACGACTACATGTCACTCGTGAGGCAAAGTTGCGCGTTACGCTGCAAAAACTCAAAAATACTCCGAAGAATATTTGCCTTGTTTCTAGTCAAAACTAATCTGATTACACTCGAAGTAATGTAATAATAATGTTGACTCTAATTTTGAGTGTAATTAGATCAGTTTTTACAATAAATGACAACAATAGTCTTGCTAAGATTTTGAGTTTTTTGGCAGTGTAGTGTTGACATCAGCACTCCGCTATTATGAAAAGCCGTTTGAGCATTTATTCCATATTCTCGACATCCAGCATGAGGTTCACATACAAGTACGCTTTTTGTCCACACTAGTAGGACAACTACATAAGTGAGGCCAAACTGTGCAGCAATTTGATACTAGTACTACTATTGAAACTTTAGATGAATTCTATAATGTCACTAGCATTACTCGTAGCTCACAGTTGTCAACTAGTGCACATTTTTAGTAGCCTGTAGTCGCCCTCCTAGAATGCCAATGTTTTCCCACTAGTGAGGACAAAGTGTGCACTAGTACACAAACCTTTAAATTGAGTTCCAAATACATGCTCAAACAAATTTACTGAAGGTTTTTCGAGCATTTATTCGATATCAAGGATAACCATGTTCAGATCCATGCACTAGTGCACACTTTGGCATAGTAGGATAAATTTTGCAGACTAGTGGCACAACTGTGTGTTACTACTGTGGCAAAACTGTACACTACTCGACAACAGTGTGCTACTACTATGAAGTACCGCTCAAGCTTGATATCCATCTGAATCTCCGTGCGCTAGTACCCGCTTTATCCTCACAAGTAAGACAATTCAATGCACTAGAAGAAAAATTTGTAGAAAAAAAATGTTGCCCGTAAGACACGCTCATTTTAGGATATCGAATAAATACGCAAACGGCTTACTTGGTGCTCCTTCGTCTTCCTCGGCAAGGAAGGCCAAAGTATTTCGGGGCTCTTTTTTTTTTTAACTGTGAGTTTTATGTTTATTAAAGAGATGGTGCTTTCAAGCATTTTTAAGATGTTTTTAAGATTTTTTTTTGGTTTTATATATACAATATATACCGTATACAGCATATATGTATACACACGATAAAGAACAAAAAAACGTGATTATTTATTTCCGATCATTTCTATTTAATTTCTGGTGTTAAGCCTGTTTACTGCAAGACTTCTATGATCATCTGTTGCATCCAAATTAGAATTGCCCCCCCCCCTCCCTCCCTCGCCCCCGCGTTACGCACTATATCATGCATATATTTTACGGCATATTATCTCATGTAGCATAATGGCTTTACACATCTCCTCCTTCGGTTTCTATCGTGAATGAAAGCAATTATTAGTTTTCTTGAAGGTTGCTACGAAGCACTTTTATTTTCCATTTTCTCTCAAGGCTCACTTGAAATATTGGTCCCAAATGTTAGGCCGAATTATGTATGTACAGATAGGGCTTTGTCTGTCTCTATGTGTACAATCGCAGAAATATAATAACATTTTATTTTACAGCATTCATCGCAATTATAATTTGCAACAACAACAAAGTGCTTGTCACGACTGGCACTTTTATGTATGTTCACCTTCTGCAAATGGAATTATTAAGAGGTGGGAATCATAGGATTTTGGAACTTCGCTGTACATTTTATTGGTGCTTGTTCAAATTTCTGTTTGTCATACATGCCGACATGTTGCCAGTTTGTACTGTATTTGCATACAAAAAAGATATGTAACTAAAAAGGGTGCAGACAATTTCCACCATTGCAAATTTTTTAAACATTTGACTGGAAAAATTTTCAAATTTGGACCATTTACTGGTGTGTGTATAGCCCTCATTTCAGCTTTTGTTGAAGGGAAATAAAAACCACTCCAGTATCACACCATTCAAGATTCACCAATGGCAGTGAATGTTTAAGCAGTTTTTAACTATATCATATTTCCATTCCAGCATTTGAATGAGTCTAAATAGGACGATCTGATTTTATTTTGAAATCCTTGAAAGAAATATCTGCTCAAATGTGACATTGTTGGTGACTGGTAACTTCCCCTCGGTGCTAATAGGACAAGTTACTTCACTGACTAAACGTGGTTTTATACTCAATAGGGATGGTGCTCTTTTTAAAATAAAATAAAATAATTAAAAAAAACTGTATTAGAGTCTATACAAAAGTACAGTTGATTTGGAATGACACACAATGAAATGATTGTAAGCATGTTTGGAATCAGTTCAAGTACAGGAAACTCCACAAAAAAAAAACATTTTGATTTATTGTATGAGTCCAAATTACAAAATAATTTTTTTAAATTAACCACAGGCTATCACCAGCATTTAAAAACTTGGAAAAAAAAACACTTTTTACAATCGTCAGAATATTGTGTAAATATGTATGTGAACTATATTGTTTTTTACTGTATTGTGTGTAGACAATGGATGCTCTTGCTTATTTTGCAACTGAATTACTGTACGTGGCTAAAATATATATATATATAATATATATATATATATATATATATATATATATATATATATATATATATCCATTTTAGACTTGAGAAGAGACTAAATTTTGCATTTCTTTTATGGATGTCTGATCTCTTTTGGGATTGTGAAATAAAGTCATATTTATATTTTGGACTCGATCCTGATATTCTGCTTTTCGTTTGTCACATTTAGAGGCTCAGGCTGTACGCTTTTCTCCCATTTTGCAAGGTTCTCCATATTTTATAGTAAACTAAAGGATTATTTTTTATTTCCACAACACAATGCAATGCAATGCCTGAAGAAAGTTACTACATTAGAATTTGACTCACTGCTTTGGAATTTAGACTTTGTCCTCTTCATGTGTGAGGATGAGTCACTCATAATTTAATGCAGTGTGACTTCAGAACTGATGATCGAATGCACTTTACTTTTTGAAAAAATAATATATTTTGTATAAAAGAATAGGGTTTAAAACCAAAGGAACTAAAAATAATTTATCATGACTATTAAATTGTGTGAAAGTGATTACATATAACAAATTATTTTAGTACAAAAAAATAATGTATTGATTAAAATATTTGCGATATTGGACACAAAATTCTGTATTAATACTTATATTGTACAGAATAAATATGGAAAGCAAGTTTGTATTCCTTTTTTAACGCCAGTGATGGGCGGCCATGTTTGGCCGGTATGGCCTTCTCTATTATGTAGCATTAGGCACTAGTTTGGTTTCAATAGTTATATTAAAAGTAGTTACTCATCATGTGGCATTTTATTAGGTAATAGGGCAAGGGGGTGAGTGTTATTTTATTTTATTTTACTGTAATGCGGTGGTAAACTGGTAATGTTCGGCCATGTTTGAGCGGTACCGGCTTCCGTAAGCGAGTGGCTACGGTGTGACGCAGCGGGCTTAACTTAACGGACAGATCATTTCTACTGTCAAGATGGCGACATCGGAACCGGTAAGTGAATCGAAAGCTAACTGACCCAAATCCGCCGCTTTGCCCCAAAGAAAAGGAAAACCTCTTTGGGTCGAACAACATTGTGATATGGCGGCGTAACGTTGAAAGGGCTTCGTGTGGTTCTTGTCAGAGCAGTTCTTGTGGCTTGGTCTTTTTTTTTTTTTTTTTGGCGTGGGTAGCCGTTAGCATTTTAGCAATAAGTGGCTCACTTTTGTCGGCTGGGAGGGAGGCTTGGCTGCAACCTGGACGTCGCCTCATTCAAACGACATTCACATACTTGTTGTAATAAAAGGAAAAACAAATAATCAAAGGCTTACTTGTCTCAAATGTTAATGTTTTACGATTTCCCGACGTCCTTATGAGCCTTTTGACGAATGGCGTCTTGACTCGTTAATTAAATTTGTGACACGTGTGTGTGTGTAGGCTAACTCTGAAGCTAAATTAACCAAAAAGAAAAATTGGAGCAAAGTTAACATTCGTGCATTGTCGAATGTACTCCTCTTCAATAGTATCCGTTGTGAATTAGATAGTTGTCAGTAAATGTAACTTCTACGGCGTGGGTTTTAGTTTCGGATACTTTGTGTGTTTTATGTTTCTATTCCTCCTTTCGACCAGGTTCTTACTAGTATTACAAGTCACGCACTGACATTAAAGGCGATGATGAAAGGTGGACTCAACGATTAATGTGCGTGTGCAACATTTCATAGATCAAATCGATTTGATTTCCATGGTATTATCGTTATCTTTCTAAATTTTCAAAGAGTATTGCTACAGTAGCATTCTGCCGTAACTACTGAGAAAGTTATGAAAGTTAAGTGCTTCAATTTATGTCAGTCTAGTTATACAAAGTCAGTGGGGGTCCAATTTTTTTTTTTTGGTAAAAATCCTTGTTTCAAACTTGCATAACAGTCTTGATCTTACTTTCATGAGGTTGCTATCTTGGCAAAGCTTCCTAAACCGACATTGACGTGATGTTAATTGTTAATAGCTCATTGCGAAGTTCACTTGGAAAATGAAGAACAACCCCATAAGTTGTTGAAATACATACTGATATGCACCAAAATGAAAATTCTTAACCAATTGGGAATGAGGTACCTGACGATAATTGGCATTCATTCATTCAAGGCCAAAAGCAAAAGTAATTTATTTATATTTGGATATTAGTTGTAAAACTGCATGTATGGATATGTCTGCAGGGCTGCCAGCTCATAGAAATTCACCTCTAGAAAAATGTCTAGATTTCCATATTTTAAAAATTGTCACTCTGTAGGAGTTACTGTAACAAATTATGTAATCCTGAATACTTTTCCGCTGCACAACAGGCATTCCTGTATAGTCATAATCGCTGATAAAGTACTGTATTCCTGTATCTACTATTGCTGCTTAAATTATGCAAATTTCACCACTGTGGCAATAATAAAGGTTATCGTAAGTTATGTATCTATATTATTTCATCCTTTTACCATATAGGCACATTTTTTTCCAAGTGACATAGCGCCGACGTACTAATTCATTGCTAATTTCCTGTCCCTGTGTGGCCGTCTAGTGTGTTAGTGTTTTTTTTCCAGACACTTAATTTACTTGCTATTTTGCACTTCAAAGTTCGTTACTATCTGCTTAATTGTGACAAGTGGACTATATTACCCAAGCATTTCTTTTGTTGTTGTGTTATGTGACAGTAGCTTAGCATGGCTCCCCTTTCTTTGTTAATTACGTGATAATGGTACTTGTCAGAGTTGTAGGCACGAAGGTGGTGATTAGAGACTGATAACGGGCGCAATGCGGACAAAATTCTGGCTCAGGATCAATGTTGATGTACCTTGTATCACCGCACGACCCAATCTTTCACAACAAAATTAGCAATCTCGGCTGTCTTTTTTTTTTTTTTTTTTAAATCATGTGGTCAGGCACTTGACCAATGCTTACCTTTCCAGTCGATCACGATCACATTGAGCACCCCTGATATAGTGTATAGTGGTAAGGGGGGGACTTGAACGAAGTGCAACGGGGAATGCAGCGGTTAATTTGCTGTTTAGGTTGGACGATCAATCAGCTGGTTTTTTACTGTCCTCTCGGGCCAGCGGTCCCCTATCTCTTTTCTACCTTAGACCAGTTTCAAGTGTTAAGAGGTCATCATAGACTCTCCACGCATCACTCTCTGAGGGGAAAAACACACTAGCTGCTCCTCTGCAGGAATTTTGGGTGCCCTATTAGAGCAACAAAAATAACTTTTTTTTAACCTTTTTTTTTTTTTTTTTCCAAGCGACAAAGTAGTGATTAGTCCACTCTCTACTAAATCAAATGAAAGATTCCCAATGTGTTTTGTTTTTTGTCTCTATCCAGAAAGCACCTGAAATTGAAGAGACACAACCTGACAGCCAAGTTGCGAACCAGGAACAGTACATCAAACATCCCTTGCAAAACAGGTGACAAAGCTGCGCTTCAGAACAGCACGCACATTTAAAATTTATTTTCACTAGTTGCACGGTAGAAGACATAATGGGTAAGTTATTACAATTGTTATTTTATGTGGTAGAATGCAGCCAAGGAGGATAGTGTACCGCAACTCCTTTTTAATGCCAACTTGGTAGTTTATTAGTTGCACATTTCTGTCTCAGTTGTGTGTAAAGCAGGGTACACACTCACTGATTTTTAACATGGTAGCCAATTTTTAAGACGTGACATACCACACGTGTGGAAAAATCAAGGACAGGTGTGTGTCGCATACTCAAGATGATGAACACATTCAACCATATCTGCTGTAATACCAAGTCTTACCTCTAAGGGGGAACATGGTGCCAGAGGGTGAGCTAGACAGATGGAAAATAGGATGATGAAGAAGAAAGAGGAGCAGAGCGCAAAGAATTTTGAGAATCAGATGATGAATTCCAGACACTGACCTAAAAAAGAGACTGGATAGCGCATAGACATCGAGCGGTACAATTGGCTGAAGCCAGTTGGCCGTCATCTTGGTACTCCCAAAACGTGTAGAGGTCATGGTTTACAGGTTGGATTATGGCGGGGTTTTCCTCAGTTTGGCATGTAGAATGAAAGCTGGTAGTGTGAGCTTGACATTTTTTCAGTTCTGGCAACATGAAGGATTTTCAATTCGACTTGGTAAGCCAAAAAGGCGAACTGCAAAGGAAAGACATAGAACACCGTGACTACCAAGAAACCTTGCATATTACCTTGTGTCACGTTAACTTTTCTCAAAATATGCTGTGAAGCACTATCATCATAACATAGCAAAAAAACTAAGCATTTTATTTGTCATAAAAACATTACATTTTAAGTCACTCAGTTCGATATATCTTTGGAAATAAGGACTTTCAATGGGAAAATACATACTAAACGTATTGATCATTTGTTGTCTCTGAGACATCCTATTTCAGACAAATTTAAACTTTTCCTCGCATTTGAAAATCAAATTCAATTTGCAGAGTTCAGTATTATGAAATTCATCAAAAATTTCACAGAAAATTTGTTTTCTTGTATATTTCTGGTAATATTTACATGGCTTTTTCGTGAAAAACCGTGGTCCTGGAAAGGTGAAGCGGAAAGTGAACAGTGAACAACAACAACCGTAAACAAAACTTTGTTCAAGTGAATTAAGATCATCAGAAAATAAAAAAAACCTTTCCAAACAAACTTTAACAGTGTCAAAGTAAATCTTTCTAACTTTCTCACAGCCACGTATCTGGTGATTAACGCAGTTAATCACTGGCACTGCACAGATCAGTGCGGTTGTTTTGGGAGTATCAAGATGGCGGATGACAACTTCAGTTTTGGTGGCCAATGAGCCTTCCAGTCTTTTATTTTTAGATCAGTAGTTCCAGAGAAATTAAGCAAAGGTGGGGATGTTGCCTTTTTGGGAATCATTTTAGTATTATATCAAATCCTTTTGAATAGTGGACTACTACATAAAAAGATTAGATTGAATTGAGTGATCTGAATGACGCAGATTGAAGTTTTTGTTTTATTATCATTGCGTATAAACGCAAAGTTCCACATGCCCCCCTGCACAAAAGCGCAACAACATTCAATCATCAGCAACCACAGGAAACGCACAGAACACGGCGTCGGCACTCTCGAAGCCGGCGGGTGGGGTTCAGACACGGGACGCGGACGTGCAAGGAATATGGTGGAAGCGGCGCTTCGAGGGAGAGACTGATTTATCTGCGTTACCCCCCACCACGTCGCACTACTCCTGACCTATTCATGAATATTGTTTTGGTTTGTGAATGATTCTCTGGGTAAGTGGCTTCTAGAGTATTCCACTTGTCCAGGTTATCTCCCGTTCACTGGTCCCAGCTCGTGCTATCGCGGTGAACAATGAGCGTCTCAAACCTTGATCCACTGACGCAGGGTATAAACAAGACATACACCCCATGAGAGTTTATGGCTTCGGTGAGCGCGAGGGCAGGGTTGTACACTGGTGTTGGTGGGTGGGATAAATGTTGCAAAAGGGGTGGGGGTCACAGAGTTCAGCTAATGGCCTCACATTGCCCCTCCTGGCCCCGCCCACCCTCCAAACAAATGAAAGAATCACCTCAGTGGCCATAAACAAAGGCTGCACTTGTGCTGCACTTTTCCTCTTCCCCGGCATTCATATGCATGCCGGCACTGTTGTCGTCTTCCGTTCCATCCCTCGCTTATTGCTCTTATCAACTGCCGATGGCGGTTGGGAACGAGATTGTCAAAGGCTACTGTTGAGCATATGACATGTTTTCACACTGAGAGTATAAACTACGTGTCCGCCCATTAAATGCTTCATTAATTCATCCAAGAGTTATTTGCCACGACTGTGTGAATGAAAGCTGACTTTTTTGTGTTTCTCCTCTCCTCAGATGGGCCCTGTGGTATTTCAAAAATGACAAGAACAAAAACTGGACGGAGAACTTGCGTCTCATTTCCAAATTTGACACAGTGGAAGACTTTTGGGCGTGAGTATTCTTTTCACGTGCTCTCAAATCAGCATTTTAATCACTGTCCTCCTTAGAATTGTCGCGTTCCCACGCTATATCATGTGTTATCATTCATACTCAAGAGTATGTAATACCCTCCTATGTGGGAAAAGATAGCCAAAGTTGTTAAATGAATTGCACAATAGTAAAAAAACAAGCATACACCCATAGAACCTGATGACAGACACGGCTTATGCTTGAGACTCGCGTGTAAACTCACTGACATCACTTGCCGCCATTTTACCAGGCCTCAACTCACAAAGGCGTATGCACATACACAAACATGACAAAACATACAGTATTTTGTACATATTTTACTGTTAGGTTGCTTTTTGGTTCCTTCAAATTAGGCTGGAATGCCATTGGACAAACACAAGGTCTTCCAGGCAGCATGCTGCTTTCACGAACATTTCCCATTGCAAATAATGGCAGTTGAATGTGTGCCGTTCAACCACAAAACTATTAACTGGACACGACCATTTATGAGTAACCTTTTAACATAGCAGTTATTCAAAGAGTAGTACTCGAGCTTCTCATCATAGGGGGTATTTTAACTACCGTAAGTTCTGGACTATAAGCCGCACCTGATTATAAGCCTCACCCAATATATTTTTAAATGAAAACCCATTTTGTACACGCATAAGCTGGACATGTCTCTAAGCCGCATGTGCCCACTTTGAAGCATGAGATATTTACAAAGAAAGATGGTACACAGAAATAGTTTTCAAAATTTTAATAATGTACCATGGACTTTTCTTTCCAAACAGTGCCTGTGACGTGGCAGCAACACGGTTCAGGCTACCTGCTTTTATTACGTCTGACAGCTTTTTTCGTCTTTTTACATTGCTCCAGTTCTTCCCGCTGCCATTTCCAGCGTCCCCCCATCGATTCATTTATGTCTGTTTCCTTCTTTATCGTCCAGCTCGATTGCTTCTCACTAGAAATCTGCGTCATATACAGTTCTTCTTGCATTTTCCATGATGAGTTTCTGTTCAGGCTAATTTTATTCATGCACAAAGTGCTACGTTACATTAAACTTGCGTCTTCCTCGACACATATATTTCACCTGTCTCACTCTTCCCTTTTCTGTCTGAGCGCCCCTGTCGGCCATTTGGGGGGAAAAAAATATCCATAAATTAGTCGCATCACCGCATAAACCGCAGGGTTGAAAGCCTGTGACAAAGTCGCGGCTTATAGTCCGGAAGTTACGGTGTATGCTACGTTATTCTACCAAATTTGAACATAGCGCTCCTGTTGTTTTATTACTGTGCCTGCCAGTTGTTTTTCTCACCCTGTCGTGTGCTTCTTTCAGATTGTACAACCACATACAGCAGCCCAGCAAGCTCGTTGTTGGCTGTGACTATTGCTTATTCAAGGTACTTCTGTCCTGCCCTGCTCATAACCAACCACCAAGATCACAAATACACTGCTTTTGACAGCTGTAAAGACACGTCTGTGTTGCGTTCCAGGACGGCATCAAGCCCATGTGGGAGGACGATCGCAACAAACTGGGGGGTCGGTGGCTGATGACCCTCAACAAAGTCCAGCGGCACAATGACCTCGATCGCTACTGGATGGAGACGGTGAGGTCGTGCGGTGTTAAAAAATGTGCATTGTGATGTCATGTCTTTGTAGACCTAGAGAAAGCCTATGGCAGAGTACCAAGAGAGGAGCTGTGGTACTGCATGCGCAAGTCCAGTGTGGCGGAGAAATATGTTAGAATAGTACAGGACATGTATGAGGGCAGCAGAACAGCGGTGAGATGTGCCGTTGGTGTGTCAGAAGAATTTAAGGTGGAGGTGGGAGTGCGTCAGGGATCCGCGCTAAGCCCCTTCCGGTACTAATGGATAGGCTGACAGATGAGGTTAGACTGGCTTCCCCTTGGACAATGATGTTCGCAGATGATATTGTGATCTGCAGTGAAAGCAGGGAGCAGGTCAGGGAACAATTAAGAGTGAGGCATGAACTGGAAAGGAATGAAGATTAGCTGAAGTAAAACTGAAAATATGTGCGTGAATGAGAGGGTTGGAGGGGGAAGAGTGAAGCTCCAGGGAGAAGAGATGGCGAGGGTGGATGGCTTCAAATACTTGGGGTCAACAATCCAGAGGAATGGAGAGTGTGGTAAGGAAGTGAAGAAACGGGCCCAAGCGGGGTGGAACGGCTGGCGGGAATTGTCAGAAGAGTCTCTGCTAGGATGAAGGCCAAAGTCTATAAAACTGTGGTGATGCCGACCATGATGTACGGATTAGAGACGGTGGCACTGAAGAGACAGCAGGAAGCAGAAATGAAGATGTTGAGGTTCTCACTCGGAGTGAGGAGGTTGGATAGGATTAGAAATGAGCTCATTAGAGGGACAGCCAAAGTTGGATGTTTTGGAGACAAGGTTAGACAGAGCAGACTTACATGGTTTGGACATGTCCAGAGGTGAGAGTGTGAGTGTGTTGGTTGAAGGGTGCTGAGGATGGAGCGGCCAGGCAAAAGAGCGAGAGGAAGACCAAAGAAAAGGTTGATGGATGTTGTGAGGGAGGACATGAGGACAGTGGCTGTTAGAGAGGAAGACGCACGAGATCGGCTTAGATGGAAAATGATGACACACTCTGGCAACCACTAATCGGGACAAGCCGAAAGGAAAAGAAGTGTTTTTCCTGCATTCATTCAGTGGTCATTGTGTTTCTGGTGTGAGTGCCTTGGCCACCACAGAAGATGGTTGTTGATCAGAAAAATAGCACTTCACAGCAGTTGAAATTCCATCCTCAGGGACAGTAGTAACATCTGATGTTTGCTGCTGCCATTGAGCAGTGAGATGTCCGAAGCTCAGTCGTGTTAGCAACACACAAAACAAAAATTGTCGCCACTGGCTGATGTTTGTGACAGTGTTTTTCATTTTTCCAGCTCCTGTGTTTGGTGGGTGAGTCGTTCGACGAGGCAAGCGATGACGTGTGCGGAGCCGTGGTCAACGTCAGACACAAAGCGGACAAAATATCCATCTGGACCAGCAACTGTCAAAACAGGGACGCCATCATCACGATAGGGTGAGCTCTTTGCATAAGCAACACGTGCGTCCCAGTCAGAATGTGCTAGAAAACTTGATTTATTTGATTAGTTCAATGAAGAAAGTGAAAGTCGTGTTATACTATCACATTCAACACTTTCTGTTCAACCGCTAACTAATATTACATTATTAATATTACACAATAAAATTAAAAAAATAAACATTTGTGTAATATAATTCCTGTAGATGGTAAATTTGAGGTTGTGAGGAAGAATCGGCATGAGAAATAAAATCTTGAAACATTTAACTGCGTAGTGAATCGATGTTCTGTCTTTTTAAGTGAAATATTGAAACTTGGTACACTCAAATTTTTGGGAATGATTGGTTCTGAAATTTTCCACCCAAAGGTCCAATGGGCCTAACTTTTTGTGAATAATCTAACTCATGTTGGGGGATACTAAGTGAGCCCTCACCATGAAACGACGAAAGCAGCGAAGTTTTCCATCCTTTTTTTTTTTTTTTTTTTTTTTAACTTCCTCCTGGTACTGGATACAAATTCCCTGTTTCCAACATACTTTGCCAATAAAGATGATTTTGATTCGCATATAAATGTGGTGATAAAAGACTTTCAAATTGAGAGGTGTACAAAGCTTCAATACCATCCGTGTACATTCATCCAGTAGTTAATATTCAACACCACGTTCACATGAGGCTCATCTGTAGTATTAGCTTGGATACCACTATGAATAACACACTCACACAAACTGACTTGACATCAAATAAAAAGGCAAATAAATATGCATGCTTGTTGTCCACAAGCAGTATTAAGACATTAAACCCACTTTTTGACATTCACAAGCACTGTTGGCAGTACAGGGAAATTGTAACGGCAAAGTACCATAATTCCCGCCCTACAGAGCGCACCTGCTTATAAACCAGTACGTTTTGTAAAGGAAATACCATTTGGTACATACAATACGTAGGCCGCACTTGTGTAAAAGCCGCAAGTGCCAACATTGAAGCTGACATTAAAACGAGATATTTACAAAGAAGGACTGTACACAGAGAGTTTAACGCTAATGCGAGCGCTGCCGCGCTAACAGGGCTGTTTTTTAAAAAAAAAATAAAAAAAAACATACAGAATAAAAATCACAGAGAAATGAGAGTAACACACTAGCGCAGCGCTAACAGGGCCGGACCAGTAAAAGTCACTTCCTCGGCACACGTATTTGGTCTCACTCTTTCCTTTTCCGCTTGATTGCCCCCTTCAGCAAGTTAGGAAAAAAATGCACATATTAGCCGCATCACCGCCTTAACCGCAGGGTTGAAAGCGTGTAGGGGGGCAAAAAAGTCGTGGCTTATAGCCCGGAAATTACGCTAAGTAAGACTACATTGGAGGAAGCTGAAATATACTTTCATTAATTCTGAGAAAATAGAAGATCAAACTAATGGGGAAAAAAAATACTAACAATGTCAAAATTCCACCAGATGGCAACAAAGTAATGCTTGGTTTAGAAAAAAAAAAATCTGAAATATTGAAACAGCAAATTCCCAACTGTGAATGTGCGAGGAGGGTTCACTGTACTTCCCTCTGCCTTTAGGCAAACTTACAAGGACCTCTTGAGCATCCCCAGCAAAGCCATGCTGGGCTACCAGTCGCACGAAGACACGTCCAGCAAGAGCGGCTCCACCACCAAGAACATGTACTCCGTTTGAAACGCCCGCCCTCAGTGTTGACGTAACAACTCGGCCGTGATTTCGGTTTTAACAATTGCAAGCCCAAATCATTATCATGGTAACTTTTTTTGGGGTTTTTTTTTGGGGGGGGGGATTCAACTACCGTAGTGTTGTACTCTCACATGGGGGGGGGGGACAAAAAAAATGCACCACCACTCAATTTCAATGAGTAGCTGGACAAAAATAACTGTTGGAGCATATAAAAAGGTGTGAAAATGAGAAAGTTCAAGAGCAGTTTTAACTTGATTTATTCTCTCGAGCGTTACAAAATGGGCCGACACGCCATCTCGGAGATTCTACAATATCTTAAAAGTTTATCAAAAAAAATAAATAGCTAAAAAAAAAGAGAGAGAGAGAGACATAGAGAAACTGTGGCCACGCTCCCCAGTGGTTTGGATTTTTAAGGCCACTTATTGTTTCAGCCATGCTGGAATTGTGGATTATTGCTTGTAGTATTTTGTTTTTCCCCTTTTTTTTTTTTGTTCTTTATTTCTTCCCCAAGTTGCCCTCTTTACATTTATTTATAATGTATCACTTGCAGTTGAGGAATGACTTTTTTTTTCCAGGGAGGGAGGGGGACAATGTGGATGGAGTACTGCATTCTAGATTAATTTTTTTTTTTTTTTTTTTTTTACAGTGTACCAAACAGTAAAGATACTGACCCAACTTTTGTTGCGCTTTCACTGTCCCCTTGCTAACAAAATGTAGATAATGACACACTATCTCTGTTTCAATTTAAAAAGATGAAATTCATTGTGGAATTATAATTTTTTTTTTTTTTTTTGCATAGTGGCATCTTTATCCTTTCTCCCAGGATGTATATTACCTTCTTTCAAGTAAAGGTTAAGTGCTTTGCATTAAATCGACAGGCCGCTGCAGCTGTTGTCTTTGTCCCACCCGCAGACATCCCGAAAGTGACGCAAAATTCAAATTTACTTCAACTTTGAAGTTTTCTGTTTTTAACCTTTTTTTTTTTTTTTCTCGCACATGGTTTCTTACTCCCTCCTCTCCTCCCTAGGTTGAGAGATTAATTAAGACACTGAAAATTGGACTCACGTTTTGGTGAATTTGAGCCCCCCCCCCCAAATAATATCCAGTTTATCCAGTCTATGTACTCGTGCACTCCATCCTCACTAGTATGACAAGTGCACTAAAAGAACAGCTCTTGCATGTAATCTTTTCCCATCACTAGTGCCGCTTTTGGCCTAGTCCAATCTTAAACTGGATCTAGATAGATGCAGATATACAGTAATGAATAAATGCTCGTGGTTTTCCATACACAGGCAGTCAGTCTGTCAAAGCCAAAAGGTAGGCAGAGCTGCATCGAGTGTTGTTGGCATCCACAGATTAGTGTTGGTATGTGATGCGCGACACATAAATGATTGCTGGGTGAAGTTCAACCGCGTTAGTGGATACAGTGGCACCTTGAAATATGAGTTAATTTCTTTCAAGACCATGCTTGTAACTAAAAACCTTGAAAATCATCTTTCCCCATTGAAATGAATGAATTGGAACTTAAAAAAAAAAAAAAAAAAACTTAGTGATGAATTAAATAGAATGTATAGAAACTAAAACTTGTTGCCACATTTTTTTTGCTTCAATTTGATAGACATTGCGCTGGACCTTCTGGTGTGCAACCCTCGGCCCCCGGGGACAGTATAATACAGAAAATTAGGTATAGAATACATGGAGGTGGGCTTCAACTTTCCAGTAACCTAACACTGTTCTTTGCGGAAGATAAAGAATATATGCCTGTAGGTAATATGTCATCTGTCGACATGTTGCTCCATCATTTGTGCTCAAATACACAGTGTATTGCTTAACGATGCAACGTCGGTGTTAGTTTCATTAGCCCATCTATGGTGTTTTATCTGTTAGCATTAAGATAGCAGATTTTAATGCAACTATACAGGGCTCGTATCAAATTTCACTAGTCAAACGATAGCTCGAATCTCGATAAGTCTGATCACTCGAGGCACAACTGTACACTTCATATTGAGTGGGTTAGTACTTGCATAATTTCCTGTCACCTAAACATGAAAAGGTGATCGGATTCTGGACCTGATTATTTTCTACACCTTAACAAAATGCCCAGGGGGGGTAACGACATCCGCCCCTGAGGCCAAGAGCACTGTCGTAGGAATCCAGCGCGACAGGATATGAGGTATACAAAGCATCAACTCAATGTACTGTACACCCCAACCATGAGTGATCTTCACAACGATAGCTCACGCGTGAATAAATATGGATCCCGACAGTCAGTCGTCATAAAATCCTCACGTCGCATTCACGGTCCCGTCGTACTCGTTCTCCAGCTGGACCTGGGCAGCCTTTGCGCGAGTTAGCGTGCGCGTTAGGCCAACATGAACGGCCCGTCCTCGTCGCGCGGGCCGTACAGGTTGGACAGCATGTAGGAGGAGAAGAAGCTGAACTCGGCCACGTAGGTGAGCTCGAAAAGCTCCAGGTTGGCGCTGAGGAGCCACTCGAACACGGCCGACAGGTGAACGTAGTGGTAGTCGTGCTGGCCGAAGCAAAAAGCGTCTGAACGGGGAACTCGGGTTAAGGGTTGACGGGATTTCAACACGGGACTCGAGGCACACTCACATGATTGTTGCCATAGTTTCTCTAAACAATGTTACAGCGATTGTGTGATAATAAAGTACATATTCACGATTTAATTCTTACCTGAAAATAAAAACCTTTCTTCATATTTAAGAAAAGCCAGAATTGGATGAGAGTACCAAAAAATATTTTCAGGCACGGTGGAGCACTTGGTAAAGCGTTGGCCTCACAGTTCTGAGGACCCAGGTTCGATCCTGGCCCCGCCTGTGTGGTTTTTCTCCGGGTGGGCGCTCCGGCTTCCTCCCACGGCCCCAAAAACATGCACACTAAATTGCCCATAGGTGTGATTGTGAGTGCGGCTGTTTGTCTCGATGTGACCTGCGATTGGCTGGCGACCAATTCGGGGTGTACCCCGCCTCCTGCCCGATGACAGCTGGTATCGGCTCTAGCACTCCCCGTGACCCTCGTGAGGATAAGCGGCGAAGAAAATGGAAGGATGTGTATATATTCAAGGGAATATACAGAACTGTTAATAATTGTGTAAATTGTTTTTTTATTAACTTTTGAAAAAAGTTATTAAAAAATTGTATATCAAATGATTTATGAGCGGGGGTTAAGTTATTTTTTTTTAATAAATGTGTTTTTGATTACTTTGGAAAAACAAGTTTGAGAAAATGTATGTTGAGGCGAAATTTTTTTTTTTTTAGCTAAGAAGTTTTTTTAATTTAAACAATAGGGGGCGCCACAGCGGATCAACCGGCTCACAGTTCTGAGGACCGGGGTTCAAATCCCGGCCCCGCCTGTGTGGAGTTTGCATATGTCATCCAAGCCGCTTATCCTCATAAGGGTTGCGGGAAAGCTGGAGCCTATCCCAGCTAGCTTGGGGCAAACGGCGGACTACACCCTGAACTGGTCGCCAGCCGGTCACAGGGCAGATATCGACACCATCACTGAGCGGGAACAGAGCCCACGCTGCCCGCATCAAAGGTAGGCGTGTGTACCACTACACCATCAGCGATTGCAGTTTGCATATAATCAACATTTTTTAGATAAAGTGTATTTTGAGAATGTCTTTCTTTTTAGAAAAAAACATTTTAAAGATGTTTTTTTTCAAGTATTTTTTCTGGGGGGTGGGAACCACATATAACACTTATTAATGGTACAGTCGAAGAAAAGCTGCATACATACAAGGTACCCATCTTTTTTTTTTTTTCTTCTAGAAAAAATCACCTCCCACTGCAAGTAAATAATTGTGGGTGAAATGTGACCCAGGCAGGTTGAGACAATGTGTGTCAAGGGCACTGCGTGGATTGCCGTACTCGCGTCTTTTGTAGCCAGGCCCACTTTGTCAACAGCAATACACGAAAGAGCACAGTCGGTCAGGACTCACACATCCTGTTCCACCCTCACTAAATCACTCGATTTTATCACAGGATGCACCGGTGCTTCCTAACCCTTTCACTAAAGAGAAGACTAAGACGATCATAGTGGGCTTGTGCCTCTATCCCAGTGCCTCTTCAAATTGCTGCCATCAGGGAGGAGACTGCAGAGCCTTCGGGCCAAAACCAGCAAGCTCAATGCAGTTTCTTCCACCAGACAGTCAGGATACTCAACTCCCTCTCTGCTTAGCCCCCATTATAGTCATCCTTCCCTGGCACCCGCCACCACTGACTCTCGACCATACCGTGAATTAAACTCGTGCGCAAACCGCACTTTAAGTACTCAATTCGCTTCGCCCTTGCAGGACTGTGTACATTACCCGACTGATTATTTTGCTACACTGTTGATAAATGTCTATAATTTCATACACTGTCCATGATACTCAACAGTGTACTTTTAAGTACTCGATTCGTTTCGTCCTTGCAGGACTGTGTACATTACCCGACTCATTATTCTGCTACACTGTTGATAAATGTCTATAATTTCATACACGGTCCATAATACTCAATAGTGGACATCACTGCTCATAATATCAATACCACACATCTAATGTATACTATATATAGGAATTACAGTTCTTCACTTCTCAGCCAGATTGACTATATTGTTACATCGTAGTATCAGGTACAATGTATATATTTTAGCCAGACCAGTTTATCCATCCATCCATTTTCTTTTGCCGCTTATCCTCACGAGGGTCGCGGGTAGCGCCGGAGCCTACCCCAGCTGTCGATGGGCAGGAGGCGGGGTGCCCCCCGAACTGGTCGACAGCCAATCGCAGGGCACATGGTGACAAACGGTCGCACTTACAATCACACCTTGGGGCAATTTAGAGTGTCCAATTAATATATATAGGATAGATAGATAGATAGATAGATAGATAAATGGCTAAGAAAAAAGAGATAGATAGATAGAAGATAGATAGATAGAGATAGATAGATAGATAGATAGATAGATAGATAGATAGATAGATAGATAGATAGATAGATAGATAGATAAGTGGCTAAGGAAAAAAAGAGGATAGATAGATAGATAGATAGATAAGCGGCTAAGGAAAAAAAGAGGATAGATAGATAGATAGATAGATAGATAGATAGATAAACAGCTAAGGAAAAAAAGAGGATAGATAGATAGATAAGCGGCTAAGAAAAAAAGGATAGATAGATAGATAGATATAGATAGATAGATAGATAGATAGATAGATAGATAGATAGATAGATAGATAGATAGATAGATAGATAAGCGGCTAAGAAAAAAGAGGATAGATAGATAGATAGATAGATAGATAGATAGATAGATAGATAAGTGGCTAAGGAAAAAAAGAGGATAGATAGATAGATAGATAGATAGATATAGATAGATAGATAATAGATAGATAGATAGATAGATAAGCGGCTAAGGAAAAAAAGAGGATAGATAGATGTTTTGGGGATGTGGGAGGAAACCAGAGTGCCCACCCGGAGAAAACCCACGCAGGCACGGGGGTAGAACGTGCAAACTCCGCACAGGCGGGTCCGGGATTGAACCCGGGACCTCAGAAATGTGAGGCCGGCGCTTTTACCAGATGCTCCACCGTGCCGCCCGGACCAGTTTATTAGAGGAGTACTTTACGTCATGTATGTATCGCATCTGACAAGAAAGTTACTTGAACTTACACAAAGTACCACCTCAAAAATATTTTTAATACTCATATAGGTCACTCTGGCACAGTTTGAACATTTATTTCAGTAATTCTTTCGCATGTCACTAGAGGGCGTCAGCCTGTTAAGAATCAACTCTGTAAGCCATTGGAAAGGATACAGCAGACGGTGAGGATGGTCTGTTGCACAGTGGACACGATGCGCAGTGGGTAGAGAAAATTCTCGTAGCCCGTCAGCTGGCATCTCCTCGTCAGTGCGGTGAGCAGGACGGCGTAGCAGCAAAGGCATATGAAGCTCACCCCCGCCCCCATGTGGTGGAGCAGGGTCAGGTAACCGGGCTGGGTGGGGACAACCGACGTACAGTATAGTCAAATATTAATATAGAATAAAATAGAATCGACGCCACCCCCCACCCCCCCAAAAAAAAAAAAAAAAAAAACGCACATAGATGCCACATGATAGCAGCAAAGCAATACAGGGAGTCTTCGGTCTACGACAGATCCGTTCCGACAGTCGCGACTTACGACAAGTATCAAAGAACCTCGTTTTGTGAGCATTGTATCCGCCGTCGGACCGGAACCCTTCACCACGGTCGACCGACCGACGCCTCGGTGGCGTCGGTGTCTCTCCTTTCTCCGATCTTTGAGCTTCGTTTCCATGGTAATGGGTTTTCCTTTGGTTGCGGAAGCATCGCTAAAAGACGCGGCTTTCTTCTTTGGGGCGATAATGTCGAAAAAAGGAGGGCGAAAAATGCGAAGATGCTCCCGGCGCACAAACGCGGACAAGCGTTAGCCGGACAAAATGGCGGACGGGGGACGGGCGTTGTGAAGTCGAAAGGTCTTCGGTCGAGACCGTCTCAACCCGAGGACTCCCTGTACATGATTCTCCTTGACTCACTTCGACATAGTTCCTTGGCGCCAAGAAAAACAAGTCGAAAACACTGACAGGGTGGGTAATAATTACTACTATGGTATGACATTGTTATTACTACATTACAACACCAAAAAAACTATAGTTATTCACTCTATTGATTGGGACTATATCCTTAAATTACTACATAACTAACCATGCTGGTGCAGTTCTTTTTGTTTAATTTTTTAGAACTTATTACTAAGTTATCGAACAGCACTAAAGCAGATACGTTACACATTTAATAACCAGGTATTGAGGTATATCACTGAAATTCAGTTTATTTCATTTAATTTGATAAATGTTTACTCTGAACTGTTACATTACACAATTGTGTGCCGGTATATCAACTTTTTTTTTTTCGTACAGTATCAGGAGTTTGTACCATTTTGACAATTTGGTCATTTATATCCAAATCAGAATCAGAATCAGAACCAGCCTTAGTGGCCAATACTGCAATGTCAAAAGAATCCCAATAAGCACCTCAGGCCCTTCTTGACCCAAAAAAAAAAAAAAACGCGGAACGATTATTCAGTATCGTCACAAATACATTGCTACACAATTTGTCATTGATTTCAACAAGGAAACGTGATATGAGTCATTGTCTTGGAAACAACAGATGGAAAACGCACAATGGCAAGCACAGCAGGAATAACTTGTTACTTTTACACAAAATTACACAAAAGCGTTTGCACCACATTTCCAGTCTGTTTAGGAGAATTTATGTCACGCAATGCCAGCCTGGCCACATACTTCAGGGTTGAGCATCCATCCATCCATCCATCCATACATCAGTTTTTTTTTTTTTAACCTACGTTGCAGTTTCCGGCGGCAAATGATCCCAGAGATGCCCCCACGCCGAAGACCAGCGCCAACCTGCTCATTGTGCCGTGACGCGCGTTTTTCTCCATCACGTGGGCATGGTGGAATATGCAGAAGAGGAAAACTTAAAAAAAAAGATATAATATATGAACATGCAGGGATGTTTTTGGTTAGCTTTTATTTTTTTTTAAAATCAAATAGCATTGACAAATAAAAGAATTTATGGAAGTAAATTAGGGCCACCAGGATTTGAATTTAAAATGCCACAGAAAACAGGATTTGAATTTTAAATGTGAAGTGATCCACATTTTCAATAGTTGCTACAATTCGCTGTCTGAAATTAACCGACTGTGCCACCTAGCAGGGTCACTTCAGGTCGGAACCGAACGGCCAGCCAATTATTCAGTTACGCTTTCTTTGTATGTGACATCATGTGACTAAGAAAGAGTAGTTGCGATTGGCTGGCTTTTTGGCTCTGACCTGGAGTAACCCTGCCCGGTGGCACAGACGGTGAACTTTAGACAGCGAATTGCAGCAACTATTGAAAATGTGGATCACGTCACATTTAAAATTCAAATCCTGTTTTCTGTGGCATTTCAAATTAAAATCCTGGTGGCACTAATTTACTTCCACAAGAATTGCGGTCGCAAAACTTTAATTTTTGGCCAAGAAGACGATGTAACGGGCACACAAAATACGACTTTAACCCCTCGACCCCACAAAAAAATCATTTTCAGGATCATTGGAAACAGGATACCCCGGAACTCATCCATCCATCCATTTTCTTAGCCGCTTATCCTCACAAGGGTCGCGGGGAGCGCCGGAGCCTATCCCAGCTGTCAACGGGCAGGAGGCGGGGTACACGCTGAACTGGTCGCCAGCCGATCGCAGAGCACATGGAGACAAACAGCCGCACTCACAATCACACCTTGGGGCAATTTAGAGTGTCCAATTGATGTCGCACGTTTTTGGGATGTGGGAGGAAACCGGAGTGCCTGGAGAAAAACCACGCGGGCATGGACGGGGTGAACACGCAAACTCCACACAGGCAGGTCCGGGATTGAACCCGAGTCCTCAGAACTGTGAGACTAACACTTTACAAGCTGATCCAACGTGCCGCCCAAAAACTAGCAGTTATATCACAGCATACCGAGCAATTACTGATAGCTCAGCTGGGCTCGACTGTGAGTTCAACTCCGGTCCTCACCCGAGCTTGCTGAAAAGGCCGCGACTCGCGTCTCAGCTGGAACGCGTAAAAGGGAGCATGTAACTCCTTTTCTGTCCTCCCGTGTACTTTGTAGCTCATTTCAAAATGCCCGATCACTTTTCAATCTCGAAATGCGCTCGCTGCACGTTCCAGTTTCGGGGGGGTCAATGAATGCAATCCATTTTCCACAACAAAATGTGATCAAACCGTGGCATTGCGAATGCTTTTTCCGATGCGCCGCGGCACTTCCCGAGCGCGGCTTCGTGTCCCGAGCGGGTGAACTCACACAGGAAGGAGCCGGCGTTGATGGTCGCCGTGAAAAGTGAATTCTCCGGCGGGGAGGCTCCGCTGGTGCTGCACGTTTTTGCCGTTGCGTGGACACAAATTCAAAATCTGCTGCTCTATTCAATCAAATCATTTCATTGGAGATTTTCTTACCTAATGGTGGGAACCCTGCAGCAGTCCTCAGTGTGATTGACTGTGCAGAAGTTCTGCCCCTGCCTGGGAAACAACGTTGCGAAGAATGATCAATAATTATTTCATAATTAATCATTGATAATGAATCATTTGATAATTATGTGTGTTGGGTATGGCAGCAACGAGATCAAACTCACCAGTCGGTGAGCAAGCACACATGTCCGCTGGACGAGGCTAAGCCGTATCTGGAAGGATAAAATAAAATAAAATAATCCATTTAAATTAAATAGATTTGCAAGGGAGTAAAATAAATCCTTTGAAAGCAAGACAAAAATTGTATTTAAACCCTTGAAGGCCAATGAGAAATAATTAAATCAAATTAAATAGAATAAAATAATAATAAGCAAAAAAAGTGGGAAATGTATGCACACTTAAATTGATTTAACATGGTAGAATTTCAGCAAAAACAAAAAAATATAATTTAAAAGCAAGAAATTTATATGGAAATCCTTGAATCGTGTAGGTCCAAAACAAAAATATGGGATGTGAACATTAAATTAAGTAAGAGCAAAATTTGGCAAACAGAAAAGAAAAAATGTTTGGATTAAATTTGATATTTTTTTTAATTATGAGAAAAAATAATGCAGCAAAAATTATATTTAAAAGCAAGAACTGGATAACAAGAAATGTTTATGGAAATCCTTGAATCGTGTAGGTCCAAAAGCAAAAATATGGGATGTGAATTTTAAATTAAATAAAAGCAAATTTAGCAAACATAAAATAAAAATTGTTTGGATTAAATATGACTTTCTTTTTGAAATTGAAAGAAAAAATAATTTAACAAGAAAAAAATACACATATTTAGATGCTTGATGCATGCAATATAGGCTGTCAAGAAATAGATATCAAATGAAATGAAGATATGTTAATGTTAAACCAGAAACACAAAAATATTTAGTCAACTAAAATTATATAAAATTTCATTTTTGTAAATAATTGAATTTAAAAGCAGGAAAAAAAACTTTAACTCATGCAGGTCAATAACATGTACTGGTAACAAATACATAAAATAAATTAACATGAAATACAGTCAAAGAGAAAGAATAAAATGATTTATTTGGAAAAATATATATTAAAAATATATTTTTTATAAATAAATATGTATAATATAAAAAATATCTGTTCTATTTTTTTATTATACCCCTAAGTAAATTCTGCTCTAAAGTCAAGATTTAAAAATAATAATAATAAAGGTGCTCGATAACTAACAAACTTTCTTCCTGTTTTTTATGAACGAATTTGTTCTTAGGAGACACCAACCTGGTTGCATCGGAACCATTGCGGTGAAGTATTTAAAAAATTAAATCATGTTAAAAAAAAAAACCAACCAACTGAAACGCAAGAAAAAATAAACAGATCAATATCAAATGAGATTTGAATATTTGTGGCCATTGTTTAGAGTATTATATTGATGAATATCCGTTTAAGATGAAGCAGACGTAGAGTTTCCTTACACTGCCCACGTTCCAATGAAGGATGTCAGCGAGAGACTCACAGGGAGGAAAATCCACAGCCACATGTCTTGGAAATGAAAAATATGGAGAGAATATTTCCTTCCGTCAAGATATTCCTGCTCCCGACCTCATACCTCCACGCTACTTATCCAGTCCCAGATGTCGCAATGTGTTCTCCGCGCTGGCTTTTGCCTTTTACGCGTTCATCTCCTCCCCGCCTGTCACGCCTCGCGCCGTGACGGAAGAAAACGTGATGGGTCGGACAACCTGTTTGTTCTGGAGGAATCGCAGACGCGGTCCCTCCCGTTGTGTCCTCGCGGGCCTTATCTTTACTTTACGTTCAGCGTCGGGCATCCCGTTCGTGGTGATCCACAGTGAACAAATGTAGGTTAGTCGATACATTTTTTGGAATGTTTGTTGAAGACGCTTTGAATTGAATATACTGTTCTAAATGTTTTGTAACTAGATTTTGTTATAGTAGTTCCTTAAAGGTCCGCTGTATGTAGTATGTTAATAATGAAAAAAAAAATGGACCCATCGGTTTTTTTCACCACGCAACATGATTTTGACGTATATGGCTTTTTGTCACGCCCGCCACGAAAATCCTCTCGAGGGATTTGTTTTCGAGAAGAAGCGGTAAGTGACGTGAGTTGCAGACGCACGCTCAAGAGGTCTCGTCTGTTCATACTAGTTTTACCTGCCGGAAGGGAGCTCGTTGTTCCATCGTGTTAGCCTCGTCGTATTGCTGGATATCGTTCGAACACTCGAGAGGATGGATTCATTCTTCATATTTTTCAAAAAGACCCGGTTCGCCGTGAAAAATGGATTGCACGGCCGCAAAGGACGAGAGCTCAGTGGGTTCGAAATGACAGTTAAGTGTGTATTGAGCTACTAAAAAAAAAAAAAATAGTTTGGGGGGGAGTGGGGAGACGTAATCCTCTCAGAATCTAACAAAAGATTCGCGCATGTAATTCAGGGGTGCTAAATGTGTCGATGTACATGTCGGCGCCTTGCACGGCTTCGGACAGACTGGCTCATACATACTGTCTGGGAGTCTGTTGTTAGTTAGAAGTGATCCGTATATCATCTAAATATGCCTCAAAACGGTTTGGAAACAAGAGGTTAATATTGCCCCGGTCACTTCACTCGATGGTGTCCGCGGCGGACGGCTTCGGCCGGGCCGGCTCATACATACTGTCTGGGAGTCTGTTGTCAGTGAGAAGTGATCCGCATATCATCTAAATATGGCTCGAAACGAAACGACAGGATAATATTGCCAAGGTCACTTTACTCGATTGTGTCTGCGGCGGACGGCTTCGGCCTGTCTGAATCATACATACTGTCTGGGAGTCTGTTGTTAGTTAGAAGTGATCCGCATATCATCTAAATATGGCTCGAAACGAAACGACAGGATAATATTGCCAAGGTCACTTTACTCGATTGTGTCTGCGGCAGACGGCTTCGGCCGGTCTGAATCATACATACTGTCTGGGAGTCTGTTGTTAGTTGGAAGTGATCCGCATATCATCTAAATATGGCTCGAAACGAAACGACAGGATAATATTGCCAAGGTCACTTCACTCGATTGTGAGATGTTCTCTTCCTTGAAAAGAGCTTCTGTGTCCCATGGTAGGCGGCCCGGCGTGTTTTCAACAGCGAATGTCACGGTGTGACGTAATTAACAGAGGATGGAGCCAATATGGCGACCACTTGGATGTCGAAAGAGACTTCCGCAATTTTGCGCACGGATGACGCGCTCTACGTTCATATTTATTTTTTCGTATGGACATTGAAGTGAATAATGTTACATGTATTTTTCATGGCAATATCTATTTTCGAATGTTTATAGGCATGACACTTGACCTTTAAGAATATAAACATTCATATTTTCACTGAATACATTCGGATCGTTTCTATATTTCAAACGTTTACATTTGACTGCTTCATCATCTCATTTTGGTTAGAAGGGAGCATAATTTTGTAGATTAAAAAAAATTCCCGTCATCACCCCAGTCTCTTCAATAACATACTTTCACTAAAAATATACTTGTTTAAAAAACACTTATACACACCTATGACGAACCTTATTATTGTATTAAGTGCACAAATCTTTCGTTAAGATAAAGTTATTTTAATAATATGACGTCATTTGAAAGCAATGTCACGTCAACTTCCTTCTTTTTCAAAACAATCAAGATGGCGGCGCACACGAGATGGGCTATGTGCCACTGGCTACGGACGGCGAAAAATTCAACTTTTATCCGGTTGGAACTTTCCCCGACTAAAATTTATCATCTCGATAGTATTTATCCGCTGCCGGCGTGATGAATGTGTCAAATTAAACGCGTCGTTTATGCGCAGTCACGAGCAAAGCTAACTCGATAGCAAGATGCTACATGCAAGCAGCTCTGTAATTGACACATACTTCCGCTTTCACTTTGTGTTAATAACCATAAATTAGTGAAGCTTTTAGTTGTAATAACGCCTCTGTGTTCCTTGAGTATGTGGAGGTTATACAAGATTAAAATTACACCGGCATTGATGCTTAAATCGCATGCATAAGCGATTGCTAATGTCGCGTAGCTAATTTTGAGTCTTCTTCACATTAATGTATATAAATAATTTGTGTTAAGATTTCCACAGAACACTGGTATTTCATACCACACCCAGATTCACAGGAGAGTCCTTTCCGAACCCCCGACCAAAACCACACACGTCCCAAGTGAGGATATAGTTTGAATCCCTTGGCCAGTAGCAGTCCCTTTCCTAATTTCAAGCCTAACTTGACCTTCCTGTCTTGTTTTGTTTTGCCCCCCCACCAGTACGACAGGTATCCATCCAGACGGAAGACACCCCAAACCCAAGAAGCTTGAAGTTTCTCCCTGATAAGCCGGTTTTAGGACACGGAACGCTGGATTTCCCCTCGCAGAGCTCAACGGAGTGTTCATCTTTAGCCAGGTTGAGAAACAGATTAATTTTACCGACATAAAACACAACAAACCTGTCTGGCAGCGTTTTCCCTTTTGCCGTGCCATAAATCTTGAATTAACCACAATACATCGGGCGAACTATTTAATGACAACGTCCACGTCTCCAACAGGGACCTCTTCGAAATCGAAGGAGTCAAAAGCGTCTTCTTTGGGCCGGACTTCATCACCGTCACAAAAGTAAGCATTATGTCGACTTTTCACGCACGTTGGGCATTTTGTTATGGTGCAAAATATTGGGATTCAGGTGGCCTGTGAGCTCAACTCACTACACAACAAGGACCAGTTTGCTAGCTAGTGAGCAATTGTGCTAACATAGCGTCTTCAAGTGATTTAATGCCACCTCCAGTTTATTTCTACCATCAAAACAAAACAAAATATCAATTATGCGTTTATTTAAATCATCCACATAACTGCTGGTGCGCGAGATTAATGCCAACACAACATGGGGAAAACTAGTGATGGGCATAAGAGGTTGAGTGAAGTGTTGCAATACTTTGGGCTAAGTGTATTGATGCTGTGTTGCTCAATACAGACATTTTTAAAATATATATATACAAAAAACACCAAAACCTTCTCTATAGAGCTCGTGCACCTACGTCATCAAATCTAGCTGAGGTTTTGACGGCTCGTGAGCGCGGAAGCCTGTTCGTCGACACGTTAACCTTTACATCGATCTTTTCAGCTAGTATTATATACAAATACCAATATTTAAATAAATGACCTCTGGTTTTACACAAACTTGCATTCATTAACTATGATTGAGAAAAAAAAAGACAAGAGTCCTCTCCACGGAACGTACACAGAAGCGATTGCGGCCACACTTAACCTCCGTAAGCCTCTGCCTAACCCTAATACGCATTGTTCTCAAATGAGCCAATTTGGCATTATAAATACTTTTTGGTAATTTGAGATTGAGAAGAATAATTCCTACCTGAAATGAAGCGATCGCTACACAGGCGTGTGTGTATTTTGGTTGGGCACCATCCATCACCTTTAATTGCCGAAATCCATCGATTTTTTTTTTTTTTTTTCTCGTCTTTTATGCTGATATTCCATAGAATGACCTCTTTGAATATCTCTCTCGTCTGTTGTGACAAACAACAGCACAACAGGTCTCGGGTGTCGTAAATATTCTCCTCCGGTTCACTGTCCCACATAACGTCGAGCGGCTCAGCTTGACCGCCAATATGGCGCTGTGAAAATGGCGACGTTTTTAAAATTAAAACTAGAATCAATGCTAATTTTTCTTCCTCTTGAAACAAGAAGTTTTGTGGAGGCAGGAACAGATTTCTGGCCTTTACATTCAACAGGAAAGTACATTTGTAATTCAAGTATTTTTGTCCCAAAAATGAAAGCTGTCCTCAACAGATAGACGAAGACTTGGAGTGGACGGACATCAAGCGCAATGCCCTGGAGGCCATGGCCAAATTCTTTGAGAGTGGCGACCCCATCACGACAGGGGAAGTGCACGCAGAAAGTAGTAAGTACAGTACTGTTTATTAAAAAAAAGAGAGAAATGGATTAGATGAAAAATTTGGGATTTGATCGGAACGTTGCCCTCGCCGTACGCAGGTGTCTCTGAGGATGACGACGAAGTGGTCTTGATGATTAAGGAGCTTCTGGACACCAGAATCAGGTAAATGAGCTCAGATGGAGGAATTACTCGCGCGGTGTTCGGGGGTACGTTCCAAAAAATACCCGCGAATAGCAAACAGCGAGATTGCACCACACCACTCAGGGAGGGGGGCGCTGATTCATGGGGTTGGGCTAATGACTGGCAGTCAGGGACCTGGCATAGTAACAGGGGGAGTTGGTTTTTACACTTGCTTAAATGGCGGCGACCCCCCCAGGCTGGGTGGTTGCTTGGCGTGGGGGCTCCCCCCTCATGGCCCGTGGCTACTCTCTGGGTTCCCGCCCCCGCCGTTCCTTTGTCGGGTGCCCTTAGCCCCCCCTTCCAACATATAAGAGACATTCTCCCATCCTTGGGCTGGGGCGAGCCACATCGTGGTGTGGTTTCCTGTTCTCCTGGGATTTAGGGTGGGGGGCGGCATTGGGTCCCTGCGGCCAGTTGTTGTGGGGGAGGAGCGGGGGGGTTGCCTGTGAACAGCGTTGCTCTCAGTCGGATCCCTGGTCCCGGTCTACGTCCTGGATTGGTTGGCCGAGGTCCTTCGCCTCCGCGTTGCGGACACAGCAATTATCCATCCATCCATTTTTCTTCGCCGCTTATCCTCACAAGGGTCGCGGGGAGTGCCTATCCCAGCTCTCAGCGGGCAGGAGGCGGGCTACACCCTGAACCGGTTGCCCGCTAATCGCAGACCACGTGTAGACAAACAACCAATCGCAGGCACAATCATTCACGCCCAGGGGCAATTTAGAGTGTCCAATTATTGTTGCGTGTTTTGGGGATGCGGGAGAAAACTGGAGTGCCCGGAGAAAGGTTTGACAATCTTACTGCTTATTGTTTTTAAATTATAACCAGTTGTCATGCATTTACATTTCTGTCAGTCTTTTTGCACGCACAACGGCGTGAATTCACCTGAATGCGTCTGTCGGCACACGCCCATTGGATTCTTTCATTGGGCGTGGGACTGCGCTCTTATTGCAGTCAATAATGCATGCCTACATGTAGCGCTTTTGTATATCATCTCACATATATTCTCGTTCTGTAGGATTCTGTAATTCACTCAGTCAGTCAAACCACATTCCTGTCGTAACGCCGGGATTACAATCCTTATCTTGGACGCTTGTTCTCCTGTCCTTGTCCTGTCACATCTTGTCCTGTTCTTCCTTCACAGGATGTCGCGCGACTGTCCTGAGCGATGATTTACATTTCTCTTTGTGATTAAAGTTAGCTTTTGCTCTGTCTTGTTTTTTTTTTTTTTTCCCCTCTCACCCCTGTGGAAATTCTGTTCTGTTGGACTGATTGACTCGAATCATCAATTCATACGCCGTTAAAAAAAAAAAAAAAAAAAAAAAGATACACTGTGAAAAAGGAGTCACCCCCCGCCCCTTTGGTGCGGGCAGCGTGCGTTCGATTCCCGCTCAGTGACGGTGTCGAACTCTGCGACTGTCTGGCGACCAGTTCAGGGTGTAGTCCGCCTTTCGCCCGAAGCCAGCGGGGATAGGCTCCAGCTTTCCCGCAACCCTTGTGAGGATAAGCAGCATGGATAATGACATGACACGACATACCGTAAAAAAATGACAAGAAAAACATGTGGTTAATTAAATCTGTCAAATTATTTTACAAATACTTTGGATTTTATTTTTTTTTTGTGGGTGTTGTAAATCCATCCATCCATCCATCCATTTTCTTAGCCACTTATCCTCACAAGGATCACAAAGAATGCCAGAGCCTATGCCAGCTGTTAACGGCCATGAGGCGGGGTTACACCCTGAACTGGTCGCCGGCCAATCGCAGGGCACATAGAGACAAACAGCCGCACTCACAATCACACCTATGGGCAATTTTAGAGTGTCCAATTAATGTTGCATGTTTTTGGGATGGGGTAGGAAACGGGGAGCGGCATGGTGGATCTGATGGTAAAGCGTTGGCCTCACAGTTCTGAGGACCCGGGTTCAATCCCGGCCCCGCCTGTGTGGAGTTTGCATGTTCTCCCAGTGCCTGCATGGCTTTTCTCTGGGCACTCCGGTTTCCTCCCACATCCCAAAAACATGCAACATTAATTGGATACTCAAAATTGCCCCTAGGTGTGATTGTGAGTTTGACTATTTCTCTATGTGCCCTGCGATTGGCTGTCAACCAGTTCAGGGTCTCCCCCGCTTCCTGCCCGTTGACAGCTGGGATAGGCTCCAGCACTCCCTGCGACCCTCGTGAGGATAAGCGGCAAATAAGATGGATGGATGGGAGGAAACGAGTGCTGGAAGAAAACCCATGCAGGCACGGGGAGAACACGCAAACTCCACACAGGCGGGTCCGGGATCGCAGAGCTGTGAGGCCAACGCTTTCCGTATATCACAGGACTTATATTTGTCAAGGGTTTCTCGTTTCATCCACGCAGGCCAACGGTGCAGGAGGACGGCGGCGACGTGGTCTTCAAGGGCTTCGTGGACGGCACGGTGCAGCTGAAGTTGGTGGGCTCCTGCACGGGATGCCCCAGCTCCACGGTGACCCTGAAGAACGGCATTCAGAACATGATGCAGTTCTACATTCCCGAAGTTAAGGCGGTGGAACAGGTGAGCGTAAATCGGCGTTATTCCGGTAGACAGATATGATCGCTAAGTCATAATGGTGCTCTCAACTGGTCTTTTCTTCCCACGTAGGTGGAAGATGAAGCGGACGAAGTCAGCGCGAAGGTTTTCTCAGAGCTAGAAAGCAAATTACAGGAGTAATTGTGAAGTTTATTGATCGGTGTGCTACGTGATCATCTTTCTCCACGCTTCACAAAGAAGAAAAAGGAGAGAAATTCAGAGGCATCGTTTTGCTTTGTGTGTACCTGTGCCTGCTACTTACAGTTAACACTTTTCATCACGGAAATGTCATCACGTCAAGCTAAGGATGCTAATGCGCTATGAAAATTCCCATTTTTCACTATGGAGTTACACACACCCTCCCCAAAAAAATGTCAGTTTTAAAGCGGCGCCTGCGAGGCTGCAAATGTTATTTATTTTCACTGTAAGAATACTGTATTTTATGTAAAGGTTTTGCACTTTGGCGTCACGCCGATTTCATAATGGAACAGATGATCTGTTGGGAAATTAGCACACGTAGGGAGCATACGCACTGAAAAAAAAATATTTACAATTAACTGTATTGTAATAATTTCTCAAGCCCACTTCATCGCAATAAATATGACGAAAGCAAAACTAAACAAAAGACTGCTCCCCCTCCCCCCACATGCACCCCCCCTTTTTTCCCCTCATTTTGTGCGCATTATGAGTCATAATTCATTTTACAGGCCACATTCATTCCAATTCGATGTCCAATGAGCCGGACCACTATATTTATGGCTTAAATATATATATATTTTTTCCTCCATTGTTTGAATTAAAGGCACATTCAGAAAATATTCACATTTATGATCATGCTGCAAAAATGATAATCTGATATATCTTAAAAATGACTGCAATTTCAACAGTTTTAGTGTATTTTACCCCACGTTCCGACTTACACATTCATTTACATTCGTGCATTCATCTAGAAAACTTGATGGCCTCCACTGACTCATCGCACCCTACGAGCAAAAGTGCTAACTATATTGCTTGAGACCACTTTCTATGATATATGTATTTTTAAAATTGAAATATGAAATACTGAACTGAACACTTAAAATAGGTCTTCGTTACGCGCATGCGCAGTCCTTGTACGCCCGGGATGGGGGTACGGTGCACAGCGGTAAGGCGACGGTGATACTTATTTGAAGAAAAAAAAAATGTGTATGAATGTATAATCCTGATATTTAATCTCGTTACACATCGCTTGAGGTCAAAACTGTCCTGTTAGCGTTTGTACGTCCCGCGTGCTGTTGACGAGCACTTAGCCGCTAGCGTCCGCACAACATTAGCCGAGGCCTCCATAACAAATGTCGCACGAGGCGGCTTCTGTGGCTGTGAAGCTAATGCTAGCTAATGCTAATTGCATCCTCGTGGCGCGTTTGTCGAAAATATAATGGCGGTTCTGAATTTAAATATTGTGGTTGGGAACGAGATGCAACTTTGTAATGAAACCGCGAAGAGTTCGCTACACAAATGCGTCTTTGCAATGGCAACGTGTAATTGTCATTTAAAAGTGGCTAAGTACCGCTTAGCCATTTAGCCACGCGATAGCTTTCGGGGTTTGCTGTGTCAGCAGAAGCTATTTCAAAAATATATATCTTAATAATAAATAAGTAAAATCTGCCAATTTTAGCTGGTAAATTCTGGTGAAGCAGCATGTATTCCTTCATTATAATCACTTATTCGGCGGCTCGGATGCTATAATAAAGCCTTTCAAAGCCGGCGTGAATTGATATTCGTATATTACGTGATTTACGTATAATTCCAAATTAAAGGTCGAAATATGTCGCACTCTCATTGTAAAGTTGCCCTTGACCCGCATGCTCACGTTGTGTATGTCCGTCTGCTCTCTGCTTAAAAATGTGGAGTTTATTATTATTGCATGCCTTGCTTGACTGCCTCTCAAAATAAACGAGACGGTGAGTGAGTAGTTGAGCTCCTCTTTGCTTGTCATAAGCAGTCTTGTTAGTACTACTTTCATTCATAGGATTTTTGTTGTATGTCTTTTAAAATTATAGATATAAGCAACAAGCCGGCGAGTGGAGACCAGCGTTCATCCGAGTGAGTCATGGCCCAGTTTGGGGGACAGAAAAATCCGCCCTGGGCGACTCAGTTTGCAGCCACCGCCGTCTCGCAACCAGGACACACGGGCCACGCGGCCCAGTCTCTTGATATCAACTTGCACTGTGAGTATTGTCAGCATGTTTTTTGTCACGTTGAAACTATCGTGTGTATGACAACAGATGTGTTCATCGCCACAGAAGGACACTGGTGTTTGCAAACTGAAAGTTTTATGGACTTGAGAGTGCCTGGGCCTATCCGAGCTAACTTTATGGCGACATTGGATAGCTACACAGTACATCATGATAAAATTCAGTTGATTAAATCTTAGTTACATACACAAATTAACATGTGTTGAAGGGGTAAAAAAAATGACTGTTTGGTACGTACTTTGGTTTTGAAAAACAGACATTTCAAAACAGTTCCCAGATATTTTATTTTTTTTAGCAAAATGTTAAGTTATTCCTTTAAAAAAACTTTTTTTAGGTGTTAAACAATGCAGGCAACAGTGATAAGCAAAGCAAATTTATTTGTATTGTGCATTTCATACACAAGGTAATCCGCTTTACGTGTTAAAAATATTTAAAAACAAATAAAATAAAAAAAATTAAAACAGCATACAGTGCAACAAATATTTAAAGAGGAAATATTCTAAAAAACATGAGGGGGGGGAGACTTTTTTTAACTTTCATTTCAAAGTATGTAGACTTGGGGTTGATGTCACAGTTGTTGACATCGTATTTCATTTGCATGCAGAGTAATCGATCGATCAGTCGATCTCAGAGTTCTGTTGGGTTTATCTCCCATTAGCATTTCATGTATTCAGGACCATTTAGTGTTATAGACCAAGAAGCAGATATAGTTGCACAGTCTGAATTATTATTTCCTAAAAACACCAAAACTCATTTTTGTCACGGACCACATTGTAGTCATTCTTTCTCTCAGAGGTCTTTTATGAGTGTGAAATTATAAAAATCTTTAATCATTCCATATTCACACATGAAATGCATGGACTAGTTTTGGAGTCAAAAATCAAGGGTAATGGGTGTTTTTAAGTATTTTTTTCTTGTTAGGAAACACAAAAACGCTTTCAATATCTCGTTATTGTTCATGATATTTGAGAATTCAATTTTTTTTGTATAGTCTTTAACAAGAATCATGGAAGGTAACACATGGTTAGCCTTCGCGGGCCACATAGAATTATGTGGCCGGCTGGTTTTGGCCCTTGGCTTTGAATTTGACACGTGTGTGTTTGGGTCAGTCTGAAGTGCCCTGTCATTTTTTTTCCGCCAAAAATTTGTTCCCATCTTCCCACAGCTCTCAGCGTTCAGCAGCCTTCACTCCTGGGAGCCTCCCCCGCCGTCTACTCCCAGCAGTCGGCCTTGGCCGCCGCCTCCCTCGGCAACCAATCTGCCGCCAGCTACCAGCTGTCTCAGCAGACGGCCGCTCTGCAGCAGCAGGCCGCCGCCGCCGCTGCCGCCGCCGCCGCATTGCAGCAGGTCGGTCGAGCACAAGCACAGGAAGATTGGAGCAGATACGAGTGTATCACACTGCACACTTGTATTTTATCTGCTGCGTCTGTCTGTCTGTCTGTGTGTGTGTGCAGTCTCAGATCAATTCGGCCCTCCAGCAGTATCAGCAGCAGCAGCAACCTCCCCCACAGCAACCGCCCCAGCAGACATTGTACAGTGTACCTCATCAGGTGAAGTGTAGTCTTTGGTCACACTCAACACTCTGAACGTGGCAATTGACGTATTTTCCGCACTATAAGGCGCAGCCAAGAGCCTTTAATTTTCTCAAAAGCTGACAGTGCGCATTATATATGGATCAATATTGAGCCTTAAGCGCAGCCCATCTAATGGATGCATAACATAACCCCAGCCTCTACTGTAACATCTATTTTATGCGCCTTATAAATGAAAAAGTTTAAAAATAGGCCAGTCATTGAAGGTGCCTCTTATAGTGCGGAAAATACGGTAATAAGTACAAGTAGTCCACTCAAGTGCTTCAGGTCTTGGACTGTACTGCAAAGTATTCCCTATCTAGTGAGTTCACCGTTTTGCGGTGCTATTCAAATATGTCGTCAGTAAAGGTTATCCCCTTATCCAGCACTGTCAGTTTATGAAAAAGTAGTGAACACCCAATGGTGAGTTGAAAAGGGTTCTCTTCATGATGCATTGCATCCATACAGAAAATTCAACTTCTCACAACACAGGCTCTCGTGTTTATTTGCAGCTCAAAATAGGACGATAGGAGAATTGATCTACTCCTGCAGTATTTATCGTGGAAGGGCCGCCATCTGACCTTAATCCGATAGATACATTGTAATTTGGCAACAGCAGTGACATAACATAGTGAGAAGTTTTCAAATCTATCTGTCTATCTAGCTCTCTTTTGACCAAGTTAATTATATAATCCACTATAGAGAAATCTCCCTACAGTGATAAGGTAATAGGGAATGAGTGAATGATTATGAATGCTAGGAGTCTATCACTAAAGTTAACTTTTACAGTCCCGTGATTCCCGGGCCTACAGAGCGCACCTGGTTACAGGCCTCACAGAGTACGTTTGTAAAGGAAGTAACATTCGGTACATACATACGCCGCTGCTGTGTAAAAGCCTCAAGTGCCCACATTGAAACACGAGCAATTTACAAAGACGGTACACCGAAAGAGTTTAACGCTAGCGCGGCGCTAATGCTAGTGCTGCGCAAAAGCCAACGCTTGGGCGGCGCTAACGTTTACAGGGCCGGTTAAAATAAAACTTACCGGTAAATATCACTGAGACCAGCCAGTAACACAGCAGCAACACGCTAGCACAGTGCTAACGCTCGGGCAGCGCTAACGGGGCCGGTAAAAGTCACTTCCTCGTCATATATTCCACCATCTCATTGTTACCTTTTCCCATCCAGTGCCCCCTTGTGGCCGTTAGGAAAAAAATCCCCAAATTTGTCGCATCACCGCATAAACCACAGGGTTGAAAGCGTGTGGGGAAAAAAGTTGCAGCTTGTAGGCTGGAAATTACGGTAATAGTCATAATAATAGTAAGTGAATATTTGTATCAAAACACTTATTGGCATGACAATGCATTTTTACAGCGCTGTGCGAAGTATTTTATTGTTCGGAATACTGAAATGTAGTTAAGCTTACTGTTGTTTATGATACTCATTCCTAATTAATGAATAATATTTAACACCATTTTTTTTTTTTTTTTTTTGTTCCTGTTCCAGCTTCCACAGCCACAACCGGCACTCCTATCGCAGGTAACGCGGAAGAATGAACAATGCAGCGCTAATAACTTTTTAGCAGTCATTTTTTTATAGCGGGAAATATAAATGCTTCTCCTTGCTATATCCGTCAGCCTCCAGTGGCGCTGCCCACCAGCCTGAGCCTGTCCAATCCCCAGCAGACGGCCCAGATCACCGTGTCCTACCCGACGCCGCGCTCGAGCCACCAGCAGCAGCCCCAGAAACAGCGCGTCTTCACCGGCGTCGTCAACAAGCTGCATGACACGTTTGGCTTTGTGGACGAAGATGTCTTTTTCCAATTAAGGTGAATGAGACCATGTGCTCCTAAACGCGTTTATGTACATTTGGGGTGATAGCAAACATTTGTCCAAATCTTGCTCATTAATTTTTATGCAAAGTGGAGCTCTGTTCACGAACGCCCCTGCGAACAATTCAGTTTTTATGCAACGGTTACGCTTTCTCCTGCACAGTGTCAATGCCTTTTGCTCCTTTTTTTGCGCATTTCACAGATTATTTTTTTAAGGCTGCATTAAGGTGTCCAAATAAAAATCCAAACAATTTTGCTGTTAGGAAGGAAATTGTATTGCTTCATCAATTGCATCAGTTTGCAAAGTTTATGGAACTCCATAAGTTGTTTCTTCAATTTCATTCTACTTTTCGTCCCGTCCTTGTATTTGAGAATAACTTGTCGTTTGCCCTGCTCCAGCGCCGTGAAAGGGAAGACACCGCAAGTGGGCGACAGGGTGCTGGTGGAGGCAGTGTACAATGCCAACCTGCCCTTCAAGTGGAACGCCCAGCGCGTCCAGACCTTACCTCAGCTCGCAAACCAGTCGGTAAGCGCATATCCAGTTTGCACGTAATTCTGTGTGAAGAGATCATCCGTTTCAGTTTGGGCCGTAACGATTTTAATTGAGTTGAACCCTGCAAGTCCTAACATTTATTTTTTTTCCGATCAAATTAGGTTTAATCCCCCCCCCCCCCCCCCCCCCCGTCCTGTTCTTCTCCCCAATGACTGTTGTGTTCTCAATCCCTTCCCCAGCATCAGCAGCAGCCTCAGCCTTTACCTCAAGCTTCCCCACAGCTGGGCGGCCTTTACAGTGAGCCAGGAATACAGCTGCGCTACTCCGACATGCACCCCGCAGCGGACGGCAGACAAAATGTAACCACATAGACCAGAAATCACACATCTCCTTTTACTTCCATTTTTAACTTTGAACCATAATCACAGATCTCTTCTTGACAGTATCTGCGTTGGCAGTTCAACCGTAAATTTCTTTGTAGTGCCTTATCGCGGATTCGTGATATCACGTTTTTGCCGGGCTGCTGTCTTAATCTAGATAGGCAATGTACGTGTGAGTTTGAGACGTTCCGTCCCACGGTTGAAATGATTTGCAAGATGACGTGTTTGGGGAAGTAGAGTAAATGGAACTCGCACAGAATCAGTGCCTTAAGGTGTGTGGCATAGTTTCGAGCCTTGGGTTAATAGTTGCAATTGCATTTCTTTGGCTTCACGGTCTCAGATTTCAGCGTCAAGATTCTTTTAAAAAGCGAGGCCAATCTAGGTTTTAGTACCGTATAAAACTAAAACATACAGGGAGATAATGGGCAACATTTGTATTGGTAAAATATGCCCCTTTTATGATCATACAGCTTAAGCGTTGCACTTTAAAATGAACTCAAAGCTCTCAAGATGGATATTCCACTTTAAGTCAGAGAAATTCATTCATGAATTCATCTCCTTTTACCTGTTGTGGTTTTTCCTCCAGAGTCATCCACCTCCCAACATGATGAAGGCGCCCCCCATACTTCAGTCCCTTCCTCCTCCGACCACGTTCAGTGTTCCGCCCTCGGCTCCTCCTCCTTCCCTACTGCAGGCCCAGCTGTCTGCCGCCTCGCTGGGCCCGCTCCTCCAAAACCCCCCTCAGCCTCTGCTGCCGCAGCCGCCTCCCAAAGGTAAGAGAAAAAAATCACCAGTTTAGGCTCACCCCTATAAAAAGCAAATCAAATTTGGCAGTAAAACTGCCAAAACCAGTATGACATTGTGCTCTAGATGTGTTTCCAGGAGGTCTCCTGCAGCCCCCAGTGAGACTCATGCCACAGCCCCAGCCGGTGAGACGGATCGAGCCTCCTCCACGTTTCCCTCCTCGCAACGATCGCCCACCTGAACTCATCCTCCGCAGTAAAGAGGATCGCAGGTCATTGTGGATAATCAAACTATACAGACCTTTTTCACCATGAAGTCACGCATTTCCTAGTCGCAGAAGACTTTCCAGGACAAAAGAACCCCTAGCGCAAGGGTGTCAAACTCATTTTTCTCACGGGTCTCATTGTAGTTCGGGTTTCCCTGAGAGGGCCGTTACGACTGTGAAACAAAAATATTCAATTGTCTCATCAAATTTACATAATTCATGAACTAGTTTTGGAATCAGAAATCAAGGGTAATGTGTTGCTTCAACTATTCATGTTTGGTGACGCAAAAATGCTTGTAATATTTAATAACTTTACCATTTGCCATACCTGACAATTTTAAATTTTTATCCCGATTTTTACAAGAAACATGGAAATTGACACTGTAGATTTGGCTTTGCGGGCCACATAAAATCCTCTGGAAGGCCGGATATGGCCCCTGGGCTTTGATTTTGACACGTGTGCCCTCGCGTGTCGTTTGAGAAAACGGGGGAAATAGTTTGAATGTGGATTTAAACATTTCACACATCTGTGAGGAAAATCTTTCATAAAACTGAAAATGGATGTTTGGTTGAGTGTCCCATTAAAAGTGGCTAATATGGCACAATGCAGTTTTACGATTGTTTTGTTTATCCTCACTCACAAGTTCTGCTTGACCCTCCCGACTCGTGTTCTGCCACTCGAAAGTCCCGTCAAACTTTCTATTCAGTGGTAACGTGTGCTTGTGTCACTTTCTCATGCATCTCTCCTCTCACTTCTTTAGCCGAGACCGAGAGCGCGAGCGCAGACGATCGAGAGAGCGCTCCCCCATGCGCAAGCGATCCCGAGAGCGCTCCCCGAGGCGAGAGCGCTCGCCACGGCGTCCTCGCAGGGTTGTCTCCCGCTACACGGTGCAATTTTCCAAGTTCAGTTTGGACACGTGAGTCGGACACGGTTGCACTGGTTTGGGAGGTTTAGCATCGGAGGATGTAACTTATGCCTGTTTTCTCTTTCCCAGTTCGAGCTGTGACATGATGGAGCTGAGGCGCCGCTATCAGAGTTTGTACATTCCCAGCGACTTTTTTGGCGCGGCCTTTACTTGGGTGGACGGCTTCCCCCTGACCCGACCCTTTCAGTTCACCAATGCGTGTAACTTCCACATACTGCACAAGGAGGTGGATCCTTTTGTTAAAAATACAGCCGTGCTGGATCCGCCTGATGCCAATCACACGTACAGCGCTAAGGTAGGCTGAACGAAACATTCTCACCCCGACTTTTTTGGCAGTGTGATTTCATTGGAAAGTTCTTTTTTTTTTTGCCCAAGGTGATGCTGCTGGCTAACCCAAGTTTAGAGGAGTTATATCACAAGTCATGCGCGCTTGCTGAAGATTCCCAGGAGGTCAGAGATTCCTTCCAGCATCCCGCAAGACTTATCAAGGTAGATGTTGGGTTTTTTTTTGTGTGGCACAGTCTTCTTCTATGGTTTTAGACTGTCTTCAAATTGATTATTTAAAAAAAAAAAAAGTTCAATCAAAATCTGCCTCAAACTTTCGTAATATTTCATTTCCTATTCATGAATGTTAATAGCAACACTACTTGGAGTAATAATTTGGTGCCATTTTAGCAGGCCAATGCATAAATGAAAGTTGGTCTCAAGCCAAAATGATGATAAAATGTATCGTGCCAACTACAGAGCAGACCTAACAAACGTACCACAGCAGCACGTCTGTGACTGCAGGCACTAGATAATGTTTGTTCGTTTTAAACCCGCACTCAGTCACACGTGATATCTTGTGGAACATAACTGTCGCCCCAAGTGGACCACAATGATCTCTTTAATAAAGCAAATTGAATATTTATCCAATCAATCGGCTAATTGGTAGGTTCAGTAAATATTCAAAAGAGCTTATGCATGTGACGTCACCATTTTCACGGCCCCATATTGCCGGTCAAACAGAGCTGCTCGACATTGCGGGAGACATTGAACCGGAGGAGAATATTTCCAATACCCGAGACCTGTTGCACTGTTGGTTGTCACTACAGACGAGACAGATATTCAAAGAGATCATTTTATGGAATACCAGCTGAAAAGACCAGAAAATATCAATGGATTTCGGCAATTAAACATGATGGATGGTGCCCAACCAAAATACACACACGCCTGTGTAGCGATCGCTTTATTTCAGGTCATTATTATTACAATTATTCTTCTCAATTTCAAATTACCAAAAAGTATTTATAATGCCAAGTTGGCTCATTTGAGAACAATGCATATTGGAAAAAAACCAAAACTGTCTGTCGCAGAGGTTTTACGGAGGTTAAGTGTGACCGCAATCATTTTTTTTTTTTTTTTTTTCCAACCATGGTTAATGAATGCGAGTTTGTGTAAAACCAGGGGTCAGTTATTTAGATATTGGTATTTGAATTGAATACTATCTGAAAAGATCGATTGGATTCCGGCACAGGTTAACGTGTCGGCAAACACACTTCCGCGTTCACAAGCCGTCAAAACCGTCACTATGTGGGATTTATTTCTGATGAGAACAGATCCACAGCAACAAAGTATTTGTATGCGTCCAGATTTTTATACGCTTTCAAACCTTTCCGTGTAACCCTCCACGACTTACTCACCAGATCCTTGTGTATATTTAGTTGTCCAAGATAACCGGAAGCCAATTAACAATCCAATTTCTTATCGGCGAAAGCATCGATTTCAGCATTAAATACGGGTCCTCTATGCCGAGTTTATCTAATTTTCTCACTACCGTCGTTTATTTTCACCTTCTAAATGTCTGACGATATCGGACTAGATTCTGGGCGTCGTGCCGCAAGACATATTTCCGTGTCGTATCCAATCGACTTAGCATTGAGCAATGCTTAGCTTGACGAGGTAAACAAAAATCACGTGATTTTATGACGTAGGTGCACGAGCTCTATATATGCAGCTGTGTTTTGGAGCTTAAGATGTTTATTTTGGATGACCGGTTGATTCATCTGATTTGCACCATCACTCATCTCTGTCTAACCTTCACTCTCTGGCTCTCCTCTGTACCCTGTGTGCTTTTTTTCCCCCCTTCAGTTTTTAGTGGGAATGAGAGGCAAAGATGAGGCCATGGCCATCGGCGGCCACTGGTCTCCCTCTCTGGATGGAGCCGACCCAGAAAAGGATCCCTCAGTCCTCATTAAGACAGCTATACGCTGTTGCAAGGCACTCACGAGCATAGATCTGAGTCTGTGCACTCAGTGGTAAGAACTCTCTTTGTCATCCGTCATTTTGTCGTTCCAAGTGCGAAACGCAACGATCTGAATCTGCATCGTGTTGTTAATTTGTTACCACCGATGTACAGTCATTTATTGTCTTGCCCTTTGTGTGTCGTCATCTTTGCTGTCTTTTTCTGTCACAACTCTTTAAATTGTCACACACGCATTTCACCGTGACGACCAAAGCAAACACGGGACTGTGGCTGGAAGCAGTAGCCTGGACCAGATGACACTTGCCGCCACTTTTGCTTTTTTGTGTTCCTCTGTTCTCTCTGTTTAAATATGAGCTATTTATTGAACTGTCTTTCATGTTCATTTTGTTTTTTATTTTTTTGCACATTCCAGTGTATCATAGGTAAAAGGCAGAGCTCTAATGTAGGTTGGGGTGGGTGCTTATATAGGCTGTGATTGATATCATTTGTTTGTCAACCTTCTCGACCTGGCTCCGGTCACCATGACAACCATTGGAAAGCAGCAGACCAGGCTCTTCTCTGTGTTCTGTGTGGGGGAAGGGGTGACCGTAATGACCTTTTTATAAGGTCCTTCGGCGACTCCAAAGGGGAGGGGGAGTGAAGGTGAAGGCAGTGGTAGCAAAAGGTTTGCCCTAGCCAGGCTTGCCTGTTATGCTTTGCCCTGACCACAGTGTTTCTTTCCAATTCGCCTTCTTCCTTTGCGACAGGTATCGTTTTGCAGAGATTCGCTATCACCGGCCGGAGGAGACACACAAGGGGCGGACAGTCCCCGCTCATGTGGAGACAGTGGTTTTGTTTCTTCCGGATGTTTGGCATTGTCTTCCTACCCGCTCAGAGTGGGAGGCGCTGTCGCGGCGACTCCGGGAGCAGCTGGCTGAGAAGCTGTCGGCCGAGCGAAAGGAGGCGGATGGAGAACAGGCACTGAACCGCTAATCCCTCTCTTCTCATTTCCGCTTCTCACAGGAAGGCACAGGAATTACAAAACAAAAACAAACACAAAAAAAACAACCCACACGCAACCTCACATCACACGCAAAACACATGTAGACGGAGTTTACCACTCCAGCCAATCTCACCTAGATGTCCTCTCTTTACTCCTCCACCTATCCCCTTCCTCTTCTCCTCCATCCCACCATCAGCACTCAGCCCCACCCCCCCACATCCAGCAGACACAAAGTGGAAGCAGTGAGACTAGCTTGTGTTTGTGTATGCCCCCGCCCCCACCCCCCTTTTGCAACTGGTAAAACAGCTTCCAGCTTGTCTTCATTCGACGCTAATCTGGGTCTAAGAATTTTTGTATGTCTGCTATTTGCTGGTCTTTCCAAACAATCTTTTAATCTGAGATGATTTTCTAAATTTGAACCAGTGATTGCTTCCAAACGCTGGGATGTGGAACTCGATTACTGCTGGAATCTGTGGAGTCGGTTGCCCGCCGATAACGTTTGCTGTAGAAATGTCTTATTTTCGTATGATTTCACCAATTTGATTGTGAAACGAGAACATTCCCCCCCTCCCCCTAAATCGAGGGTCCCTTGTCTGTTATTTTACATTTGGACTACATGTAGTTTGGCGCTTCAAGCGGAGTTGGTTGCACTGAATGACACGTCGCATGTAGTCCCTTAAATCCCCCGTAATTGGCAACGCCAGTAGAGGTTAGGGCCACCCCGACCCCTCATCCTGTTTGCAGACCAGATCTCCCGGTGGTACAGATACTTCAATTTATTTTATTTATTTTTTTTTAGTTTTTTTTTTTTTTTTTGTGTGTTCCACAGATTGATTGGCAGCTGGTTGTTAAGAGCTAGAGAGCTTCCCTGTGTACCCCGTCAGTAGCAGTGGACTTAAAACACAGTCGAGCTCACTAGAACAAGACTTTTTATTTTCTTTTTTTTGTTTTGTTTTGTTTGCTTTTTTTAGTTTTTGTTGTTGAAGACATTTGTGGTCTTGCACGGATCAACTCTGTAGTTTATGTGGATCACGAGCGGCGTTCTAACTTAGTCCTGTCCCTTTCTCTTTCTGCCTTGCTCTTTCTCTGACTCGATGGCTTTTTCTAAAGGATGAAGAGGAGAAGGATGGGGACGAATCCAAGGACGTCTGCACCCCCACTCACTGGACTAAACTTGATCCGAAATCAATGAAGGTAATATTCAAATGCACATGCTGTCATTAACGCTGAACTTGAATGTGCAAATAATGCCCTGTTGTAGGAAAATAAACTTTTTTTTTTTTTTCCTTTTTAATACATTTCAAGCAGTGTTATAACAGTAATTTGCTGCAGCTTGGGGTCAATGCGGTATATGCAAAACGGGGTAGAGTGGTCGAAACATTTCTTCCAAATTCAGGTAAATGAAGGGAATCAGATCAAAGAAGCCGGAAAAACTTTTAAATACAATTTTTTTTTTTTTTTTTTTCCCCAAGGTCACAACAGCACTCTCAAAGATGACAATATTACTCTGTTTGTATACTAGTACGGCACATTTGTATAAGTAAACGATATACATATAATGTAGTTAACTTTTCTCCTGAAGGCAAAAGTAATTAAGAAAACACTTTTTAGCAAGGGGAGCTTCAACCAATTATGTACTTAGTCAAACCGTAGTCCTGTCCATTAGCATAGCATTTACAGGTAATCACTTATTCTGTTTTGCTTTTTAAAGCTACTTATAAAAGCTAAAAGCCACGGCTGTTCTGTGACTGAAGTGTTTTGCTGAGCGTTTAAATTAATACAAGATTCCACTTAAAGGTTCCAAAAAACATGCATTCAAATATTAGTGCTCAACTAATTTTTTCATTTGATTGCATTTGGTGCTCTGAAAAAGATCATAATTTGACCTTCATAGTTTTTGAATGCATATTAAACTTATTTAACACGGCTTGCTGTTCTCTAACGAGGGACCTAAATTCACATCAGATTTTATTTATGAATCCATCCAGGAAAGTCGTATACCACCAACTTTTTGTTAGCCTTTACACCGGTTTGATTGTTGAGGTCGGTATCTGCCGATCATGACCATTTTATGCTGATCGATTGATCCGCTTGATTGTGATCATTCGGTGATCCAATCAGTCAATTGATCGGTTCTTTACAAATGTCTTTTCCGGAGCTAATCACCATTGCCGCCACTAGATTTGAATACAAAAGCAAGTTTAATTTTTAGCATTCTCAGGTGTCTTTTGACGTAGCCTAGGAAGCTGGTGTTAGCCCTCGTATTTGTGTGTAAACATGCTGCCATTGTGTTGAGCAGATGTTCTTACCAGAGGAGGGAATTCCAACCTTTTTTTGGAGCCATGGCTCGTATTTTACAATTGAAAAATATCACGGCACCCCAAAGAACAAGAATCACAAAAAGTAGATGTATTAATTGCTGTTTGTACTTACTGCCATGTAATAGAAGATAGAAGACCATTCGTTTGTCTGGCACTGTCTCACCGGCATCAATACATGAACACATTTATTGTAAATGTTTTTTTTTTTTTTTTTACTTGAAATACACGAGTATTTACACTAACTAGTCACGTTATTTAGACTTATTGCTCCGTTTTGTGATCGTATTTTTTTTAACTCGCTGATTGGTGATCGCCCCCAAAAATCCTCATCGTATAAAGTCTACTTTTGTGTGATTTATCTATTTGTAGCCACCAACATTTACCGTAATCATGACGTATTGCGATTATAAATGAGGCACATTGAACTAGTTTGCGCACTAGCACAAGAAGGCACACTCTGTTCCTGTCGTACTCGACGGATCATCCAACAGTGCAGGACTCCTAAACGGGTAAATTCTTAAGGCCATGGTCGGATGGATTTAAGTTGCGCGTTGCAAGCTACACTCTGTGTCAGACCTCCATCTGGACAATGGTCTGACTCAATTTGAGCTTTGCTACACTAAAGCCCAGTTCCACCACATTCAGCATTTTGCTTGTCTGACTGCTGTGACAGGTTGACTGGGTACATTGCCTCCCATGTTACTCGGGTCTAGGGGTCCTCGGTTTTATGGTGGGCTCAGATAGACATGTCGAGGGTACGAGCGGCGTCTAATGAACTATTTTGCTCAAGAACGCAAACTTCAATATCTTTGTACGTATTGTTTTGAATACAAAGGAATTGCCAACCAAATAAAAAAGAAAAATCTACGAACGTTTGGAACACCAATAACTCTCTTGAGCCCTCACATGTCAATGTCCCACTGTATAATAACTGTGTAATAAGTGACTTATTACATTTTGGATCTAACTTGCCCACTGCCTTCCCTGCAAGGTGAACGACTTGCGCAAGGAGCTTGACTGTCGTGCTCTGAGCTCCAAGGGCTTAAAGTCGCAGCTGATCGCTCGACTCACCAAGCAGCTGAAGGTGGAGGAACAGGTGGAAGAGTCCAAGGAACCTGAGAAACCAGATGTAAAACCTCCAGAGGAAGAAGAGCCGTGTCGCACCGAGGAGGACAAAGAGGTGAACGAGTCTTTTTGACTTCTAAGCGTGGGGAATCGTGGTGAGAAAGACTTCTCATAAAAACGTGATCAAACGATATTGTTCCCTTCTCTACCAGGAGGAGGAAAAGAAGAAGCAAGAGGAACTTGAGCGCCAGCGCCGGGAAAGACGCTACATTCTACCCGATGAGCCCACCATCCTCGTTCACCCCAATTGGGCCGCAAAGAACGGCAAGTTCGACTGCAGTGTGATGTCCTTAAGTGTGCTTCTGGACTACAGACTCGAGGACAATAAGGAAACCTCGTTTGAGGTAAGAATTGCAAACAGATGTCTTTACATTGAAACCCTGCATTGGTATTTGCAAATTTTGTTAGCTGTTTAATCTCAGGCCAAAACCTTTGTGGTGTCATAGGACCATGTAGCAAGGAGGAGCCCAATATAAAAAAATAAAAATAAAATAAAAGGGTTTATGCAATCTTGAAGCACAGGGGTCGGGAACCTTTTAGGCTAAGACACCCATAAACGGCAAATATTTTTAAAATGTAATTGTTTTTAAAACTAAATACAAGTGTATTCGTGCATTTTACACAAGACCAACACTTTAAGAGTGCAACAAGTCTCTAAATTCATTTAAATAGCATTATACTGCTGCTAGCCAATGATGACAAAAGTACTTTTTACCAATAATGTGACTTCTTTGCTGATGGCTTAGTCGTCTCTTTCATACGTCATTAAATTAAACTTCATGCAGCCTTTGAGACTTCTATCCGTTATTCATGAACGTAGGTTGGTCTTAGTGGTTTTTTAGAGACTTTAAGACTTTTCATATGCATAGGTATAACCAAACATTGTCAGTACAGCAATGTTCAGTGTGTGGTATGTGACAGGAAGTGCGTTCCAAGTTTTCACAATAAGCTGGTGTGCAGGTTGAATTTTTTTTTTTCCATTTGAAGAGTTTGTTTTCAAAATGAGACATATCCGTTTTTTACATTTGGAGAAAAGGGCTTGGTATTGAAGTGAAAACAAACTCAATTTATGTTTCTAACTATTGGGGGATGGAAAGAGATGGTAAAAAGTAACTAAACACCATACTACAAAAAAATATTGGCTTTAATATTCACCGAGTTTTTTTGATGACAAATTTCATTTTTTCTCCAAAATGAGACCTATCCAAACATTCTATTCTTGGCAAAGTGAGACATATCCAAATTTCAAATTAAACCTTCAGGAGCAGCTGTATTTTTTTTTTTTTTTAAAAATCAGTTGCTTTTGATAGGCAATCATGAAAACTATTTGCCTTTCAACATTTCAAGCATTTTAAAATAATATTAAAGACCATGACCACCACATTTAGAGAGTTAGGTATCAGAAATAAGGGTCAGTCACCAGTCACAATTTTCACAATTAGCTCACTAATGTCAGATGTTGAAAAAGGAGATGAAAAAATGGGAATTTCTTTTAAAAAGGTGTTTTTCAGTTATTTAGAAACTTAGTTCAGTATGAGGTCTTTAAAAGGCTGAGTTTACGTCATTGTAATTTTGTGTATCTGTATGCGATTCTGCAATCCGACATCTGCAGGCTTTGTGTCACTCAGTTGATTAATTTTGTTTATAAGTTGATGTGAGATCATTAAGAAAGTAAACTGCTTCAAACCAGTCTACCAAGGTTAATATGGGTTGCGAGGGATACCAGCAGAAAAAAAATCGGTAGTCGATCTCATACACACATCTCCAAGATGAAATCAGTTTCAAACTCACAAATTCACTGTTTGAAATCTGACTCATTGAGTCTGCTTTCTTTTGATTTTATTTATAGCTGTCGCTGTCGGGGGAAAGAACACTGCAGAATAGGATATAAGTCTGTAGTAATAATAACAGTATTCATAATGCTCATAGACAGAAATTGAGTCTACTCCAAGGGTGTTGATTTCCTTTTAATGTCAACTTTTCTTAAGTCATAGCCGATAATGTTCCTTATAAAAAATGGCAAAAAAAAAAAAAAGATTGCATAGAATTATAAAAAATTTATTCATTCATTAATGATCGTTGGTGAAATATTTTGAACAAAATTACTATTCAAGCATTACACAATCATAGACAAAACAGTATGTTTATTACATTCAGATACAATGGTACTTGGATGAGAACTGAAGTATTAAATTGTAATAATTTCATAAAGAATTAAAATTAAATAGGAAAAGCACCCTCACAATGGGACAGCCTGCAAGTAAACCAGCACAATCACTGATTCATTTATTCGATATTATTAAACATTGATAAACAAAATACAAGACTTATTTCAGCTTGAAAGCAAGAAACACTGTAAAGATAAAATCGACAAAAATGCATGCCAAGGATCCAAATAAAAAAACATGGTAAAATGTATCACATGGCAAAACAATGAAAAGGTTTGCTACTGACTGTACTGGATATTTTTCAGTGTAAACAAAAACAATCTACAAAGATCAAAAGTCTTTATTTTCTTTCAATTCATAAGTAGAAAAGAAACCTTACTGATTCACACATCAGTAGATTCTATTAAAAATAGAATTCATGTAAAAGAAAATCCAAATGTGATAAAAAAGGAAACAATAGGTCAACTTCACAAAGAGGAAAAAATAGGGCCTACGATCATAGCAAGCGCTTCTTCTTTTCTGACCCCGTTTCCGCTGGGTTTCTTTTCCTTCCCAGCTTCATTCTCTCCGGTGTCTCGTACATAAAATCAAACTCGGCATTAGCATCTCTCTCAAACGTGGGCGCAGCCATTTTGGATGATGATGTGGAAGATGCCGGAACTTCCCTCTAGACGAATTCTGATTGGATGCTGCTTGCTTCAGCAGCGCATGCTGATTGAACGAAATTATGTCGCATTTTGCTCTAAATAAGATCTCGATATGTCGCATTTTGAAATAAAACGCGATCTTCCTTGGCTGATATAGAACGATATGCTGCACTTTCAACAAAAATCAGAGTATCCCGATAACTACCATTCGGAGCTGGATAATTTTGGCGCGAGTTTCGTAAATCTGAAAAAAAATGCCTATGTCGCGTTTTGAAAACAAACTCTTCATTTGTCCCCACTTATGCGCGCTCGCCAACAATGCTTGCCGACAGAGGTGTGTCTTAGTTGGAAAAATACGACACGCCGTGAAGAAGAAGATAGGCTGCGTAAAAACTGTCTTCTTCTTTACCTTTCGGCTTGTCCCTTTAGGGGTCGCCACAGCATGTCATCTTTTTCCATCTAAGCCTATCTTGTGCATCCTCCTCTCGAACACTCACTCTCCTCATGTCCTCCCTCACAACATCCGTCAACCTTTTCTTTGGTCTTCCTATCGCTCTTTTGCCTGGCAGCTCCATCCTCAGCACCCTTCTACCAATATACTCTCTCTCGTCTCTGCTGTAACATTTGTAATTATGAGGGTACCCCTTTAAGAGCGAAGAAGGGGGTGGTGCAAAGGTAAACTGGGAAGAAGAGTGTGTGGCCGTCATTGGAGGCCGTGCAGCAGGTCGTTGTTAGCGAAAGTTACGTGTGGTGCCAAAATGCTTTAAAAAAAAAAAAAAAAAAAGAATTCAAAGGGACGCCTTTTTGGCCATGGAGTTATGCAATCGACCAGCACCGCTGCTGTATACAGTATGTCGTTATGATATAATACGCAACCACCAAAAGAGCCAGGTATGGCTTGCAGCGCCATAGGTTCCAACCCCTGTTGTAGCATCTATAGGCACTTCCAAACTTATTGGGGTTTCCATCAATTACTCACAGATTTTTTTTTTTTTTTTTTTTTTGCGATGAGTAATGGGTTTCTTATTTTGTAAGTGTAAAGTCTTGGCTCTGTCTAAAGCAGTGATTCCCAAACAGTGTGGCGGGGTACATTAGTGTGCCATGAGCGCTCTCCAGGTGTGCCTGGGACGTTACCCAATTTTATGTAATTGCTAAAAAAAAAAAAATTTCCCAAGAATTAATGTATCTTTACTCATCTATTTATGCCAGTGAGGCACAATGACAGACAGAACAAAAAATCTTCTATCAGATGACAGGAAGTTCATACAGTAATTATCCATTTTTGGTGACATTTACTTTTGTTGGTGTGCCGTGGGATTTTTCAATTGTAAAATGTGCGCCTTGGCTCTATAAAGGTTGGAAATCACTGGTCTAAAGAGTGGCAATCTTGTCCTCCAGGTTTCCCTCTTCGCCGAGCTGTTCAATGAGATGCTACAGAGAGATTTCGGTTACCGCATCTACAAAGCCCTTGCCGCGATTCCCGTCAAGGACGAAAAGAAGGAAAAGGAGAAAAAGGCCAAAAAAGAGGTTGAGAAGAAGGAGGCCGAAAAGCGGGACATAAAGAAGGAGAAAGACGAGGACGGCGATGAGCCGGCAGCGAAGAAATCTAGAGAGGAGGAAGAGGTCGAGAGGAGGAAGGTCAGTCGTGCACGTCTGGCACTTTATGCGGGATTGTGTTTTCATCGCACGCCTTGCATACGTGAATGAGCAGAGCGACGACAAGGTCGTGAAGAAAGAGGAGTCCCGTGATGAGGAGGAGAACGAAGACGCTCACAGCACGGCCAACGCAGACGAGTACGACCCCATGGAGGCCGAAGACGCAGATGAAGATGACGACGATGATGGTAATTTGTTCATATAGTCAGCCAAAAGCTGACAAGTATTTCAATTTCTCGTTTCAAATCGTGGCCAATGATGAGAAATCATGCACCACTCTGAAGCTGTGATGGATTCCCTTTCCACTTTCTCTGAGGCTTTTTCTATTTGAAGCATTATCTACACTGACGTCACGTTTGACGATCACGTTCACACATTTCCGTTTGTCTCTTAGACAAGGATGATGAAGATGAGAGAGAAAAAAGAGATCGCAAAGATGATCGCAAATCGCCAAAAGACAAGAGTATAAAGGACAAGGTAGGTTGCTACATCAAAGGTGAAAGTGACAACAATTGAGGCTTTTTCAAAGATTTTAGTATTGGTTCAGTGAAGCGGTAACTTTTGACAATTAATATAACAATTCATTTGAACACCCAAATAGCTTAAGCAAAATGTTTGCACTAATATACATCTTAATTGTACATAAATGTAAGATTGTGGGTAAATGTTTTTTCATATTGATTGTCATCTAGGAAGCAACAATTGTTAAAATACTAATGAGAAATGATGCACCAATCTGAAGCTGCGATGGATTAAATTTTAAGTTTCTCTGTGCCTTTTTCCGGAGAAATTATTTAAACTCGGACATCACATGTTGCTTTGGAGGAAGATTAGTATCAATCAGATTGCAAGTGTAGATTTAACACGTCGACCAACTCGGCAATCTTCTAGCTTTTTTTTTTTTTTTTTTTTTTTTTTTTGTTAAATGGAATGATGAACATATGTAAAGATTTTTATTACATACCATAATTTCCGGCCTGTAAGCCGTGACTTTTTTCACATGCTTTCAACCCTGCATCTTATGCGGCGATGCGATTAATTTGTGCATTTTTTTTTTTCTAACCGCCGCAAGGGGGCACTAGAGCGGAAAAGTTAAGCGTGAGACACGTGGTATGCATGTGCCGAGGAAGTGACTTTTACTGGTCCGGCCATGTTAGCGCTGCGCTAGCATGTTACTGCCGTGTCTGATTTTTACCGGTATGGTGTTTTTACTTTTATTTATTTATTTATTTATTTATTTATTTTGCGGACCTGTTAGCATTGCGCTAGTGTTAAACTCTCTGTGTACCATCTTTTTAAATATCTCGTGTTTAAATGCGGTTTCCATGTGGGCACTTGCGGCTTTTACACAGGTGCAGCTTGTGTATCTACCAAATGGTATTTCCTTTACAAATGTACTGGGTGAGGCTGGTAACCAGGTGCGCTCTGTAGGCCGGGAATTACGGTGTATATTCTTCTTATGGGAGAGTCTGTGCCTCCAGAGGAAATATTCACCCTTCTGTGTCCAGGCTGTAAATAAATATTGCTTGTGCAAAGCCACCACGTTGTTCTGAAAACAATCAAACTTGTAAGTTAAGGCACCACTGTACTGTATATTTTCCATAATATGACCCCTTTTAAATAATGATGACTGTCGCAGGATAAAGATGCAATACGGCGGTTTGTTTTTGCCAGCAGGATAAGAACCAGATGGTGACGCACAACAAGGAGCTGCTGATGGCTTTTGTTTACTTCGACCAAAGTCACTGGGGCTACCTGCTGGAAAAAGACTTGGAGGAAATTTTGTACACGCTGGGGTTGCACCTTTCACGTGCTCAGGTGAGCAGAAGTCGTTTCTCTACACCCCCCCCCCCTCCCCCCCCGAGTGCGTCATTTCAATGGGGCTTTTGTCTGTTTCAGGTAAAGAAACTGCTGAACAAGCCGGTTGTGAGAGAGTCGTGTTATTACCGCAAACTAACAGACAGGCCGAAAGATGAGGCCGATTTCCCCCCAGCTGACGCACAAATGGAAAGCCTCTACGGTGAGCTCGTGGGTGACGCTCACTGCAAAAGAGCTATTAAAAAACAAAATATCTAATTTGTTTTCTTCCTCTCAGGCAACAGAGAGCTGCTTCCCGCTCCGAAGTCATGTGTCGGGTCAGAAACCAGCGAGTCCAGTAATCTGATTGTGTACAACGGCGCCATGGTGGACATTGGCAGCCTGATGCAGAAGCTAGAGAAGTGCGAGAAGGCACGAGAGGAGATCGAACAGAAGCTCATGGTGCAGGATGCCAAAATGGGTAAATACTCGCGGATTGACTCGACCTGTTTGAATTGTTTTTTGTTTTGTTTTTTTTTCTCCTCTTTCATGTTGCAAGCTACACTCTGTGTCAGACCTCCAGCTGGACTATGGTTTGTCTCAATTTGAGCTTTGCTACACTAAAGCCCAGTTCCACCACATTCAGCATTCTTGTTGTCTGAGTGCTGGAGAGGTGGACGGGCACATGGCCTACCTTTGTTACTTGGTAATGAAGACTGACTGGTACACTCAGGGCTCAACGTTACATTTTGGAGCAGAATCTAAATCTCACTTGCCCCATCCGAAAGCCCGCTTGCCATAGCTTTCAACAAATATTACATGCTTTTATAGCAACTGTTGATGATCCCTACATCATATAAAACAGGGGTGTCAAACTCCTTTTTGTCACAGTCCACATTTTACTTACGGTTCCCCTAAGAGGGCCCTTATGACCGTGAAACCATAAAAATCTTTAACCGCCTCATCATATTTACACATGAAATTTATGAACTCGTTTTGGAATCGGAAATCACGGGTAATGGACTTTTCAACCTGTTGTTTGGTAGCACAAAAAGGCTTGTAAAATCTCAACTTTATCATTTATGATATGACAATTACAAATTTTAGATTTTAGGAATCATGGAAGTGGACATGCATGATTTGTCTTCGCGGGCCACGTAAAATCATGTCGTGGGCCAGATCTGGCCCCCCGTCCTTGTTTGACACCTGTGATGTCCATGGTTGTTTGATTTCACACTTGACAAGTGGGCAGTCCCAACTATTTTTATACACGCTTATGATTATGTCCCCGTTAACTCTCCCACTAGAGGAAGACGCTAAGGTGAAAGCGCAACTGGAACAAGACAACAGGTCCTTGTCAAAGGAGCTGGATGAGACCAAAAGTACCCTGAGGCAGACAGAGAAGACGTTGAAGGACGCCGAGGAACAGAAGAGCATCTACCATGAACAGTTCACCAAGACCTGCAAGACCCTGACAGACACGGTCAAAGGGCTGACCGCGGTGATGAGAAAGGTGGTAGTAGTAGTTGCCAGTCTTGTTTAAAGTAGCGTAAAGATGTTACTTGGGTAAAATTACAATTATCGTAAAATAAAATTTCATTAGAATTAAAAAAAAAAAAAATCTGGAAATGCCAGAAATATATGTGGAATTTTCATCACTGTACTTTACGTTGTGAAGTACAGTAACAAATGATTTGTACTCTGTTACATCCAAATACCAATATTAATGAGCACTATAAGTGATGTTCGAAAAAGAATGCGCGTTTTCATTTGTTGTTCTTTTCCTCCTCAGGCTCAAGACGGCGGCGATGAAGAAACGGCGTCGCTCCAAGTGAACGGCGGCGACGTGCAAAGCACCTCTTAAATCTCGGGGTGTGGAACCTGCCACCTGCGGCCCACGTGCGAGAGTGGCCTGCCATGCAATGCTCAAAACAAATAAAACCTCAGAGGAACTGATGGGAAAAGCCCTGAAATTGTTTGACCCGTAAATATTCATCAAATTTGTTTGATTGTTGAGACAAGTTCCCTGCCACCCCCCCCCAAACAATTTGCATGGCTCATGGTGGGAAAAGTTTCTCTACTGCTGTGCTAACACTGATTGTCTTCAAGTGTAAATATTCACAAAATATCCTTTTAACTGTTTGTTTAACTCAACTCCTTTATATGGGTTTATTCTGGATTTGCTTCCTTCCCCCCTCTGTGTAAATTTTTTTTTTATAACGCTTTATCATCACTTTTAACTTTTTTTTTGCCATTCTTCTATTGTGCCAGTTTAGTGTGACAGTTGTACTATTAAGAGATTTAGGTTTTTTTTCCTCCTAGGCAATACCGATGCTATTTATGTGCGAGAATTCCTAATCAGCTATATTTAAATGACGAAAACCTTGGATGGAAATGTAAGATTGACGCCGACTTGTATAAAAGACTTCATCCACTGTTCAAAACCGTGTTGAATAAACAACAACTGTTTGTTTTTGTATTTCCTTGGATTGATTTAACATTTGGTTGTTTTTAGGACCACATTGTGGCTTTTTACTGTTGGAAGCGTGAACTAAAAGGGTTCTACTATCCAATTTGACTGCAGTTTTGCGTTTTTATCTGATACTTGAAAAGTTGTCAAATCCTTTTTTTTTTTTTTTCCCTTCTACTGTAGTACAATGTCTGCCTCCCAGCCCTGTTGCATTCTTGTTGTAACACCACTTCTCACCAGCAAGGGGCGCCATGCGCTAAGTTTGTGAAATGCGTGTGACCATTTCTAACTTTTGACACATTTTAATGTGATAATCTGTTGACAGATTTGCTTCAACGCAGAGCATCAAGTGGTTAAGAACGTGATCCATGACTGAATGGGATCCTGGCTGGATTCTTCGCACTAGGTGCCCGACACCGAGGCATCATACCCGGCGATTGGAAAGCTGTTCCATGCCCTTGTGTGCAGCTAATGGTGAGTGCCCCCCTCCTATTGTGGTCCTCTCTGGTTATTTTTGAGGGTTTGATTTATAGTTTCAACTCGACAGTCAATCACACACATTAGTCCTACAATCAATCCCACCTATGGACAATTTAGTCTTCAATAAAGATAACGTTTGTTTTGGGAAAACTGCTCACAGCAAGGCTGAAGCAAGAGGTTCGAACCTCTAACCTTAAACTGAGGCAAATGTGCATACACAATGCAATGATAAAAAATGATTATTTTTGTTCAGCTGTTGGCTGTAATGCCTTGTGTTACAGCCACATCTCAATCAATTAGAATACAACAGGAGACTTTGCAATTCCAAAAGTGAAAATTTGGTTTCATTCATCACAAGATAATACTATTCAGGAAGGCCAATTCCAAACTCATTTTTATATTAGAATCTTGTTGACTAATGTAACAGCAATTTCTTGGTGTTTATAAGATATGGAATTTTGTTACCTGTCTTTTCACCAATTCATTTATTTTTGTCCTGCTTGGGCAGACAGAGAAATGTTTCAAATCTTGCTTTTATTTCAATGCCATCTATCAGGAATATTATCCTCATGCTTGGAGGTACAAGATTATTACGGGTGTGGCCAGATACACTTCGAAAGAAGAATATTAATCATGTTGTGTTTTACACCTAAGTATGTTGTGTCTTTTGGATCTTTTACCTTTTGTAGTCTGTTTATGCCTTGGATGCATTCTCTCGCACACCTTAAATATTAGGCACACCCCTACAATCTCAAGTCCCAATACATGCACTCCATTTGGGGGGGGGGGGGGGGGGGGGCTTATATTATAATGCTGTCGCGATTAGGGACTTGGCCTTTTTAAAATGTTAATCATTGTGCTTGTAGTTTAGTCATTAACCCTCCTTTTACGTTGTGGGTCAAATTGAGTACCTTAATTCCCGGCCTACAGAGCGCACCTGGTTACGAGCCTCCCCAAGTACATTTGGAAAGGAAATACTGTTTGGTACGTACATATGACGCAGCTGTGTAAAAGCCCCAAGTGCCCACATTGAAATCCGCATTGAATCATGAGATATTTACAAAGGAAGATGGTACACAGACTTTAACGCTAGCGCTTACGTCGCACTAGCGCTAACAGGGCCGGTTAAAATAAAACTTACTGGTAAATATCACTAAGACACGCCAGTAACACAGCAGCAACATGCTAGCACAGCGTAGATGCTAGCGCAGCACTAACAGGGCCGGTAAAAGTCACTTCCTTGGCACATATATTCCACCGGTCTGACGCTTACCTTTTCCGCTCAAAAATGTCAATATTTACCCGGCAGCCACACAAGTGACAGAAATGTCCGATTTGTGCAGTTTTTTTTTCCAAACACGACATGGAATTTGTAATTTATAAAGACATGTTTGTGTTCTTCTGAGGATTTATGTTTTTAAAATTGCACGTCATCTTGGCTCATACATATTAATCGCACAAGCTGTAGGTTTCCCACCCTTATGTTAATCCCTCTCACAATAATGCAGAATGGTGTGAATGTGGCGGCCTGCAAACTACCACTCCAAAAAACCCCCACACACACCACCCCCCCCCCCTCCCCCAAAAATGCACAGGAAGCAGCTCTGTGCAGCGCCTGCAGCTTGTCTGTGTCATTTCCTTGGGAACAATGTGGATCTGTCATACAGCACTTTGCTTATGTGGCTGCATTTGTCGTGCTGCCGCACGCCCAATAGTTGACAAACAAAGCTCATTTGTCGCCCCCTTCCCTCCCCGCCTTGAGGAACACACAGCTTTCGCACTTGCTCATTTTTACGCCCACGCGTGCGACGTGTGAATTTAAAGGCCGGTCGCTGAGAGCAGGCCAGGTAAGCCCGCTCCCCCTGGCTGCAACAGAAGCCCTTTGTGGGACCCCCTTATATCAAAGAGCTTGTACTCTTGCAAGCTGACAGTCGTCTCGTTTCAATGCGGGGGGTCACGCTCTGCAGACGGGGTTAGTTTTAAAAAATATATATATATAATGCATGGGTTGGGGCAGAACTGTTCAACGTCCCGCAATGATCCGGGGATCCAGGTAATGCCTACGGAGTAGTTGGATCAGTGCTGAACGTTTAGGGCCATTGAAGCCTTCTGTGCAATCCGAAGTACTGACCTACATTTCCAGGCCAGGCCGGTTCTTGATCAATCTGTTAAATGTCATGATTACTTTTTTTTTTTTAAAGGCAACATTCTAATTTCTTAAGATATTCCCAAGTGAAAAATCAAGAAAATAATGCACTGTATAGGTTGTAGGGAGTCTGAGTTTCACTTTTTCAAATGAATTAAACTCTATTAAACTTTCAACACTTTTCAAATTAATGGACCTGTCAATCACTCGTACAATAACAACCAATCAGATAACCGCATTGTCTTAACCCCTGGCTTGTCACGCCCCTCTCGCCGTATTGTCCCACAAGCGATGCTGGTTGTCAGTAGCGGGCGCTCGGAAAAGTTAATGTTACGAAGAAAATGCTCCTCAGATGCACTTGTGGAACGTGCAATTCTGATTAAAGATATCCTTGGGCCCGGTTTATTCATTTTCCAAAGCCTAAAACACAGTTGACGAAGTGTCTTCGACGGATTAAGGCTCGCAGAAGAGCGCACGTACAACTAAATGTGGACAATATCGACAAACACAAGGCTGTATGTTCGAAGGTAAGTGAGGGAGAAGTATCTTCTCTGAGTTTGATTGAATTATTATCAATGCTTTATACATTGCAAGAGAACAACTTTCACTTTGTTCACGTATCACTGACCAGCTGAACAAAGTGTGTCATGTTTTATGCCGAAGAGTCGGGTTAGTGAGACGTAAATGCGCCATGTCATGCAAGAGAAATTTCTAGTTGCCTATTTGTATCACATCAGACTTTTAAGACGGAGCGCTGGGTTGATTACAAGCCAAGTCAAATGAATACACCCACTCACTTCTAAAGACAACTCGTGAGCTTTCCAAGTAAAAAGTACTCACCGCGCTTTACACGTGCGGTACGATTTCACTATTTTATCCTGTTGCCTTTCAATATGAACTTTGTGAGGCGTCAAAACTTTTCGCTGTAACTGACATTGCGTCCCACTCCGTCCAAAATCTTAATTCCGTGTACATATCCTTGCGTGAAATAGTTGAGACCTCTCTGTAGAACTCTCTTGGCACAAGTCTGACGCATTTGGCAAGAAACATACCGCAATATTATCTGGAATACGCGATAATCGACTTCAAACCTGTTCTGTTCAGTCGCCGTTTTGGAAGATTGTAGGACATGGCTAAGGGGGCGGAGCTTAATATCGCCACCAGAAAGGTCCGTTGTGATGCAGCAGTGCACTCAATGCACAGTACTGTATTATCTTTGATCTGTGCAAGGTAATTTTATTAATTTACGGTCTTTTTTTTTTTTTTTTTTTGTCATTTGATCTCTTCTCTTGGCTGCACTGTTTTTTGTTTTTTAAATCTCATTTAGGAGTTTGTTGCCATGTCAGTCAAATTTGCCCACCGCCTTGAGAGTCTGTAGTGCTGACCAGTGGCCCTTAAAATAGATTACAGCAGTAATTGGACTGCGACTTTTAAGTCATATTAAATTTCTCCTTGCTGACATCATCATTTTCCCATCCTGTAATTGGTCGGTTGGTGCAAATCTCGTTACAGCCAACTTTAACTCGCAAACAAAAACCAAACACGTCTTTGGCCATCTACTCACATGAATACATTGATGTAAACGTTCTGTTATGATTTTAGATGATTCTAAACTGCTCCAGGTGAGTATGATATGGCACAGTTACGTGTTCTTACACTAAAAGTTTTTGTGCGGTATTGATTTCTCTAATCACGATGTGGATTCTGGTCAGGGACAGGTACCAAATGTATGTTTTGGTCCCACCTCGAACCCAGTTGTGTTCTTTTTCTCCCTTATCTCGATTCTCATCACTCAGCACTTAATCACTAATCACTCGCTTCCATTATCAGGCCCCCCCTCCCCCGACCCCCCGCCCAATCCATCCCATGTGCATGCCAAAAATTCACACTCGTACTTATCATGACAAAAGCTGCTTTCCGTCCCCTCACACAGAGCTCGCAGTGTCGCCTTTTCAACTCTTTGTCGGGAGTCTCGGGTCATCCCGCCTACCATTCGGACACTACAAGAGACAAATCCTGGCCAACGTGAGGGGGAACAGAACAAGTTTGTGTCTTGTGTGCAATATCTGAATTCAGCGGCTCTGTACACAGTACCTTTTTATCACTGAAAATGGATTTAAAAAAAAGGCGATGGGGTCTTTTGACTGTAAAACAAAGTGGACATTTATTAAAAAATGACAGTTGGCAATTGTGCTGTGAAAATGCAAGACATTTGTATCCAGTAGCTTTGGTTGAATATTCAGAATCTGGATAATACGCATCACTAAGCTGCAATGAGTAGTTTTGACGCGACGTCACCCGTTGGGCTGCCTCGAGGGGCGGCCATTTTCGATACCTGAGCTCCGTTACTCATACGTAGGCAACCCGGATGACATTATGTATCTAACCGCATTTATTGAAGACTCGACCGACAGCACATCAAGCCCAGACTGACTATTAGGCTATGTGGCATACACACATTACAGGACTCAGGACTGCGTCACAAAAGCGCAGTATTGTGCCCTTGATCTTTTACTCTGACAGAAATCATCACAAAATTATTGAATCTTGCCAGTGACTAACAAAAAAGGATCTTAAATGTAATGTTGGCCATCTGACAAGAGTGACGATTACGCTTGTTAGCTTAGCTCGGCGACGCATCAGCACGATTGAGGTTGAGACCGGGCAGTGGGATAGCAGCGTCGGGCAATCGTCCACAAAGCCAAGTCTCCGTGAAGTGCCTAGCCGCAGAACATCCAAAGTCTTTCGTCTGAAGCACTAGTCGACGTCTCCGCTTACGCAGCCGGACTTCGGTACCGGATCGTGAGGCTTTGAAGAGCGTGCCGACTAGCAACTCTGGAAAAAGCTTCACCGAATTGGCAAGAGTTTTAGAAAAAAAGTCAGAAGAAGGCTCTCTGATGGTTAGCAAGTCCTCTCTTGTGTACTTGAGTCCCGAGACGCCCGTGAAACACAAACAGTAACCGAGAGAATTCCATAGACTTTCACACTGGTACGTGTTCGGTAGCGAGGTTAAATGGCGGCGCGCAGTGGTGTGTGGCTAATTCAGGAAAAAAGTGTAACGTCAGTGAAAACAACCCATAGTGTGCTTAAAGGAACATAGATGTTTCTACTGTTTGTGTGCAAGACAACTGTTTATGCCTGAAGCCTTGTCGCAGAAATTGAAGTCTGCTCAGAAGAGAGACAAAACGTCTTCAGAGACGAACAGAAGAGTCCAGTTGCGATCGATTCGATCCCCTGATCTGGATGAATGGGAATGTTATTCGTAGAGTGCCAGGGGCCCCTATGAAGTTTGGAATACAACAAAAGAAGTAGAGCGGTGCCTTGAGATACGAGTCAACTGACGAACAAAAGCAAAAGCGTTTTATCTTCAACGGAGACCTCGTACTGATCGAGCGCCCCACAGACGGTCCGTCTCTTGATGGTGGCCCAATGGTTGGGGGGGAGCGTTGCTGCAAAAGCCAACAGATATTTGTCATGGTTCCTGCGTTGGCAGTTTGGACTTTGCTGCCCTATATAGCATCGAAAGGACAGAGCGAGTCAACAGAAATCTATTCAATTGCCCCTTTTGCAAAGTCACAACTCTGCTAATGAATTTGTGATACATCCGACGAGGACCAAAAGAGATCCCCTACGCGTCCTGCGGGGTCCATAAATCCCCGTCTCACTCGTTGTTCACCCCAAAGAGGTTTTGCCAGAATTCCCCGGTCGCCGCAATCAAACAAACAAGTCAACCGCCCTCTTTGGGCCTGTTTGGTATTTTAGGTAATTGATACATAAGAGGCTCCTTCTGCAGGTCCCTCATGGCCGAGAGAGAGGGGCCCCTGTTCGTCGTGCGGACCTCACCGCAAGAAGCCTACTTCCTGTGGAGTGGTACTGCACCCCCCCGCACTCCACCTCTCAGGGAATACTGGCTTTCACTGTGAGAAAGTTGCACCCTTGTTTTTTGACAGGGTGCCTGCGGGGCGTTCACCAGCGCAAAGGCAAGCGGACGCCTCACCTCCCCTGACCGTGGAGGGCTTGATAAACCAACCCCCCCCCCCCCCAACCTCATCTGCCCTGAGGTGTCGTCGTCCATGAATGATGAGCTGCTTCCTTTGCTTGACAAATTAATGCAACCGTAGACAATTTCAGACCAAACTGAAGCCGGTGTCACATATCAGACGCCCAACAATAGTTGGACAAAGAACAGTATTCAAGTCAGGCACTTCGAGGGGGGGAGGGGGGGAGGCAGATATTCTTTAATTGCCTCTGCATGAACCCCCCCACCCCACCCCAAGGGCTCATTTGTCACTAAATAAGATAATGACAGCGGAGCATATCATTGGCAGTAAAAGCAAACGCTTCCTATGGCGTGTTTTTGCAAACGCGGGCCAAAACAAGCATCGTGTGCATGTGGGTTCTCATCTCAATTTAGTTGTAGGAAATTGCATGCAAATGTTAACATCGAAGCTGCACGGCAGACTTGCAGTTGGCACATCAGCCCCACTGTCCAGAGGTTCCGGGTCTGAATCTCTGCTCAGTTTGCATGTTCTCCTAACGCGCGTGTGTACATTTTCTCACGGTGTTCCGGTTTCCTCCCACGTTCCAACAACATCCATCAAGACTACCGTAATTTCTGGCCTACAGAGCGCACCTGATTATAAGCCTCACCAGTACTTTTGTAGAGGAAATACCATTTGCCGCACTTGTGTAAAAGCCGCAAGTGCCCACATGGAAACACGAAATATTTAGAAAGAAAGGCGTTAGCCGGTAGCACGAACAGGGCTGGTAAAAAGAAAAAAACAGCCGTGGTAGCTACACATTAGTAACACGGTAGCACAGCACTAAAAAACAAAAAAAAAAACCTAAATCACTGAGACGCGGCAGTAACACGGCAGCACCATGCTAGCACGGTGCTAATGCTAATGTGGCGTTAACAGTGCCGGTTAAGAAAAAACATACCAGTAAAAATCACTTGAGATATGACAGCAAACATAGCAGCAACACGCTAGCACAGTACTAATGCTATTGAAATGCTAACAGGGCCAGTTTAAAAAAAAAAAAAAACATACTGGTAAAAGTCACAAAGACATGGCAGTAACACAGCACCAACATGCTACCACAGCACTAATGCTAGCGCAGCACTAACCGGTCCGGTTAAAAATATAAACATACCGGTAAAAGTCACAAAGACGGCAGTAACACAGCAGCAACAAGCTAGCACAATACTAATGCTAGCGAACTAACACTAGTGCAGTGCTAAAATAGGGCTAGTAAAAAAAAAAAAAACATGCCGGTAAAAGTCACTTCCTCGGCACATATATTCCATCGGTCTCTTACCTTTTTCCGCTCGAGTCCCCCCTTGCGGCCGTTAGAAAAAAAGCACAAATTAGCTGCATCACCACATAAGCCGCAGTGTTGAAACCGTGTGGGGAAAAAAGTCGCAGCTTATAGGTCGGAAATTACGGTAAATTGTATGTAGGCGTGAGTGCGAAAGGTCGCCGGTCCCTACGTCTCCCGCGATTGGCTGTCGATTAGTCCACGGTAACCTCACCTCTTCGTCAACGTTAGCCGGAATGGACTCCGACTTATCCATGTCTACTGACAACAAAGGTAATAGAAACTAGATGGAATACCCGACATGTTGTTTCTGCATTCTTTCCCGCTATTGGCCTCCCGCGACCTTGACCGTTTCCATCACTTCCCGTGTATCTTAGCAGGAAGTGGTGGCGACATGAACTTCCTGCTTGTCTTTGTGTGACTTTATGGAAGGAAGCACATTCCTCCTTCACGCATCTGGTCTTTGTATATTTATGTATACAGTAAATCATTTACTCTCGCCCGTGCTGTTTTTTTTTTTTTTTTTTTGTATTCCTGTGCACGTAGCGCGTCACGCTAATGAAGCACATGTGCAGCATTTTTTTTTTTCTTAGTCGCATGACCACCAAGGTTTTCAAAGCGGTGTCAAAAGATTCTGTTTCCGTTTAGCTGTGTGCTGTCTGCGGCCGTAATTTGGTGCGGGGTGACGCATGGCAGGCGGCAGCAGCGACCGTCAGTAGCTGATTGAAACGGATTTTGGTTTTGGGCTTCCATACATATGACGAATGAAGTGGATGAATTCATGTTTAACATCATTTTTTTCCTTTTATAGACTCTTGCTGTAATATATAGCAAGGAGGATTAGAAGGGAGGGGTGGGGGGGCATTTTTCCAAGTCCTTTATTGAATTATTGAAAGCTTCTTTGCTTGGCAACAATCTGACAAGTTGCGGCAACATCGATGTAACATTGTGGGGAAAAGTCAGACCTTACAAAATAAAACTGCGGCATGGTGGGGGTCAGCTGGAAAGCGTTGGCCTCACAGTTCTTAGGTCCCGCCCTGTGTGGAGTTTGCATGTTCTGCCCGTGCCTGTGTGGGTTTTTGTCCGGGCACTCCAGTTTCCTCCCACATCCCAAAAACATCCAACATTAATTGGAGACTCTAAATTGCCCCTAGGTGTGATTGTGAGTGCGGCTATTTGTCGCCATGTGCCCTGCGATTTGCGAGCAACCGGTTCAGGATCATGCCCCTTGACAGCCGTGATAGGCTCCAGCACTCCCTGCGACCCTCGTGAGGATGAGTGGAAAATGGATGGATGCATGAATGGATAAAAATAAAACTAAACAGTGTAATACACTTAAACCACACTTTCTTTTTCCATTTTTAAGCCTTACTTTTTATTTTATTTTATTTTAGGGTTGGTTTTTTTTATTATTTTTTTTAATAAGTAATCACCCTTGGCACCCAAAGAAATTGGAACTGTTTTTTTAAATTTTACCCTGACTTACAGGACAGTATTGCCGAGCAGACCGGGAGGCTTGTTATTCCCATTGTTGAATGCCTACTACAGTACAACCTCAGTTCTCGACCACAATCCGTTCCAGAAGGCGGTTCGAGAACAGATTTGTTCGAAAACCAAATCCAGATCTCTCATTTCTGCGTACAGAGGCTGCGTTATACATAATAATGCGCATAGTGGATCAGCTAATTATTTACGGGTTTATCCGCAGGCGTTCGAATACCGATTTTCATTCCAAAACCGATTTGCTCGAGAACGGAGACGTTCGAGAACAGAGTATTCACTGTCCTTTCGAAGTGTTTTGGATGAATGCACATCAACTTCGGCAAATTAATGGCTGCAAAATGCTGTTTTGTTGTTTTTGTTTTTTTTTTTCCCATAAAAATTTGACAAACATTTGGGGAGGGGGAGTAAGGCTTAGGAAAACTGAGGTTCTTACGTGCAATTCGTTTGACTGGTATCAATATTTAGATACAGGTTTTTGTTTTCCCAATATTCCACATTTATTAGTGTTCCAGGTCGTCAATGATTAATTTTTACGGCCGCGCACGTTGCGACACAGCTGGCTGGGGTCCTGCCGTTTTATAAGATTATACGATCAATGCATTTATTCGTGACTTTACGCCGGCTTTTCCGCGTCGCCTCGTAAAGTCACGAGAAAGTCATCGCATGGGAGCGCTTAAGAGCCGCTCAGGCGTTACGGCTCGGTGGTCTGTTTTTCGCCAAGGCGACGCCACCTGTAAATACAAAAAAGTGGAACGAGAAATGCGAAGGTCACGTGGCGCGGTTATTTTTGGTCTGTTACTTGTGCATCGCACGACTGATTGTCGTTTTTTGAATATAGTTGAGCATCCGGAGACATGTGCAGGCGTTCGTTTTAAGTGGAAACTGCCAAGAAGCAAGAATAGCGCCACCCACAAGGACACGACTGATGATGTTTCAGTAAACGTCGTTACCATCCCCTGCGGAATGCCGCCCTGAGCCAGTGCCCATAAAACCCGTATCAGAAACCGCAGCTCTCTCTGAAGCGCGACGTCCTAGACGCGACTAATCGATGTAGTTTCAATCCAATCTCCTCCGTTGTCGTTTTATTAGCTAGCCAACACCGTCGGCCACAGGACCCTAATTTGCGGCCGACTAGCCGCAACTTTTTTTCACAACTTTCATTCCTGCGGTTTATCCGTCGATGCGGCTAATTTGTCCATTTTTAATAACAGCCACAAGGGGGTCACTCCAGTGGAAAAGGTAAGAATGAGTCCGGTGGAATAGGAAGTTACTTTTACCGGCCCTCTTGGCGCTGCGGTAGTGTTAGCGCTGTGCTAGCGTGTTATTGCTGTGTTATTACTGGTGTGTCTCAGTGATATTTACAGGTAAGTTTTATTTTAACCGCCCCTGTTAGTGTTAGCGCTAGCATTAGCGCTAGTGTTAGCACTAGGTTTAGTACTGCGTTAGTGCCAGTGTTAGCACTAGCTCTAGCGCGACGGTAGCGTTAGCGCAGTGGTTCCCAAAGTCAACCTGGACCCGGACCCCCCAGTGAGTCGTTCAAAACGCCCCCGGACCCCCGACCTCAACTTTCGCCAATAATGTAGTGCTAGACACAGCTTTGCCATTCCGGTGCAAAGAAATACTCAATTTTAGTGGGTCACATGCTCTTGCTTTTCATTTTTGCACAAATCAAAATGTGTTTCAACACCGGAAAGGGCAATTCTCACATCATGATTAGCTTCCGGCGGATTTCAAGAGCTCAAAATTGGATAGCTAAGATGTGAGACAAGAAAAAAAAATTATTTTCTTCAGAAAAATATTTTATTGTTACTCTGTCTCAGACATCGTGTCGCGGACCCCCTGGAAAGACCATTTTCACCCCCTGGGAGTCCGTGGACCCCACTTTGGGAGCCACTGTGTCAGCACTAGCTCTAGCGCGGCGCTAGCCTTAGTCATAGCTCTAGCGCGGCGCTGCCATTAGCGCTAGTGTTGGCACGGCGTTAGCGTTAAACTCTTTCTGTGTACCGTCTTTATAAATATCTGGTGTTTCAATGCGGGCACTTGATGCTTTTACACAGATGCGGCGTACGTATGTACCAAATGGTATTTCCTTTACAAATGTACTCGGTGAGGCTCGTAACCAGGCGCGCTCTGTAGCCCGGGAATTACGGTATTTACATTTTGCCCGCCCTGTTGTGGCAACACAACCCAAATCGCTTTAGCGCTCCCGACTGCTGCATAGCTTGACTCGCTATAAACGCGACATTTGGACGTTGAGGGTGCAGCTGCACATGTCGCACACATGACGGAGACACGCCGCATGTCCACAGGGCCTTTGTGTGCGTGTGCTGCGTCAGGAAATGGGTTTAACCCTTCACTTCTCACCTGCTAAAGACTTTTCTCTTTCTGTCTCGTCTTGGTTTCAAATTCATCCTCCTTCCTGCCCTCCTGGGCGACCTATTAAACCAACATGAGTCAATCGTAGACGTTAGTAATCCACATTTATGTCTTAAGCGAATTTCAGTCTCTGATTTCGCTTCAAAAGGTGCTGATTTGTTGCCTCGCATGAAGGATTTTACCGACTTCCTGGTTGGACACGCGCACACAAATGCACGTCTGAGCACTTGCTTTGATGTTGGCTGAGACTTAAGTGCTGAAACCAGAAAATGTAGTCGTGACGCGCGAGGAGGGAAGATGAAAATGTGAACCTAAAGAGCCACGGTATGAAATTTCCAAAAACATCTTTGTCGTCCTATTAAATTCACATTTGGCCATGTGTTAGGTACGTTACCCGTCAACCTGGAAAAACTGGAATCTTTTCCCAGGTCCACGTCGTAGAACCTCAAAAGATAAATCCCGATTCGATCAATAAAATAAATGAGACTATTTCTATGATAGGGAAAGTTTTTTAGAAGGGGGAAAAAAAACCCACCATATTTTATTACTCATTAATAAATATTTTTAAGAAGTTTGCAGGGCCTCCCCACCCCGGTGGAACATACCCAGAACTCCTTGCCACGGAGCGCCCAACCAGATGCCCGAGCCACCTCATCTGCCTCCGCTTGTGTGATTACTGGGAGAAAATATCACTATCCAGGAGATGTGTATCATTTTTAATAAGAAAATCTGGTTTGGGAAAAGAAAGCATATCCATCCAGCCATTTTCTTAGCTGCTTATCCTCACTAGGGTTGCAGGGAGTGCTGGAGCCTATCCCGCCACCTAACCGTTGAGTTTCATTTTTGGGACAACCATCCTAAATCATCCATCCATCCGTTTTATTTGCCGCTTATCCTCACAAGGTTTGCGGGAAGTGCTGGAGCCTATTCCCAGCTGTCAACTGGCAGGAGGCGGGGTACACCCTGAAATGGTTGCCAGCCAATCGCAGGGCACATCGAGACAAACACTCAAAATCACACCTAGGGCCAATTTAGAGCGTCCAATTAATGTTGCATGTTTTTGGGATGTGGGAGAAAACCGGAGTGCGGAGAGAACACGCAAACACCACACAGGCGGGGCCGGAATCGAACCTGGGTCCTCAGAACTGTGAGGCCAACGCTTTACCAGCTGATCCACCGTGCCGTGGACCTACCCGTTGAGAGTTTCATTTTTGGGACAACCATCCTAAATCATCCATCCATCCATTTTATTTGCCGCTTATCCTCACAAAGGTTCTAGGAGTGCTGGAGGCTATCCCAGCTGTCAACAGGCAGGAAGCTGGGTGTACACCCTGAACCTGTTGCTAGCCAATCACAGGGCACAGGGCTGGGATCGAACTGTACCTTCGGAACTGTGAGGCCAAAGCTTTCCAGCTGCTCCACTGTGCCGCCAAGGCAGCATATTTCGAAATTTTAAGGAGCCCAAAGAATAACTCACAATGTCACTCGGTTGGCAAAACCTGCCTGAAAAACCGACCGAATGCCGCTAAGGTGGAATTTGTACACCACGTCCGGACAAGAATTTGGTAGAAAATCCAAAACTTCACGCACCATCTCCGCTAGCGCTAAAGAAAACTTAAAACCTTTGATCAGACTTGCGGTCAGATCCTGGTTGTGGTCCGATTGTCTTCCTGTTGCGATGATGTTGACAATCAGCTCCGACGGTGTTTTAATTTTTTGCGGTTTAGTTGGAAGACATTTTGTTTGAGATGGTAAAACTGCGCAAGGAGCGTGTCGCCTGACTGTTGGGGTCACATTCGTTCCTGGCACGTTGGTTGCCCTCTGGGGGGGGGGGGGGGGGGGTGTTTGGGTTTGATCCCGAGAGCCAAGTTCTCCGAGCGGGACCAGATGTTCGAAGCGGAGTTAGTGACACGGAGATCGCGTCAAGCCCGTCGGCCCCCGCGCGAACACCTGAGACTACTTAGCGTATGGAAATGGGTGAGCCACCCACGGGGGGGGGGCTCGGGGTGCCGTTTTGCGCTAATTATGCTAGCTGAGGGCTCAACTTTTTTGATAATCGCTCCCACCGACAGACGGAACCTTTTCGGAAGAAAGACACCACGTTCGCCGCGAGGGTCCACCCCGACGGTCAAGCGATATTGTCCAACAACAACATTTTTCATCTGGACCGCGTTTGTATCAAACAATGGCAACGGTTATGTTAACTTCCCCCTAATGCATATTCCATAATAATCGGTATAGCATGTATGCTGTGTGTGTGTTTTTTCTACTGCGTATCTGATCTACTTTTGATTGTTAACAGAGTTTTTTTTTTTTTTTTTTTTTTTACAATTCCAGTATTTTCCCCGTGCAGGAAATCACCAATTGTTGCGGGGGGAAGTCTGGAATGGTTTATTGTAGGTATAACCCAGATAGAACTCAAATTTCTGGAAGAATAAATGCTCAAAGGGGGAGAAATAATTGCAGTGGAAGTTCTAAAGTCACATTTCTGGAAAGATTTCCGCATACGAGGCTGAAGCTCACTTGGCGTCGAAAGCGGCGATTCTCGGCGCGGTGACATCTGAAAGAGTCACTGCCAGAGTGCATTTTTGTTGGATTTAACTTTTCGGCACCAAAATTTTCATCTTTTAAGATTTTTTTTTTTTTTTTTGTTAACTTATTTGGCTAAATCCAAGTTTGTCTTTTTTCCCCTCTTCCTATAAGTGGTGGACGGCACTGTGGATCAGCTAGAAAGTGTTGGCCTAACAGTTCTGAGGTCCCGGGTTCAGTTCCGGACCCTCCTGTGTGGAGTTTGTATGTTCTCCCCGTGCCTGCGTTGGTTTCATCCGGGCACTCCGGTTTCCTCCCACATCCCAAAAATAAGCGACGTTAATTGGACGCTCTAAATTGCCTCTAGGTGTGATTTTGCGGGTGACTGTTTGTCTCGATGTGCCCTGCGATTGGCTGGCGACCGGTTCAGGGTGTACCCCGCTTCCAACTGCCTGCTGACAGCTGGGATAGTCTCCACAGCACTCCCCGCGACCCTTGTGAGGATGAGCGGCTAAGAAAAATGGGTGGATGCTGTTCTTTACAGACTGGCGGGCCGGGATTGAACCCGGGTCCTCAGAACTGTGAGGCCAATGCTTTACCAGCTGCGCCACTGTGCCACCAGAGAACAGGATCTTTAATGTTATTCTTTTATAAAGATGAACATTTTGTATCCATGGTTTGATATACATTAAACAATCTCCACTTTAATGTGGTTGTGATATTTAAGCAAAATAATAATAATAATAGGAATGGCTCTCAGCAAAATGGAGTGCAATTCTACACAAGGTTAATAAAAAAGCCTGCTAAATTGTAAAAAAAAAAAAAAAAAAATTTAATAGCAAGGTCGTGTATAGTGAACTATGTTGTAATTAGGGAATACTCTAATTCATATTTTTAAATCTTTAAAATAATGAGTCATTGTCGTTAGCACGCCGGATGTGCAGATGAGCATATAATTGAGGAAAAGAAAATTGTGAATATTTTTTATATATGTATATATATATATATATATAGTGATGGCAAATAAAGCCATCTGTTATGTTTTCAGCTTCAAATATTTTCTTGCTGTATACATTTTAGTTGACTGCGTATGTTTTGGGACATCAGTATTGCTAGTTACAGTACAATTTTTCGTCAACAATGTTCAAAATGCGTCGTACATTTTTAATGCACAATTTTAAGATGTGTTTTTTTGCTTGCATGAATGGTTGCTGTCCTTTTTGAAAGAGTTTTATTATGATGGGAAATAAGGCACACCTGCAAGCAGTGGGAGGTCCACCTGTGTTTGCCCCCTCCCACCTCTCTTTTCTTCACGTCTTTTCGTTCCTCCTCCTCTTTTGATCTTCTGCTCCTTCCCTTTAGGACCCCCCTCGCGTTGAGGGAGCCCCCCCCCCCCCCCCCCCCCCGCTCCCGTTGCCCGGGCTATGTTTCCTGGGGGGAGACGCCGCAGTAGAACTCTGCGAGCCCAAATCGGTCGTCTCGAATCTTCTTAACTCTCCTCTCTGGAGCTTCAGAGTGCGGCGGGACATGTCGCTCCACCCGCCGCGGATCGTGCAGCTCTCCGCCGCCGCCGGCTCCCTGGCGGTGGTCTTCGGCCCCGACGACGACGACGACGACGAGGAGGAGCCGGCGCAGGAGAGCCGCCGGACCCCCGCCACCGGGCCGGAGGTGTTCGCCGACTTCAAGGCGCAGAACATGCGCAGCTTCTGGAATCGACGGCTGGTGCGGGCGATGGGCGAGGTGCGCTTCCAGGGCTGGATGGACAACTTGGTGCTTCTCATCCGGGGAAGCGCGGCTAGCTTGGAGGTGCTGAGGGAAGCGTGGATGCGAAGAGCCCTCAAGTCAGCCGCCGGCTTCGTCATCAGAGCCGTGGGTAAGAAGACTTCGCACTCGCCGGTCGACCCGTCCGACAGTGCTCCGAAAACTTTTTACACACAAGTAGCCTACCGGTTCAAAATAGGTAACATAATTAGCACGTCTACTACTGTGACATGATGCACGCTTTGAAGATTAAGACAGTGCTTAAATATAGGCAAATACATTTTATAAACGAGGTTATTTAAAAATGATTTAAATGAAAATAAAAAATAGGAGCTGAAGAAGAGTTTAATTAGTTGTTCCAACTCCAATTTGTACGGCTACTACAGGTGTTTGCGCCTTGGCCACCAGGGTGCAGCACACAAGTTTATACACAAAAAGATGGTCATAACTTCATAATATGGTGCAGTAAGAATTGTTTTTCACAATAGAGAATATATACCTGCGAATTATTGGTCTACATGAATTACTGCACTGTTTGTGTGCCAATATTTCTTGCTAAAACGTTAGCAACATAGCAACGTTTCGTTAGCCCATCAACGGCCTTTTGCCTTCTATGTTGGCATTAAACTAGCAAACGTTAATCCAACAGTTTTGTAGAACATGTAATTATATTTTGTTTGTTTAGCTTGACAATAAATTTCAACATTATTATACTTAGCTAGCTATAGCGAACACAATATCAACTAAGTTGGAAATGTTTTTCTACTCTTTGACCCATTAGCAGCGCTTGTAAACTAGCTTTAGCACTTGTATATCACTTTCAAATATATATATATATATATATATATATATATATATATATATATATATATGTATATATATGTATATGTATGTGTGTGTGTGTATTTTGGAAGGATTTGGGTGAAAAAAAAAATGAAGATTTTTGTAAATTGCACTCAAAGTTGCGGGGAGTGTTTTTTATTTTATCATTATCGATAAGAAATTTGAATTGATAGAGAATGCTCTGTCACTTTCAGACCTTGTTTTGTTTTGTGATTTTTGGTATTGTCGCAGTCTCTGCCAGTCTCGGTCTTGACTCAATCTCGACTCCCAAAAGTCTTCGTCTCATTCTGGTCTTGGATAGTGTGGTCTTGAGTGCAACACTACGCTATCTTGTGGCCTGAAGCGACTCCTTGCTAGTTTTTTTTTTTTTTTTCATTTTGCATTTATCTCGTTCCATAAATGCTGCATAAATACCGTAAATGCTGCTAAAATCCACTTCACCAGAGTTACTGACAAGTTTTGACTTCCAACACAAAGTGAAAAATTAACCAAGTAAAGGCTCGTAACTGAAAAATTTAATAAACGTAATAAGTTGTAACTACCTGTTGACTGTATACATGGTGTAAATACATATACAGTGAATACTCTGTTCTTGAACAAATCGGTGTTCGAATGAAAATTTTGAGGGTTTTTTTTTTTTTTTCTATTTTTTATTATTTTTTTTTTTTTTCTCTCTGTTTTTGAACAAAAATCGGTTCTCGAACGCCCCGGACAAAACCCGGAAATCTCATAATGCGCGCACCTCGACCAGCTGACCCACGACTACACTTGTAATGGGAAATATCGATTCAGTTTTCGGAACAAATCGCTTCTCGAACCACCTTCTGGAACGAATTGTGGGTCGAGAACCGAGGTTGTACTGTATAATGTTTTGTCATGTTTTATTCTTTTGTGAGGCTTCGCACTGGCACTTCAACATGCGTTTACGAATTTGACAAAAAGGCGTCAAAGCCATAAAATTAACCTCTTTTTTTTTCCTCAAAAACCAAAATTTCCATGCATGCATGGATATCTATCTATCTATCTATCTATATATCTATCTATCTATCTATCTATCTATATATCTATCTATCTATCTATCTATCTATCTATCTATCTATCCATCCATCCATCCATCCCCAAAACATACATTAATTGGACACTCTAAATTGCCCCTGGGTGTGATTGTGAGTGCGGCTGTTTGTCTCCATGTGCTCTGCGATTGTCTGCCGACCAGTTCCGGGTGTACCCCGCCTCCTGCCTGTTGACAGCAGGGATAGGCTCCAGCACTCCCCGCGACCCTTGTGAGGATAGGCGGCAAAGTGGATGGATGGATGAATGAATGGATGCATGTACTGTTTTTAAGTTCCGAACCAAAATATTCAAAACAACTCTCGATATAATGCTACCATGCTTAATAAACTTTCTCATAAGGTTTGCCGCCTTCAAAGAAGCTTTTGTATCGCGCCCCAGCGAAATGTACCGAAATATGTTTTCATGTCGCCTGATGACGGCGTGACGTCACCCTCCCCGAGTTAAGTGATAATAACTCGGCCCGCCTGCGTCGTTTTTCCCGCCGATGACAGCCTCGCGGGTGGATACGCCGTCTTAATTTCATATTCTGAAACTCGACAATCAGGAATTATAAGATCGTCACGTCATATGGAAGAATCCGAGTCCGACGTCGCCAGAATTTAGACCAGAACAATTTTTTTTTTTTTTTCCAATGACAGATGTACACAATAAAAGCGTGATTTCTGCGAGTTGCAAACTGTTTTAAAGGTAGCGTCTCACACAAGTCGCGGAGGAATGTGAAGGGTGGCGGGCGGGGTGTGATGTGATGGCTGACGGGGGGGTGGTTGGGGTGGGGGTGCTCCACATGTCATCCCCGTGTGAGACATTTTGTGCTCCTACAGGCGACAATCAGGCCCACGAGCGCCTTTACCGTGCCCTTTGTAGCCCAACAGACGCTGTTTTCACGGCCGCTTCCCTCAACGCCGGCGATTTCGTACGGAAACGAGCTGCTTTTCGGTCTCCTCGCAGAAAATTGGCCGGCACTGAATTGCTAGTTTGCCAGACGGCAGACTGCTGCATTTAATGCAGCCTCTTCCCCACCCCACCAGAACCTCCCCCACCCCCGCAACCCAGAGACGAGTTGCTCTCTTCCAGCGGGGACTCTTAGATTGATGTCAGGCCTTGACATGGTGCGGCTATACCATAAAATATCACAGGGGGGGACGAGGAATTGGCCAAAGTCCCTTCCCCAGCAGGCGAAGCCCTTTCGAAGATTTACAGCGTACGATTAATTGCGAGGTTTTATTTTCATTTCCCCTTTTGTTTTCTTTTTTGGCTCCAAATCACTAGATTTTTTTTTTTTTTCTCCCCCTTTGGTTCCTCCCCAATAAAAGCGGACCAGGCAGCCATTTAGTAGGAATTTGGCAAGCACAGATTGTCAAACAGGCCGCCCTGTGAAAGTTTGATTTTATTTATTTATTTGTTTTAAAAATAAGTGGTACTTGATTAAATTTTCTTTTTTTTTTTTTTACATCATGGCTGTCTAAGGCAGCTTTTCTGCCTTTTTACTTGTTTACTGTCTTTTGTGAAAAATGCATTTAATTATCGATATGAACTATGAGCTTGAACGTGCGCTCGGCCGAGTGAAATTAACCGACTCTGCCGTGAAGCCGATTTACTCGTGAGCCAAGGTGGAAAGCGCCAAACGCGTACTTTCGGGGGGGGGGGGGTGTTATGACTTGGTTCCGCGACACCAAAAGGGCAAGGTTACACTTTGAATGGCCTTGGCAATAAATAACCATTTTGACCAAGACGGCTGCGGCCTGAACAATAGAAGAAGAACCCGACACCGCCTTGGAAATGTTTCGTCCAGGGGTGCCCAGACTTTTCTTTTACCCCTTGATCTACTTTTTCAAGCAGCCAGCTTCTTGCGAGCTACCGACGACAGGGGAGTGGGGTGCTTTCATTCTGGATCAGGCTGTGCCATGGTGGAATTTTAACATTACACACCATCTCATCCTGCACGTTCTACTTTGGCTTCAGACCAGACTTTTCCCACTGGGAAAAGAGAATCTCGTCCAGTTTAACCACTTTTTCTTCGATTATTCACATACTCCGACAGTCATTGCATCTTAAAACAACAGCATTGCTTTTTTTTAATGTTCTCCATTAATCTTGAAACATAAGCAGCACATCTAGCTCGTCTTTGCTCTACGTTGTCCGGACTGTGTTGCTAACTAAAGCAGCGCATTGATGAGCTGCGTATAAGTACTGTCAAATTTGTAATTATTATGGGTGTACGTGGGGCGGGGTGTAAGGTAAGATAGGAATAAGAGAGTGTGGCGTTGTTAGGGAAAGTTCCGCGTGCTGCCTAAAAGAAACCAGTGGCTTCTTCTTTTCATGTTTTTAGCCGAAAGCTATCGTGTTACTGTGTCCTCACAAGGGAAGATGGCATGATAAAAAAAAGACACTGCAGCAGGAAGAAGAATAAGTCAGCGTATGGATCCTTCCTTTCCGTCACGGTGTCCGACACACGTGATTCAGTTGAATTATCGCAGCGTCCTCAGTCGAATCTTTAAAAACGTGGGAAAGAACGCCCGAGAGGGGAAGTTTGACTTGATGCATCGGCCATTATCCGAGCGGGGAAACGCGCCTCGGTTGTACGGGAGTTGACCTCGGGAGGTCTTCTTCCCCCCCCTCCCCCTCGCGCGCTTGCTTTAAGAATAATATCGCGTTCCTGCAGTAGAATCGTTTTTATCCGCGACCCGAGAGGGTAGCGGTTCTCGCTAATGTTTGTCTATGGTGTACATTTGAATGGAATGCAGAGAGGATTTCGGGCCAACTGCCTGTTACACTTTGTTTTCCTTGAATACAGAAGTAGCCAAAGTAATAGTATTCACAAGAACTTCCAAAGAGAATATTTGTTTTCAAATACATTATCTGTACATTTTTTGGAGGGGTGGGTCTTAGTTAGTAAATGCTGCACCTTCTGAAGTGCCTTGGCCTCTTAGGGGGGGTTATGAGGCAGAAAAGCAGAGTCATATACCGTTTATTGATGCGTTCTTATGAATCCCATCCATCCATTTTCTTTGTGGCTTATCCTCACGAGGGTGGCGGGGAGTGCTGGAGCCTATCACAGCTGTCAACTGGCAGGAGGCGGGGTACACCGTGAACTGGTTGCCAGCCAATCGCAGTGCACATGGAGACAAACAGCTGCTCACAATCACACCTTGGGGCAATTTAGAGTGTCCAATTAATATAGATAGATAAGCAGCTAAGAAAAAGAGGAGGATAGATAGATGTTTTTGGGATGTGGGAGGAAACCGGAGTGCCCGGACGAAACCCACGCAGGCACGCGGAGAACATGCAAACTCCACACAGGCAGGTCCAGAATTGAACCCGGGACCTCAGAACTGTGCCGCCCCTTATGAATCCCAATAAAGTTCTAAGCAGTCCTTGCTGCTTTGGAGCCGCTAATCATTTTGTCGTGGGGTGTGGTATTCATAATAATGTCCAAATAAGCCTTATATTGTTTGTCTACGTGTTGTTGTTGCGGAACCATTTGTGTTCAATCCTTTTTTTTTTTTTCTACTCTCTTCTGAAGAGGAGTATCACACTTTATAATGCTAACTTCTCAACTAGCTTTTCGAATGCTTCATAACACGCTTACAACATATACATTTGAGTCATTTTCTCTGATGTATCGCGACCGAGTAGAGAGAAATAGCTCTGTAGGCGCTAACCGCTAGCTGCTGCTCTGTGCTTCTCCATTATTTAGTCTTTTGTGAAACATTTATGCGGTTTAGAAGCGAGGTGTAACGAGGTATCCCGTGTCCCACCTACAGCAAAACCATCCTCCTCCAACCCCCGATGTGAGCTTAGCTTAGCGTTTAGCTTAGCCGAGCATTCCTGAAATGCTTTCTTAAAACTTTTCCCGGGATCTCTCTTCTCCTCTCTCCTGCCCTTTTGCTTTCCTCCTGAAGTTGTCTTACTTTTTCCACACAAAGCGCCGCCTCACAGTCTCAAAGCGCCGCAGTAACGGTCATAATTCTTCCAGATGTTAGCTTATCAACCGTGACGGACCCCTGCAGCAGGCCACCGGGCCTGAAAATGGTTTGCGCCATCCTAATTGAGCAAGGAAGGGTCAGAGGTCGAAGGCTTCTTGTTAACAAGCTGCCGTGGGGTCGGGTCGCTTCGGAATCGAACAAACACCCGTGCAGTATCTGACATTAATCATGGTGGGCCATATTTTTTTGGGGTGATGCTCTCCCACCGAAAATGACTGAAATCGCTATATAAAGCCTGCTCGTATGAATGTTTTGTTGGATTGTTTTTTTAAGCAATTGTGTAATGTGTGTTGCATATTTGACTACATTTTTCATATATGGTAATAATAATTTGGGCCGATAATTGCCAGTTACCAATCACATTCACCAAACTCATGTTAAATGGGGGTCGACACCCCCCTCGCACTTTAAAGTCCCTCTGATTAGCCCAGATCAATTTAAGCTGTTCTAGAAGGCTTTCGCTGACATTTTTGCGCCTTTCTTTACGTCACGTTACTATTAAGTTACTCATGAGCGGCACGGTGGCTCAGCTGGTAAAGCGTCGGCCTCACAGTTCTCAGGACCCGGGTTCGATCCCGGCCCCGCCTGTGTGGAGCTTACATGTTCTCCCCGTGCCTGCGTGGGTTTACTCCAGGCACTCCGGTTTCCTCCCACATCCCAAAAACATGTGACATTAATTGCGACCCTCGTGAGGATAAGCGGCAAAGTAAATGGATAGATGGATAATTAGACACTAAAATTGGCCCAAGATGTGATTGAGTGTGACTGTTTGTCTCCATGTGCCCTGCGATTGGCTGGCAACCAATTCAGCGTGTACCCCGCCTCCTGCCCGTTGACAGCTGGGATAGGCTCCAGCACTCCCCGCGGCCCTCGTGAGGATAAGCGGGAAAGAAAATGGATCGATGGATGTTACACACGGGTACGTTACGTATGCATTAATACATCACTAAATAGTTGTCTGGTGTTACTACTTTTTCCTTATTGCGACGCCTACCTTGCTAGCATTAGCGTCACGTGTTTATTTAGTTACAAACTTGCTGTGTTCAGAAACAACCAATCACGTTCAGACTTGTGAAATGTTAGCGCACAGCTGGCCCTTTTAGTGCCTCTGATTAACCCCAAATAAAGTTCAGCTGTTCCAGGACTTTCCAAAAATCTGGTACGTTAACATCGGCGTGTAGATTTTTAAAAACATTTTTATATCGATTGTGTCCATTTTACCGTATCGGTAAGAACGACGAATCGCGATATAGCGGGCGTGTCCTGTAATGGTAATCAGAACCGTAATGGTCGCAGGGCCAAAATAAACAATGGAGGAGTTTGTGCAACCATGTCAGCAGCAGCTGGGCTTTCCCTCGTAGGGTTTGTTTTCGTTCTCACTCTCCCCCTGACAAACGACTTAGCAACAGTATATGACGGTAAATTGACTACAAAAACACCCCTCGGCTCTCGTGACGCTCTTGTGTGTTTGTATAAACGGCAGCGAGTTGTGCCAGCTTTGCAGAAATACTATATACACGGGTGTCGGTATCGATACTGGCGGTTTTTCCACATGGAAGCAATGGAATCATAAAATAAATGGTTCCTTTTTAGCTCTGTGGGCAGTTTTAACACGATTGTCACGCAAGTGTTAGAAGAAGATATTAAAAAACATGTTTTTACAACTTATTTTTAAGTGAGAACCCACGCCCAAAAGCAAATATTGGGGATGTATCCCCGCTGAGTCAAGATTTTTGGGTCTGGTTTAAAAGTTATTTTCCCCAACGTTATGTTGATGGCCATCAATTAACCCGAAGATATTCACAATTAACGACAGGGTCCGTGTATACTATGCCATACTACTACTACGTATAAACTTCAGGGCAAGTGATGGCAACACATACATTCAATTGCGGATATATCCTTTATCCACTGGAAAAAATCCATAAATATTATTGCAGATTATTTTTTTCACAAACTACAATATTGCAGGGTGCTAATGTTTCTGTTAACCCAAATTTACCTTGAAAATTTGTTTATTTTTTGAGGGTGGAACGGATTAATGGCATTTCCGTTCTTTTTAATGGCGAACGGTGATTTCAGATGAGTGCTTGGGGTTATAAGTGTGGTTATGCTACCCATTAATCCATCCCATCCATTTTCTTGGGCACTTATCCTCACGTGGGTCGTGGACAGTGCTGGGGCCTATCCCAGCTGTCAACGGGCAGGAGGCAGGATACACTCCAAAGTGGTCGCCAGCCAATTGCAGGGCACATGGAGACAAACAGTCGCACTCACAATCACACCTCGGGGCAATTTAGAGTGTCCAATTAATGTTGCATGTTTTTAGGATGTGGGAGGAAACCGAAGTACCCGGAGAAAACCCATGCAAGCACGGGGAGAACATGCAAACTCCACACTGGCGGGTCTGGGATTGAACCCGGGACCTCAGAACTGTGAGGCCAACGCTTTATCAGCTGCTCCACCGTGCCACCCTCCACAAATATTATTGCAGATTATTTGCAATAGGTTTTTCATAAAGTACAATAATGCAGGACGTTATTATTCGTGTTAAAAACCACATTAGCCCTAAGAAATCTTTTTAGTCTTTGAGGCCGTAACGGATTAATGGCATTTCCATTAGTTTTAATGGAGAACGGTGATTTCAGATGAATGCATGTGGTTACGCTACCATTGTACTTTATTATACTTTGAACGTGCATAACATTTGGAAGGAGACTATTTTGTGAAAGGCGAGGCGGTAAACGTCAAAGGAAACGCTCGCCATCTGTGTCCAATGAGGACCATCGCTCTTGATTAAAGGGGCTTAGGGTGGGGGGTCGGGGGGATGGGGGGGGGGGTCGTTGGTGTGCGTGTGGTCGGGATCTCGCACACCGACACTCGGGCCGGAGGTGAAAATCGAGGGAATGCCGAATAAACATTTAAGTGTAAGATGATCCTTCACACACTTGACCTTCAGCGACTCCTCAAAGAAAGAAAGGAAAAGAAAGAGAGAGAGAGAGAGAGAGAAAGAGAGAAAGAAAGTTGTGATGCAAGTTGACGACGGAGTGATTAGGCTGACCTGCAAATTCATTCGAACTCGGGGAATCATTGACAAAGGGCCGTGCTAATAATAACTTCCAACTTATTCCTAACGGTAGCTGAAGTGAAATGATCTGTGAAACATTTGTGACTGACTTAAACCAGATTAAAAAAATAATAATAATAAAAAACACCAGAGCCACGATAAGTTTCATGTCCACGGGTAGTCATCAGTCCGTTATGTTTTAACTACTATTTGCTTCATTTCATACAATTACAACTTTATTGTAAGTCCCCCCCCCCTCCAAATGTAACTTTTTCTCAAAGTACGTAGGACAGTAAATTCATACAACGTGATCTTTATGCTTAGTTTAGTTTTTTATATGAATATTGCTCTCTAATCAATATATTCTCATAAAACAAAATATGTTTAGCTTTGTTACATTTTTTTTCAAAATGTTGGCTTTTTTCATGTTAGAACTTTATTTTTGGGGGAAAAAAATTGTAAAATTGTGTTTTTCTTGATTTATTTGAGGGGGGGGGCTCTCAACTATTATGTTTAGAAAATGCTAACTTTACCCTTGTAAAATTTAGGACAATTTCTTGTTGCATCATTTTTCTCATAAAATGACAACTTTTTTTGTTTTTCTTCCTAAATCTAGGCTTCTTTCCTGTTCTATTAATAATTTTTATCTCAAAATTAAACTCTTTTTTTTTTTTTTTAGGTTTTTCATGTAAAATTCACCCAAAATTCCCAACCCAAAAATCAGCATTACAACCTTATTTTCAGAAAAAATTAAGACTTTAGTTTCCTTTTTTTTGTCCTTATGTAAACTTGATTTTCCAAAAATTAATGTTCTTATCACATAAAATTCCGACTTTATTCTTTATCATGTTTTCATAAGATTTAAGCTCCAACTTATAATTAATTCTCATAATATTTCAACTTTATTCTCTTAATCCTGTGACTTTATAAACTCCCCACCCGCCCCAATGCTTTCCGCGCTGTATTCTTATTTTATTTTTTTTGTATTCTTTTCTCCCTTCACATCTTTTTCCAATCTCGATTGGACTCTGATTGATCTCGGCCCTTTCTCGTGTCCCTTTACGTCCGAATTTTGACATAATTGTTTCCACCCGACTCCTTGGACTCTCTGGAGCTTCTGGAGCCCGAGACGGCATCCCGACTCCGACTTGCGGGATGTGACGATAAAAACATTGGACGACGACGACGGCAACGGCATCAAGTGTGCCGCTTGCTTCCTTGAGTGTCTGGCAAAGCTGCAAAAGCGGTACTTTCGAACTGCCCCCCCCCCCCCCACCCCCTTGCATTCATATCACATTTCACACAGACCTCTCAAAGGCAAGTCTGTCTTGTTTCAAGTCTCGAGTTTTTGCACTGGGCGAAGTCAGCGGCAGGCCGTTGCTTCGGCGGGGAATTCCTTACCTGGCATCGTCCGACTGTTCGCAATTCTAGAATCTTCCATCCATCCATTTTCTTTGCCGCTTATCCTCACGAGGGTCACGGGGATTGCTGGAGCCTATCCCGGCTGTCAGCAAGCAGGAGGCGGGGTACACCCTGAACCGGTCGCCAGCCAATCGCAGGGCACATGCAGACAAACAGCCGCACTCACAATCACACCTCGGGGCAATTTTGAGTGTCCAATTGATGTTGCATGTTTTTGGGATGTGGGAGGAAGCCCATGCGGGCACGGGGAGAACATGCTAACTCCACACAGATGGGGCCAGAATCGAACCCGAGTCCTCAGAACTGTGAGGCCAACGCTTTACCAGTTGATCCACCGTGCCGCCGAGAATCTTTCAGTATTGCGCAAAAAAAAAACGCTTTCTGGAGCAGCTTGAAATCAGTTTTTTATCAAATAACATCACCAAAGTTGCTGATTATTAGATGTATTGTGTGCAGATCGCGACAGATGCGGTTTGCCGGTTTCTTTGATTAACCAATCAGACGGCAGAATTATGCTGATGTCATGAAGGACCTCCGAGGATTAATTTAAAATCTGTTTATAGATATAGTCTCACTGCTAATGCATTTGAAATGACTGCATTTTGTAACATCCAACAATCTTTTATGTTGAAATTTTTTTTTTTTTTTTAAATTTGACGTAATATTTTGCCCATAGAACAGTTGCTCTCACCAACCAATCAGAGAACCGAATAATACCGTCATCATTGAGAATGAATTTGAGTCAGATTTTTATTTATATTTGATTGTATTGTAATAACTATCTCGTAAAATTCTAAATTTTCTTTAGTTTGTTTTTTAATTTAAAAAAAAATAATTACAAATTTTCTTTTCCATTTTTCAAAAATCTCGACATTTAATGGTTGAAAATTTTCTGTATTTTATTATTTCTTATGATATATTTTTTTATTTGTATTTAAAAAAAAAAATTCCTTCCGTTGCATGCAATGTTTTTAATTTATTTGTAAAATATGCAGTGGACCAGTAAAGGGAGGCGGGGGGCACTGCAAGTGTCACTTAGCCGCTTTACGGCTTGAGCAGAATCAGAACGCTTTGCAAAGTGAGTCCGAAAAGGTTGTCGCGGGATTCCAGATTTCCGCGATACCAGCCGACTTGCGCATTCTTCCCTTTTCTTTGGCTTTGGTTGCCACCACAGTGCAGGTTTCCACGGTGATGGCGGACAACACTAAACTCCTCAGTCGGGTTGTTTTACTAGTTGTTCCTACCCCGCACTTACTTTTTGAGCGCTTCCCGATTCGATTTAGGCGTACCGACGCTTAAGATTGAATGAAAAATCAGTCATTGTTGATTTCGTCGCGGCCACTGCAATATTTATCAGAGTGGGGGGGGGGGGGGAATATTGCTGTTTATTAAGCGCTTTAAATCCGTCAATAAACAGTAAAGTAGTGATTGTACGTGTTTTTATGGGTTCCTTAACAGAAGTCGTCATCCTGCGTGAAAAGATGGGCGATAACGAGCAAAATGTAACTTCAAAATTATGTAAACCGACCGATAGATTTATCATTTGGAGAGTACGTTCTGTGAAAAGAGTTATAGAAATAAAATGAATTTATTTACTTTTTCCATTAACGAGTGACTTTAAATGGCCTTTTTTTTTCCCCTAAATGGACCATCCAGGGCACAGCTACTGTTGCGGTAGAGCGCGGGTGTCAAACTCAAGGCCCGGGGGCCAGATGCAGCCCGCCACATGATTTTATGTGGCCCGCGAAGGCTAATCATGTGTATCAACTTCTATGGTTTTTGTTCAAATTTGAACCAAAATTTAAATAAATGATGACGTTGAGGTATTGCAAGCATTTTTGTGTTACCAAACATCAACAATAGTTGAAAAAAAACATTACCCTTGATTTTCTGATTCCAAATGTAATTGATAAATTTAATGTGTAAATATGATTTTCGTGGTTTCAGTCATAATGGCCCCCATGACAGAAACTGTAACTACAATGTGGCGCCCAATAAAAATGAGTTTGACACCCCTGCGGTGGAGTTAGCATTGGTGCTAATGTCTCTGCTCACAGTAATCGCAAAATTGATAAATTAACAATGTTTTTTCGGTGGTTTTAAATAGTAATCGACCAACCAGGGCATTCATTGTGTTAGCATTGGTGCTAACGTCACTATTGTCTGGTGTTATTAATTTTTCCTTATTACCACATCTACCTTGTCTATGGAGTGGACGAGCTAGCATTAGCATCAGGGCTAACATTACTGCTCAGAAATTTATACATGCTGATATTATTATTAAGGGCTTATTATTGAATTATATTATTAGAATTACCATGGCGACCAACATTTTTTAGTGCTCTCTAGTGACGGCAGACATCTAAGCTAATGCTAGCGCAACAGGGCTAATGTCATTCTTCAGTCTTCGTTAATGACTTAATATTTCTTATCGTTACCTTCGCAACTAAACGTCGCCTCGTTTAGCGGGATCGGACCAGCCGGGCCTCGTGACATGTTGCGCGGCCGTTAGCATGGGCGCTAGGATCACTGCTCGGAGTTGCGTTCCCGTCGACGGGACACGCACGCACGCTTGCTGCGTCTCCACGTTATTTATTGCTTTGCGCACTCCCGAGTTTTACGAGGCCGCTTTTGGCAGCGAGAGACGCATCAGCGCGCTCGCGAGAGACTCGTAAAGTCTGGAAATGTCCTGCGCAGACGCGCAATGCCGCATTGCGGACGCTGTGTACGCCGTTGGGCTTGGAATAAGGTATTTTGAGGGAGGGGGGGGGATTTTAATCCTGAGGTGGCAGAAATACTTTATGTACTCATGCAGATGTACAGATGTTTCTTTCGTGTTTTGATACGAGCGGCGTGTGTGATGGAAGTCACCTCAACGCACGTCGCAGTCAGCAGCACAACGCGAAATAGCAATTTGTTCTATTTTTCCCAATAGTAATATATATATATATTTTTTGGCTAGTACTTGTGAGTTCCTCCCTCCCCTGTCTCTTTTAAAATATGAAACGTTGGCTATTCTGTCTTCTGCAATTGTCTTGCGCCTTATTGTCGGAGTTGAGTGATGAAATAAAACCGAGACGGCCATGTGGCGCTCATCAGGGTCAGAAGACTCAAATAAGAAGAGAAGCAAGACACCCCCCCCCCGCCCCCGACCCCATTCAATCGCATGGGAGCAGTTTATCCTCATGTGGAAAATGGAGGACTTTTTTTTTTTTTTTTTTTTTTTAAATTGAAATATCACGTCGAGGTCTACTGATGTAGACTTGTTTTTTTTTTTTTTTTGCATTAGAGTACATTTTAAGATCTGGAAAAGTCAAGTAACTTGCTCCCTCCTGACCCCCCCCCCCACTTCAACAAAGTCAGGTGAAGGCCTTTTTGAATCCGTCTCCGTCGCTTGACACCCAAAACTGCCTGCCTGCTGACACCGCTGTTGCCATGGCGGCCAGCAAACGGCGTATTCATGCTGCGTGTGACAAAAAAAAAAAAAAAAAAAAAAGAAGAGTAGAGCGTTGTGGCCCGCGCTTGGATTACACAAGCATAGTAAAGTGGGAACACCCCCGGAGAACGGAAGCGCGCAATCACAAGTGTCGGACTTGTCTGGCCTGTTAAGGTTCCGTACCGTAAAAGGAAACAAACTGCACAAAATATGACTGCCTTTTTGCCATTATATTTTGTATTGTCAAAGATTTTTTTCTTTGCAAATATTTTTTTCAATATTTTATTTTTTGTAGCTTTCCAGATATTTACAAATATTTTTAAATACATGGATTTTTTTAAATGTTTGTATTCTTTGTCAAATGTTTTTTTTAGTCTTAATACTTTATTTTTTTGTCTATACTTTTAGTAGTTCAGATGTGTATTTTATTGTTTTATATACTGTATTTAGTTTTTATTTAACGTGTGCATTTTCATAATTTTTTTTCCCATTTGATTTTTTTTTTAACATTTTTTTGGTATTTTATTTTTATAAAAAATATTTTGTCTTCTCTTGTATACTTTTTTAAAAATATCTACTAATATATTTATTAACAAATTGTTGTTTTCCAGATTTCTGGGTGGATGAGACGTTTTTTTATTCCCAATCAATTCCTTTACTTTTTGTATTCTGTTTTTGTTGTTTTATAAATATAGTTTTATATTTTGTCATTTTAAAATATTTTTGTATTTTTTTGTCCTATTTTTATACTTATACTAATTTTTGTATTTTTTTGTCAAATATTTGGCCTGATTGTCCTTTTTTGGGCAAGATGTTTTTTTTTTTTTAAACAAGTATTCGTTCTTAATATTGTTGTTTTTTCATTTGTATTTTTAAAAATATTTCATGTTTTTTATTAATTTGTATTTTTTTATGTATTTTTCAAACATTTTGTATGATTTAAGATTTTATTGGGATTATTTTGTATTTTTCTGTTTTTCCAAATATTTGTTTTGATATACTATTGTAAGTGTTCCAGATATTGAATTTTTTTTCCCAAATCTATTTTCATTCCATAATTTTTTTTAATCCCTTTTTCAAAAAATTTTTTCCTTTTTTTTTTTTTCATGTTGTTTTCTGCATACTGTACTAGTTGTTCTGATAATTCTTATAGTATTAAGAGGGTGTGTGTGTGTGGGGCGGGGGGGCCTTAATCCAGTCTCTGGTTGAATTAAGACAAATGGTCAAAGAGCAGCATGAGGGGAAAAATTGGATTGTGGGGTGATGATTGATCCCTCTGATGTTAGTTGATGCAGACCCTCCCCTCTGCGCCCATCTCTCTGACCCCGCCTGCCCCCCGCCCCCTCCCCAATCCCTATTTGCACAGTCACCCGACTGGCTCCTATGCATCGCATCCCTATAGGAAGCGCAGCACAATGGCGAGCCCAGTCAGCAGCGCTAATTCACGGGCCGGGCTGAGCCGGAGGGAGATAGCCGCTCTGAGGTTTAGTCGGGGAGGGGGGGGGGGGGGGGGGACACAATCCCTCCATGTGTTGTGGGATCAGTCTGACAAAAAAAAAAAAAAAAAATTAAAAAGCCCCCCCCCCTGTCTATAAGCCTCGTGAGCTTTAAGTGCTGTTAATTGTGTTGTTTTTACTTACATAAGGACAAAATTATGAGTCCACCAAAGCTGCGTAGTTTTCTGCATCACTTTTTTTTTTTTTTTTTTATATATATGTCACGGCACAATCAAAAAAACAAAAAACTGTATTCATCCACTGGTTCGTTAGTATAAGTCCCCGTGACAGATACTATGTGATGTGTTGTTTATTTTCCCCTGTCTTGCGCGTAAGTGGTTCAAATGGGACGGCTGTGAATGTTTAGTTTACATCAAGTGGGGGCTTTGCTGTGTTGTTTGGGGGGGGGGGCATGTGACACGTTTACGCTGAAAGTCAAATGGAAACGTGCGGAAACTAAAAAAAACGTCGGGAAATGCTCAAGGTATCATTTTGTGGCGCGATGAGAGGCCATTCTCAAGTAAACAAAATAATTTGATGATAAAATAAAACTTTTTATACTAAAAGATGATTCATGAAGTATCACTGAGATATATATATATATATATATATATATATATATATATGTGTGTGTGTATATGTATTTTTTTTTTCGTTTTTTTTTTTTTTAAATTTTAATTTTTTTTTTTTTTTTTGGGGATCACTGTAGGGTTTGGTAATATGCTTTGCATTTTTTTTCAAATATTTTTCCCCAATGTTTTTTGTCAATTTTTGTGTATACTTTTTTGTGATATACACTATTTGATTTATTGATCTTATTCTTTCAATATTTTTTAATTGTTTTCAGATTACTGTATATCATTTTGTATTCTTTTTCATTTTTTTTTTAATTGTAATTATTTACTCGTACCTTTCTATTTTTTCTAGTATTTGGACTTTTCTGACGAATATTTTTCTACTTTATAGATATTGCAGTCACAATGTACACACAGTCACGCATACTTGAGTCCATCTATGCGCTGTCATTGATTTACTTGAGTCCGACTTGCACTACGTCCACGACGTTCATCGCGTTTGTCGTGTCAAATCATTCACCCGCGTTATGGTTTATTTCAGAGCATTTCTAAATTTTCGAGTAACATTTAAAATTGGTTATTATCATACAGCCCCCCCTTAATTTTGGGGGATATCTTCCTGAGCCATCTGCAATAGGTGAGACTGCAATATAGAAACGGCATATTTTAATCATCCCACATGCTCTCAGTGCATTATTTCCATAGGGCTTATTTGAAGTACATCCATCCATCCATTTTCTTTTGACGCTTATCCTCACGAGGGTCGCGGGGGGGTGCTGGAGCCTATCCCAGCTGTCAACAGGCAGGAGGCGGGGTACACCCTGAACTAGTTGCCAGGCAATCGCAGGGCACATAGAGACAAACAGTCACACTCACAATCACACCTTGGGGAAATTTCGAGTGTCAAATTAATGTTGCTGGAGCGCCCAGAGAAAACCCACACAGGCACGGGGAGAACATGCAAACTCCACACAGGCGGAGCCGGGATTGAAACCGGGTCCTCAGAACTGTGAGGCCAACATTTTCCAGCTGCATCACCGTCCTGCCCATGTGTAATGTAAAACGTTCACCCAAAAAAAAAAAAAAAAAAAAGTATTTAGATCACTGGAGAAACTAGCGACAGTCGTAAACCGAAGACCCCCTGCACTGATGAGAAAACTCCACTTGGCAACTTCTGTGAATCAGAAATGAATTTCCTTATATCACATTTCCATTTTCCCAGATGCAGTACATCCCGTAAGAATGTAATCCGTCCGCTCCGTGAGTCAAGCTTGTGATGTGGTCAACCTTGCAATCAAACCAGTTTCAGACTACAAAAAGGCAAAATATGTCCAGAGGTTCTTTCTCACTTGCGCGGTGGTGTTTTTCCAAGGAGACCTCCCGTGACACGCGAGTCTTGACGTTACACGGGCCGAGATACGCGATCCGCTCAGCGTGCGACCTGCGGTCACCGCTGTGGGAGAGTCGGAATCCTGCGGTCGGTCCTGCCGCTGGTGGAATGTCCGTAGCAGCCAGACGTTCGCGGTTCGTGTAGCTTGCGTAAATAGACCACCGTGCTCTGGGCTTAAGAAGTGGTTAGTGGACAAAATTTAAAGGATTGTTTTGAATTCAGGTGCGGTTGTGTGCGATAACACCTGCGCTAGCTCAAAATCCGCTGTTTTGTTGTTTTTTTTTTGCGGTGTGATGTGTTCCAGGCGACCTGTCCCCCTTGCAGATGTCCCCCGTCCCCCAGTCGCAGTTCATTCCTTTGGCAGAGGTGTTGTGCTCGGTCATCTCGGACATGAACTCGTCCCAAATTATCGTCAGCCAGGAGACTCTGGTCAACCACATGAGCAGATCGCATCCAGGTAAGCGGCAGAACGTGTTACAAGTACGGGGAGTCCTTGGTTTGCAAAAGTCCTCATGTCTCACATTACAAGTTCTTACTTACTGTACGTAAACATTTTTGTCTGGTTTTCAGGGATAACCATCCCAACTCAGGACATTCTCTACAACACATTAGGCACTCTGATCAAGGAGAGGAAAATTTACCACACGGGCGAGGGCTACTTTATCGTCACACCTCAGACTTATTTTATCAGCAGCAACATGGCCAGAGAGAAGTCCTGGTGGACTTCGGACTCAGCAGACGACCCTCCCTCACCTCCTCCGATTACCTACCTTCTGAGCAATGACATCCGCGTGGAGAGCACTCAGACGGCTCACTGCAAGTCTTGCAGCTGCTTCAGCCCGCTTCTGCCGGTCGCCGGTGACCCCGCCGCTAATTTACCGTCCGCGGCGCCCGATCAGCATTCGGTCTCGGTTTCCGTCAGCGAGTGCACCGCCAAAAGCTTAAAGTGGCCTCGACCGTTGGATCAGAAGACCTCGGTCCAGCATCAGTCCACCTCCACGGCGGCAGACTGCCAGGCGAGCGAGGTCGGCAAAACCGCAGGAACCATCAACGCCGTTTCCCGCAAAGAGAAGGACAACAAACCGGGCAGGAAGTTTGGACTCAGTTTGTTCCGGAGGAACGGGGGTAAAAAAGAGAAGCCAAAGAAGGAGTACGCAGCGTTTTCAGGGCAGTTCCCACCCGAGGAATGGCCAGTAAGAGACGAGGATGACCTCAATAATTTACCCCGTGACCTGGAACACGCCATCATCAAGCGCATAAACCCCGAACTGACGGTTGACAACCTGACACGTCACACGGTTCTGATGAAGAAGCTAGAAGAGAGGCGGGAGAAGGCCGCGGACAAAGGCGTTGACAAGGGAATGTCAACGGACATCCTAACGAGTTCAAAACCGAGGCACCACCACCACCACTCCAGGCCGGCGAAAAAATCTGCTCAGAAGAGTTCTCGTAGCAAGTGGCGGGTCCACTCTTCCAGAGAAAAGCAACGTGAGAGGATCAAGAACAAGCTTGCCGTATGTGCCAATGCCTATCCAGACAGGGAAGATTTGATCCCCACCCGACTGCCGGTGGAAATCCCAATTGATGAACCCGGAAAAGTCGAAGATGGTCTGGACGGTATATCACTTTACAAGAAACGCATTGAAAACCCTTTCCATGCTCCGGAAACCGGAAATCTTCCTGCTGCAGTTAGTTGGGAGCAACGAAAACCGAAAGAGGGCAGGCTCTCGGGGAGGAAAGAACGAACGTGTCATCGTTCCAAACCGTGGGACTCTCATCAGACCAAGCTGGGTGTAGCGGAAGCAGAACATACGGCGAAATCCACCACGTCTCAAGACAAGTGCGACCAGGAGAGGGATGCCAATTGCGATCGCCTGTCGCGACCCGACCTGAAGCTTTGCCGAGAGTTGCCGCCGGACTACAGCTCATCTTATCCACAGAGCTGCACGCTGAGGATCGATGATAAAATTCGACGTCGGATCGAAGGAGGCGGAGCGGAGAGCTGGGAAAACCCCCAACTGAAAGATGGCAGGAACCAGACTTTGGACAATGGCCTCGCAGACGTCCATCAGGACGCCAGTTCCAATGCAAACTTAACTCAAGCCTGGCTCAAATCCTCTTTACAACGGAAGCATTCGCTCAGACTACATAAAACGCAGGATTCCCAGAACCTCGAACCGCTTTCAACACGTCAATACGCAAAGGACATAAGAACAGTTACTGACACTAAAGGGCAAGGAACTGTGGGTGTGGTGGTGGAACCAGAAGTTGATGACCTTCCCCCAGTAACAGACACCGACGATGACTACAGACTCTATCAGAGAGCTGACCGTCGCCACGACGAAGATACCTGCAGTTCCCTGTGCTTGAATGAGGAGGACATCATACCAAAGTACCTTAATCCCCGCTTGGTGTATCATCAGTACGATACCGAAAGCAAGCGTCAGGAATCCCGCAGTCGCTATTACGACTCCAGCTCTCACCATCAACAAGTCTCATCCATCGACAGCCACTCAATCACCCAGAGGGAAGCTTCGCTGAGCCCCAGTAGACCAGAGAAAACTACGTGGGGGCGTCCGCACCCTCAGCAGAGTCCTGTATCCCCTCAAGAGGAACCAAGCTCTGGGAAAGAAGCCCTAGTCCAGAAAGGATTACATGAGGCCAGCCTGGATTCGGACCACCCTGGACCTCTGGAGGCCTTTGACAGTAGCATCTTCGACTACAGCCCAGCAAGCGAGGTCGAATCGGACGCCGAGACTGTCCGCAAGTCTCCAGACGAGGGTGACGGCGAGTCGGCTCGCCGGGCGGCGGAACTGAAGGAAGAACAAGACCACGAGACGGGCGTTTCCCGAACCCCCGGCGGGGGTCTAAGCGGGCCCAGGGCGTTGGAAAATGGAGACGCAGTCGAGAACCACAGCTTTACAGGAGACAGCGGGATAGATTCTCCACGGTAAGTCTTTTGTCTTTCACGTGATCCCCCAACTTCCTGTTAACCACCCGCGTAAGGATTCGCCTTCGCAAATATGAAACCGGATTATCATTTACGATTGCTGTCCGACTCTTCTGACCCAACATCTTCACTTTTTAATCGCCACGGAAGAATCAGAAGTCAAATTCGCCCCAACGGTCACTCCCGTGCCTCACCCCGACTTCCGAGACCGGCGATGTCCGAAATGACTGAAAAACTGGGACAAAGTGAAACTGAACGCGAGGTTAAAGTTGACATCGCAGCTGGTGTTCACGTTACACATCGCTCCGAGTATTTGCGGCTTCACGCCGGAATTGAACGCCGTTCCCCCGTGGATCGCCGCGGGCAAAAATAAACACCGCCGAGCGGGCTTCCACCTCCGCGCCGCATTACCGCATTTGGCCTTTCACCAAATTATGTTTCTTTCCTTAAAAAGTAAACGAGGCAATAAAGCTGAATAAACACCTTGGAATGAACGCCGGCGCCCAATATTTGGACAGCGGGGAATCATTTTAATAATGACGCGTAATTGCCGCGCTTGAATTTCAAAATCGGAGAAGGCGGAGCGCTTTGAACTCGCCGAGGCAGCCTTCCATTCGGGAATGTATGGAAATATGTCGCCTTATTAATGCAATCTTTTTCAATCAAATATGCCCCTCCCCAACCCCGTCACCCATGTAGGACCCACGTAAGTTTGGCATCGAGCAACACGGTCATTCTGGAGGGTCTCAAGAGGCGGGGCTTCCTCCAGAACCTGGACAAGCTGCACCCCAAAAGCGGCGGCATTCGACCGCAGAACTCGCTGCTGCAGCTCACGCCCGTCATGAACGTCTAACGCGGGGAACGTCGCAAATCCCGTCGGGTTGCTTTCACCTCAATTTCCGTGCAACTGTTTGCAAACTGCTCGTACAGATGTTGCGTGTATATTTGTCCCTATTGTAAATATTTTCAAATATGATACGCCGTGTACGTTCCTAGACAAAATTGCGTACCCGCTAAATGTAGGTGGGGCGTCAACATTTATGGGTTGACCGTGTATAGTTTTGCATACATTTCCTCTTTGGTTAAATTGTAACTTTTTATTATTGTAGGAATCGAAAACCACAAATAAAGTTGGATAATATCTTAAACTGTCTTGTTTTTACGTCATTTATTTTGGAGGAAGTACCAACAATGGACCTTTCGGACCTGTCAATCACTCGTACAAGAATAGCCAATCAGATAGCCGCATTGTCGCCATGTTGTCCCACAAGCAATGCTGGTTGTCAGTAGCGGGCGCTCGGAAAAGTTAACGTTACGAAGAAAATGGTCCTCAGATGGGAAACGTGCGATTCTGAAGAAAGATATCCTGCCAGGTTGCAAGGGGGCCGCTTGATTCATTTTCCAGAGTCTAAAACACACTTGACGAAGTTTCTACGATGGATTAAGGCTAGCGGAAGAGCGCACGTGAAACTAAATGTGGACAATATCAACAAAAACAGGGCTGTATGTTCGAAGGTAAGTGAACAACTTTCACTTTGTTAGCGTGTCACTGACCTGCTGAATGAAGTGTGTCATGTTTTATGCCGAAGAGTTATAAATGCGCCATGTCATGCAAGAGAAATGTCTATTTACCTATTTGTATCACATCGGACTTTTAAGACGGAGTACTGGGTTCAATTACGAGCCAAGTCAAATGAATACACCCGCAATGATATTATTCGTGATCTTTCCAAGTAAAAAATACTCTCTGCTTTACATGCGCAGTACGATTCCACTACTTTATCCTGTTGGATTTCAATCTGAAGTTTGTGAGGCATCAAACTTTTTTGCATAGTTCGCCAACGTTTTGCTGTAACTCTGACATTGCGTCCAAAATCTTAATTCCATGTACAGTCTTGATAGCCTACGATGACGCACATCTACCGTGATTTCCGAATTATAAACGCGACTTCTCCCCCCCTCCTCCCCCCCACACGCTTGCAACCCTGCGGTTTATGCGGTTATGTGGCTAATTTATGCATTTTTTTCCTAACGGCCGCAAGGGGGCACTCGGGCTGAAAAGGTAAGCGTCAGACCGCTGGAATACATGTGCCGAGGAAGTGACTTTTACTGGTATGTTTTTAATTAACCGGCTCTGTTACGCTGCGCTAGCATTAGTGCTGTGCTAGCGTATTGCTGCTATGTTACTGCCGCATCTCGGTGATTTTTACCGGTATGTTGTTGGTTTTTTTTAACCGTCCCTGTTAGCGCTGTGCTACCATGTTGCTGCTGTGTTACTGCTGCGTCTCAGTGATATTTTTTTATACAGGTTTGTCTTTTTTTTTTTTAACCAGCCCTGTTAGCGCTGTGCTAGCATGTTGCTGCCGCGTCGCAGGCACTGTTTGGAAAGAAAAGCTAAGGTAAGAGTTAAGTTTTATTTCAGCTTGTCCCGTTAGTTGTCGCCACAGTGTGACATCTCAGATGAACGTTCATATTTGTTTGGCACAGTTTTTAACGCCAGATGTCTTTCCTGCTGCAACCCCTCTCAGGGAGTGAAGCCCCCAGTGAGAAGCGAACTCACAACCCCTGGTTTACCAAACCGATCCTCTAAACCACTAAGCTACGGCGGTGTATAGTGTTTAAAACTCTGTGTACCGTCTTTGTAAATATCTGGCTTCAAAGTGGGCAGGTGCGGCGTATGTATGTACCAAATGGTATTTCCTTTACAAATGTGCCCGGTGAGGCTTTTAATCAGGTGCGCCCTATTGTCCGGAAATTACCGTAGTTTTTGGTGAGGTGATGTGATTTGTAAGTGAAGATATCGCGTGTGCGGTGTACTCTGTAAATGACGCCATATTAATGTTTTCATGCGAAGGGGTTTCATATTTTGAACAATTAACCATTAGCATCATCATAGCTTCACCATTCTTTAGCCATCTTTACATAATTAACTTGTGGGACATAAAAAAAATATTCTGCAGAATTTCAATCGACTGCATTAGGTATTCATTTTCAAAATAAAAGTGTGCAAAAAGCATGTTTTAAAAAAAACAAAAAAAAAAAAAACAATTATAATAAAGATGTGAAGCGGACCCAGACATCTGATAAAAGCTGATTACAGCCTTGAGAGTGAACCTCAACCGACCAAGACGGAATGTAAACCCACAAGTGTGGGAAAGGTCAGGAATTCCTCCTCATGTGGTCTGGACTAGTAAATCTGGGCAAAGGAGATGCGTCAACACCTGCAGGCACCGAGCGCGGTTTTACAGGGCAAGAGCGACACCTGCAGGATTACCGAGGTAGTGCAACAAATAGTTTCACGTGCGACTTTCCTCGAAAGTGCAAAAATCAAGGTCGATACGCAAACGGGCAACAAGCAAAATCAAAACCTCGCAGGACACCATGGGAGAGTCAACGACCTTTATTAATCCATATATGTGCCACTCAGAAAAAAAAATAATAATAAAAAGTGGGAAGATGTTACAAGGTTTGCCCTTTAAGAGAAGCCTGCATGGATTCCTTTACATTTTTCTTTTCCTCTCAAAAATTTCGACATTCACAATAAACAGAAACGGGAAAATAAGGACAGTGTAAACATGATTGAATACATCAAAGCAAAAAAAAAAAAAAGTTAAGGGTATGAATGAGAATTTTTAAAAAAAAGTCCTTTACTTTTTTTTTCACCAATTAATCGCTCTGCATCCATTTCTACACAGCATGCAATAAGGCACCTAGCTAACACAAGAAAACGCTATGCTACACATTGAAGCCAAAAATTATAAAAAAAAAGGGGAAAAATATTGCTTCTCGTGCCCTCTCCCATAAAAACATCTCTTTGCTCCCTTCCATACAACCCAAGCCATATCTAAAAAAATATGTTTGTAAAATTATTTTTTTAAACGTGAGCCAAGCGCAAACCAGTCTTTAAAAAGTCTGCTTTCCTCTTATATTTTTTTGTCATTTTTTTTTAGTTTGCACAATTCTTTTAGATCAGCTCATGATAATCGACATGAGTAAACTGCTACCGAGTCTATGAACAGGTTAAGTTTTAGTCTCAGGAGGGAAAAGAAATATAAAAAAAAAAAATAATAATAATAAGCCAAGAAAAGGAGACTGGTGGAATATGCTAACCAGAAGGTGTTTTTTATTCTTTCAGGAATTGTCTCGCGGGCGAAAGTTATTGCGTCGGGGGGGCGTCAAGCCAATATTGCTCTCTGTACAATACCGCGCCGTGGTCGACATACAAGAAAATAACCTCATAAATATACACTGTGGCAAATTCAACTGCGGCTTTTTGAACACCCGAAACTCAGTCTGAAAAAGGGGGAGCCGGGGGGTGGGGTGGGACAACCTCAGTCGGTCTTACTATCAAAAATGTCATTTTTCTTTTTGGGGGGGGGGGGGGGGGAGAACAGCACACTAGTCACCTATACATATATAAAAGAAATCGACATGTATTTACAGAGGATTTTGCTTCACACAGGATTACAAGGGTGGGGGGGGGGGGGGATGAATCGTTTTGAGTTCCGGTGAGTTGACGGCATCGAACGAACCGAGTCGAACGCGCTCCTGTGGCTTTCTGAGCGGAGGTTCAACCAAAAAGATTGGGGAACTTTTTTATTTTTTATTTTATTTCATTATTTCCTTTTAAAAGTGTTCAAAATAGAGTTCCTGCGCAAGCGAGAAAAACAACAAAAAAAAAAAATCTAAGCCGACGACCAATCAGTCCTTCCAGTCACGTCCGTCTTCCGACCACATTTACATCCATAGGAGTCAGCCTGACTGGTCTTGCGGCGGAGGCAGTAAAGAGTTAGACGAGAAGCGCGCGGGAGGGTGGGGGACGGGGGGTTTCGTCTGCCGAGCGCTCACTCCAAGTGGATCCGGTGGTGTCTCGAGAGGGAGGAGGAATGGTTGAAGCCTTTCCCGCACTGGGTGCAGCGGTAGGGCTTCTCGGAGAGGAGGTGCTGCTTGGGGAAGGCGTTGTTGGGGAAGACCTTGGGGGAGGGGATGGCGCCGTACTGCTCGGCCGACGGGAGCGGCAGGGGCAGCGGCGGCGACTGCGGGGCCGCCTCCTGCTTGATCTCCAGGTGGACCCTCTGGTGCCGCGCCAGCGACGACGAGTGGTTGAAGACCTTCCCGCAGTGGCCGCAGGTGTAGCCCTTCCCCTCGGAGTGGACCCTCTGGTGCCGCGACAGGGACGAGGAATGGTTGAAGCCCTTGTCGCAGTGGTGGCACATGTAGGGCTTCTCCCCCTGCAGGTGGACCCTCTGCTTGGGGGGGCTCCCGAAGGCCATGGGCTTCCCGGGCTGGGGCGCCGAGAACACGGGCCCCTGCAAGTGGGTCTTGTGGTGGCGCGACAGGGACGAGGAGTGGTTGAAGCCCTTGTTGCAGTGCCTGCACGTGTAGGGCTTGCCCCCGGCGTGGACCTGCTGGTGCTTCTTCAGGTGGCGCTTGCGCACGAAGCTCTTCCGGCACATGTTGCACTTGTACGGCTTCTCGCCCGAGTGGACCCGCTGGTGCTCCCGCAGGGTGGCGGCGGCGGCGAAGCACTTGCCGCACTGCGCGCAGCGGTGGGGCTTTTCGCTGAGCACCACGGCGGCGTGGGCCGCGTGGGTCTTCTGGTGCTGCTTCAGGTTGGAGGTGGTGGCGAAGCCTTTGCCGCACTGGCCGCACGTGTACGGCTTCTCGCGGGCGTGGACCTCCTGGTGCTTCTTCAGGTGCCTCCTGCGGACGAAGCTCTTCCGGCACTGGGTGCACTTGTAGGGCTTGTCTTCCGAATGCATCTTCATGTGTTCGCGCAGGGTGATGGCGGCGGCGAAGCTCTTGCCGCACTCGGTGCAGCGGTGCGGCTTGTCGGGCAGGTGGATCATCTGGTGGGACTTGAGGCTGAAGGCGTCGATCACGTCCTTGCCCATGATCTCCACGCCCGGGGGCACGTAGGGCTTCTCTTTCATGTGGATCTTCATGTGCTGCTTGAGACTGGCCTCCACCGCAAAGCTCTCGCCGCAGTGGACGCAGATGTACGGGTTGAGGTCCTTGTGGATCTCAAAGTGCTGGTGCAGGTCGGAGATGCTGCCGAAGATCTCGCCGCACTCGTTGCACTGCAGGCCGTGCGCCTCGTGGATGATGACGCCGTTCTCGGACTCCACCGTCAGCTCGCCGCCGTGGTCAGACTCCACTTTGATCTCGTGCTCGTTGGCCTTGAGCAGCACCTCCCCGAGGAGCGCCTCGCCCGACGACGTCTTGATCTCGGCGCCGGCGAAGCAGTGCATGTCGTCGTGCTCCACCTTGATGTAATCGTGGTCCGTCTCCACGATGGCGTCCACGCACGTCACGGCGCCGAGGTCCGTCCCCAGCCCTTGGATCTTGAGTTCGGTGCCGTGGATCTCCAACTCCAGACCGCGCTTCTCCTCGGTCATGATTTCGGTCTCGGCTCCATAGTGCAGGTCGACATGGCTGTGGGCTATGACGCACTCCGACCCAAGCGTGTCGAGGCCGGGCGTGTCACATTCAGTCTCCGACTCCGCCATGAGCACACACTCCAGCCCCACGACCTCCGTTTTTTCTGCCGGACGGTAACTCGACTACGTATGAAACTGGGTATCGATCCTGGTTCGGTCGAGCGCGGCGCCGGTGCCGTTTGTCAGCGCGCAGACCTGGATGAGGGTGACAACGTAGCAACGTTAAACCATATTGTCGAGTTTGAAATGGTGAACTGCGCGGAATAGGGCATACAACTCTTGGAGGTCGGTATTATTTTCAGTGAGTTATGAAAACTAGCAGAAATTTCCCTTTGTTGAAACAAAGTACAGATCTCAATTTCCCTTCGAGAGACGATTACGCATCACTGGCTTCAGAGCACCATTAGAAAAACAAAAAGCTTCAGTAGAACAAGTCGACCGAGTCTTGCAGTTGGCGTTTCGCATAACTAATACAGCTAGCCACGCTGAAATTGTGCGCTTGCCCGCCTGCGCCTCATAAAAATCTGCCGTGTCGCTATACCGGTAAGAAACTCGATAAAAACGTTCACGGGCAGTTGTTTGAAACAATAAAAACAACGAAGCAGTCGTGTGACAAGTTTTTAAAATTTCCATTCCGCTCCGAGGGGGACATACTTGCCTCAAGTGTCTTTGATTGATTGCTTGTTTGAGGGGGAAATAATAAAAAAATAAAAATAAAGAGAGGAGTTGAGCCAGATCTGTTCCCGTGGCGATCACAGGAACGCTCCGATATCTGCAAAAGATTTCAACTTTAATATTTATTCTACCATCTTTGCATGCGAGGTCGAGAAAAACAAGAACAGCAAAGACGTTTCATCATAATCAGAGGGAAAACTTGGAAGAAAGGGGAAAAAAAAAAAAAAATGAGCAGGAACTGAACAAAGACTGGTTGAGTCCAGTCCGACCACAGAAGCCAGAAAAGAATCGCGGCGGTGTCTAGTCTACCATCAACTAATGAATAGTTGAACTGTGAGGAGGCTCCGTGACTCATCTTATTGCTTTAATATACATCTTCACAAAAGGAAAGGCCCCAACGAAGGTTTCTCTCGCTCAACAAACCCGCGGGACGCGCCTTAACTTTAAATTATAAGATCAATTTACGTGACAGCAGAGTGAATAAATCATGCAATGCTAATGTAGCTAAATCAGTTGTCATATACGCATAATTTTTTTAGTACCAGGCGGTGTGTTTGATGCAGAGACATCTGATGGAGAAACCTTGGTAAACTTCAGGGAAATATATTTTCAGTTTAAAAGAAATGGTGCAATTTGTTTTAAAACAACAACCAGTGAAAGACAAGTTTCTGTTGGAACTTTTGGAAAATGTACTGTGCAAAACTTTAGGGTGCTACTTATATGACTCATCACTGAAGGACTGGACAATCAAAGAATCAAAAATAATTGTCAATTAATCGCTGCAACTCTTCATTTAACTTTATAGGCATGCTGCTGATTTTGACAATATTTCCTCATATATCTGCTCCAAAAATCATCTGACGAACTACTTAACTCCTAATAATCTATATCTGCCCTGAAAATAAATCATCTCGTTTTAATCTACATTAACGAAGGCGTATTGCTTTGATTTACACTTCTGATTAATGCTTTTCCTCCAACAATCATGACAAGAAAACCGGGTCACAACTTATCGCGTCTTTAACCCACGATCACGCAAACACAAAGTGTGAGTAAATGGGGGGGGGGGGAATTGTCAACAACGGCGTAAAAACGGAGGTTATGTTAACGTAACATCTGCTCAATACGGGGCACCCAATGACAAATACTCGCATATATATTTTTTTTGACAGTTAAGATTATAGAAATGCGTTGTAGTGGACAGCAGGCGAACCCACCTCCGAGTCTCCAAAGCAAATATGCAGGCTACGCGTCAATTAGCAGGCTACGTTAGCAGTTACGACGAGCTAAACAGCATCAAAGTAGCCAAAATTGTAATGGGGGGGCCCTCGAGTGGCGTTTAATCCGCAAAGCGACAGCCCAGCCGGTCTAAACCGCTTCAATGATGCGCGTCTCTTTGTTCGCCAGCCGACACCGCATCCACTTTTCAGCACCGGGCGTTGTCAAAGTGGCGTTTTATTATTTCAAAAAAACGTCGCACCAGCGGCTCGCTAGCCTCTCCCCGGGAACGGCTCCGAATAGCTCTCGGTAGCCGCTAGTTAGCTGGCTACGGTCGTGAGGGAACTGGTTAACGCCACCGCAGCATTGTTAGCCGCTAAGTGGTCGCCATTTAGCAACCCACGCTAACTAGCTTCGTAGCAAATGTAAAAAAAAAAAAAAAAAACACCAAAGGACGTGAAGTGACAGACCGTGATACTTACGCCAGGGAAAACCTAACGAAAATGAGGGGTGGCGAAAAATGTTTCGATGCGAATCAAGGGCGAGGTCGACGACACGGAAACGGTCCTCTTCGGCGCTTATTAACAGGCCATCTTGTCGTGCCACCGCAGCAGCTACAATGCTCGCTTAAGATGGCTGCCGCGAGCTAACGTAAGCCAACTTAGCTTCCGCCCTCCCCAAACCGCATTGGATGCAGGCGGCAAAGCCCCGAGCCATGTCCAAATAAGTCAACCGCCCAGCGTCTTCCATGTGAGAAAACACGAACGTCTTGTCAAAGATCTATCTTTGAAAAACAACGAGTAATATAATAATATTTAGGATCTGGCTCTGTCTCGGAAGCTAATGTTAAAGATAGCAAGCTAATAAGAGTTCAGCTAGGACAAAGATGACTAACAGCGAGGGAGGGGAAAGCTAGTAAAAAGTTGTTTTTACGGTTGAAACGACCGCACAGGTAGCGCTACAACCCATGAACACATCTCGTATTTTAATAACCGTTTTAAGCTTTAAAAAAAAAAAAACACCGCAGCTCGGTTCAAACTTTGTATTCAGCACGTTCCGCCGGTGTCGCTGGACTGCGGCACCGGCGTTCAATGGCGGCCTCACTGGCTAGCCAGCTCCGGTCGACGTTAGCGTGTTGGCTACGTAGCCGCGGTGCCAAAGCTAACCCGTCGGCTTAGCCACCGCACCGGCTCGCAGGTACCCACCCGGAGCCCCAGGTGAAGACTTTGAACATCAAAGCACTTTTTTTATTTCAACAAACCGTTGCACCACACTATCCTGCGCTTATGGAATTGGACGTTATTTCCACACGGACGACATCGTTAATGCAGGACTGCAACTATGAAAACGACTATAAAATAAACAATCGACAGAGAACGAGACAGGGAGGGATCATTTCGCTTTTAAGGACTCTAATAATATAACAATAATAATGGGACAATGTGCATAGTGGGGTCGAGGCCCTGTATTTTTCCATGACAAGAGTTCGCAGGCTGCACGAAAGACCAGAACTAAGCAAGCATCCGTGCAACGATCGGACTCATTTCCCCAACTCGGTGCTCCCCTCGCCTCATGAGATGATCCAATATTTGTTAATAATCCAGCAATTAAGGGGCACAATATCACCCCATTTTGATATGTTGCAAAGGCATATGCACCCACCCACCTTTGTTCCTTATTCTGGCGTGGAACTATGAAACAAAACCAAGGGATCGCTCGCGTGTATAGAAAGAGAAGAGAAAGTCGGGCTTGTTTTGAGTCGGGTCTGATCCGTCGTTGTGTTGCGTCCGGCGTCCTGGCTGATCCACTATCGCGCTACGCCGAGCTGGCTCCACACTGTGCTCATCTGGCGCCAACGTTGGGGCGCCGACGCACTTTAGCGACGAGTAAAATGTTGTCGTCTCCACACGCCACGCGGGTCGCTACCGCCTCCTGCAGCCGGGGAGCAGCGCGTCAAGGTACGAAACCGGCCACATCATAGTGGGCACGGGCCCTCGGGATCTTTCAAGTAAAAGCAGCCTTTATAACATTTTACAATCAGAGGTGTTCCGTGGATCAATGTTGTTTTTTTGTGAGCGTTTTCCCCTTATAGGGTGTCTGTAAAAACACTCACTGATTTTAAACGCATAATTTATAAGTGTATTGTTGTAGTCTTTCACTTAGTTTTAATATTTTAAAAAAAAAAAAGATGCTTTTCCTTATTCCGGGCATCCGAGGGGCACAAACACTTGTAATCATATTAACATGACATCATAAAGGTGTAAAGTAGAAGAAAATGGTGGATTGGATTTGTATTTTGGGATATGTTAACATCAGTATCAATGAATGAACGATGATGAAATGGCGGTGGGGAAGCTTTTATCCCATCTTGTTGAAAAAAAAAAACATAAAAAAAGTAAAAAGTGGATTAAAATTGCCATAATGTTTTGGGATTTAACCACATTATGCAGTATACTGATTACAAAACGTGGTTGAAGTGATCAAATGTTTTATGGATTATATGTATACAGCAGGCAGAACCGTGGTAAAGCGTTGGCATAACAGTTCTGAGGACCTGTGTAGAGATTGCATGTTCTCCCCGTGCCTGCGTGGGTTTTCTCCGGGCACTCCGGTTTCCTCCCACATCCCCCAAAAACATGCAACATTAATTGGACACTCTATATTGCCGGTAGGTTTGTAGTGTGACTGTGGCCTGTGATTGGCTGGCAGCAAGTTCAGGGTGTACACGCCTCCTGCCCTTTGGCACCTGGGATAGGCTCCAGCACTCCCCACGACCCCTGTGAGGATAAGCGGCTAAGAAAATGGATGGATGGATGTATACAGCATGCGGAAAGTCACCATACCATGTTGACCAAAAATGTGCACAATTTCACAACATTGTTTCTTCTGACAAACCATATAAGCAAATGTTCCATTAAAAATAAAAGTTAAAAAATTATGAAAAACAAACTATTCAAAAGTCATTGTTCTAACCTTTTCAAAATCTCTAACAAATTAATAGTTTGGCCGACAATGTGGCTTTTTGGAAAAATACGGCATGTTTGGGACTCCGGTGAAAATCCACATGACCAGCGACAGCCAATCACAAGCATCGGCTTCAGAACGAGGAAGTTATGTGAAAAATAGCTGCATGGAAATTTCTATAAACAACTCTATTTTAATTACACATTTGATCCCAATGATGTAATGGATTACAATAGCAGTACAGTACATACATTTAGTAAATAAATTACAGAATGTAGTTAGATGTAATTAGTTATTACCCAACACTGGTAATAAATATCATAACCAATTGTTTAATTCTTGTAAATGTTACAATGGCTTTAACTTTTATTTTTCAATCCATGACAGTATATTTGTTAAGTACAGTGAAGTTGTATGTAACCTTTAAGGTACAGTACATTTGCAAAGAATATTTTACCAATTTTCGTTTTAAAAAAAAATCACATGGGTATCATTTTTGTCTCTGGTTTCTGTCTGTGTTGTTTAGCGAGTACGTGGACATTTAAAGTCACGTGTTGTTTGTCGTAGTTTCAGGTAGCGCACCCGCCCATTCTCCCGAGTGGGAATACTGGTTTTACAGTGCGAACAGAGCACATAGCTCACATTCTGTCACCCACTGTGTCAGTCACACAGTTTCATTGAAGCCGTTAACGTCAGGAAATCACACCAGACCTCTCCTTCAATTGTATTGTTTTTATATCGCTATTGTTTTGGTTTTTTTTTTCCCTACTTTAATTTGAACAGGACATCATTTCTGACTCCAAGGCAAAATGTCGCACCCCAGCACTCTGGATTTAGACCGATACAGCGCCGAGGATAGGACCCGTCGCTCCACCGGCCGCAACCAGAACAGGATGCAGGCCAAACACAGCGAGGTCCTGTGCGACTTCTGCACCACCAGGAAGCAGAAGGCCGAGAAGTCCTGCTTGGTGTGCCTGGCGTCTTACTGCGAAACCCACCTCCAATCTCACTACGACTACCCGGCGTTGATGAAGCACAAGCTGGTCAAAGCGACGGGCCAGATGAGGGAGAAGATCTGCGCTCAGCACGACAAGCTGCTGGAGGCCTTCTGTCGCACCGACCAGACGTCCGTGTGCGTCCTGTGCATGATGGACGAGCACAAGCACCACGACATCGTTCCGGCTGGAACCGAGAGGACCGAGAAACAGGTGAGGTGACTCCACGCTAATCATAAAAAGTTGGGGATGTCGGAATTTGGGGTGATATTTCAACATTACCCCCCAAAAAAAATAGACTCGCACATTTATCAGATGAATTGAATTTGACCTTTCATACACTTTTGAATGTACTTTTTGTACAACTTGCTGTTCTCTAACGTGGAGCTAAACAGCAGAAATGGTACTTAAACAGTCCCGTCGATCATCCATCCGTCCATTTTCTTTGCCGCTTATCCTCACGACGGTCGCGGGGAGTGCCGGAGCCCATCCCAGCTGTCAACGGGCAGGAGGCGGGGTACACCCCGAACTGGTTGCCAGCCAATTGCAGGGCACATCGAGACAAACAGCCGCACTCACAATCACACCTAGGGGCAATTTAGAGTGTCCAATTAATGTTGCACCTTTTTGGGATGTGGGAGAAAACCAGAGTGCGGGAAGTACATGCGAACTCCATGCAGGCGATGCCAGGATCGATCCGGGGTCCTCAGAACTGTGAGGCCAACGCTTTACCAGCTGAGCCCACCGTGCCGTCCCCCGTCGATCATGCTGTTCATATTTTGGAATTGGCTCCAGCACTCCCCGCAACCCTTGTGAGGATAAGCAGCAAAAAAAATGGATGGATGGAAGTTTGACACTCTTACTGCTTATTGTTTTTAAATTATGTCCATAATAAATTTCATGTTAGATTAGCACAGCATCCCTAACATTTTTGTGGGAGAATGTGTTTGATGGTAATATTATGTATATTATGTATATATATATATATATATATATATATATATATATATATATATATATATATATATATATTTATTATTATTTTTTTTTTCCCCATAGAAACAACTCGGCACCACACTGCATAAATCCCAGCACAGGATTGACGAGAGGGTCAAAAAGTGGCAGGATCTCCGACAAGCCGTGGAAGCTGTGAAGGTAACGTCCTTCAATTACTGTCACCGGGAAACGTTTTGCGATAGAATGAGGTAAAAGTTGAATTCATAAATCATCTTTCCCCATTGAAATGAATAGAAATACCATTGATCGGTTCCAGCCTATGCCCCACCCCTACAATTAAATGTTAATGATGAAAAATAGCACACCATAAGGCTGTGTTTTTTTTTTTTGTTTGATATAAATGTACCGTAATGACATAATTAAATGGAATGTTGAGAATTCAAAAGTTTCTGCTTAAATTCACTCTCTCCTTCTGGTGTATGTGTGTGTGTTGTCCACAAGGGGGTAGTAAAATATAGACATACACGGAGGTGGCCAAAAATCCTCAGTAATATTGGTCCTTCACACAGGATAAAGAATATTTGTCAGTCACTATTGTTATATTATCTCTCTATATGTGTTGCCCCACTATTTGTGTTCAACCATCCACACCACAGATACTTATTCATTAGCATCGGTGGAGGGGGAGGCGTTTATTTGTCTTACAGAAGAATTGAATGTCCACTCGAAATAAAGGCCTGTGCTTCTTGTGACTTTTCTATCACGTCAGCACTCAGCTGAGTCGGTCCTGGAGGAAAACGAGCGAATCTTCACGGAGCTCCTGCTCTCCGTAGAGAGGAAGTACAACGAAGTCAAGGAGATGGTCCGCCTGCACGAGAAGAGCACGGTGAACCGCGGGGAGATTCTCCTGGACCGCTTGGAGGAAGAGATCACCCTGCTCAGGAAGAGACACACCGACCTGGAGAAGCTGTCCCACACTGATGACCACATCCATTTTCTGCAGGTGCGCATGACCTTGAAAGAGAAGAGAAGATTGGACGAATATTGAACAATTTTTCTGGGAAAAAAAAAATTGAGGCTTTGGGCTGTTTAATGCCACTCACAGTTGAAGTTGAAGAGAATGACACATTTTGGATTTCCACCAATCACATAGCTTTGCCTAAAAAGGTCTGTTTAGCTTAATGCGTAAAAAAAAAAAAATGCAAAACAACATTGACAGTTAATATTGCTAGATGCCGTTTTAGAAGCATCAGATATTATAACACAATTGGTAGGGCAATACACGTACGGAGCTAATAAATATAACAATACTCACAGGCATATGTTCTTCATCCTTTATGAAAAAGGACAAATATTTCATCGGAGCGTCTGACTGAGTCACTTACAGAAGTAGTTCTGTAGAAGAAGAAGCAGTAGCAGCAGCACTGGTGTTCTTTGTTTGTGTCTGCATGTCCACTACTGACTCCCAGTGGCCAAGGGAGGTAAATGAGAAGGAGCGGCACAACTATAGCGCTCGTGCACTGCGTCATCAAATCACGTGACTTTTGTTTACCTCGCCATATTGCCGGTCAAGCTAAGCAGTGCTCAATGGTAAGTCGGTTGGAGGCGACACGGCAATATGTCTTGTAGCTTGACGCCCAGAGTCTTGTCCGATACCGTCAGACATTTAGAAGGTGAAAATAAATGACGGTAAGAGGAAAAGTTAGATAAACTCGGCATTGATGACCTGTATTTAATGCCGAAGTCGATGTTTTCGCCGATAAGAAATTGAACTGTTAATTAATCTTGGACGACTGGATCTACACGTGTCTGGTGAGTAAGTCATCGAGATTTACACGGACGAGTTTGAAAGCATATAAAAGTCTGGACGTATACGAATACTTGGTTGCTGGATCTATTCTCATCAGGAATAAATCCGACATAGTGACGGTTTTGACGGCTCGTGAACGCGGAAGCGTGTTCGGCCACACGTTAACCTTTGCCGGAATCCATCGATCTTTTCAGCTAGTATTCAATACAAATACCAATATTTAAATAAATGACCCCTGGTTATACACGAACTCGCTTTCATTAACAATGATTGAAAAAAAAAAAAAAAAAGAACAGAGTCGTCTCTACGGAACGTACACGGAAGCGATTGCGGCCACACTTAACCTCCGTAAATGTCTGCGACAGACAGGTTTTTTTTTGAACACGCATTGTTCTCAAATGAGCCAATTTGGCATTTTAAATACTTTTTAGTTATTTGAGATTAAGAAGAATAATTTCGACATGAAATGAAGTGATTGTTACACAGGCGTGTGTGTATTTTGGTTGGGCACCGTCCGTCATGTTTAATTGCCGAAATCCATCGATATTTTCTGGTCTTTTCAGTTTGTATTCCATATAATAACCTCTTTGAATATCTCGCTCGTCTGTTGTGACAACCAACAGCGCAACAGGTCTCGGGTATTGTAAATATTCTCCTCCGGTTCTGGACAGATTGATAGCGTTACCATTCATTTCAATCAGGAAAAATGATTTTAGTGCATTTAGTTTCTAGCGGGGTTATGGAATGAATTAAAATGTGTTTCTGAAGGCAAGGCTGTATTTGGAATTTGGGAATTATGTCCGTTCAGAGTAGCTTAGAATAAAACTGGTCATTTAATGTAAACAAATTCAGAGAAACTGATCATTTTGCAGTGTTCTCTTCATTTTTTTCCTCAGCTGTATTTATAGTTCCCCCTGTGCCCCAAATACTTACGTAGATTTGAAATGACGTCATCAATACATTCCACTTCGTGTCTTACCAGAGCTGGCAATCTCTGTCCGGCCCTTCGGGTTACGAGGACCTGAACAACGTCAGCGTTGCGCCCAATTACTCCTTCGACGCCACCAAGAGAGCCATCGCCGCCCTGAAATTGCAAGTGGAGGAAGTCAGCAAGAGGGAGACGGCGAAAATCTCCGCAGCAGGTCGGCACATTTATCATCGGCTTGACACGCCATTAATTGTCTTCTCTCCTTAAACCGTCACTTTCTCCTTGGTTTGTCACTAGTGAAAGAAGTCTACGTCACGCAAGAAAGCGAGAAAAAAACAAGGAGAGAGTCATCGTTTCTCACCGAGCCAAGGTTGATTGAAGAACTAAAGACGAGAGAGGATTTTTTGAGATGTAAGTCATATAAATAAGTCATATTGTGTTTACTTTTCCTTTGGGGAGATAATCCATCCACGTAACCGGTGTGTTATATCAAGAGAGCAGGTTTGTTGCGCAATAGAAGGCCATTTTTAAATGTGCAGTTTTACTGTTTTGGGAAGTCCGGGCGGTTCAGAAAAGCAGTTAGTATCAGGTGTAAACATCATTTACCTCACATATTGGAACACCTTTTCTCTATGTTCATCTTTTTCTTCAATTTTTATTCCTATTTTGTGGAACTAAAGATGAAGCCCCCCCCCAAAAAAAAAAAAAAAAAAAAAAAAAAACAGATCCTAAAGAACAAAGTGGGATTTGTTCTGTTAGAAAACAGCTAATCATGGCTCTTCAGATGGTACTACAGTGGTGGAGGAACGAAAAACCATCCATCCATCCATTATCCAAGCCGCTTAACCTCACAAGGGTCACAGAAAAGCTGGAGCCTATCCCAGCTAGCTTCGGGCAAAAAGGCAGACCACACCCTGAACTGGTCACCAGTCAGTCGCAGGGTGAAAATCGACACCATCACTCAGTGGGGATTGATCACACGCGGCCCCCACCGAAGTCAGGCGTGTGTACAACTACACCATCAGTGACTCTGGAACTAAAAACCAGTATTACAATAATAACACACCTGACAGAACAAGTTTTGGTAACTGGGAGAAAACAAACCCACAGACCGTAATCGCTTTAAACAAACACAGGTGTCCCTGCAGCAACTCGAGAGAGCTATTCAGAACGCGCCAGAGAGAGGTTTAGAAGTGCTCATCCTCACTAGTGCTGGGTTCACCTCCCTCTCAGAGATGGCGTGAATGGGTGTCTGTCTCTAAGTGTGCCCTGCGACTGGTGTAGGAACGTGCTCTGACGCTCCACAACTCTGAAGTGTAATAAATAAATGCCATTGACATTTGAGCAACAGTTATGACTGACTCCAATAAAGTCTGTGACGCAACAGTTGCTGGTTTGTCAAACACGTCAACATGAAAGAGAATTCCAAACCGGTGACCGTGAGGTGGATGCGCAAACCACTGTCAGCACGCGACCGATGCCAGTGATATCCAATTTCACTTAATTGTTCTGAAACTCGCTGCTAGCGAGGTGGTGGCCGCCTTTGTCGCCGCCAGAACGGCGTTCATCATCCATCTTGTCGAGCACAGTTGTCAAACTCGAGGCCCGGGGGCCAGATCCGGCCCGCCACATGATTTCATGCGGCCCGCGAAGGCAAATCATCGGTGTCAAAATCTGTGATTCTCGTGAAAATATGTCTCAACATTTCAAATTGTCATATACCGTAAATGATAATGTTGAGAAATTATCAGCATTTTTATGTGACCAAACGTGAACAATGGTTGAAAAACACATTTGGCTTGATTTCTGATTCCAAAACTAGGTCATAAATTTCATGTGTAAATATGATGAGGCGATTCAGCTTTTCTACGGTTTCACCATCCCTCTCTGAGGGAAATCGTAGCAATGTGGCCCGTGACAAAAATGAATTCGACACCCCTGTAGAACACGATTTGCAATTGCCCAAGGGTGTTGTCGTCTGCGTTTGAAGTATTAGTGCGTACATCAGGGCATGAGTGTGTTTTTCCAGGTAATGAGTAGCGTACAGGCGTATAACGTAGGCACCAATATTAGTATTGTTGCATCGCGACAGAAAATTATGTATTAATTATAATGAATGTACAGTATTCTTAATTTTTGTGTGCCACTGAAGGGCAGAAGAATTGGGTAAATGCTCTTCCATTAGATGGCAGAAAGTACTTGTGTGTATCAGTTTATCCACTTTTTTTTTGATGATATGTTTGTTTGATGCTTCTGTAACTTGTCGCATTAAAGATTGGGAAACACTAGTTTATGCAATGCTATAACAAAAGCCATTGTGTTAAACAATTTTTAACGCGCAGCAGGAATTGGTACACCCCAAGACCCCCTTCACACGCCCTAACAAAACAAAACATCTTCACGAAGTGTTCCTGGCGTTTGTGCGCCACGGCAATTTCAAAGTATCTTGGTCGTAAGGTCGACGACAATGGCTTCTGTCGTTCCGTTCAGATTCTTTCCAGCCGATTCTGGACGTCAACACCGTGCACCGCAACCTTCACCTCTCTGAAGGGAACCGGACCGCCACAATGAAGAGCGAGCCCAAGAATTACCCTGATCACCCGGAACGGTTTGACCACTGGCAGCAGGTTAGCGCGTATACTTTGTGTACTCAGGATACATCGCGGTTCATCATTTGCACCCCCACTGTATCATGTGTTTTATGTGTCCATCCAACCATCCACTCTCAAGTTTTATGTGTTTTTTTTTTTTTTTTGGGGGGGGGGGTTACATCATAAAGTTCCTCACGGTCAGCGGATGATGGGACCATGTTGTGAATAGCAGAAATCTGGGGGTCTTACAGTTCAAAAGTATCTTAAACTCGGGAGCTGATATTGTGTCCCCTTCTCTTGGTTTCAAGGTGCTATGCAAAGAAGGCCTGGCTGGGAGTCGCTACTACTGGGAGGTGAGCTGGAAGGGATCAGAAATTGACGTGGCGGTCACCTACAGGAGCATTTTCCGGAAAGGAAACAACAACTTGTGCAGCCTGGGCTGGAACGACAAATCCTGGAGCCTCTACTTGTCCGAGTCCAAATTCTCCTTCGTGCACAACAACAAGAGCTTGGACCTACCCGTGTCGAGGTCATCTCGCATCGGGGTCTACTTGGATCACGCGGCGGGGGTGCTGGGGTTTTATAGCGTGTCCGACGCCATGCAGCTTCTGCACCAGGTCCACGCTACTTTTACTGAACCTTTGTACCCGGCCTTCAGTGTGTGGGGCTACGGTAGCACCATTAGACTGTAGACACTTGAGTACTGTTTCAAATTGGATACACACGGTAGTTTTTCAACATTTTCACTAGTTTGTACGTGAGGGATACCACAAGTGAAGAAAATCAACTGCTGCGCTTACTGATCTTATGGTGGGTGGTGTGCAAAAATAAACAGCAATCCACTATGTCTACACTGACCCTGGTGTTTCCTGAACTCTGGCGCAGTACTAAGGCTGACCAGTGAGAGGCAGCGCACGCCACAACAGAGGACAATCACTCAGGATACTCGTGAGAGACATCTGAGAATCTGATAGTTTGCTCACTTGGACTGAAAGAGAGAAAAAATGTAAAAATATGTCGTAATTGTTGCGTGTACCCCACTTGATTCGATCGATAAGCAACACGATATTTATGCAATTTCCAGTTTCAATGGATTTATCGCTTAATTGATCCTTACACAGAGCAGGTTTACCTATATGAATTTGTGAAATGACTGCAACTTTAATAAATATTATTTAAACTGACAAATGTTGAATGAGTTGTGGATCGTCCCTGCTGGCTCCAGCATTAAATTACAATTATTTAATGATAATCATCCATCCATCCATTTTCTACTCCAATATCTACGGTCCTTATCATTGCGGCCAGGGAGAGGCTGACTTTTGGCCAAGAGGTGGGTTACGCCTTGGAGTGGTCGCCGACCAATCGCAGGACATAAACAGACCGACTTTCCCATTCAAACCTATGCACAACTTATTTCTACTGGCCCTCACCTAAACTGGTCAGGGCTAATGTACTTTTTAATTTTTGTTTTTAATGGTAATATTAGGGAAGTAGACCGCTGCCAGGGATGAAGGCTTATTTTATTTTAAATGCATATAATTGCATTATTATCAGCCTATAGTCAATGTATAGGGCGGTCCACGTGGTACTGTGGAATAATGAAAATAAATTAAAGCTAACTCTTTTTCGCCATTCTACTCCATAAAAGCAATCTCTTGGGCACATGCCCTTTTGTGTGTGTTTTTTAAATTTATTTTTCATTTTTTTTAATAGAAATTTGTCACCTGTCTTTAATGTCAAATAGGAAAAGAATCCTTCACTGTGGTTGCTCTAGCACACAAAAAAAGATGCTCATTCTTGTTTGCAGCACACAGAAGTCCATCCATCCATCCATCCATTTTCTTCACCGCTTATCCTCATGAGGGTCACGGAGAGCACTGGAGCCTATCCCAGCTGTCAACGGGCAAGAGGCGGGGCACACCCTGAACTGGTCGCCAGCCAGTCGCAGGGCACATGGGGACAAACAGCCGCACTCACAATCACACCTAGGGGCAATTTAGAGTGTCCGATTAATGTTGCATGTTTTTTGGGATGTAGGAAGAAACTGGAGTGCCCACCCGGAGAAAACCCACAGAGTGACCGGGAGAACATGCAAACTCCACACAGGCAGGGTCCGGGATTGAACCCGGTCCCTCAGAACTGTGAGGCCAACGTTTTACCAGCTGCTCCAATTTTAATTTTTTTTCCAACAAACTAAACTTCAGATTTTAAACTAATCATCCATCAATTTATTGTGCAGATTAGCTACGTGCGGTAAAATGATTATGCCATTACACATTTGTTTCCGCAGTATAACTTAAAACATATCAAAACTTATTGGAGTATGAAATAAAAAGGTGGCACGGTGGGGCAGGTGGTAAAGCGTTGCCCTCACAGTTCTGAGGTCCCGGGTTCGATCTCGGACCCGCCTGTGTGGAGTTTGCGTGTTCTCCTTGTGCCTGCGTGTGTAAAAATTGTGCCAAACATATATATGCGTTCATCTGAGATGATACGCTGTGGCGACCCCGAAAGAAACACACACACACTCCGGTTTCCTCCCAAAAACATGCAACATTAATTGGACACCCTAAATTGCCTCTAGGTGTGATTGTTAGTGCGACGGTTGTCCGTCTTCATGTGCCCTGCGATTGGCACCCTGCCTCCTGCCCGTTGACAGTTGGGATAGGCTCCAGCACTCCCCGCGGCCCTCGTGAGGATAAGCGGCAAAAGAAAATGGATGGATGACATAAAAACACGAAATAAAAGCATTTGTTTATTTAAATATTGGAACAAAAGTGGAAGTCGGCAAAAATGATTTTGACGTCGTCTGGCTGACTCCAGAGCGCCCCCTCGCGCTTACGTCCCGGCACACGTCGCCCGCACAGGTTGCGGGGTGGGCGGAGTCAAAACAGCTGTGGAGCCCGGAGTGTCTCGTGGCTCCGATCGAGCAAGTCGGGGCTGCTCGGTGACGCCGCACGAATCATCCCCTCGTCTCCAAATCGCCAAAACGTCTAACCGGGATTTCCAAGAAGCTCCAAAAGAAACAAAACAAAACAAAAAAAACAGCAACTACCCGTTCCGCGTCCCATTGGTGGTTTTCAGCACCACGAAGAAACGAGGGGACAAGTGAACGAACAGAAAAGTTAAGCAAGAATCTTCCGGTGGGAGGAAAAAAAAAAAAGCACCACTTGTTCGAAAACGAAGCGGCGGAAGGTGAGTAAAAAGTGTTCAGGTTCGCCACTGATGCTCGCCATGTCTCGTTAGCTAGCTTGCGGCACCACACGCCGTAGAGCATTCGCCGTAATTCATCGCTACTATTGAATGAAAACGTGACTTAATATCCAGTTTGAAGACAACTAATCCGCACACACGGCGGTCGGTTCGCCCTTGAGCTCCTTGTGCTCGACGATAAAGCAGAAACAAAATCGATACAAAGTAATAACGGTGCTTGTTTTTTTTTTTTTTTGCCCCCCCCCTTCTCCTTTTCAACAGCTAAGACAAGTACTTCCAGTGCCCCCCGACTTGTTACAATGACTCATTTGGCGTCCGTGCAGATGTCAGCCCCGCACAGTTAAATGTTAGAACTACTTGAGCACATACTGCTCGGGTGGTCAAAGAGGAAAAAGAGGAAAGAGGTTTCGTGGTGCCTGCCATGTCTCTGTGGGTCATCTTGCCTGTTAGCCTCCCAGCACTGACCATCACTGGGATCTGGGTTGTGTAAGTATTCACTTTTCATTTATTCTTATTCTTATTTTTTGTTGTTGTAATCATTGAGCATAAAAGCAAACAAAAACACATCTGAAGCGTTTGAGGTCAGATAAACACCCCAAAGTCTTTCAAGATCACCTTAGCGCAGGGGTGTCAAACTCATTTTTGTCGCGGGCCACATTGTAGCTACGATTTCCCATAGAAATGCTGAATCGCCTCATCATATTTACGCATGAAATTATGAACTCGTTTTGGAATCAGAAATCTTGCATCATGGGGTTTTTCAACAATTGTTCATGTTTGGTCACACAAAAAATGCTGATAATATCTCAACATTATCATTTATGATAGATGACAATTTGAAACGTTGGGTAATATTTTGACAAACGATGATTTGCCTTCGCGGGGCCACATGAAATCGTGTGGCGGGCCGGATCTGGCCCCCCGGGCCTTGAGTTTGACACCTGTGCCTTAGAGCATTTATTTGAAATCTTTCATATCTACCTCAATGTATGAACGTTAAAACTGGAAATTCATATCATCTGATAAGTGAATGACTCACACACTAGTAGAACGACTGTCTTATTAGTATCCTACTTCTTCAATGTGAATTGTCTCACAAATAGCATACTAGTATCAATCCATCCATTTTTCTTAGCCGCTTATCCTCACGAGGGTCGCGGGGAGTGCTGGAGCCTATCCCAGCCGTCAACGGGCAGGAGGCGGGGTACCCCCCTGAACTGGTTACCAGCCAATCGCAGGGCACATGGAGACAAACAGCCGCACTCACAATCACACCTAGGGACAATTTAGAGTGTCCAATTAATGTTGCATGTTTTTGGGATGTGGGAGGAAACCGGAGTGCCCACCCGGAGAAAACCCACGGAGGCACAGGGAGATCATGCAAACTCCACAGAGGCGCAGCCGGGATCGAACCCGTGTCCTCAAAAACTGCAAACCCAACGCTTTACAGTATATGCTAGATATTATAAATAAATGCTGAAAACAGCTTTCCTCACAAGAAGTGCACTCATGTCAACAAGTGGTTATTTTTTGCCACATGGGTAACAAGTAATTGTCCTTCCACTGTGCAGAAATGTGCCAGCGGTAGACAAAACATTACTAGTGCACCTTGGTCGTCATACGAATGCGCTTAATTGTTTTATTAGTGAGGACGAAGTACTAATTCATATCAAATGCCTTTAACAGCACTGACGAAATCCCCCGTCTTTGGGGAGCGTCTTTAAAAAAGGCACAAAAAATGAACGCTTACAAATTCCAAGAAAAAGAGCAGGTCATGCTCACGCGCCAAGCACAATCTGCGTCAAATGTTTCGACAGGCTCGCAAATGAGGTGATGATGGCACTTCAAGGTCAAGTGTCATCCCTATAAACATTCTAAAATGGATATAGTTATGAAAAATAGATATAACATTATTCAGTTCAATGTCCGTACGAAAAAATAAATATGAGCGAAGAGCGTGTCATCCATGCGCAAAGTTGCGGAAGTGTCATTCGACGACATCCAAGTGGTCGCCATATTGGCTGTTATCCTCTGTCCGTGATGTCACCCCGGACAGCCGCATTTGAAAACACGCTGTGGCCCCTACTGTGGGAGACGAACACGCCCCTTCTGACACGAAAGCTCTTTTCGAAGAAGAGAACATTACACAACCGAGTGAAGTTACAGAGGCAATATTACCCTATCGTTTCGAGCCACATTTAGATGATATGCGGATCACGGCCAAACCGCCTCCCCGTCCGATCCACATCCGCGGCGGAGTTGAGACAGCCTTGTCGGCCAGGGTGGCTCATTTTCGGCTCCAAGGTGGCTTATCACGGCGCCGAGCCGCTTTACGTCGTCGTCGTCGCACGCGGGTGAGTGCGCCGTTGCCGGCAGGGTTGCTCATAGCCGCCGCCATCCGCGGCGTTGTTCGTAGCTGCCGCCGTCCGCGATGAACAACACCGCCGAGCCGAGCCGCTTTACGGCGTTGTCGCGCCATTGCCAGCAGCGTTGTTCATAGCCGCCGCCGTCCGTGGTGTTGTACGTAGCTGCCGCCGTCTGCGATGAACAACACCGCCGAGCCGAGCCGCTTTATGGCGTTGTCGTCGCACCCAGCTGAGTGCGACATTGCCGGCAGCGTTCTTCATAGCCGCCGCCTTCCGCGAGCCAACGCAGAAGCCGTCCGACGCACACATCGATACATTTAGCACCCCTGTCATAATTACGCGGATCTTTTGTTACATTATGAGAGACGGATCACGTGGTCCGCCCCAAACTATTATTTTTTTTTTGTAGCTGTATACACACACACCTATCTGTCGTTTGGGACCCACGAAGCTCTCGTCCTCTGCACCTGTGCAATCCATTTTTCACGACGAACCGGGTCTCTTGGAAACTTATGAAGGGTAAATCCATCCTCCCGAGTTTTCGGGCAATATCCAGCAATGCAATGAGCCGGCAATTTGGCTAACACGAAGGAACAACGAGCTAGCTTCCCGCAGGTAAAACTAATAGATACAAACGAGTCCGCCGGAGGGCGCTCGTGCCCCGTACGTCACTTCCTGCTTCTTCTCGAAAACAAATCCCTCGAGAGGCTTTTACAAAAAGCCATATTCATCAAAATCATGTTTTGTGGTGAAAAAATGGATGGGTCCATACCGGCTGCCGTTTTTTTTTTTTTTCGTTTCCCCTTTTTTAACACTAAAAATCATCCATTTCATGACACTTGACCTTTAAATGATGATCCATAAAAGCAGTCAGTGGCGCATAAAAATGTTGGGGCTTGTATGTCACACAAAACCGGTGATCCCTCGGCCTCTCCCGCATCCAAGACGGCAACGCTGCGTGTTTACCCTGAATTCCTGGGAGTCATGGCAATTGCACGTGGATTAACTTGGCAGGAAGAAGGTCTCCTGATCACTTTTTTTTTTTTTTTTAAAGAAGAGAAATGTGCATGACAGCATTTCCATCTTACCTTTTGCTTTTGTGCGCTGAAAGGGAATAAGTGCCTCCTCGTCATGTTTGGGCCGACAGCTCCGGTTTTATGCGCTCTGTTATGAGAAGAGGAATGCAAACCGTAGGACGGAGTGACGGGGAGAGAGAGAAAGATGGCTCCCATCCAAACATTCGCAGAAGTGTACGGAGTACGATGTATGGAGAATATCACGTCGGTGCATGAATGGCATAGCAAAGATTAGGTACATATACAAGACACAGTACAGTATTGATCGGGCTGTGATTTGTTGAGCTTTAAAACAAAATCAGCGTTAAGAAGGTCGCCGTCCAGCCGTTTTCTGCACCGCTTATTCTGTTGAGCGTTGCGGGGTTCTGGAACCCATCCCAGCTGACGACCCGGACTAGTCAGTCACATCCAAGGTTAAAAAATAATGGCGTAAAACATGGAAAATTGACCGGTGGGAGGCATTAAGTAGATTTTCGTACATCATGAAAGAGGAAAGAAACAGAGTGAAGAATATTTTTTTTTTGTTGGGATGTGTGATGGTTGTTGTAATGGTGTGCGGGTGTAGATCGCCCACTATTCCATTTATTTCTGATATTGCATATGCCAGTGTTTCCTAAATTTTATTGATCCAAGGCACATATTTTGCATGCTTTGTCGTAATTGGTTACTGTAGTTAATCATTTTCGGCGAGGGGTGCCGTGACTGTAACTCTGTAACATACTCGGTGCTCATAAAAATGGTCCGATATTAGGCAGCAGACTGAGACATTGGGGTACATTTTTGTGAAATTTGTGACAAAACTATGTGGGAAAACATGCAGTTGGATATTAAAATGTTATTAATGACAATTCGTTGGTCGAAAATGTTTTATTTGAGTCTGACATATGCCAGGCGGCACGGTGGATCAGCTGGTAAAGCGTTGGCCTCACAGTTCTGAGGTCCCGGGTTCGATCCCGGCCCCTGCCTGTGTGGGTTTTCTCCGGGCACTCCGGTTTCCTGCGATCGGCTGGCGACCAGTTCAGGGTGTACCCCGCCTCCTGCCCGTTGACAGCTGGGATAGGCCCCAGCCTTCCCCGCGACCCTTGTGAGGATAAGCGACAAAGGAAATGGATGGATGGATGATTTTCTGTGGCACACCTGATGATCTCACAGGGTGCACTGGTTGTGGTTGTATAATTCAAGCAAAAGGAGGATAGCATACTGCATATGGATGCAGAACTGTCCTGGATTTAAGATCATGTACATTTTTACTCTATTCCCAAACTAGTTTTAACCACAGGTTCCTTCCTGTCGCACCGACAAGGACGCCTTGTTTCGAGGAGTAGTCAAGGGTCCCCTTTTTTTTTTTTTTCACCCTCCCCTCTCGAAGAGCAGTGTCAAATGATGTGACCTGTTGCGTAACTCGGTCTTTTCACCGTAGGCGACTGTATGGGAGTAAAGTAAATGCCGCAGGGACATAATGTAAAGACTGCAATGCCGGCCCGAAGGTCTTGTGTGTATTCAGCAGAACTTTAAACAGTCCAGGATGGTGTTAGAGGACATGCAGCATCTATGGCTGAGGGACCTGGCCTGAAGATAAAATCTCCCGTTTGCCTATAAAAACATAAATGGCAGTGACGTTACTTAAAACAAATGTTTTGGGTTTTTTTTCCTCCTTTGCTTTGTTGCTCCTGACACTAAACAAGCTTTGAAACTGCAACAACCTCCAGAGAAATAATACAAATGCTTATTTTTAAAATTTTCCCATCATAAATATAAAATGTTCCTTCAGTGGAAATACTCATACATACGTATCCCTTAATTAATGATCCATTTTTTAGTGTTCCCTGATTTAAGGTTTTAAAATGGACCATCAAGCTGCATGGTGGCCCCAACAAGAAACAACTTAATTAAAAAGTGACAAATGTCAAAAAATTGCTACGTTTTGCAACGTTTAATTTTGAACAATTTCTTTCTAGCGGGCGGTCGTGTTCTTGAAAAGATGCTCAACATGAGGACCAAAAATTGCTGAGTTAAACAAACCTGTTAAAACAAGTCCATTGCAAAGGGCAGCATTGAGTACCGTAATTTCCGGCCTATAAGCCGCGACTTTTTTCACACGCTTTCAACCCTGCGGTTTTTGCGGTGATGCGGCTAATTTGTGCATCTTTTCTAACGGGCGCAAGGGGGCACTTGAACGGAAAAGCTAAGAGTGAGACCGGTGGAATATATGTGCCGAGGAAGAGACTTTTACCGACCTGTTAGCGCTGCGCTAGCGTGTTACTGCAGTGTCTCAGTGATTGTTTTTTTTTGTTTTTTTTTATAACCTGCCCTGTTAGCACAGTGCTAGCGTTAGCCCAGCGGTGTTAGCGTTAAACTCTCTGTGTAGCGTCTTTCTTTGTAAATATCTCATGTTTGAATCTGGGTTTCAATGTGGGCACTTGCGGTTTTTACACAGCTGCGGCCTATGTATGTACCAAATGGTATTTCCTTTACAAATGTACTGGGTGAGACCTACAACCAGGTGCACTCTGTAGGCCGGGAATTACGGTGATTCAATGAATATTAAAGTAATCTGAAGAAAAAAAATAAAATGTTGCACGTGATCTATGCTACGTAGTTTAATTATGTTACTGTAATATTTGTTAAGTCAGCATGTTAAGTGTTAATCCACCTATAGTTTAATAAGACCTCATCGTAATTTATGACTTTGTTGCCCTCGTGTGATTTTTATTCAGCGATAACTGGTGTATGAAAGGAGAAGTCAAAGAAAAACTGCAGCAAGCTGACACTTCAGGGTCACATCAAAGAACCCGGTCTGGTCCCCGGGCCTTGATTTTGACACCGATGCGATAGAATTTTGCAACCTCGGCTCTCAAAATTCGCGGGAACAGGCTACTGACCGCAGAAACATATCCAGCCTCAATGAATTCATAGTTCATGGATCACACCCTTTTCCTGTGGTTTCCCCGTGTTATTTTTGTGCAGGCCTTTGGAACTGTTGACCTTAGCAGAGCCCACCTCAAATGTTCTGTTTATAAGTTTAAAAAAAATAAAATAAAATCCTCCGCTCTTCCTCGGCATGATGCAGTTAACATTCATGACCGCCGCTGAGCCGCAATAGATGGCTCATTTTGTAATGTTGTTGCTTTATGAGAACGTCAATTTGAGCAAATTTTCACGCAGGGACCAAACCATCGGAATCGTACGTCAATATTAGCCACCCACAGTCACTTCTCTTGCATAGTAAACCCCTCTCTAATCTTGCGTGTTTGGTAATATTCTCCTTTATTTTTGTCGAGATGCGTTCAAGCTGAGCATTTAAAAGGTTTAAGAGCTTTGTTAGCTCGCTACCCCGCGGCCATATTTCACGCTCACCTGTGGGTTTACTCGGCGAGAGCGCTTTAAGTACGCCATCTGGCTTGTCCGAGTGACGCCATTCACGGTACACCGAGGCGAACGTTACCTTTCCGATGAGCAGCCCATTGGTACCAAATATTCAAATCCGTTTTCCAATCCAACGACAGATTGAGGTAGGGAGAAAAGTCATTTATACATACTTGGTGGTTGAGGCCAGTGGGTTCATGTACTAATTTATGTCAAAACATTCTTTCTTGAGCGAGCGCTCGCTTTATTCAAAGGTTGCACATGCATTTCGTCGCGGCTTTCGACCATGCAAACAGTTTACATTTGTTGAAGTTGTCACCTCCTCACAGGCAAAATCTTACGTTTCTGTTTCAAGCAGTTTTCTTCATGACTGTAAGAAAACATTTTCTGCTGCGGGGGGGGGGATGCCTCGTGTGCACAAACGTCCACTTCAAACATTCATCACGTGTTAATTTTCAGTTCAAAGAGCATCGAAGATGAACCTTTTTTCTAGTCATTTTAGTGGTTTTTTTTGGATGTTAGAAGGGCGCCAGTGATGAATGGCAAGGGGGGGGGGATAAAAGAGAACTGGAACTCCCCCTTGAGTCGCTTAGTAGAAGCCAGCTGGCAATAAAATTTGTTGGGCTGTAATGGAACACCAAAGTTAAGGCGCAATTTGTGCCCTGATTTCTAACCCGCATTTTTATACGTGATTAGATCTTTTAGAAAAATGGATTATGAATATATGTTATATACATTTACACGTCATAACAATATTAGAGTACCGTAATTTCTCAAGTATAATGCGCACCCCCAAAGTTGACTTAAAAAAATCAGGAAAACCCTTCTACCAATGTACAACACGCACCACCAATTTGCCGCTGCCCATATGATCAGAATATAAGGAATGATCTGTATTTATATTCTGTTAGGTTTGTAGTTGTATTGTTTAAAAAAAAAAAAAATGTCCGTACAACAATAATTAATAATAATCATTTTGCATGTGCTTATGTAGCCGTAATATAATCTCACTGTTTGAGTTAAACATTTTTTGCATTAAATATTTGTGCACAGTGCAGTTTCTCCTTTACATTACACATCCTTGGCCAAGACTTCAAAGGCAACATCTGGCTCGTCTCCAGTCTGAAAAATATCCATCGTAGGTACCTTTGTGGACCCGGTCCAGTTCTGGTGCCTCCTGAATTCACGAACAGTGATCCTATTTTCCTCCCAGAGCTTGTCATCCTCTGTGCCATCCATGGCGTTTTGGAATCCCAAGAGTTTTGGTTTGGGCGCAGCCTCTCGCTCTTTTTTGAAATAATTTTCGGAAAAATTTGCGCATTATTTTCGAGAAATTACGGTATATCTCATTTATTATAGGTTTAGGGTAATGAGGAATATATTTGTCAGTCGACTACGCTTCCCGTCTTTTGCGGCCTCCAGTGCTTTCATTTCAGAACGGTGTCTTTGTAGGTGCATCTGTGGTTTAAACTCCGAGGTTCTTGCGCCATTTTCGAGACATATTCTCCCCCCAATATTGTAATTTCGACTCTCGGGGGGATTTAACTCGTACATCACACCGCCGTGGTCTCTGTTGTGTCAGCGTGTGACAGCACAATCAATCTAACCGGGTTGCGTCCAGCTTTTTTTACGTGTGGGGAGCAGGTGCGCGTGTCAGAAGATGATGGTTTACGCCATAGACACTGTGTTGGCCTTCGAGACATTCTTAATTGTTATGGTATGTCTATGATTTTTGTTGTTTAGAAAATGAAGGTTTTGATCAGTGTATTTGTGAATAGTGAGGCGTTTACTTGATGCAGACATATATCTTGCAGTGTGTTGAAGAAGATCAGCAGGCCGCTGCTACCTTTTGATTTTATTAAGTTTCATTTCCATCTATGCTCCGTGGGGCTGGTGCATGTACGAACACAGCAGCACTTACAGATTCTACGTCAATGACGGTGTTACGTGATACAACAATCTGAAGAACAGTAGTGGTCTTTATCTTGTAGATAATGGTCCTCTGCTCACTGACTTCTGAATGACGGAGCTGCTCAGCGACCTGACCAAAAGTCAACGCGGTTGTTGGACGGAGGCCAGACTTACCCGAGTCTGACTCGAAACAAACCGCTCTTATCTGTCTTCAACCTGATTGAGTCGGGAACGGAGCAATAAGAAATGGCAGGTTGCCTGGCCCTAAAGCTGGGGTGTCAAATTTTGTTTTCATCACGGACCACATCATAGTTATGGTTGCCCTCAGGTGGCAGATCATAATAATGAAATCACACAGATAAGACGGTAAAATCACTGTTTGGTAGGAGCTATGTACTGTATGTGTGTGTGTATTTTTTTTAGTTTTTTAAAAAATGTTTTAGTTAAATTATTTAGTTATTATATTATATTATGTTATTTGTGGCGGGGGTACAGCACGGGAACAAACTTCTTATCTTTTGTATAAACAAAAACAGATTGAATGTCCACTTCAATGAAACATCAACAGAGTACATAGTTTCCTTTTAGTAAATTGCATCAGTATTTTATCTTTTCAGGAAATGAAGTCTGGAGGCAAGCGCAACAGTCTAAGTGTGAATCACTGAAACAAAAACAATAATAATTGTTCGTTAGCTTCTTATGCTATTTTTCCTGTAATATTTAACAGTTAAGTTAGAATGTCAGGATGTGTATGCCGTGGGAAATTGTATGAGTTTACTTAATTGGTTTGAATTTTTATTTTTATTTTTTACAAATTACGTATCATTTTTAATCCACTTAACCAGTGTATCCACCATTTTTGTTGACTTTTTTTTTGTTCAGCATTGTGCTGTGAGTTTTTAACATGAAAAATAGATGCTTCAGCTCAAAGTTTGGAAAACACTTTGCCAGACAAAATCTGGACTCCACCGTTGGTTTTTATGGAGGAGACACACACAGACAAAAAAAAAAATTCGCTCTTCTCTGTCCTTAAATGAGGTAACCAAAATATTAGATACCACTTTTTAAGGATGGTGATTTTTTTTTTTTTTTTAATTAAAATGATCTGGATTTTTTTTTTGTAATTAAAAAAAAAAAAATCCAGATCATGTATTGGATGTCAGTTCATGAGGTTGTTTTGTCAATTTCTCCTTAACTAATATACAGTCACATTTGAAAATGTACGGGCGTGGTCAGTCATGACTGCAGATATAAAGTTACGGGTGTGGTCCACTTAGCATACCCGGAGATATAAAGTTGCGAGTATGTATTCTGTTTGCAATTATGAGTGTACCCCTTTAAGAGCGGAGGGGGGCGGTGTCAGGTAAACGAGGAAGTAGAAGTAGGCTGAGCGGCAGCTTGTTCTTTGAGACCATGTGGTACCATGTTTAAAAAAAAAAAGAGAGAGAAGAGAGGAAAAAGGTGGAAAAGATGAAAGGGTGTGCGAGTGAAAAGTTTCGAGTAGCAAACACCAGACTGCCGAGATTTCACAAATCAAGAAGCATCTTTCCAGAAAAAAAAGGCAAAGGACAAAACAACCCCTCGTAAAGGAACACGATTGTAGCAATTTCTTTCAATTGATTCCACTTCCTGTCCTCCTCCAGGTATGCGATGGCCTTGTACAACCAGCATGTCTGCCCTGTGGATAACTGGTATGTTCATTTTGCTACTCCCTTTCTTAATGGAATTATTTGTATCTTATGTGGGAATTCTTTCTAACCTATAAAGTTATTATTATTGTACAGTACAACCTCAGTTCTCGACCACAATCCCTTCCAGAAGGCTGTTTGAGAACCGATTTTTCCGATATTTCCCACGTCTCCGCACAGAGGCTACGTTATAACACAATAACAACGCGCGTCGTGGGTCAGCTGGTCGGGCCGCACGCGTGAGGTTATTTCCGGGTCTTGTCGCAGGCGTGGGAGTACCGATTTTCGTTCAAAAACAGAAGCAAAAAAAATCTTGAAATTTTCGTCCGAAAATCGATTTGTTCGAGACCGGAGACGGACGAGAACCGAGTATTCGCTGTATATACAACACTTTGGTGCTATATTTCACACGAGGGTAGTTGTTACCAGAGGCACCTGTTGAAGGACCGTCCTGAACGCCAACCAGAACTTTAGAAGTCTTCTGTATAAGAAGTCAATCTTCTTAAACAAGCAAGAACAGTCGAGTTGTTTTGATTCAGGATCTTGGATAATCATGATTTGGATGACTAACAATCTACACAGATGCGGTCCTGTTGATTTTGTCGGTTTGGTACCAAATACTTTACAGATGGGCAATTCTAACTTGTGACAGCTTGACGCACGCACGCATTGCCTCTTATTTGGAGAACCGTGAGCCAGAGAGTCTTGTTTTGATCTCCACAGACTGATCTTATACAATAGTTTAGTGTTTTCTGACAAGGTGAGAGTGAGGACAGGTGTGAAAGAATACTTTAAAAATGTGTTTTAATAACGTACGATCACTCTTTTGTGGGTGAAGATCTGGAACGCAGTTACTGCTATTATCGGGGGGGAGGGGGGGCTCACTGTAGACCACAGGTGTCAAACTGAAGGCCCGGGGGCCAGATCCGGCTCGCCACAAGATTTCATGTGGCCCGCGAAGGCAAATCATCGGTGTCAAAATCCCTGATTCTTCTGAAAATATGTCCCAACATTTCAAATTGTCCCATATTATAAGTGATAATGTTGAGATATTATCAGCATTTTTGTGTGACTAAACATTAACAATTGTTGAAAAACCCATTATGCTTGATTTCTGATTCCAAAACTAGCTCATAAATGTCACGTGTAAATATGATGAGGCGATTCAGGTTTTCCGTGGTTTCACCATCACGGCCCTCTGAGGAAAATCGAAGCTGCGATGTGGCCCGCAACAAAAAAATGAGTTTGACACCCCTGCTGTAGAGTATTTCAATACAGTGAAGGCAACTTGCATGTCGCAAACTGAGTGATCCCCGTCCTGTTCCAGGTTGTACAACCAGTCGTGCGGAGAGGAGCTGTATTTGCAGAGCGGACCAACGTTATGCTGCACGCTCGACAACGTACCTCTCATCAGGTCAGTGAGACCCCCCCCCCCACATTCCTCCCCTCCCCCTCCCCGGCTCCTGCACGTCTTCCTCTCTCCCCCGCCGTGTCTGTCTGATGATTAAAAACAGGAACACCAGACCATTGTGTTTCACGTCCCACGCCCAAGTTGCCGCATTGTGGATAAAAGTCACGTCAGATTAAAGGAGACACTTCTCCTTCTGCACGTGTACCGTATGCATGCATGAGCGTGCGGGTGCGTGTTGTAGGAAAATGACCTCGGGCTGAAGTATCCCACCTGCTGGTGTGGAGGCAGAGCCAGGCACCACGCAACAACGTAAACACAGACTCGCGGCGGGTTCACCTTGCATTTTTGGACACAAACCAAGGCAAGGCGCTCGCTGTTTTGTTTAACTTTTCATTTTTGAGCATAAAAAGGCTTGTTAGACCCTCGATAGTTCTGCGGTTTATGTAACATGTCTGAATGATTTTTTTTTTTTTTTTTTTCAAGAAAAGCCAATATATCACGCCTTATGCCATTAAAAATAAATATAATGGGAGACCAAACAAAGTGGTTATATAAATGAACAGAGGTGAAACTAAAAGGGGGCGACTTGTTTGAGGCTCTCTGAAATAGATTTTCTTGGCCCATGATGGAGCCCCTCCACCAGGTTGGTGAAAATGAGGTTGCCAGTTATTGCGTAATCCGCCTGACAGACGGCCACTAGGACAGCCAGCTGCAATGTGAAAATACCGTAATTCCCGGCCTACAGAGCGCACAGGCCTCACCGAGTACATTTGTAAAGGAAATACCATTTGGTACATACGTACGCCGCAGCTGTGTAAATGCCGCTAGTGCCCACATTGAAACACAAGATATTTACAAAGACGCACGGTATACAGAAAGAGTTTAACGCTAGCGCTGACGCTAACAGGGTGGGTTAAAATCAAACTTAACGGTAAATATCACCGAGACACGCCAGTAACAGAGCAGCAACACGCTAGCACAGCGCTAACAGGGCCGGTAAAAGTCACTTCCTCGGCAGATACATTACACTGCTCTCATTCTTACCTTTTCCTCTCAAGTGCCCCCATGCGGCCGTTAGAAGAAATACACAAATTCGCCGCATCACCGCGTAAACCGCAGGGTTGAAAGCGTGAGAAAAAAAGTCGCGGCTGGTAGGCCGGAAATCACGGTACACATTTTACACATTGCCGGTCCAAAAGTTCTCAGTTTACATCACAACCCTTTGCTAAATTTGAATGCATATTTTTGGACAAACAAACATGTATACAATGTCATGTTCCAATATGAAGACTGTAACTTCTGGAGCTGAATGTACAGCAAATACTCCCATTTGTTCACACTTTTCTGCCATTTATAATAATAAAAACTGAATAAATGTGTTCCGTATAACCTTTATAAACACATTCTGAATTTCATGCATGTGTCAAAAGGAGCTGACCACTAACACCCTGTCACCTCCGCCCGATTTAATGCCGTAAATAAATATTCACTCATTTTCTTTTATTTTCTTTTATTATTGAGCCATATTGCGCTGAGGCGCTGGGGACAGACTCATTTTTCCAGGCTACAGTAGGATACATTTCTGGGTTTCTTAACATGACTTGAACAGTTCTGTGGTAGCAATGCACCAAAAAAAAAAAAAAAAAAAGAGAAGCCGAATTAAAAAAAAAAAAAAAAAACTTGATCTGATTAGTTGAAAAGTGTCAAATACAGTGGCCAACTGTATTTGACTGTATATGAACTGAAGAACATGTGACTGCAGTCAGCTGAGTTGGCTTTTGGTGGGCAGCAGCTCTGGGCACAGACAGGCGGTCTCTCTTAGCAGACCGCCAGCGAAACAATTGCTGTTGTTCATAGAAAGAGAAGCCGTGTGTGTAAAAGGTTTGGATCCCATCGGTTTCTGTTACGTTGTTTGTGAAGAGTCACTATTTCATATACAGCGGAGCCCCTCTACATTGCAGACAGACAAAAGAAATCTCTCATATAAAACAGAGTAATGCAAGAACCCAACAACAGGAACTTAGACCGGGATGGCAGATGTGTGTTCTTAAAAAAAAAGGAGGGGGGCAGAAGACCATTCTGTAAATGTGAGTTCTCGGAAAGGAATTTAAAAAGTTGTGACAGATTATGTCACTGGTAATATTACTTGAGTAAAAAAATGAGTCGTTTTAAGGTTTATAATTACAGTAAACTACTATTTTCAGTTGCACCTCTACGGCACATAAGTTAGTATTAAGCTAGCAACTTTCTTGAAACAAAATTTTCAGTTTTTTTTGGTGTTTATCCATCCATCCATTTTCTTTGCCGCTTATCCTCATGAGGGTCACAGGGAATGCTGGAGCCTATCCCAGTTGTCAACGGGCAGGAGGCGGGGTACACGCTGAACTGGTTGCCAGCCAACCGCAGGGCACATCGAAACAAACTGCCACAGTCGCAATCAATCCTTGGGGCAATTTCGAGTGTCCAATTAATGTTGCATATTTTTGGGGATGTGGGAGGAAACCGGAGTGCCCGGAGAAAACCCACGCAGGCACGGGGAGAGCATGCAAACTCCACACAGGCGGGGCCGGGATCGAATCCGGGTCCTCAGAACTGTGAGGCCAACGCTTTACCAGCTGAACCACCGTGCCTTATTTTTGGTGTTTAAATATACAATTTTTTTTTCATGCTTTATGTGTCTTGTTTTACTACCAACATTACATTTTTTTTTTTGTTTAAACTATATGGCCTGCGATTTGCTGGCAACCAGTTCAGGGAGTACCCCATTTCCTGCCCGAAGATAGCTGGGATAGACTCCAGCACACCCTTGTGAGGATAAGCGACTCAGAAAATGGATGGATGTGTTTAAATCATTTGCGAGTGGTAAAACAACAACAGCAACAACAAAAAATCTCTGTTGAAGATTTTCACCTATTGCAGGTGCTTTTGTAATGTGACAGTGGTTCAATGTAGTATTTTTTAATTTTTATTTTTAACTGTATTAATGGCATTAAAGTTTGCGCTCTCTCGTTTTGCAGTAAGTGCGGGACACTTCCGCCAGAGAGCTGCTTCTTCAGCCTTATCTGCAGCACAGGATCATTCATGGGTAAGATTTATGTACTGTATTTATGTATATGCTAGCACAAACTCAATTACCACCGTCATTAGCAGTTGTTTTTTTTTTTTTTAATCTTTTGTAGTTATCCTTAAACCAAAATTAAATCCGCTGGTTGATAGAAAGATTGTCTTGTGTCAAGAGCTTATCCAGTGTCCAAAATGTAATCCAGTACATCCACTTAGCAGAGATGATAATGTTATTACGGAGTAATTAACATTCTTACAATATCTCTGTCTCTAGTTTGTAATGGGGCGGCACACGGTGCCTCAGCTGGAAAGCGTTCGCCTCACAGTTCTGAGGTCCCGGGTTCAATCCCGGCCCCGCCTGTGTGGCGTTTGCAATGTTCTCTAAACACTCTAAATTGCCCCTCGGTGTGATTGTGAGTGCGGCTGTTTGTCTCTATGTGCCTTGCGATTGGCTGGCGACCGGTTCAGGGTGCACCCCGCCTCCTGCCCGTTGACCGCTGGGATAGGCTCTGGGACTCCCCGCGACCCTTCTGAGGATAAGCGGCTAAGAAAATGGATGAATGGTTTGTAATACCTGGTTGCCAGCCAATCACAGGGCTCATATTAACAAACAACTTTTCACATTCACACCTATGGGCAATTTAGAGTTTACAGTTATCCTCCCACCCATGTTTTGGGGATGTGCGAGAAAACTGGCATACCCGGAAAAAACCCACGCTGGCGCAAGGGGGGGACTTTCAAACGCCACACTGGCAAAGCCGGATTTGAACCCCGGTCCTCAGAGCTGTGAGACAGATGTGCTAACCCACCGCTATCTGAAGATTTTGTGACTTTTTTTTTTTTAATTACAGGAAGCAAATAAACGTCCCAAAAAAAAAAAACCTCATTCCGATCACGAGTTTAAAAACAAATGTAGACATGCAGGAAAAGCGTGCACTCCTGCAGACCCAGGGAGACTATGCGTGACATGATATAAAATCATGTGCCGGTCCAAACGTTTTTTTTTGTATGCCTACACGTGCAGTTCCTTGTGGTAAGCGCTGGTTCCGACTGCCCTCATGTATTTAATGGTTCCCAGCTGTGTGCATGTGTGCGTGTGTTTGTGTGAATGAGGGGAAGGAGGTGGGGCGCTGTGGTCAGTTCTTCACCATGTTTATTCACGAGGAGTCGCATATTCCGTGATTTACAGGCAGTCTCTTCCCTCTGATTGGCTTGAACCGGGCTGTTCCCTGAGCCATACATTTAGCTACATTCATTGCGCATAATTTACAACATTGACTCTGTTGTTGTGGGGGCTGTTAACCCTTTCATGAGGTGTAATCACGTGTCACTTTAGCCACAGCTGGGCATTGGTGAGAACTAATGAGGTTCTGTATTCTCCTCTGTTTTTTGGGGGGGTTTTTTGTATGCACTAAAAGCCAGTTTTGGTGCTCAGCTGTAATTTTTGGTTAAAATGTAGTGCAAAAGTTAAAAAAAACTTGGGAGTCTAAACATCATCATATGTGATATTACCAAGTTCTGGAAGACTTCACCAAGGTTGGCATCTAAAGCACATGTAAAACTCAAGGCCAAGGGTTTGTGGAGGCAGGGGCGGGGGGTTGTGTCAGATCCGGTGATCCACATCACACCGCAGTTTTTCCTTGTTTTCAAAAATAGTTAGTTGTCATAAAAAAACTGTCATTTAACCAGGAAACGAAGTACAAACTATTAATAGTGCATTTTCCTGAAACGAAATCTAAACTAAAATTAATTCTAAATTTTTTTTCAATTAATTATATTATTAAAATAAATCAAGACTAAATGTAACATTTTAGACAACCAGTTGATTTTGCATAATTTTTTCTTTGCTGCGCCCAATGTTTTGACCAGGGGTGCTCAGGGCGTCGAGGTAGTCACGGTCGAATCAAAAAAAGACGTTAGCCAATGTTCCCTCTAAACTGCGCGCGTGCGCATTTGCGCACCGCTGATGCAGTCTTTTAGCAGATATTCTGCGTTGCACGCAAAAAAAAAAAAAAATCCAATGCAAAATGAAAGTATAACATGCAGATTTTCAGTTTGTGGCATTTTGCGATGTGACTCAATGAGTGAGGGATGACTGGTTGTTACATCCATTGGCACAATTCACATACCTACTGTAAAAAAAGAAAAGAAGAAGCCACTGGTTTCTTTTAGGGAGCACACGGAACTTTCTCTAACAATGACCGCTGCTCCGCCACAGACCCTTTTTCCTAGTTTACCTTACACCCCCACCCCACACCACCCAACCCAGAGACAAGGTAGACATGCTGCTTATGTTTACTTTCGATATTAATGGAGAATGTCAAAAAAGAAATGCTGTTGTTTTAAAATGCAACGACTGTCAGAGTATTTGAATAATCGAAGAAAAAGTTGTTTTCCGAGTGGGAAATATCTGGTAGAAAGTGCAGGATGAGATGGTGGGTCATTTTAAAATTCCACCTTGGCACAGCACAATCCAGGATGAAAGCATAGACAATACAGCACACAAAACGTTAATTCTGTATTTTCAATATTGGAGGCAACATAACATTAAGCTTAAAACGATTGGGAGTATCATCATCATATCAAAAGTAGATCTTGAGGTAAAAAAAAGTCTGGGGACCCCCGGTTTAGACGAACCATAATCGTTAAACCTAAGTACGTTCAGAAGAGTGATTTTTGGTGTACTTTATGCACGTTCAGTGTTGTAACTGTCCACCAAGGGCAAAAATAACTACAATGTGATCCACGATGAAAACAATTTTGACAACTCTGAGTTTCACAAAGAGGAAAAAATGCCGACCATAAAAGTACATATGAAACTTTTTGTGACGCACAAAAGGGACCGCGCAGATGCTACCATAAATGTCATGGCATCGAAACCACAACGATTCTGTTTCCAAGTTTCCCATCAACGGATAGCTTATTTGTCGTGGTTTTATACTTTAATGACCAGATGTATAAACACACAGTGTGCAGCAACATGTTGAGAGACAATGTACTCATACTGGTATTTGTTATCCTCAGTGAAAAATGACTATAACTGCAGCTTACTTAGCAGTGAGCAGTTGTGTATACACCTACGCGTGTATACTGCTTGCTTGTGGTCAAGATGAGCCACGGAATGAATTAAATCATGAAATCGTGATGCAGAAACTTTCTTTACATTGTATTTGTTTTTACTGTATATTTTTATAAAGTACAATACTGTACTAAATCTAAAAAAACAATAAAAAAAATGTATTGGTATTTTATGAAGGCCTACCTGCAATTGAATCAAGCTATTTTCATACATTCCAATGGGGAGGATTTGGGATGCGTGTTTTTTTTTAAATTAGAGCGTTGTCGTGGAATGAATTAATCTCTTAAATCAAGGCACCAGTGTATTTATTGTTTTGAAACAAGCAACAAACTTTCACCAAGAGATATTCAACTTTAGAACTCCCGCTGTACTTTGGGATTGCTCTTCCTTCAGCCTCTCTGACTGTATTTACTCTGATTACAGTTACACCGTGTTAATACTTGTCGTAGCGCACGTACTGTAGCTATGCCTCCATCGAGGTAGGTTAAGTTAATATTTAGCCGCACTAAAGCCTATTTTTTTTTCCCTTTGCCCGTAAAATTTCTCAAAAACTACGCACATATTATTTCTCTGCATGCCCCCTGCAGGAGTGAATGCAAGTTTGTTTTGGTTGAAATGGGTCCCGTAGTTGGGAACAGTCAGGTTTGTTGAATTGCAAGGTCCGGTCCAGTCCATTTGTACAATTGTGCCGTTTTCCGTATTTTAAATTGTTTTACGTGGTACGTGACTGCAGGTTTGTACACGACAGTGTCTGTGCTGTTGGAGCGTGACACAAAGCACACGTATCGAATTCCCCGACAGTGTTTCCTAAGGTTAGAGAGCATATAATCTGGTTTGGATCGCCATTTGGAAGGTGATCAAAGCTCTGTGTGTGTGTGTTCTTGAAAAATCCGTCCCATTCTTTGTCGTCTAACAGGTGGTTACGTAATGTTTGTAACTTCAAACTTTAGGGAAACATAATATTTTGACTGATACAAACGTGAAGGTGTTAAGTGTTACGCATTACGTATTGCTTTGTTGCACAGAATCTACAAAGTTGAGCGCAATTTTTGTGATTTTTGCTTGACTTCCAAGTTGTTCTCACTCCCGTAATTTCCGGCCTGCAAGCCGCGACTTTTTTCCACACACTTTCAACCCTGCGGTTTATGCGGCGCGAGCGTTAGCGCGGCGCTAGCATTAGCATGCCGTTAGCGTTAAACTCTTTCTGTGTACCGAGCCTTATAACCAGGTGCGCTCTGTAGGCCGGGAATTACGGTATTTTTTTTTTCATAAAATAGCTGATTTTATTCATTCCATTGCCATAATTACACTATTGTATAACATCACTTGAGTCGAAAAGAAGACTCTCGCACAGTTCTTCCAAAAAAGAGTCGAAGCATGCTTGCATCAAGCTGGTTATTTTGTCACTCGATTGATTGATCAGCTTCTGATTCTGTCACTTCAAATTTTGAAGATCCTGTGCAGATTGCGCAGATAAACATGTAAACACAAAGCGGTTAAAATTGTTTTGACCAAAAAAAAAAAAAAAATAAAAACAACCTCTATGTCACGTGTACTGAAAGAAGGGCAGCAAAGAGAAATGAGAATAGACTGTTGGGAATAAATTATGAAAATTTCATTGAAGAACGATTATAATTCAGGTTGTAATTGTAAGTCAAGTCACTTCATCTGATTACTGTTCAGGCCTTGCTCGCCCTGCCCATCTGGAGCCATGCATTTCTTGCCCCACCATTTTTAATATCATCAACTTTTCTTTTTTTAACTTTTCTATATCATGCGGACAGTCGCTGTTCTATTCCCATAAATCGAGTTAAGACCAAGCGAGCTTGTCCAGAGGCTTTAGATGGAGTTCAATTACAGTTCTATTTAGACGGATTCTGTACATTTTATTCTGAAGGAATCTGTAACCCGTCACCATGATGTTTACTCCGCCAGACTCAAGAGAAATCAATCCACTCAAACAAAAAATGTAAACATGTATCTTCAATGCCTCACTTCTTTCATCTTCCATCGAATTTTGGACATTTTACACAAGCGACGAACAGCAGCAAGTATAAACGTCCTCGTCTGTAATGATGAAAAACTAATTTTGTAGGGACGGCAAAAGGTCCACAGCCTGCCAGTCTGCAGAAGAGAGACTGAAATGCCATAATCTAATGCAATAAACTGCCGTTGCCTTAGTTATCCCTTCAGCGAAACAGCATGTTTCCCATTTTACGCAGCGGGGGGGGGATTGTTTACGAGGAGATGCTGCTGCTTTTTCCATGATTGTTACGGAAATCACTCTGCCGCGACTTCACGCAAAATAGCCGACAAATACGCACAAGATCAAGCTTGTTGAGGTGAACAGAATAATTATGCCCATTTACATTCCTATCAAATGATTGAGTGTGTATTTTACACGTGTATTTTGCCCATTGTGTTTCGACTGAACCCGATTACGGCAGTTGTTGTTTTTGTCCACATCTGCTTTAAAAAGCTTGCTTTCACTTGATTTCGCAGAGCTGGTAGTCATTTTGTATGGGGGTGGTGGTGGTGGTGGGGGGGGTCCACATGTCTTTATTGTGCACACTAATACTACTCCTGTACGCCTCCCGTACTTAGTCTCAAGTATGACGCTTGGAATATTTGTTGTTCAAAGTTTAATTTTAAAATACATTTTTCAAGAAGGAGATAATGGAAGTGACTCAATGTTGTGACAGGCAATACTGCTCATGTTATAAACCCTTTATTAACCATACAGGAAATGTTGTAACTTATGACTGTCATAAGAGCGCAAACGGAAGATAAGCATTGTTATTAAATTACATAAAACTACACACCATTTGAATATTCCTAGATAATACTGTATATAGATAATAATAGAGAGCAATGCAGTCACCTCGTGTCGTATTATACAGCGAATACTCGTTTCTCGAACGCCTCCGTTCTCGAACAAATCGGTTTTCGGATGTGCGTGGCCCGACCAGCTGATCCACGACGCGCGTTGTTATTGCAAATTTGAACGCACCGCGAAAAAAAACGGAAATAACATAACGCGCGCGGCCCGACCAGCTGACCCACGACGCACTTTGTTATTGTGAATTTGAACGCACCGTGAAAAAAAAACGGAAACAACAACACGCATGGCCCGACCAGCTGACCCACGACGCGCGTCGTTATTGTGAATTTGAACTCACTGCGAAAAAAAGCCGGAAATAACAACGTGCATGGCCCGACCAGCTGACCCATGACGCGCATTGTTATCGTGAATTTGAACGCACCGCGAAAAAAATCCCGGAAATAACATAACGCGCGGCCCGACCACCTGATCCACGACACGAGTTTTTATTGTGTATAACGCAGCCTCTGTATGCAGACGTGGGAAACATCAATTCGGTTTTCGAACAGATCGCTTCTCGAACCGCCTTCTGGAAGGGTCTGTGTTCGAGAACCGAAGTTGTACTCTATAAGTATTTTTAAATTGAAATATGCAGCATCCACCTTTGGAGAAAATGCAACCAGCCGCCTTTGCTGTTGATTATGGTTGGGGCAGATTGTTCTTGATTAAATCAGAGGATGACAAAGTCGGACAAAAGGGATAAGACAAAACAGTTGTAGTCAGATAGCACAGTTTGGTGAAGATAGCGTGCTGTGATTTATTGAGGTGTAAATTGAGTGGGGTGTGGCTTCTGTGTGGCATTATTTTGATTACAAAATCAAAATTTTCAGGGTTACATACACGTTTATTTTTGTGTTACATCTTCTTGAGACTTAAAGTGGCTTCCGTAAACCTGCAGTCTAACACGACAATGATAAATTGTCCCCACCCCCCTCCCCAGAGGTTGTGCTGAGGTTACGTAACGCGCCCCATCATTGAGATGTCTGCGCTGACATTTCCACATCCCGCCAAAAGCGGAGGCGAGCGCGGTCAACTTCGCACAGGGAAGCGCTTCCTCGGCGCGGCCACGCTTGCCATGACTACGCCGGTTTGGCGGCGAGAGCGCTCCTCACCCCCCCACCCCCACCCCTACCCGATCCCCCACCCTCCGCTTCCACAAAGAAGCAGTGACAACAGTTTGGTCTGCGAGTGCAATATATGGGCTCCCTGTCAAGACACCAGGGGCTCCTTGTCCCCTTTCATTCTGCCACCTCACCTCGGTGGCCCACTTTTACCGCGACGCTGGTCAGCCCGCGTCAGCAGTGGAGGAGCTGCAAAGGTTCCAGACAAAGAGGAGCTCGTGGGGGGTTTTGCTCGTCGGCGCGCCAACAATGCCCACTAGTCACAGCCCATTAGCCCATCAACAGTCATCTGCCCCCTTTAACAGTTCTGTACTCCAACCCCCCCTGCACCTTTTCATCTTAAATGTAGGACCCCAACCACACGTGCCGCACACTTTCCCGCCATCTCGTTTTCCTGCCTTACAAGAGTAATTCCATATCCTGTCATTTTTCATTTGATTTTTTTTTTTTTTTTTTTTTTACATTTTTTTTGTGGGGTGTGTTTCTTGGCATAAACAAACTGCGCTTGAGTCTACATTAAAACTAAAGCCACACTCACAAGCCTAACAAAGTGTTCATACAGTTGTAGTTTCTGTTATTTAAATTATCTGATAAGACCAGTGGTACTTGAACTTTTTACACCAAATACCACTTCAAAGGATACTTGGGTCTCCAAGTACCAACAAAACCACCAACATTAAAATAGTGGCGAAGTAGGCTGGTGAAAGTAAAGGTTGATGCTTATTATTCATCGATTTTTATGTACTTCTAGAGCAGGGGTGCCCGGACTTTTTTTTTTTTTTTTTTTTAACCCAAGATCTACTTTTCAAGCAGCAAGCCTCGCGAGCTACCGGCGACAGGGTGGGGGGTTGGAAGTTTGGGATGAAGATGGTCCCAAACCATTTTAAGGTTAATATTATGTTGCTTCCTATATTTAAAATACAGAATTAGCTTTTTGTGCACTGTATTGTCTGCGCTTTCATCCTGGATCCGGTTGTGCCGAGGTGGAATTTTAACATCACACACCATCTCATCCAGAACTTTCTACTTTGGCTTCAGACAAGATCTTTCCCACTTGGAAAAGAGAAAATCTCGGCCGGTTCAACAACTTTTTCTTTGATTATTCACACACTCCGACAGTCATTGCATCTTAAAACGACAGCATTTCTTTTTTTTAACTTTCTCCTTTAATATCAAAAGTAAACATAAGCAGCACGTCTCTCTCGTCTTTGCTCTACGTTGCCCAGACTGTGTTGCTAACTAAAGCTGGGGTGTCCTTGGACGTTGTCATTATAAAACACATCGATGGTCTCCATAAGTACTGTAACATTTGTAGTTATGAGTGTACGTCTTTAAGAGCGGGGTGTAAGGTAAACTAGGAAAAAGAGTGTGTGGCGGAGCAGCGGTCGTTGTTAGAGAAAGTTCCGTGTGCTGCCTAAAAGAAACCAGTGGCTTCTTCCTTTCATTTTTTTACAGTAACTATGTGAATTGTGCGATTGGATGAAACAACCAGTCATCCCTCACTCATTGAATCACATTGTAAAATGCCACAAACTGAATAGCTGTATGTGATACTCTCAATATGCATTGGATTTTTTTTGCGATCGACTGGCGCATTGAGCACCCCTTTTCTAAAGCAAACCTACTTACCGCTAGTTGGACTCGTGCAACACTTTGAAAACGGCTCTTGCAAGAGCTTGGATTCCCCAACCGACAAGTGTCGCACGACCCGGTAGCGTTTGCCAGACCCCCTGTGCTCGAGAACGACCCCCAGCTGTCCCTCTTCATCCGTCTCTTCTTTCCACAGTCATGGTGATCGTGCTGCTCCGCTACGCCCACGTCATTGAGAAGCACCAAAACTGCGTCCTCAACACGGCGAGTCTCTCCACAGGCTGGATCTGTGCCGCCGGGCTCATCATGGTGGGCAACTTCCAGGTATGCTCACTCGGGTCAAAAATGCTGCAGAAAGCGAAACCTAGAATTCTGAATTGGCCCAAAATGGAGTTTGGCCTAAATTTTGTGGATTAGATTTTCTGAAAGAAAGTGTTTTCCAACAAATGTTTACTTTGTCTGCACTGGGGGGGGGGGGGGGGGGTGGGGGGGGGGTGGGCGGGGGTGGGGGGGTGGGGGTGGGAATCATCTATTTAGATGCAAGCAAAATAATTGCATCAAATGATCAAGTAGATATTAAATACTTTTAAGATAACTGCACTTTTCAAGTGTATGAAATTTTCTTCACATTTCACATTTTCTGATAGTCAATATTTCCTGATTGCACTGGGTAACCTTTCAGACTTGAGATTTTGATCCCCCCACCCCAAAAGTAGATTCTACTTTACTTTGCAAAAAAAAAAAAAAAAAAAAAATTATTGCTCTTTTAAGTTTGATGTTTCTATTTACATTTAAATGGCTTATCGGGATTTATTATATAGAATAATTACAAGTCCAAGGTGTGAGAAAAAACTTATTTTCAGAAATAATGAATTGTAAAAAACAAACAAAAAACCCACTATAGACACTATTTAAACTGTACAACTTTTCCATGTTTCTGAACTTTATGCACAACTTCATTAACAAGAGCTTATAAGCAGACACACACACACACATATATAAATATATATATATATAATATATATATATATGTATATATATATATACATTTTTTTTTTAATGTTTCTTCCTAAAATAAATCCACTTCACGAGACTCTTCGTCTGTACCTGATGGTTACCAGCTTGTTACACGGTGATACTAAGCAGTTTTATCTCACTCCCCAAATATAATATACAAAAATATGAATTATATACAACATATTAATTCAACTTTTGTGACTAGCAGTATTTGGTTTACGCAGTCCTCATCGTCTCGTGTATTGTGACATTATGATGCAAAAATAACACCTAAAAATTGACTTTATGAGGCTTCAAACAGGATGTGCTCAGAGGGAAGCGGTCGCCGATCTTAGTGACTCATCACATTGGAACAAACCTGAACGTCACAAAAAACACTATAGAAGTGGACTTCTTTGAAAATTCATAACTGGAAGTACATGAAACCTAACCAAGTCATGTGGCGTCTGCACAGACATCGAGTTCGTGCACTTTTGAGGACATCATTTGGTTGACATCACACTCCAAAAGTACCTTTTGAAACCACTCAAACGGAAGGGATTATGCTCATCTCATTATTTTTTTAATTACACTCAATCTAAAGCTTCTGACTGTTGCTCCTTTTAAGCATTAAATACGCATTTCGCAATCCCCTCTCTCGTGCAAATTTATTTTGCATTCCCGAGGATGAGTTCGTTCGTGACGGCGTTGTCGCGGTCCCCCTTGCCGTAGATGTTAGTTCTGTTAAAGGAATCTTTGCTTAGTTTAAATATTTGCAGAGCTGGCCCGGTGCCTCGATGAATGTCTGCAATTGTGCGCTTCCTTGAAAGATGGGCACTCGGGGGAGGAGGGGGGAGAGCGCGTTACGGGAATGTTACGTGAAATTTCCATCTCCGATTATGTGGAAACAAGGAGATACAACGACGTGGAAATGTTGCGAAATTAACCGAATTGATTTTTTTAAATAAAAACATGCAGTGGCCCCCGCCGGGGGGGGGGGGGGGGGGGGAAACGCTGTTGCAACACACTTTGCAATCACGTTGGACCTGCTGCGCTGATAATGAAGTCCCCACAAAAATGTTCTTTTTAATCATTCCCAAGTGATTTGCGTTATTTTCATATTTCCCTTAATAGGAACAGACAACAGTACATTTTTTTTTCTCCAACGGCAGTGCATTTTTTTTTTTTTTTTAATGAGCCGCTTTAGCAAAACTCTCATGGGAATCGGCTTACATGCGTGTATCCAACTACAGTACTTGTACACTGTATTTAAGTGGAAGTACAAAAACTTATGTAGAAGAATACTGAAAAAAAGTAGAACTGATTCAGCTATTTTAATTATGGTATTTCCCGGCCTACAGAGCGCACCTGGTTATAAGCCTCACCGAGTACATTTGTAAAGGAAATACCATTTGGTACATACTGTACATACTCCGCAGCCTTTTAAAAGCCGCAAGTGCCCACATTGAAACCCACATTGAAACACGAGATATTTACAGAGAGTTTAACATCGTAATGCTAATGCTAACGGTAGCACCGCTGCTTTAACGGGGCCGGCAAAAAAAAACCAAAAAAAACATACCGGTAAAAATCACTGAGATATGGCAGTAACACGCTAGCGCAGTGCTAACAGAGCCGGACCGGTAAAAAAATGCACAAATTAGCCGCATCACCGCATAAGCCGCAGGGTTGAAAGCGTGTGAAAAAAGTCGCGGCTTGTAGGAAAAAGTAAAAAGTCAGTGGAAATAAAATATATGTACTATACAGAGCAGAAAATTCCACAGAAGTGCAGCGCTAACAGGGCCGGACAGGTAAAAGTCACTTTCTCGGCACATATATTACACCAGTCCCACTCTTACCTTACCTCGCGGCCGTTCGAAAAAAATGCACAAATTAGCCCCATCACCGCATAAACTGCAAGGTTGAAAGCATATGAAAAAAGTCGCGGCTTGTAGTAAAGTCAGTGGAAATAAAATATATGTAACATACAGTGCAGAAAATTCCACAGAAGTACAGCGGTTGTGGGATCTGTTCGCCTCACCTGGTTCCTGGTTCTCCTTTGGGGCCCTCCTTTCAGGACAAGCTTACGTTTTTTCTTCTTCTTTTTTTTTTTTTTTTTTAAATGCAAAAGCCTGAGGCGGGGGAAGTTACTCATGAGCCTGGCAACAACTGCCGGGCGTTTTTGGTCATACCCGTGCGCTTAAAGGCTCAATCTTTAACCAAACACGGCCCCTTAAACTTGGCGTACAATCTCGGCACGCTCGGAGGAAGGAAATAGAGATGTAAATGATGATGGTGGATAAATAGTGACACTCCATCATGGAACGCAACAAAGTGCGGGGGTGGGGTGGCGGCGGGGGGGTTGGGGGGGACTATTTGGACAGCGAGAAGGAAAACATTGATCAAAAAGGCAGCAGATGTGTGATGACATATCCCGCACTGTCGCCTGCTGTAGTTTGTTACATAAGGTGCTGGCTGGCGGGGGGAGGGACAGCTGTGGCGTGGCCACGGGGGCTTTGACTGTCAGGCAGAGCGACGGTTGGGGCAGTGTCGGGGGGGGGGGCTGTTTTGAACGTCTTCACCACGTTGCTCGAGCATCGTTGCTGCTTTCTAATACATCAAATTTGAGTGCGTATGCGCAGCGGTGGGTGGGATGTCATTGAAGACCTAAATTGTAATATTTGTCACATTAAATTGTGTGAAATTATTATCAATAGTGTATTTTCTTCATTTTTTTAGCCTTTTTCTCAGCTCTTAACTCTCAAAACACTTTCACAAACCATCGTTCTGCATTAAAATGAGTAAGTAAGTAAGTATCTTTCGGCTTGTCCCTTTCGGGGTCGCCACAGCGTGTCATCTCAGATGAACGCACATATATGTTTGGCACAATTTTTACGCCGGATGCCCTTCCTGACGCAACCCTTCTCAGGGAGTGGAGGCCCCAGTGGGATACGAACCCACAACCCCTGGTTTACCAAACCAGTGCTCTTACCGCTGAGCTACAGGGCCTCCTCTGCATTAAAATGAGTAAAAGCCGTTAATCTCTTCCAGCCCCCCCAGAAACACCCGTGAGTTATTTCCAATCAGCAAAATAACACCAAGAGTATTGTACTTTATTAAAACATATATTAATAACTAAATAGAATATAAAGAATGAAAGTTTCTGAATCATGATACTTCAGTGGCATTGTGCTGCTGCTCCTGTTGTGAGCGCCTTGGCCACCAGGGGCAGTATAACGCAGAGATACGGTACGGCGCACAGATTTGACGATGAAACTAGGCAGCAGTAATCGTCATCCAATAATCATTTTTTTCTCAGAGATGGAAGAATATACTATACTGTATGCTCATGAGTATCGTTGTATGCTCTTCCTGCCTGTACGGCCACTGCTTGTGTTCACATATACACGGTAGAATTTGTTTAAAAGTTAATTCCCGCTACATTGAAGCTAATTTTGATAGCATTAAGATAGCAGACGTTCGTTAGACTGAATTGGTTATGTGGTTTTGTTCTGTACACAACATATAATTTCTTTTGTTTGATGTTTAAATTTACAGTCAACCTCTACAGGGAATGGTAAAATGGAAAAACGACAGCTAGCAAAAGCTAGCATTATCTTTAGCATCTACTGTACACCTCATTACTCAACTACAGATGCGGGAGCCCTTAATTTGTACAAATGTATTTTTCGGTACAATGTTAAACATTACAATTTACTGTACGTCAATAAAAACTGAAGTTTACAACTAAGTAAAATTAATTTGTTGACTAATGTAGAGAAATGACGACAACCAAAGTAGGCAAGGGGACCAAAATTGGATGCGCACAACATTGCAGAGCAATCCCTTGAGATTAGACGGTAAAACTTATAGTCATTAATGATCCCATCTCGGCATAGCGTATGGAATATGTATCGCACGCAGTAAGACGTTAATTCACAGTTATGTGCCTCACTGCTGGTGTTTTGGTCAGCAACTGCGTTCAAATGAGCTCCATTTGTAATTGGTAGTCGATGAACCGAGTCGACTTTTACAACCTGTTTTTCCTCTGACGGCAAGTGTGTGTGATTATGTGTCATAATTGGAAGACTGGAAACAATTTGGAGTAGGCTGTAATATTACGATATGGTATTTGGGCGGGCCTATCGCACGTGATGTGACTCAGTTTGCCACCAAGAGGCTGAAGGACATCTGGGAGAAAGTCTTGTTACATAAATGTCATCACAAAATGCAGAAATGACAACAGATGAAGCAGTGATGGTCTGTCTTTTCTGGCAAAAAGCGTGATTAAAAAAAAATTAATTACGGTACCTCATTACTCAAGGCACAACTGTGTACACCTGTTAAAGATTTGGTGGGGGAAAAAAAATCCTCATAGTATTTTTGGAATTGAATAAAATTGCTATTGATTTTTTGAACGAAACAAAACGAATGACGTAGACACCAGTGAAATACATTCGTCTCTTCACTTGGCAGATTTATTATTTCAGATCAATTTGATTTGTACTCTCACTGGCACCGCCTCTCTGCCCAATACATCATCGTGTCCATTAACACCCCGTAGATCACGTTGTCCTGTAAACGCGCGGAAACAACACACACCCGCGCTCTTTCGGTAAGTAGAGCAGCGAGGGCCTTCTGCATCATTACACCTTCGCTCCCTTAATGATCGCAATTAGTCACAAAAGCCAGCACCGAGCTCACATGTAAAACGCTCGCGCCTGCGCTTCAATTCACACGCCGGCGAATGAATCGTGTAGTACTTCATCTCTCCTGCGAGGCGAACTTGGCGTGCCGTCAATTAAAAAAATCGGATGCGCTGTATCACTTCTCGTTGTATTGTAAACATAAAGACAAGCCATCAATCTGGTCAAGAAATACATCCTTTGTGGGAGTCTCTACTCAAAGAGAGGTCATCGAAAAGAAGAGTAGTGATAGTAGTACCGTAATTTCTCTTGAAGTATAATGCGCACCCCAAAAGTTGACCTAAAAAAAAAAAAAAATCAGGAAACCCCTTCTACCTATGTACAACGCGCACCACTAATTTGTTGCATTCCGTATGCTCAAAATGTTAGGAATAATCAATTTATATTTTGCTAGCATTGTATTTTTAATCCTTGTACTTGTGCCTGCGTGGGTTTTCTCCGGGTACTCCGGTTTCCTCCCACATCCTAAAAACATGCACCTTTAATTGGACACTAAATTGGCCCTCAGTGTGATTGTGAGTGCAACTGTTTGTCTCAATGTGCCTTGCGATTGGCTGGCGACCGGTTCAGGGTGTAACCCGCCTCCTGCCTGTTGACAGCTCAGATAGGCGCCACCACTCCCCGTGACCCTCGTGAGGATAAGTGGTGAAGAAAGTCATCTACTCGCTTTCGACCGGTGGTGTCCAAACTAGGGCCTTATACCTACGATATACTATATATATATATATAAAAAACTATATCTTTTTTTTACTACTTTATGTACCAGTATATGGCTATACAATGTGATTGTATTTTTTTATTTTTCATTTCCATATTTTCCATACCCAAATATAATGCGCTCTCTTGACTTTCTGAAAATATTTTTGGGGAAAAATTGCGCATTGTTTTCGAGAAATTACGATAGTACTGTCGTAGTAATGATGGTGGTGTGAGTAGTTGTGTGAATACAAGTAGTAATGGTGGTTGTAGCGTTTGCATTTTTGTATATGGGATTGGTACGTTCGATCTCTTTTAACCAAAATGCAAAAATTGAACAATTATTCATAAATTTGAAGCTGCACTTTGTGACGTTTGCATTGCCTGATAAATTTGTCAAGCGCTGTCCATAAAAGCCGCAAACACCTTTGATTCATCTCTGGCTGTTGCGGACAAACGACACGCCCCGCATTTCATATCGCAACCGTCTGTAAATCTTCAAGGATTAGCCTCGCGCACAGGAATGTTCAGCATGTTCCCGCCGGGTCAACGGGCGAATATCTCGGGAGCCCGAAGCGTCTTCCTTGTCGCTCTAATGAACTTGTAGAATTAAGCGCACGGTCACGCCGTCGGTGGACACACAAGTTGTGAACAATGTGTAGGGAAACGTCTGAATTCTGAAAAGCGCAGCTGCGTTTAGCATCCGGAACCCGCGGCGGGAGCGTCGTTCTCGAGAAAAATGCGCAAGGTCGACAATTGTTACTGTTAATCCTGTTCATTCATTCACCTTGAGCCAGGCACATTTGATAACTGAGCAATAACTGTGAGTTTCTCTGTATCACGTTGTTGCTATGTAGCTCGGAAAGATGATAATTTGGACAATTTGGGTGAAAAAACATTTTTCCCCCACTGAAAGCAAGCTGCAGTCACATGAGTAATTTTTATTTCGGATCAAAATGGTTTAGAACAGCGACGGTACTTATTTCTTAGAAAATGAGCCGCTACTTCTCTCATCTGCGCTTCGCGAATTCACGTCAGAGCGCAATCAAATTTATGTTTCCCATGTCATCATTTGTAGACATGCTAACTAAAAGTGAGCAGCTTCAGTAATGTATTACCGTTAGCTGCCTCGGTTTCGTCGAGGAGTGATGTGTGGCGCTCGTTATTCTGCCCAAAGACTTTTGCTGTTAAACTAAACATGAAACTATCTATCTATCTATCTTGCAACTTGAATCTAGCCATCTTAACAAGCTAGCTTAGCTGTTTTGTAACGTTACATCATCAAAGTTAGCAGATCAAGAGTTTGTTTTCAAAACGAGACATAGGCATTTTTTTCAGATTTACGAAACTCGCGCCAAAATTATCCATTCGGAGGTGGATAATTTTGGCGCGAGTTTTGTAAATCTGAAAAAAAATGCCTAGGTCGCGTTTTGAAAACAAACTCTTCATATTGTTACGTCAACAGTTTTCTATCTATCTATCTATCTATCTATCTATCTATCTATCTATCTATCTATCTATCTATCTATCTATCTATCTATCTATCTATCTATCTATCTATCTATCTATCTATCTATCTATCTATCTATCTATCTATCTATCCATCTATCCATCCATCCATCTATCCATCTATCCATCCATCCATCCATCCATCCATCCATCCATCCATCATCCATCCATCCTAACTCATCAGCAAATAAATTTGTCAGACGAGTTTCGGCTTGCTCAATGTAAATCGCCACAGACGTGCTAACGAAACTAGCATGGATGGACACTGATGGAACGCCTTCTCCCTGTGTGTGGCAGGTGGACTATGCCAAAGTTCTCCACTATGTCGGAGCGGGCATCGCCTTCCCCACCAGCATGCTGTTCGTGTGCCTGCAGTCGGCGCTGACGTACCGGCTGGCCAAGACGCAGGGCGAGTACAACGTGGCCCACCTGCGGCTCTGCATGACCCTGCTGGCCTTCGTCGCTCTGGTGCTCAGTATCCTCTTTGGCCGCATTAGGCGTCGGGCCGTCTTCGGGGCTCGTTCGCCGTCTCGAGCACTTCGGCTCAGTAAGGACGGAGGCTTCGCTTTCTTCTCGCAAAGACCCTTTTTTTGCCATTTTGATGGTCGCTAATCTTACGAGTGCGCCAAGTTAAGAGCTGTCGCTTTGTAGATTCCCCTCCCCGCTGCCTCGTAGCTTCTAATATTTACGACCAGGCAAAGTAATATGCAAGCGGAATACATATTTGTTTATTATTTGATCATGGTTTATGGCAGTGGACAGGCTTTGTCATATTTGTCTCTTTCATGTATCTAATCATTATGGAATAGTCATTAACGGAGACAAAAGATGTAATACTACAACATAATAATGATGAAGTAATTCTCATTCATTTAGATCATAAATAAATGTTAATACAATAATACATAAATTGAAATGAAGCCGCAAATATATTATTCACTGGATTGCAATATGGCAAACAATATACGAAATATGGACTTTAATATATAATCCAATAATGCTATATATATGTATATATATATATTTGTGTGTATACATATGTATATGTGTAAATATGTGCGTGTATATATATATATATATATATATATATATATATATACACTGTATATATATTTGTGTGTGTGTGTATATATATGTTTATATACACATGTATACATACACACAGATATGTATATATACTGTATACACACACGTATATATACACATTTGTACATATGTATATATACGCACACACACACACACACAGTATATATGTATCTGCGGTTGAGGATTTAACGTCATATTGCGCTAGTGCTCGCCCCCAACTGTCGTTCCGCGCTCCTGAACGGCGTTTTCCACCAGGCGGCGTCTTCTTCTGCCAGGAGAGTTTCGCCCTGCAGCACGCGTCGGCCATCTTCGAATGGGTCTTCTGCGTGACCATCATGCTCTTCTACGGGACGTTCGCCTTCGAGTTCGCCGGCATGTCGGGGGCCACCATGGCGGTGTTGGCCCGGGGGGGCTCCCCGGGGGCGGCGGCCGGGGAGAACAAGATGGACGCGCTGGGGCCGCGCTCGCCGCCGCACCAACCCGAAAACATGTCGTCCATTCTGTAGGGCCCCCCCCCTCCCCTCGGATCGATGACGCTTCCAAGATGGCGCCGTCAAATCAGTCGAGTCATCCGATCCGTCACGTGTGGATTTGAACTCGGGATTTTTCCCTCCCTCATTACGTCAGAGCATATTTTTTTTTCCCCCCTCTGCATTTTGCACACGTGTCAAGCCAAATTTTTCCATCCAGACAAGCAAGCGACCAGCCTTCATTTATTCGGCGTCCGTCAGACGAAGACCAATCCGTTGTTCTCCTCTCCCGGCGCTCAGCAAGTGACCTTGGATGATTTCCTCTTCAGGTGATTGCGGCGAGGCCCCCCCCCCCCCCAACCCACCCGATTTCATTTTGCGCTCAACAAAGCGGCTGCTGGACGGCCACGACTGAAAATGCGGCCGCGAGCGAGGGGGGAAGGTCAGGACGGAAGCAATAAACTCACTTTGTATTCTTCTACGGATGAGTATATAACTGTAACGCTAATATTATTACATAAAAAAAGAAGGGACCTGTTATGTGTGTATATATGCAATATCCATCCATCCATTTTCTTTTGCCGCTTATCCTCACGAGGGTCGCGGGGAGTGCGGCTGTTTGTCTCTATGTGCCCTGCGATTGACTGGCGACCTCCTGCCCGTCGACAGCTGGGATAGGCTCCAGTACTCCCCGCGACCCTCGTGAGGATAAGCGGCTTAGAAAATGGATGGATGGATAAATTTGGGAAGAGTTTGTCTCAAATCATTTCACATTGAACAAGGTGACGAGCGCCCAAAAAAAAGTCATCTACTCGCTTTCGACCGGGGGTGTCCAAACAAGGGACCGGGGGCCATTTTTAAATCACTCGCAGCAATACCGGTCCCTTTTTCAATGTATCAGGGCCTATTAAAGGCTACCGAGACCAGCCACCGATACTTTTGGCAAAATAAAATCTGACACAGTCCTCTTTGCCACTAGTTGTAGTAGTAACTATATAATAACTACACTGGATTAATTTTACCAGGTTTGATTAAAAGTTGAACAATTTCAAGGTGGGTTTTGTGTGGGTGGAGGGATTGTGGAAGAAAAAGTTTGGACACCCCTACACACTTGTTGGTCTGCCAAAAAAAAAAAAAAAAAACAAAGCCAAAAATATCTAAATGTTAGCATTAGAGATTGGGATCATTATCAAAGAGTTCTGTTGACGGTGCGATTCTGCTCTTCACACCCCTGCCCCGCCTTTCCGATTTACACGATAACAGGTCCCCCTTTTATACGGCAAACGGGGACACTTGTTCACCTCGACAACCGTATCGCTGGTTTTGCGTGCGCTCCGCGTTCGAGTCCACGCGATCCAGGCGGCGGATTGCCCGAACATTGCCGACAGACCTGGGTCAGTTCCCGATTCTGTGCCAAAGACACGACGCAGAGTCCCCACGCACGGGCGCCGGTGGTTACCCGACCCGCTTATGGTGCGGTAAGCGTCTCCGTACCTTAAACACGGTATTCCTCGCCGTCCCGTGCGACCACGGCGGCCATTTTACTGTCAACAGCGTGCCAAATATCAGCGTGCCTGCGACCTCGTTGCTAATAACAAAAACCTGATTGTAACCTTATCGCATTCATCAAAAGCAATATCGTACTTTTTGTTTTTTTATCAGTATTTTGTTACAGAAAGTCTGGCGGAGACAGCATTGGGTACACCCACGCCGGAACGTCCTTACACAGATAACGACACCGCCGTTGGAGGTATTTTCCGACCGTCTCCCGGTCTCGCCGTTCAGTATAAATGAAGTTGGAGAAGGACCAGCCCGTTCTCCCCCTTGAGAGGTAGTACCGAATGCCTTTAAGAGAAATAAATAAACACGGGATTCTCAATTTATCCACTTGTGCCTTTTTCACCCGCAACCCGGCTAAGTGAAATTTCACCCGCGACGCAGCATACCGCAGTCAGATAATTGATCTGTGTTGGGTGAAATGTACCGACCGTAATTCCCGATCTACAGAGTGTACCTGGTGATAAGCCTCGGTACACAGAAAGAGTTTAGCGCTAGCGCGGTCATGCTAACTGTGAAAAGTCGCGGCTTGTAGGCCGGGAATCGCGGTACTTGCCTGACAACTGCTTTCAACACAGCAAGGCAGGAAAGTATTGTAGAATGTCGGGTTTTCAACGTCAACTCCAATTTCCTTTTCCCGTGGTTGTCATCTCGCCTTTTTTTTTTTTTTGTTTACCTCCAATTGTGGCGTACATTACAGTACGTCCAAAAGTTAAGGTGCCGGTATAAAAAGATGCAAATGACCATATAAGGACACGATGAAAGGCAAGATAAGGTGTACCTAATGTTGTGGCCCAAATTTTTTATTTCATTTTTTTTTTTGCTCTTCATTGATTGACTTAGTCCGTCAGATTCTACTCCCGAGGTGTGCCAAGCAACTTGACCTATGCAGCTATTGTCTTTTTCTAACGCGTCTTATTATTTTGTATTCATCATTCCACGAGTCGGTCGCTTGTATTTAATTAAAAAATATTTTTTTGTTTTTGCATGAGTACTGTACACGAAATCTGTGCGGACTCAACTGGAAAAGCTTTTGTTGTCACTTGCTCCCCCTACTGGTCAAAGTATTCATTGCAGAAGATTGGCCTTAACCCCCCTTAAAATGTCTCTTGCTTTGAAAATATTAATTTTGTTTTCCCATTTTGTCCAGCTTAAAATATACATGTCACATATTAATATTTGGGTTTTTTTAAATCCTCCAAAGGCCAGGATGTTATTTTATATATATATATATATTTTTTTTTTTTACTGGGGGTAACTAAAAGTAATTTCTACAAAATACATTGCAAGGAATATTTGATCTTTTTTTTTTTGTATAATATTTATATATAAAAATAAAATAAGACCACAAGTCCCGGTGACCAAAAAAAAAAAGTCCCATTTTAAACATCCAGTTCATGTTTACATTTGTCTAACGGACGGCGAGATTTGTTTTTCCCAGCAGCAAAAATGTCACAAACGTTTTTCGTGGATTCCCGCAAAGTTAGCTCGCGACTGAAATAAGCATGCAGGTACAAAAAAATGTACACAATTTATGTTTTGGGATTTCTATTAATTTGATCTTCATCTACCAGATGCCACTTCCGGTAATTTAATTGTTGCATCCCCCCGTTTTTCACCAGTACACAACTGATGACCATTCATACTTCCCAATTTTTTAACCATCATCCACCAGATGGCGCTACATTCCCTCATTCAAAGCATGCAGAACCATTTTTCCACTTTTTTTTTCCTGCAAGCGGTCCTCATTCGTGAAATAAGTGGTTAAATAAAAAGAAATAAATTTTAAAAAGCCCATATCTTTTGTTACAGAATTCAATATTTTTTTGCCCACCAGTCGGCGCCACTCCCCCCCCATTCAAAGCAGTAAAATATTTCCCACATTTTTACAATTTTCCCACCTCAATACAGAAATAAGCTTACATTGCTAAAATAGTTTCTCAGTGTCATATTTTTTCTGTTCACTTTTGTAGTTCTGTTTTTTTTCCACTAGATGGTGCCAGTTTTCCTTCTTCAAAGCATGAAGCAGCAAATGTTTTTCCACGAGGGGCCTCAATGTACAAAAAAATGGTTAAAAAAAAAAGTTTAAGGATCTCTTAAGGGTTTCAATTCAGTTTCTGCTAATCTGACCATTTTTATTATTTTTATATTATTATTATTATTTTTTTTACATTTAGCTTCAATATTTGCTCTGGTTTACGGACTCATCTTTGCACTCAGGAAAGTGTTGGGACACGACACGGTCCACTCACTTCGGTTCCGCCGCCACCGCCTCCTCCTGCTGTCACCGCGTTGTGCATATTTTGCTGTCTTACGGTTTTCAAACAAAAATGAAAAATGGAAAAACACTTCTGTATCGTGCGCTGGTTGCGTTGCTCAGCCAGTGTTTAAATATTAGCAAAAAGATATCATGCAATCGTAAGAAGTTAATTAAGCTGTAAACCTCACACTGATAAATATTAAATATGTATATCCAGTACTCAATGATGCTGCCTACGTGCCTTATTATTACTTTGATAAAGCAAACCAAAGAGGTCGAGGTTGTAAATTCCGTTTTGATGATTGTGTGTGTGTATGCCTTAATGTTCAACAAATAAACAATTTTAAATATAAATGTTCCATATTTTTATTTCTTTCCCCGCACAAAAAAAAAAACGCAGCACTCCGTACACGTACAATTGACATCTTTTAATTTTTTTTTTGTTTTTGGGGTGGTTTAATTATTTACATTGTCTTGTTAATACTTCATAAACAAAAAGATGACAGAAGAGAGAACACTGGATCACTTCAGCATTTTTTTTCCCAGAATTAAGACATAAAATGATAAAGAAAAAAAAAATAAAGAAAATGTGGTCATAATGCCCCCGAAAGCAAACATGAGGACTTTTTCTATTATTTATTTGGAAATGAGCAAAACAAAGACACAGAAGACAAAATGTGGGAACTGCAAAAATAATTAAATATGATGTCGAGTTTTATTAATTTCTGCAACGTTTTAAAAAATAAGGCAAGTTTTGGCGGACAAAGCTTTAGTGCTATTTGTTATTATTATTATTATTTTTGCTTGTAGAATTATACAATAAAAACAAAGCAACTGAGCAACATTTATTTTAAAAAAGATGTTTGCTGCCACTTTGGGCCTTTTTTTTTTTTTTTTTTTAGAAAGGCAAGATAAAAGCAAAAGACCCTGAGAATCCTTTTATGATTATTAAATATGATTTTGTAGCGCTTGGGGGATTTTTTTCCCCCCGTTTCATTTGCTTTTAGAATGTCACGATGCAAAGGGCACTTGGCAACTTTTTAAGATGTTTCATTTTTGGACTTACATAACAGAAACAAAGGCACTTACTTGGCTTGAGTACAACAAAAAGCTCTTTTTGAACTAATTTTTTTTAAAATAATCTTTAAATATGATGAGTATCTGTGCCATTTTAGAGTTTGTGTTTTGGGAGCTGCAAAACAATTTTTTTGGGACATTATTAAAAAAGTTTTCAAAGTTTACAATTTAGACTTTTTTTTAATTGTGTGGAAAAATGTAAATATATATTTTGCGACTTTAGGTTTTCCATCCATCCATTTTCCGAATGGCTTATCCTCACGAGGGTCGCGAGAGTGCCGGAGCCGATCCCAGCCGTCTTCAGGCAGGAGGCGGTTGAATTTTTTTTTTTTTTTTTTGGGGGGGGGGGGGGTTGCATGCGAAATACAATTTTTAAGGACATTAATAAGTATGACCTGCATCATAAAGCAACTTTTTTATGGGCATTTTGAAATAGTTTTTGGCATTAGAGCATTTTAGTGTTTTTTTTTTTTTATTGTTGTTTTAGTGTTTTAAGAATTAAATAGCAAAAAAAAAAAAAAAATCTAACAACCTCTAGGGCAGGGGTGTCAAACGAGGGCCGTTATGACTGTGAAACCATTAAAAAAAAAATTGTTGATCCCCCTCATCTTTATTGATACTTCAAATTAATGAATTGCGGTACTTTTAGAATCAGAAATCAAGGGTAATGGTTTTTTTCCACTACTGTTGATGTTTGGTAACACAAAAAACGCTTGTCATTTATGATGTGACAATTTGAAATTTTGGGACAGATTCGAACAAGAATCACGGAAGTTTGACGTACACGATTTGCCTTCGCGGGCCGCACGAAATCGTGTGGCGGACCGGGCGTGGCCCCCGCGCCTTGAGTTTTGACACCCTGTGCTCTCGGTGCTGCTCTACAGGAACATTCGAGGCGCGTTATTAAATATGACCATTTGCGCCATTTGATGGGGGAATTTTCCGTTTATCGACGAGCGCGGCCGCGCCGTTTCGAGGCAGGCGCCCGTCGCTAGCGGTTCTGACGCGTTCGAGAACGTTTTGTTGACCTGTTCGGTGAGAGCACCGCGACGATTGCGACCGACCGCCTTTCTGGCAGTACACACACACACACACACAAATAAAAGAAAAACATACACAGATCTAGAAGGTGAGCTTTGGTTTTTAGCGGTAATTACACGAATAGCAAAAAAAAATATCCGTCTCCTTCGCGCGGGGGGGGGGGGGGGGGTCGTACGCTTACAGCATTGAGGAGTTTGTGATTGTTCATTTATTTAAAAAAAAAAAAGAAGAAAGAAAAAAGCACCACGCAACGGTTTAATAGGATGGACGTCTTTGCTCCCGTTTGATGTCCTTCACGTTACGTCTCTCCGTGTTCTTTATCATCCTATTCTGTAATATATATATATTTATATTTATGTGTGTATATTCATATAACTTTGGTGTTGTTTTGGTCCAGGACGCGGAGCGCCTCAGAGAAGCAGCCGCTTGGGGACCTCCCAGCTGAACTCGGGCCGGCCGAAGTGGCCGTAGGTGGCCGTCTGCTGGTAGATGGGCCTCTTCAGCTGGAGTTCCCTGTTGGGAGGGGGGCGAGGAGGATGGACGAGGGGGGGGGGGGGGTCATTGAGGTCAGAGCGAGAGACGCTCAACGGACGCAACCAGGTGAGAAGCGACCACCCAAACTTTAAAAAACTTTTTTTTTTTTTTTACAAAAGTGAGTTGAAACGCTCATTTTTCGAGATGCGTTTTAGTGCTATTTATTTATTTGCAACATTTATTTTTTAAAAAAGATGCTGTTTGCTGCTGCTTTTTGGAAATGAGCAAAACAAAGACACAGAAGACAAAATGTGGGAACTGCAAAAATAATTAAATATGATGTCGAGTGTTATTCATTTCTGCAAAGTTTTAAAAAAAAAGTAAGTTTTGGCGGACAAAGCTTTAGTGCTATTTATTTTTAATTTTTGCTTGTAGAAATATACAATAAAAACAAAGCAACTTAGCAACATTTATTTTTTAAAAAAGATGATGTTTGCTGCCACTTTGGGCCTTTTTTTTTTTTTTTTTTTTTTAGAAAGGCAAGTTAAAAGCAAAAGGCCTTGAGAATCCTTTTTATGACTATTAAATATTATTTTTTGGGGTTTTGGAGATCTTTTTTCATTTGCTTTTAGAATGTCACGATGCAAAAGGGCAACTTGGAAAGTTTTTATAGACGTTTCATTTTTTGGACTTGCATAACAGAAACGAAGGCGCTTACTTGGCTTGAGTACAACAAAAAGCTCTTTTTGAATTATTATTTTTTTTAATCTTTAAATATGATGAGTATCTGTGCCATTTTAGAGTTTGTGTTTTGGGAGCTGCGAAACAATTTTTTGGGAGATTATTAAAAAAGTTTTCAAAGTTTACAATTTAGATTTTTTTTCGAATTATGTGGTAAAATATAAATATATATTTTGTGACTTTAGGTTTTCCATCCATCCATTTTCCGAACGGCTTATCCTCACAAGGTTTTTTTTTTTTAAATTACCTCAAATATGATGAGTGTCTGTGCCATTTTAGATATTCTTTTTTTTTTATTATTAATTTTTATGAGGAGTCATCAACGCCGAGATTGTTCCACGCGATTGCGATTTCAGGATGAGAATTTTCCGTCAGATTCGCAGAATTCCGTGTTTTGTCAGATGAAACTGTCGTTGCGAAACGTGTAAATTTGGTGACAAAATTTGGCGTGGGGTCGGCTTGACTATCCATCTATCGGCAACGCTCGGCGTGAAATTAGTCGCAGCTGTGATGGCGGAAAACAGCATTGCTATCTGTTTGCGTTAAATTTGCCGTTTATAATAACTGCAACGTTCCGATTTCTGGCAGCGTTTTGCCGGTATTTTCACGCTGATGTTAACATTTTATCGAGAAGGATTCTGTTATTATGTATGTCTTATAGACATACGTACGCATATGTTATCGAGCGAGTCTTCGCGTTTTCCGGGACGGCGAAAGTCTTGGAGCGAAAAGATGACGATCGTGCCGGGGAAATTGATAAAAAAAAAAAAAAACAGTTTCGGGTGGGCGTGGCTTGAAAAAAAGTGGAACAAAAACTGTATCAAAATGTCCAACTGAACAAAAAGAGCTGCGCGTTCTGTGTTCCGATATGATCGATTATTGAAGCCGAGGAGCAAAAAATATCCAGGAGCGTATCCAAACCAGGAAAGGCAAAGGTAAGTTGGACGTAAATTTCTCAAATATTATATGATTGACAACGATTAGGCCTATCTGCAGATCAGGCATTTTATCGCTCACTTTCATATTATCATCATCATCTCTCTCTAGCCTATTTGATATAAAGTTCACTCAGTTTCCATTTTTACATCTGTTGTTTGGCAAAAATATTTTGGTCGTTTTGACTCATATGTTAATTTTTCAAAATGTTATGATCGCCCTGTATTTACATTGTTAGAAGTAACCAGAGGTCACTATTTAGCAGTATGTTTTATTAAAAAAAATTCTTGCCCAAAGGACGGGTGTGACCCCCCACCCTAGACATTTTCAGTGTTTTTTCCAAATTGATCATTCATCATCTTCCCTGAATATTAGGTACACGTAACGCCGTTCAGAAATGTGCACCAAATGGAAGAAATGGAAGTCAAGCCGCCGTCGTCTTTGGCGCCCCCGTGTGGCCGCGAGGCGTTTCGCTCACGTACCTGACGATGACGCCCGGCCGCAGGTCGAAGTTCTTGTTGACGATGTGCAGCAGCTCCGTTTCGGTTTTGTTGGACGAGCCGTACGTGAACAGCGAGATGGACAGGGGGTGCGCCACGCCGATGGCGTACGACACCTGGGGGGGGGCGCACAACGCCGGCGTCAAAGGCGCTAAAACGCACACACCCCCGCGCTCCCGTCGCAGGTTTACGCTCGCTTTGGACTTTTCGGGGTCAGAACCAGTTTCACACGGCAAACACGGGGTTCGTCCCGTGAGCCGAAATTCCCGAGGCGACACCCACCTGCACCAGGACCCTCCTGCACAGCTTGGCTTTGACCAGAGATTTGGCCACCCAGCGGGCGGCGTAGGCGGCCGAGCGGTCCACCTTGGAGAAGTCCTTGCCGGAGAAGGCGCCGCCGCCGTGGGCCCCCCAGCCCCCGTACGTGTCCACGATGATCTTGCGGCCCGTGACGCCGGCGTCCCCCTGAGGAACAACGCGTGAGCGGCGGGTGCGAGTGGGCGTGCGCCAGGTTTGGGGGGAGGGAGTCACCTGAGGGCCCCCGATGACGAAGCGGCCGCTGGGCTGCAGGTGGTAGATGGTTTTGTCGTCCAGGTACTTGGCGGGGACCACCGCGTTGATCACCTGAGCACACGATTGGTCACCTCGTTAGCTACGACATTATTTTTTATTAAGAAAAATGCAATCATGCAGTCATTTCCGGCCTACAGGCCGCGACTTTTTTCACACGCTTTCAACCCTGCGGCATATGCAGTGATGCGGCTAATTTGTGCATTTTTTCTAACGGCCGCATGGGGGCACTCAAGCATTAAAGGTAAGAGTGAGACTGGTGGAATATATGTGCCGAGGAAGTCACTTTTACCGGTATGTTTTTTTTTTTTTTAACCGACTTTGTTAGCTCTGTGCTAATGTTAGTGCTGTGATCGCGTGTTGCTACTGTGTTACTGCTGTGTCTCTGTCATTTTTACGGGTATGTTTTATTTTAGCTGGGCTTGTTACCACCGTGCTAGCGTTAGCGTCACAGTAGCATTGGTGTCACACTAGCGTTAGCGTCGCGCTAACATTTTGCTGCTGTGTTACTGCCACATCTCAGTGATTTAGGTATGTTTTTTTTAACCCGCCCTGTTAGCACTGTGCCACCGTTAGCGCTGTGCTAGCATGTTGCTGCTGTGTTGCCGTGATTTTTACCGGTATGTCTTTTTTAACAGGACCTGTTACCACCGCGCTAGCGTCGCGCTAGCGTGTTGGTGCTGTGTTACTACTGCATCTCAGTGATTTAGGTATATATTTTTTAAACCCTGTTAGTGCTGTGCTACCGTGTTGCTACTCTGTTACTGCCGTGTCTCTGTGATTTTTACCAGGATGTTTTTTTTTAACTGCCCCTGTTAGCGCCGCGCTAGCATTAGCATCACACTAGCGTTAGTGCCGCGCTAGCGCGTTGCTGCTGTGTTACTGCCGCATCTCAGTGATTTAGGTATGTTTTTTTTTTTTTTACCGGACCTGTTACTGCCGCACTAGCGTTAGCATTGCATTAGCGTTAGTATCATGTTAGCGTGTTGCTGTGTTACTGCCGTGTCTCCGTGATTTTTACTGGTATGTTTTTTTTTTTTTAGCTGGGCCAGTTACGTGGGGCCGTGCTAGCGTTAGCATTACACTAGCTTGCTGGTCCTGTGTTACTACTCCATCTTAATAATTTAGGTATGTTTTTTTTTTTTAACCGGCCCTGTTAGTGCTGCGCTACTGTTAGCGCTGTGCTTGTGTGTTGTTGCTGTGTCTCCGTGATTTTTACTGGTATGTTTTTTTTTTAGCCAGTTCTGTTACTGTTACACTAGCATTAAAGTTAGCATCACACTAGCGTTAGCGTTGCTGCTGTGTTACTCAATGTCTCAGTCATTTAGGTATGTTCTTTCTAAGCCGGCATTGTTACCGCCGCGCAAGCATTAGCGTCACGCTAGCTTGTTGCTGCTGTGTTACTGCTAGGTAACTCGGTATTTTTTTCACCGGCCTTGTTCGTGCTGTGGTACCGTGGTGTTGCTATGTTAAGCTAAGCTAAGTTAAGGTATTAAAACTTTGAAAACGCTTTGTATCGATCACGTTTCAATGTGGGCACTTGCGGCTTTTACGCAGCTGCGGCGTATGCATGTACCACATGGTATTTCCTTTACAAATGTACCAGGTGAGGCTTATAACCAATTGCGCTCTGCAGGCCGGAAATCACGATAGTAATAATAATAAGAAGAATAGTAAATAAATAAATTGAGCTTGAATTAACCCTGCTCCAAAAGAAAGACGTGAGGCTGCCCAAGACTTGTGACTTACCTTCTCCTTGAGAACCTTCTTCTGCTCCTCCAGGGAAATGCAGTCGTCGTGCTGCACCGAGATGACGATGGTGTGGACCCTCCGGGGGATGACGGCGCCATCATTCTGGTCGTAGTGCACCGTCACCTGCGGGACCGGCGACGGCACCAGGTCAGCTCGTCCACCCACCCCCGCAAACGCATTCATGCCTCCGTTCATCGTTTACCGCTGGCGCCTTTATGAATTAGTCGTTATACGAGGGGCTTTATCGCCACATTCAAACGGGTCCGTTTGTCTACTACGAGCACGTGACTGGTGAAGCCCGACGTCGACATAAAGTTCTTCCGTTCAAGTTGTAATTCAGATAAAACATTAGCGTGCGAGCCGCATGCTTTCATCATGATTTATGATTACTGCGTCCATAATCTTTCTTTTTTTTTTTTTTGGAACATTTTGACAATGAAAACCTTATTTTGTTTTATTTCCGGGCCAAATTTAAGTTCATTTAAGCACTAAAAATATGTTAAAATATACTGAATAAATGGGGGAAAAAAGCTGAATTTTTTTAAAAATAGTAATAATAAAATAGTAATAATATGTAATCAATAATAATAGATAAGTCCAGAAAATGTATAAAAATACATCTTATAAATGTAAAATAATTAAAAATCTATGAATAAATATAATAATTAAATAGCATAGAATGTGGTCTAAATTATATTTAAAAAGAAGAAACAAAAAACAAGAGTTTTGTAAATATTGGCCAAAATTAGCAAAGCAATGATATCCGCCCCGCCCCAAAACAATCTCGCCATGTCGTTTGCGGTTCGGCTAAAAAGTCGCACAGGCCGGTCCGGAACCAGTAGCGCACCTGGGTTTTGGAGTCGGGGCGAAGCCAGGGGATGACGCCGTTACGTCTGAGCTCGGCCATCTTGGAGTTGAGCTTGTGGGCCAAGACGATGGTGAGCGGCATGCACTCTTCCGTCTCGTCCGTGGCGTAGCCGAACATCAGGCCCTTGACGACCACGCGGCAACCGGGTCAAGCACGAGAAGCGGGCCGCGTTTTTTTTTGGCGGGAGAGCTCGACGTTGGCCCACCTGGTCTCCGGCGCCGATGTCCTCCTCCTTGCGGTCCACGTGGACCCCTTGGGCGATGTCTGGACTCTGCTGCTCCAGAGCCACCAGGACGTTGCACGTCTTGTAGTCGAAACCTGACAACCATTTTTTTAAAAAATCCCAAAAATTATTAAGATTTGGTCCAAATTTTGAATCAATCTGCATTCCTTGTACTTTTATTTTACCCCGCATCGGTTAAGTTTTGTGTACGTCAAGTACTGCGTTTTGAAATATTTAAATTCTTCATGACACTTATCGACAAATGACAAGAATATGAAGAGATTTTAATATTTTGTTCCGATGCCGTTACGACACTTGTGAGGGAAATTAGTGCAATTGTATTAAAAAATAATAAAAATCTCAGAATGGTGGCGTGATATCTACATCCAAAATATATTTGTTTAAATATTACATATCGCCCACTCCTCCCCTCCAAAAAATGACATGGCCTACGTTGCAGTTTTACCTTTAACGTTAATGCATGAATTATAATCACATAATTCCGTCATATGCGAAAGTCTCATGTATGTATGAATGAATCACAAAATATATGAATAAATATAAATGACATTCCATGTCAATCGGTATCACACGAATTGCAAGTAATATACATTTTTCACAGTACAAATTTTTGTATTGTATTTATCAAGCACGCCACGAAAATATCGCCCTCCATTTTGACGCTCCGGTGGTTGACCCGACTTCGACCTTCCGATTCTCTTCGAAAGTCTCTCGTCATTAAAACAAAATTCGACACCATTTTCAGGAATACTAATATGAAATATGTTAAGGCACGGGTGTCAAACTCAATGCCCGGGGGCCAGATCTGGCCCGCCACATGATTTTATGTGGCCCGCAAAGCCAAATCTACAGTGTCAATTCCATGATTCTTGTAAAAATCTACCAAAATGTCAAATTGTCATGTATCATAAATGATAAAGTTGAGATATTACAAGCATTTTTGTGTGACCTCATGTGTGTGAAATGTGTCTAACCCTTGAAAAACACATCACCCTCGATTTCTGATCGCAAGTCGAGTTTGTAAATTGATGATGTAAATATGATGAGATGATTCAATATTTTTGTTCCACGGTCATAACGGCCCTCTGAGGGAAACTGGAACAACAACGTGGCCCACGAGAAAAATGAGTCTGACACCTCTGCGTTAAGCTAACATTAAACGTGTTTAATCGACTTGAATCAACAATTAACCCAACCCCAGTGACAATATTTACGTGAACGTGATAATGTCTTTTGTTTTGTATCGTTTGGATGAATCACCTTTATCGGAGTTGTCGTAGCCGATGTGTTTGATGGCGTCCCTCACCACCTTCTGGTAGTCCACGTTGGCGCGGGACGTGATCTCGCCGCAGAGCAGCACCATGCCCGTCTTGCACACGGTCTCTGCGGTACACAATCGGATGCAGCAGTTTAGCGTCGCTGTTTTTGTAGCATTCGTCCCCTTTCCGATCCTTTACACACGAGTACATTTTCTATTTGCGTCGTAGTGTCTGTGTACATGCGCGTGCCTTTAAGAGGCGGGGCCGGGTAGGGAAGTGTGAGTCTTGAGAAGCTCCCTGATTATATACTGTACGATAGTCCTGACAGTCATACTAAAGTAACATTTTTTAAAAATATTTATAATGACTCCAATGTGGCGATACGGTAAATGACAAAGGCTGGGAAACGAGCACGTCACTCCATTTCTCGGCTAAACGTTTTCGGGTCGAACAGCCAACCACTCCCTTTGAAGCCAGCGACTCCTCTTTCATCTCCTGCCCCTTCCTGGTGAATGTCTCCCTCTGGTGGGTCGCAACAGCAAAATCTACGGCCAGGGCTCGGCAACCTTTTCGAGGCCGAGGGCTACTTCGTGAGCACCGATCGTATGAAGGGCTACGTGACCTGTTTGCGGCAAAGATAAAATATTTTTGTTTGTATTTATTGTAATAAATGACATTACAGGTGTTTTCAATTTTTAATTCACGTAAGCAAGTCAGATTCAAAATTGAAAGCACAAATAATAGTAACAATTTGTGGCCTGTGGTATTTTTAGAACATACCTCGCGGGCGCCTTATATGGTCCTCGTTGGTGACCCCTGATCTACGCTAATTCCATGCTCCTTTTAAAAAGTCTCTTTTAACACCCATCCATCCATTTTTTTAGCTGCTTATCCTCACAAGTTTCGCGGGGAGTGCTGGAGCCTATCCCGGCCACTGTCAATGGGGAGGAGGCGGCGTACGCCCTGAACTGGTCGCCAGCCGATCGTAGGGGCACGTAGAGACAAACAGTCGCACTCACAATCAGACCTAGGGGCAATTTAGAGTGTCCAATTGCATGTTTTTGGGATGTGAGAGGAAACCGGAGCGCCCGGACCCACGCAGGCACGGGGAGAACGTGCAAACTCCACACAGGCGGGTTCGGGATTGAACCCGGGACCTCAGAACTCTGAGACCAACGTTTTACCGCCCTCTTTTATCACGTTTAAATGGTTTTCCCATACATTGAAATGCACTCAACACATATCGGAGGGGCAAAATGTTTTTAATCTCTCCCCACTTTGCAGATTTTTAATTTTCGCAAGTCGGTCTGAAACGTAGCGCCCGTGATAAACGGAGGTTCAACATACTTCCAAATTGCATAAAAAATTATACTTTAAAAAAAAAAAACGAACTGCAAAATATCGGGACAACACTATCACAACTATCTTAAAGAAATCTCTCGCTCAGACTTCGACCCTTTACGTTGCGGAGATGTGGCAACATCTGCTAAGCGTTTAGCTGTAAGTTCAGCTGGTCCGTCGCCCTTGTGACGCTTAAAACCCCGAGAAGTGAACCCCACGCGTATCCCAGTGATGTTCCGTGCAAGATGGAACCCCGTGGGGGGGGGGGGGGGGGGTCTTCGCGGCGCTCCGCTTTACGCACCGCAGGCCACTTTGGCGTCGGGGTCCTGCTTGAGGTGCGCGTCCAGGACGGCGTCGCTGATCTGGTCGCAGATTTTGTCTGAAAACAAATCGGAGAGCGATGAGGAAGTGGCAGTGGCACATGGATTATGGCAGGGGGGAAAAAATGAATAAACGGAAATGTGTCGCACGGCGCGGCGGGACAATGGCACAACACTAAACACAACACTCAATGCGCTGGCTCTTTGTGGCCCCCCCCCAACTCCACCCCCAACCCCCCCACCCCGCCATGATGAAGCAATCCAACACAGAGGTTACATCAGAAACATCCATCCTTTCTCCGTACTGCAACGGCATTTTGCCATGGCAAAAAAAAAACAATCAATATCAAATATATATCAATAATCAATACAAATTTTTAAAAAATGTTGAAATAAAATGAAAAATTATTCATCCATATTTTTGGGCACAACAAAAATTTGTGTTTTTTGTTTTTTTTTTGCTGTATGCTGTTTCCAAAATACTAATCTTGGTTAAAAATACAGATGATTAAAAAAAAAAAAATTGGGGACGATAATTCAGATATGTAATTATACATTTATAACATAATTCCATTTTGGCATTACATAATTATTGTATGTATTTTATTATAACTATATATATTTTTTTGTTTGTTAAGCAGGTCAATGTGTTTACCCTGATTTATTGCCCCAAAAATCAATCGGGATGTTAATTCAATTTTTTGGGCTCAAATGCGTTACATAATCTGCGAGTCGGGTCAAGGTGTTTACTCCGCTGTGTTTACTGATTATGGATGTAGCAACGTGGACTTTGGCAGGATTATGACACTTTGAAAGGGGGGGGGTCACAGGGGGAGGGCGACGGTCGCGATCCGAAAAGTCCGACGAATGCGACCAGCTGATTGCAGGTTCGCGTCTGCCTCGCGGAGACGAGTGTCGGCGCTCTTGCAAACTGTGGCTTGGGAGCCAAAAATGTGAAATAGAATATAAATATATTTCGTCAGTCGTCAAGCACGCAATTTACTTGCCGTGGGTCTCGTTTTACGAATGGTGCGTGGTGAGTTTATGGCAACAAATGATGTATTTTAATAAGTTGTGATCTGAGCGAAATGCTAAAGATTTTGCTAGTGGAATGAATGCAATGCCTTAACATCCATCCATCCATCAATCATCATCTGGTCAATGATTTCAAAGTGTGAAAGTACAGTTCAGTTGTCTTTCACTTTAATATTCAACACATCTGCACTCAATCGCGAAGACTTTTTTCAACGTTATACATTTTGATAAATCATTTAGGCACATTACCTTTCTTTTCTATATTTAAGTGCACTGCGTCTGATGTGGATTTTATTTGCCAATATTTGCCAGAATGAAATTTGGATCACTGATTAATTGGCTGATTTGTTTAAAAAAAAAATCAAATGCATAAAATAACTTAACGACAATAAATAGGTTGAATATTTAACAGAACATATAGCAGAAAAAAAATCTGTAAAATTCGCCAACCCATTCATTGATTTTGTAAAGATTTTTTTCAATCTTTGTTTGAATGGCTTGTTGTGTTAATTTGTAAAAAAAAAAAAAAGTACAATATCATTGGATTTTTGCCGATTTGAAAAGGGATGCTAACGGATGATTAAATTGCCGGCCAGGCCCGAGTGTTGTTGGTCAAACTGTGCTTAATATTACAGTGGATTACAAAAATATTAAATAAACTGGAGAGTGGCCCGAATCGTCAAAAGCGGAACCCGTTGTGATTGTATTGGACCCCAAAAATTTCCGGATAAGTTGTAGCAAACCGACAGTAAACGTTTTGAGGAGTGGTTCTACCCTAAAAAAGAAAGCTGGGACTCCGTTTAAAACATTTGAGAAGAATGAGACGGGGCAACCCCCCTGGACTGGTCGCCAGCCAATCGCGGGCCACACGGCGACAAACAAGCATTCGCATTCACAATTTGGCGTCCAATGAACTAAACATGTTTTTGGAACGCGAACCTTAACTTCCGTCCCACCGTTCATTTTCCTTGCCGCTTATCCTCACTAGGGTCGCGGGAAGCGCTGGAGCCTATCCCGGGCTGTCAACGGGCAGGAGGCGGGGTACGCCCTGAACTGGTCGCCAGCTAATCGCGGGGCGCACGGCGACAAACAAGCATTCGCACTCACATTCGCAATTTAACAACCAATGAATTAAACAAACGTGTTTTCGGTACGCAAACATTAACACGTAGAGCGAAAACTATTTTTTTTTCCAAGTCGCTTTCTTTTCATGCAACCTTACACCTCCCTCCCTCCCGACCCCACCCCCCCAGCATACGAGTGAGCCCCCGACACTTGTGCAATGAATGGGGCACCGAGCATGCCGGACCTCGGGAGTAAATAGCGAGTTTTAAAAATAACGTCGAATCGGCGTGTGAAATGCGAAAGCTCACCTGGATGTCCCTCGCCCACCGACTCCGACGTGAACATGAACGAGCCGTCCTCCGGCTGATCACCCATTTTTTTTGTTTTTGTTTTATGCTTACGGGGGGGGGGGGGGACGGGTACGGGGGCAGCTTATGGCAGTGTGTGTGAGGGGGGTGGGGGTAGGTCGGGGGGGGAGGGGGCTCGTGTGAAAGGGTCTCCCGAATTCCCACAGGCGAGTAGTCCTGATCTTTGACAATTTTATATTCCCGCTGCTTGTCTGGTGGGGTTTTTTTTTTTTTTTTCTTCCCTGGGGGAGAGCGAGGCAGTCGACACGAGTTCTGGGGGGACGACGGAACTCCACGTACGAGCCCGCACGCGCCTTTATATAGATACGCGGGCTCACGCGCGCGCACATATGCACGCGTCATGTGAATCCGTGGGATAGTCCATTCCAGGAGAATGGGGGGCGGGGGGTGGGTGTTGGGGGGGTCGATGGGAGGGATCGGGTGCAAGCGGTGAGCGGCCATTAACCCTTCGTGGGCCGCAAGAGAAATCTTGGAAAAATACGTTTTACGCCGTTTAGGACGAACATTTGTATCATGCGTCAAATGAAGACACACCTTGGACTCACGATTTTAAAAAGTCTACACACCCCTCATTTGTGGCATAAAACAATGAGACCGAGAAAACTTTCCTGTCACCATTCGTGGGACCTAAAAGTAGTACGACTCAAAAACCTTTCAAAGAGGCGGAGGGAATAAAACATAAACAACGTGGTTGCATAAGTATACACACCCTCTTGTAACTGAGTCGGCACACATCTGCCAGCATTGCCTCCGATTAACCCCAAATAAACGTCAAATGTTCTCGCAGGCTTTTCTACACGTTGAGCACACTCGACTTTGCTTTGGGTACTTAGTTACAGTTACTTACTCTGTTACTTAATTGCACTTGCTTACTTCGAAACTGGAGATGTGTTCAAAATAAACGAAACTCGTGTTAAATGGGAGTCAGCAGACGTCTGACACCATGTGAAGTTGTAAAATAAACTTTTTTTTTATCAATCACTAAAATCTGACATTTGACGAAGGGTGTGAGGACACAAATTAATTAACCGCGAATAAATAAATAAGTTAGGATATTTCATTCTGTTTTGCCATTGACATCTGATGTATTATTATTAGTTCTTTGTCTATTCATTCCTTTTTTTCCTCAACATTTCAATTAATTAAAACAAATATTTTAAATGTATTTTTCAGGGCATATTAATTTATATTTCCTTAAAAAGTCTATCAACTGACAACTAATATTTTCAGTATTATTATTGATGTTATTTTTTATTTCATCTGTGCATTAATTCTTTTACAATTAAATCTAAAACAATATTTAACATTTTAAATTATAATGTCGTATTTCATTTTTTTGTCCTTTTATTTTGTATGTTCATTATCTTAAACATTTTATTATAGTAGTATTATTATTATCATTATTATTACTATTATTATTATTATTACTACATTAGTTCTACTTACATTACATTCGTTCTATTACTACATTATTACTACATATATATTACTACATTGGGAGTAATATATATATATAAAATAAAATAACGGTTAATTCTTCAGCCTACAAAAGACACCAACACTAACACCAACAAAAGAGTAAGTATTCAATATTTGGAGGCCAGTGTCCATCACATCACAAAGGGGCAATAATTGAGTTTAAAGCACATTCACCTGTTTTTCTTGCTTGCCTCAGGCTCCGCTCTGCTCTGGACGCACTCAAAACCATTTTTCTCATCATCAACCTGCTCGTCCTCGTGATATGAAAAAAAACAACAACAAAAAAACTTGAAAGTACGCCTGTATTAGTTGCGGATGCACATAAATACGACGATGAAACAGTGCTTTCTACCTTTTCTTCTTGAACAGTGGTTCTTTGTACATTTATCCATCCAACAATCCATTTTCTGAGCTGCTTATCCTCACGAGGGTCGCGGGGAGCGCTGGAGCCAATCCCAGCTGTCATGAGGCAGGAGGCGGGGGAATACCCTGAACTCGTTTTCAGGCAACCGCAGTGCACATAGAGACAAACAGCCGCACTCACAATCACACCTAGGGACAATTTGAGTGTCCAATTAATATTGGATGTTATTGGGATGTGGGAGGAAACCGGAGTGTCCGGAGAAAACCCACGCAGGCAGGGTTGAGAACTTGCAAACTCCGCACAGGCGTGGCCGGGGTTGAACCCTACTCCCCAGAAGTGTGAGCCCAACGCTTTACAGCTGCGCCACCGTGCTACCCCATTTAACATGAGTTTAGTTCATTTTGAGCACAGCAACCCCGCAGTTTAGAAGTAACTGTAACTAAGTACCCAAACGAAAGTCGAGTATGCGCAGTGTGAAGTTTATTTGGGGTCAATCAGAGGCAACGCCGGCAGGTGTGCCCTGACTCCCAGTTCGCGTGAGCTTGAAGCTGATTGGTTCATTCCGAACACACCCACGTCTCCGGTTACAAGAGGGTGTGCACACTTGTGCAACCACATTGCGTATTTTTACTTCCCCTGTCGAAAGATTTCAAATTGACTTTCAATTGAGTTGCACGGGTTAGAAGTAAGCTTGGAATCGATTTCGCTCGTTGGTCATCGTTTTCAACAGGGGTGTGTAGACTTTTTTTTTTTTTTTTTAATATGTATCATAAGTTGCCCTTGTGTATCTTTTGCGACTTTGCCCAATTGGAACCGGATGAAACCAGAGAAGACTTCAGCGGTGCCAAACAGAACCCGTTGAAAGCGTAACGGGCGACGACCCGCCTCTTATTTGTCTTGGATGGCGATGGAGAGGTTTAAAAAAAAAAAAAAGTGTTTGTTAATGACTGACGACGAACGAGCTTATTTTTGCTTTTTCCTGACAAGTTCGTTCTGGTTCTGGTGAAAGATAAGTGCTATCTATCGACTGGCCCACATTTTCAATAAATACCCGCGTTGCTGATACCTTCGCCGGACATAATATTAGGTACACTCGCGTTATTCGGTGTGTAGCGTAAAAAAAAAAAAAAAACGATGAAAATTGATCCATTTTAAGGTATTTATTTAATACTGTTACAGAACTGTTTGCAGTATTTTATTCCTGGGCTGTAGCTACATATGCTAACCAAAATATTTTCACAACTCTCAGTATGATGACGTTTTTTGTTTTTTTTTTTTAATGTACTGTACTACATATATATTATTACTATTTTTTTATACAAAGCTAGCATCAACAGCAAACCATGAAAATGAAGTTACTGTATTTTAATATATTAAATGTGAATTAAATGTGAAAAATGGCAGCATGGTGTATCAGCTGTTAATGCGTCGGCCTCACAGTTCTGTGGTCCTGGGTTCGATCTCGGACCCGCCTGTGTGGAGTTTGCATGTTCTCCCCGTACCTGCGTGGGTTTTTTTCCGGGCATTCCGGTTTCCTCCCACATCCCCAAAACATGCGACATTAACTGGACACTCGAAATTGCCCATAGGTGAGATTGTGAGTGTGGCTGTTTGTCTCTATGTGCCCTGTGATTGGCTGGGGACCGGTTCCGGGTGTACCCCGCCTCCTGCTCGTTGATAGCTGGAATAGGTTCCGGCACTGCCCGTGACCCTTGTGAGGATAAGCAGCTAAAAAAACGGATGGATGGAAATTGCCCCTAGGTATGATTGTGAGTGTGGCTCTTTTTCTCTATGTGACCTGCGATTGGGTGGCAACCAGTTCAGGGTTTACCCCGCTTCCTGCCCGTTGACAGCTAGGATTGGCTCCGGAACTCCCTGCGACCCTTGTGAGGATAAGCGGCTAAGAAAACGGATGGATAGAAATTGCCCCTAGGTGTGATTGTGAGTTTGGCTCTTTGTCTCTATGTGCCCTGCGATTGGCTGGCAATCAGTTCAGGGTGTACCCCGCTTCCTGGCCATTGACAGGTGGGACAGGCTCCGACACTCCCACGACCCTCCTGAGGATAAGCGGCAAAAGAAAATGGATGAATGGATGGACATATATAAAAAATAATTATTGCTGCTTACATATTATTACCATAAATATGAAGAAAAATCCAGAGCCTTTACAAAACTCATTATTACATACTGTATTATTATCTTAATCTTAATAATAATAATAATAATAACAACAACAACAACACGGAGGATGTGACGCAGAAGAGTATCCATGTCATTGATATCTCGGTTGTGCAGTGTTTAATTGGACAGTAACTATTTTGCCCTGATTGGCTGGGAGAGGTCACATGGTTCTACTGCCATTTTGCTCAAATTACCAAATATGGTTCCTTGCCCCCATTAGGAGCAACATTGTGTTTGTAAACACAAACGTATTGGATTATGCGTTCAATAAAGAGTATATATTCATATTTGATGAAAAAAAAAAATGTCTAAAATGTCTGCTGAAGTCTATACGAAGTGCGCTGCGGGCGGGCGGACGACGTTCGGGCGTCTTTATGAGTGCGACTTGATGGAGTCGAAAGTCCAAAGTGAAGTTTGACGCACACGACTCCGCGTGAGGGCCCCTCGCGGGGACGCGGAGCGGAACGATAAAGACCCCGACGACCTTTGTGTTGCTTTGAACAGCATTTTCAAACATTAAACGAGTCGGTGGCAACGACTCACACTAACTCCAGAGAGGGGTTAATGTTTTTTAATAGAAATAAATTTGTCAAAAAATACATTTATACTGTATTCGAGCATTTGAAAAATTATCTAAATATATAATCCAGATTGAAAACTCTTTTTTTCTCATGCTTTTTAGAGTATATCCACTTTTTAATCATATTACTTGAACTGTACACTGCTTTAAATGTCTTTTTAAAAAATATATATTTTGTCATTTTTATTATTTTTATCCCGTTTTAAAAGTTTACTTACTATTAATAATCTAAAGCACATTGAGTTACCTCATGTATGAAATGCACTACACAAATAAATTTGATTTGCTATATATATAATTATCTATATTTTCCAATATTGTTTAATGCAAAAAAAATACTGCGTTTGGGCAGGAAAAAAAATGTACACAAATTTATTATTTTTTTAACTCCACAAAATTTTTGACAAAAAAGTATCCATCCATCCATCCATCCATTTTCTTCACCGCTTATCCTCACGAGGGTCGCGGGGGGTGCTGGAGCCTATCCGAGCTGTCAACAGGTATGAGGCGGGGTACACCCTGAACTGGCCTCACAGTTTTGAGGACCCGGGTTCGATCCCGGATCCGCCTGTGTGGCGTTTGCATGTTCTCCCTGTGCCTGCGTGGGTTTTCTCCGGGCACTCCGGTTTCCTCCCACATCCCAAAAACATGCACCATTGATTGGACACTAAATTGCCCCAAGGTGTGATTGTGAGTGAGGCTGTTTGTGTCTACGTGCCCTGCGATTGGCTGGCGACCAGTTGAGGGTGGACCCCGCCTCCTGCCCGTTGACAGCTGGGATAGGCTCCAGCACTCCCGCGACCCTCGTGAGGATAAGCAGCTAAGAAAATGAATGGATTGGTTCTTATTGCATAAAAATGAAACACTTTTGCAAAATGAGACCGATGTTTGAGAGGCGTCAATTCTTCAGCCTCAAAATGTGTCGGAGCGAACGCAAAATCTATGAAAGGGTAAAACTCGTTTCAGGTCAGGGTTGCGGTCTCGTTTGAGCAGATTTTGACTTCAACAAACATGTATGAGATAAAACTCATACGTGTTGTAAAAGCCATGTTTGTTTTTCCTCTTCAAGGGTTCAAGGACACGCAGTTTAACGCCGCCAACGCAAAAAAAACCCGCACACTCCGCGGACAATGAATTAGCTTGCGCGTTATGATGGAGGGATGTGCGAAGTTTTATGTAAGAAGAAGAAGGGGAAAAAAACAGCTCATCATGTAATAAAGTCGATTTTCTGTGGTGCACTGAACCTGTTGACGTCTTAAATGGAAGGACATTTGATTCGGGTTCAAATCAGCCACTGGGAACTTGATGGAAGCTAAAGTAAACTCTATTTTTGAGTAATGTGTAAAAAAAAAAAAAAGAGTTCAGACGCAAAACTATATATATATATTTTTGTTGTTTCTGTAGATTCTTGGATTTATATATCATATAAATTTATATATTGGCCATTTTTTAACTGCAAATATTTTAGAAAAATATATAGAAAATTGGGTAATTTATAATGGTGAATTGGAGCATTTTTGAAAAAAAATTTGTAGTAAATTTGGGCAGAGAAAAAGTTACATTCCAGTAAGCACTCCCAAATTTCAGGTGAAATATGAAAAATGGAAACTAAAATTGAGGAAAATATTAACCCAAATTTTTTTCATTTCAATAATATACTGTTTTTTCCCCCTTTTTTACAATACATTTGTACTAATGTACTACTGTAGACTCGTACTATATTGGGCATTTTTCCCCCAAAAGATCTCATTTTCAGAATATAGTGAATACAACATCCAGGCAAAACGATTTGCGTATGAAATTTGAGGATTTAAAAAAATAGATATATTTGAGCAAAAACTCTACATGAATTTTAATTCTCATCAATTGGGCGGATTTTATTTTTTTTTAAATTCTGTTTAAGAAATTTCAGTATTTTAAGAACAAACAACTTCTTTCAAAAAAATACAAAAAAATGAGTAAACCAATTGCATTACTGTATGGAACTGTTTCCATTTTTTAGATTATACTTAGCTTGAAGCAAAAAAAATAAATCTTCTATTTCATTCTAAAGTAGAGCAAACATTTATTTAGTCTATATATACCTAAAAAACGCCACTTGGTGACAGTGACTGCTCCTTCTCCATTACGGCCATGGAAGGGTGAGCAACTAGTTGTAATTTATTTTGTTTTTATTTGCCAGACACCGGTCAACTATTTTTTTTTCCACTTTTACAGCAGTTCAAAATGTTCAAATGTTACTTCAGAGGCAACCCGTGCACTTAACAAAGCTGACAAATCGAGTGAAATTAATTTTGCGTTACTTTCAACGGGAAGAAATTGTTGGAAAACTTGGACGTCAACCTCCAAGTCCTCTTTTGATTGGCTCCACTAATAGCACAATAAAGGATGTCCACCAATGGCTGCACGGGAGGTGGGGTGCAGATCCTCCGCCGTGATTGGCCGTCTGCTCCACCTCCCACCAGAAGTCCAAGTGCAGTTTGTGTGTATTTTTGTGTGCGTGTGCCAACATAAGACCTCCCCCGAACCTCCCAAGTTGTGCGAAACACACGTAGACTATTTTGACAATATAGAGTATGTAATATAATGTTACATAATATTGTGTAAAATTTTTATTACTATAGGGTCCCGTGCATGTAGCAGAAGGAGCGCAGCAGCTGGTAAATTGTTATCGTATATCCCAGACAATTTGGACCCAAAGTGCATTCCTCATTGAGACTGCCGCAAAACTGCTTTTTGCTAATGCTATTTGCTAATATTATTTCATATACTTGACATGTAGCTTGAGATCCGTGTACTAGTACACTCTTCGTCCCCCCTATAGGAAGACAATTCAGAGCACTAGTAAAAGGATAATCGGATAAACACGCAAACAAAAGAGATGATTAGCGCCCGGGTGTACACCAGCACACCCACGAAATAAAAATAAACAAAATCATAAAGGTCACTTTGTGTATTAAATTGCTTGTGAAACCAAACTCGACGCTGCTTTTACGTCCATGCACTGAAGTGGACCCTGCGGGTCAACAACCTGCAAAGTTATCTACACTACAAGCTAGTTTTAAAAAAATAAAATAATAATTATATATATATATATATATTATATATATATATATATATATATAACAATTATAAAACGTTGACGAGCTGTTTTTCAACAGTGCACATAATCCATATATAACAATGTGGCCCTGACAATGCAACTACACTATATCTGATGACGTCACAATATAGTAACTTTGATGATGTAACCTAACAAAACAGCTAATTTAGTAGCTTGTTAAAATGGCTGGATTCAACTTAGATAGATAGATAGATAGATAGATAGATAGATAGATAGATAGATAGATAGATAGATAGATAGATAGATAGATAGATAGATAGATAGATAGATAGATAGATAGATAGATAGATAGATAGATAGATAGATAGATAGATAGATAGATAGATAGATAGATAGATAGATTAGATAGATTAGATAGAAGTTAGCTTACCTGAGGACGAGACACAGCTAGCGGAAGAGCTAGCTAGCTAGCAAGCGCCTGTAGTGTAAAAATGAGGGAAATTGAGGAATTGCCTTTAAAAAAAGAAAAATGTTGAAAAAAATAAGTAAACAAGAACATTTTAATTCACTGCATATTGTGTTCTTCATCAATAAATAACTAATTAAGCATTTGGATGAGCACAATCGTAAGTAATACAGTACTGTACATTGTATGTCGGTTGGTGCCCTAATTTCAATATTGGTGACGTATGTGGAGTACTGCGTGGTACCTGCAGGGGTCAGCGTTGATCCAAGTCAGCACGATGTCAAGATCTCTGGAGCACTGAGACTGGACATTCACATCGAGCGGTATGTCGATTGGTTGAAGCCAGTTGGCCGCCATTTTGGTACTCCCAAAACGAGTGAAGGAAGTTGAATTATGTTGGGGGGGGGGGTGACGGTTTCTCAAAGTTTGGCATGTACAATTAAAACTGGTCGTGTGAGCTTGACATTTTTTTCAGTTCTGGTAACATAAAGGATTTTTAATTCAAGTTGTTAAGCCAAAAAAAGGATAAGTGCGACGTAAGACATAGAACTACCAAGACTACCAAGAAACCTTGCATATTACCTAGGGCCCGATTTCCGCGTCAACTTTTCCCAAAATACGCTGTGAAGCTGTATCATCATAACTTAGCAAAAAAGCAAAAAAGATCTTTTTTTTTGTCATTAAAAACATGACATTTCAAGTCAATCAGTTCGGTATATTTTTGGAAATAAGGACTCGCAATGCGAAAATACATGCTAAACGCATTGTTCATTTGTTGTCTCTGCGACGTCCTATTTCAGACAGAAAATTTTAACGTGTTTCCTCGCATTTGAAAATGAAATTCCATTTACAGAGTTCTGTATTATAAAATTCAACAATTTCACAGAAAATGTGTTTTCTTGCTTATCCACGGATGAAGTTTGGGAAAATATTTACATCGCTTTTTCACGGCCTATAAAGGTGAAGCAGAGAGTGAACAGTGAACGACAACAACCGTAAACACAACTTTGTTCAAGTGAATTAAGCTCATCTGAAAATTAAAAAAAAAAAACCTTTTACAAACAAACTTTAACAGTGTCAAAGTAAATCTTTCTAACTTGACCTGTGGAATGTTTTTTCACAGGCACAAAAACTGGCGATTAACACAGTTAATCACAGGTCAGCATGGTTGTTTTGGGAGTATCAAGATGGCGGATGGGGACTTCAGTTTTGGTGGCCAATGAGCGATCCAGTGTTTTTATTTAGATCAGTACTCTGGAGACACTAGAACACTGAGTGCAACTAAATGAGAAACCTCCTCGGGTAACACAGTCCAGATACTGGCAAGAGCGTCTGGTTGTTGTTGTTTATGCACATAAATGGATGAATTAAGACGAATTCAATTATAATCGGTTTACATTTTGAGAAATTGTATTAATCAGTTTTTATGCGACGTTTGGGGGCCCATGAAAATCTCGGCGGCCCCGGATTATTGCCCGAAAATCTTGGGGGGCCCTAGATTATTGCCCGCGTTTGCATAATATTAAATCCACCACTCGCCGTGACCAGCGCCTGGTCCCGAGGGCTCAGCTCAACGGCAGCCTTGTTTCACGTCATGCACCTGAATTCCTGTCATGCTGTGCTCACGTAAGCGAGCCTTTCACGCGGATTGGGCTCATTTGAGGGTCTTAAACCGCAGATCCCCCCCGCTCATTAGTGGGCGACCGCAGTCCCGGTGAGCAACATCTCGCTACGGGCCATTTTTGCCGGCGAATCTCGGAAGGAATGAAATACGCGCCGTAGGGCGGCCATGGTGACGGTGAACACGCTGCTGAAGGCGGTCGGCTTGTTCGTGGCCGAGCTCGTCAGCTCCGTCAGCGACTGGTTCCAGACCTCGCCGACGTGGGCCGACCTTCGCCTGCTGGAGGCCACGGAACTGAAAACCACCGGAGGAGGTAAGTCAGAAAATGGTGGGGGTAAAACTGGTATTTGTGTACTCTGCACTACACACTGGAAAGATGGTCGGATGATAATCATCACAAAAGCTTCGAATGTATGGGCAATACCATCCATCCGTTTTCTTAGCCGCTTATCCTGACAAGGGTCGCAGGAGTTCTGGAGCATATTACAGCTATCAATGGACAGGAGGCAGGGTACACCCTGAACTGGTTCTACGGGCAATGTTGTAATAAAAATTCTCAAGGGACACAAAGGAAACGAAGGTTTAGAAGCAGTTTTCGCAAAAGTATTTTTGTGCCTCCCTCAGTTCATGAGAGACACCAGGCCGGAAGTCTTTGGGAGAAGAGCGGCGCGGTGGTCTTAGTGGTCCGACGGCCCGGATGACTGCTGTGCAGAGAGGTGTGTCACTGTTTGTACGAGGGGTTGTGTCACCGTTTGCATTGGAAGTGACGCCGCGACGATTATTCTTGCAGGAGGCCGCCGAGCTGTCCTCTCTCAAGTCCCAGCTGCAGGACCTGGAGGTGCCTCTCTTTGCTGTGGTCAAAGAGAACCTGGGCAAGGAGCTGGACTGCTTCAAGAAGTACTTCACCGGCAAGGTTTACGTGGATCAGCAGGTCTGCGATCGCGCGCAACGGGAATTCGCTGTGGGGAAGTGTGAGCCCTTAAGCCGCTTTTCCGTTCCCTCGCAGAAAAATTTCTACGGGCCTCAAGAGCGCTGGATGTTCCTCTCCGTGATCCTGCGAATCGGCGTCTGGCGGAACCTGTGGCGAGCCTACCGGAGAGGATTCAGGGGAAACCTGAGAGGGGAAGGACTGGTGCTGGGAGGTGTCTTTGTCATTGGGCCTGGAGATCAGGTGAACATCATGGCCCATTTAAAAGATGACTTTTTGGGCTGTTTGTCACTAATGCATCCCAGTCCTTTTTTTTCCACTCTCTGGGGAAGTACCTAGCATCCATTTCTTCTTCTTCGTTTTCTTTCGGTTTGTCCCTGTAGGGATTTCCGAGTTTGAACCCTACGCGTGTTCACGGGTCGAGGAAGATATGACCAAAGATTAAAAAAAGTTAACAGCAAATGGATTTATTACAAAGGAATGTGCAGTAGAGACGTCCGGGTCTTATCTAGGTATCTGCCGCGCACGAGACGTGTGTCTTCTGGCAGGATAGCCAAAGAAGAAGACAAAAGCTGCCCAGTAACACGAGGTTTTTATATGTATGGGTCCATGGTAGAAGTGGCTGCCCCCCCGCAGCCAGATCCTGGGCCGGGATGGTAACTCTCCGCTCCTTAATCTGGTGTCGTTCGTCTCCACGGCAACGCCTGGGAGAGGAGTATGGCGCCAGCCGGTTTTTTGCGTACAAAGATCAAGGACAACCACCGGCTCCAAAACACATCCTTATCTGATTAGCAAATGGGCAACACTTTATCCGTTGATTAAATGTATAAGGTCATATTTAAGCAAATAATGCAAGTGTAATAAACGTAAAATAGTCTTCATCCCGTTAGGGGTCGCCACAACGTGTCATCTTTTTCCATCGAAGCCTATCTCGTGCATCCTCCTCTCTAACACCCACTGTCCTCATGTCCTCCCACAGCATATCCATCCACCTTTTCTTTAGTCTTCCTCTCGCTCTATTCCCTCGCAGCTCCATCCTCAGCACCCTCCTACCAATTTCCTCACTCTCTCGCCTCTGGACATGTCCAAACCATTGAAGTTTGCACTCTCGAACCTTGTCTCCAAAACATCCAACTTTGGCTGTCCCTCTAATGAGCTCATTTCTAATCTTATCCAACGAGAACCTCAGCATTTTCATTTCCCCCACCTCCCAGTTCTGCTTCCTGTTGTTTCTTCAGGGCCACAGTCTCTAATCCGTACAAAATGGCCGGCCTCACCACTGTTTTATAAACTTTGCCCTTGATCCTGGCAGATACTCTTTTAGCATCCATTTCTTACTGCCTGTAAATATATGAATAGAAGAAGGTGGATCTGACAGAGTCCGAACTTCAGAGCTAGTACCAGGTGTCCCTGTGACACTACCTGGAAAATCTAACTTTATTTTCCTTTTTTATGTGTCGCTGTTCTTGTGTATGACATCGATAGACTGGGTGGTTAACGTGAGCGTGTCATTTTTGGAGTGTGTGGATCACAAATTCTGCGACTGCGAAAAACTGAAAATGCACAGACGTCGATGGCCTCAATGTGTCAGTGTAGCATCGTTCATTTTTTCCAATGCTATTTTCTTGGGTTTGTGTGTCATTTTTCAGGGTATCCTGCTGGAGCACCGCGAGAAGGAGTTTGGCGATAAAGTCAACATGCTAGCCGTCCTCAGAACGGCCCGCAAAATGCGAGATGACATGAAAAGCTAGACCTGACATCAATCTGCGCGTGCGATGATGTCGCTGCCAATTCTGCCAAAAACGGGCCACCTTTGGCAGTTTGTCACCTCGTCGTTTCTGGTTCGCCGTGCTGGCCTTTTGCGCGCTTTGATGAAGATCTGACTCTTAAACTCTTCTGAGGGAGCAGCTCGGATGTTTGTGTGCTAGCAACCGGACGGCCAGCCAGACACCATGAGGGAGAACAAACTGTGAAAGTTTTGGAAACACATCTGATTCAATAATAAATGAGTTGTGACTACTACTGTACATTCCCACTGAATCTATCTATCTATCTATCTATCTATCTATCTATCTATCTATCTATCTATCTATCTATCTATCTATCTATCTATCTATCTATCTATCTATCTATCTATCTAATCTATCTATCTATCTATCTATCTATCTATCTATCTATCTATCTATCTATCTATCTATCTATCTATCTATCTATCTATCTATCTATCTATCTATCCACCTCGTGAGCGATCCATCTGCGCTCGATTAGTTTCCTCTCCCTGCTCTGACGCTTAGTGCGCCTGCGCCAGAACAGGTTCAATCATATCTGTCTTTACCATCAGGTGAGCACATTTGAACGTTTTATAACCGGAGCTAAACAATTAACTTGTCAGTTCGCCGCACGCATATAAAAATAGTTATTTCTGATAAACGCGGAAGGAAAAGCAGTAAAAGTACCAGTACTGTGTGTGCGTGTGTTATATTTTTCGAGAGACTTCAAGGCTAACGCGAAGGAGTTGCTAGCAGCCGCGAAGGAGTTTATTAAAGGTTTAACACTTTCGGTTCTGGTTTGAGCTAATTTTAAAAGTGCGATTTCGCAAAGCAAGAAAATGAAATTGATTCACAATAAATGTATGCTATTTGGGACTACGGGCAATGTTAAAATGTTAGCTAGCTGTCGCGCTGACAAAATGATGAAACTGTGGCGATTGAAGTTTTTTAACTGCAGCGAATGACGCGACTCGTCGTAATTGACAGCCTTGTCAAAATATTACTTATTATTTGATTCATTAAATTCAAATGAGTACCCTTTCCCTGATATGAATTATTGTAAATGTTTTTAATCTGTTCCATATTATTATTGTGCACTCAAAAATGTTACACTTTGGGCATCTACGTGGCAAAGAATGTTATCGGTCACAAAACAGCTTTAAATGCCATCAGTCATATAATCAAAAATATTTACATTACCAGGACCTTAATTTGACGCAAATTAGTTAACTTTTCTTCTCTCTGATACCTAGTCCTGGTCCATTAGTCAATTAACTGAAAAATTGTGAAGACTTAATTGTGGCGAAGTAGTAAACATATTTTCAATAGATTTACTACACTAGATCAGTTTTACATTGGTTCATATTACTACAGTCAAAACATAACCTCGATGAGGGTCTATAAATTTGCACACATCACGACTGGCGGCACAATTACACAATCTAAGCTCTTCCTTGTGGCCTTTGTGGGTGTTTTATTTTTTTAATCCCTTCTACCATTGAGCAAGCCTTCATTATCAGTTGTTCCACTACTCTTTGTCCTCATTTCCAAATCGGCATCTTGACACCTCGTGTACGTTTTGGGATTTATCTCGGGGGAACGTGATTGACGAGAGACGAAAAATGGAGACGAGTTAGTATATAATTTTTTTTTTTTTTTTTGACCGCAGTCTTTTTCTATCATTTTAGTGTCATTGTGAGGTCACCGTGAGAAAAAAAGTGAGTTGTAGTTGATCGTGGGACGTTATAAAAGTGCAGCACTGCTTGTCATAGCGACGACGTCACCCTGAGTCAGGAGGTGCAGGTTCTAATCTGTTTGAGGACCAACACCGTTTGGCGTTCCGGGTATTTTGGCTTTATTCCGCATTCTTAAAACGTGTCATGTTCATTGAAGGATAAATTGTTCGTGGCTGTGAATCAGTGTAACCACCTGTTTCTGCTGATTTTTTTTTTTTTTTTGCTTACCATTTGGTGTGCCGGGACATATTTTAATATCTGCTTAAACTTTAGGAGATACCCTTTTTTCCCCTGATCCATTTGGTATACTTTTTTTTTGTTGTTGTCGTTTTTTTCCAGCGTTGGTAGTGAAGCGCTCACAGCGGCGATGCTGGCAGCGTTGAGGCGAGAACTCCCCCCTCCCTACTACGTCCGCGTGGCATTGCCTTCGTACGTCACGCGCTTTGAAAGAGGCCCGATTGCTCGTTTTCACAGCGGTACAGACAAAGCCGATCAGGGGCCGGAAAAACGCACCCCAGGCAAGGATCCACGCAAATGATTCTATAGCCATGTGTCGTGCCGCTCCCCGGCACGTTCAGATAGTCGCCGAACCGGTGTGACTGTTAACCGTTTCGTTCTACCCACGCTGCTCTGCGCTGAACCGTGTAACAATACTGACTCAATGAGGGGTGGGGGGAACCTTTGGTGTCAGTTTTTTTTAAATCACAGGAAATAAGAAAAAAAACATCGTCATGCATGTGCCTCACTCAGTGTTTTGCTGTTTTTGTGTGTAATTTTGTTATGCCACCGTTAGGGACTAATTATGATGGAAAATGGGAAACCGGCAGCAGTAAAAAAAACCACTCATCTAAATGAGCGGTGTGTCGATTGGTTGAAGCCAGTTGGCTGCCATCTTGGTACTCCCAAAACATGTGGAGGACGCGGTTTACAGGTTGGATTATGGCAGGGTTTTTTCCTCAAAGTTTGGCATGTAGAATTAAAACTGGTTGTGTGAGCTTGACATTTTATCAATTCTGGTAACATGAAGGATTTTTGGTTAGCCAAAAAAGGATAAGTGCAAAGGAAAGACGTACGAGACTGTGACTACCGACAAACCTTTCATATTACCTAGGGCCCGATTTCCGTGACGTTAACTTTCCCCAAAATCTGCCGTGAAGCACTGTCATCATAACAGCAAAAAACTAAGCATTTTTTTGGTCATAAAAACATTAAATTTGTAGTCAATCAGTTCAGATATATTTTTGGAAATAAGGACCCGCAATGGGCAAATACATGCTAAACGCATTGTTCATTTGTTGTCTCTGCGACGTCCTATTTCAGACAGAAAATTTAAACTTGTTTCCTCGCATTTGAAAATCAAATTCCATTAGCAGAGTTCTGTATTATGAAATTCATCAAAAATTTCACAGAAAATGTGTTTTCTTTATTATCCACTGATTAAGTTTGGGAAAGTATTTACATCGCTTTTTCACGAAAACCTGTCGGCCTATAAAGGTGAAGCAGAGAGTGAACAGTGAACGACAACTGTGAACAAAACCTTTTTCAAATGAATTAAGCGCATCACAAAATTTAAAAAAAAAACTTTACAAACAAACTTTAACAGTGTCAAAGTAAATCTTTCTAACTTACCTGTGGACTGTTTTCTCACAGCCACGAAACTGGCGATTTACGCACAAGTCGGTATGGTTGTTTTGGGAGGATCAAGATGGCGGATGGCGACTTCAGCTTTGGTGGCCAATGAGCCATTATTTTTTGATCTAAGCTTTTCCTCCCAGTTCGGGTGAATGGTGACGGAGACTGGATCAAAGAAACTGTTGGAACTTCAATGTCAATGATTTTTAAGCCAGCCATGTTTTTTTTTTCTCTCAGCAAGTTGGACTTCACACTTTTTTTTTTCTCCTCTTCTTTCTTCAGTCAAGCAAGTTTTGTCTCTGTGGCCTGTTGAAGGTCACGTTGATAAGTCCCAGACTGATTTGATGTCCTTGCCTGAAGGATTTATTGCAAAATGGTGTTAATTAAAAAAAAAAAAATCACACTGAAAGTCATGCAAACATTGTCATCTGTGTTTTTCTGTTCGGCGCAGCATCGGGGTCCGTGCTTCCCGCGGACCTGGTCGGGATGGGGATGTGGTCTCTGGGTGTCGGCGCCGTGGGAGCCGCCCTCGCCGGCATCCTCTTGGTCAACTCGAGCCTGACGCTCCCCAAAGTAGGCGAGGCCTCGCTGGAACATCTCGCCGATGCTGACCTGCTCTCTACCAGCGACGGTATGATAAGAACCGCTTAACTTTGTTGCCCGTCTTGGGCTGAACAAAAAGTAAAAATATGTATTGATATTTACAAGAAAAAGTCATAATGTAGAGAAGTTGTCGCTGTTGGGATGTCAACCAAACCGCATCCGCTTTTAACTTACTAAACAAGCAAACCCAAAAAGTCAGGACATTTTCTTCATATTTTTTTGTTTATTTTTTATCAGCTTTGTACAGATTTACCCAATACTTTTATTATCCTTATTATATTGTTATTATATGGATTACCTTAATTTTTACCAAGTGAATGTCAAAATTTCCAAAAACAAATGGACCAGTCCGACGAGCAACGTGCCATATTTTTTAATCACACAATATTTTCGTGGGGATAAATTTCGTTTTTGACATAATTGGAAAATATTTTGGAATGTTTTTATTTTGGTGGGTGGAACATATTTTTCCCCCCTGAGACAAAATTGAATTAGACCATATTTTCTTTAGTAGTGTTGACGCCTTGTGACACACATTTGCAATTTTTGTAGTTTAATACCCCCTATAGGTCAAATGGTTGATGTGCAGTTGGGCAACATTACTGATTCTGAAGGCTTTGGGCAAATTATTTTGACATGGCAACACATTGAACCTGAAATTGGATGTGAGTGATTAAATAAATAAATAGCATACAAATAATTAACATCCAATCACTGAGTAATTTTACAGGTCCACAGTTATGAAATGGAAAAGGCACTCCGTAGACCCAACAGTTTCCAAGCCGATCATTTTTCTAAAAATAAAATTTTCCTCTTGAAGTTAAGACTTTGTAGCAGCCTTTTTTTGTGTGTTTGTATTCAGAAGTGATTATTTAAGGCCTTTGTGTCTTGGTTTTGTCTGCAGAGAGCAAGGTCATCAAAGCGAAGAGTCTGTGGGAAAAGAACGGCGCCGTCATCATGGCCGTGCGGCGGCCCGGATGATTTTTGTGCCGAGAGGTGAGCTTGCGCGTTTGAGCTTTCCGAGAGTGCAACGCGTTGAAACTCTTAACGGTCTCTTCGCAGGAGGCTTCCGAGCTGTCCTCTCTGAAGCCCCAGCTCGAAGAGCTCGGGGTCCCCCTGGTGGCCGTGGTGAAGGAGCGCATCGGCACCGAGATCCAGGACTTCAGGCCGCACTTCGCCGGGGACATTTACATCGATCAAAAGGTCAGCAGTGGCGTCAGCAAGTTGCTCTCAAGCGCCGCCAAGAAGGCTCACGAAACAGTTCAACATCGAGCTCGCATTTAAAGGGGACAGAAAAAAGTGTATCATGAAGTCATTCAAATGAAAATGGGGGAAAAAAATATGGAATGCGAACTCCTCCAGACACAATCTCGATGTAGTCATTGATTTGCAGTCCAATGACGCGCGATCTTTCCTGAACAGAAACAATTCTACGGGGGGAAAATGGGCGCCGTGGGGCTGCTGCGCCTCAGCGTGCTGCAGAACTTCATGCGGGCCTGGAGGTCTGGCTACCAGGGCAACGTGTTGGGAGAGGGTTTCATCCTGGGGGGCGTCTTTGTCATCGGAGCAGGAGAACAGGTAGGATGCAGAAAGCACAAATGCGGGAAGTATCACAAGCCCTTTGAGAAATTTTATTCCGTACCCTTATTATTATTATTATTATTCAATTGAAGGACAGCGTGTAACTTGTACATGGACGTTTAGCTGGATATTGAATAAATGCTCAAATGGTTTTATTGTGACCCATTCGAGAATTTTAATTATCCTTGATGTCCGGGTACTGGTGCGCGGTTTGTCCGCAGTGGTAGAACATCTTACTGGCAATTTTTTTTTCTTCCTCTCAATGGCTTCTGCAATCCTAGAAATACAACTACCGTAATTTCCGGCCTACAAGCCACGAGTTTTTCAAACTCTGCGGTTTATGCAGTGATGAGGCTAATTTGTGCAAGCCGCAAGGGGGCACTCGAGCGGAAAAGCTAAGAGACCGATGGAATATATGTGCCGAGGAAGTGACTTTTACCGGCCATGTTAGTGCTACGCTAGGGTTAGCACTGTGCTAGCATGTTGCTCCTTTTTTACTGGCGTGTCTCAGTGAATTTTACCGGTACTTTTTTTAAATTTTTTTATTTTTTTTTTTGCCGCACGTTAGCTGCTGTGTTCCTGGCATGTCTCTGATTTTTACCAGTAAGTTTTTTTGTTGTTGTTTTTTTTGCCACACTAACGTGTTGCTGCGGTGTTACTGGCGTGTCTCAGTGATTTTTACCGGTAAGTTTTTTTTTGTTTTGTTTTTTTTTTGCCGCACGCTAGCTGCTGTGTTACTGTTATGTCTCTGATTTTTACCAGTAATTTGTTTTTTTACCCACGCGCTAGCATTGGTGCCTACCATCTTTCTTTCTAAATATCTCATGTTTGAATGTGAGTTTCAATGTGGGCACATGCGGTTTTTACACAGCTGTGGCGCATGTATGTACCAAATGGTATTTCCTTTCCAAATGTACCGAGTGAGGCTTGTAACCAGGTGCGCTCTGTAGGCCGGGAATTACGGTACTACGGTAGTGCTAGGGAGCAAGGCTGAGACACAATTGTGGTACTTGTAGACAGAAATGTTTTACTAGTGTGCACGAGGCCTGTACTAGTACACGGACCCTATGACAGATCTTAAGGATCTGGCGTAAATGCCACCGTAGGCCGGTTAAAACTCCACATTGTGGTCCGCAGGGGGTCCTTCTGGAGCACCGCGAGAAGGAGTTTGGCGACAAAGTGGACGTGGCGGACGTTCTGCAAGCTGCCAAGAAAATTATACCTCACAAATAAGTTTTTATTAGAGCACTGAGTATAGAATAGTAAAACTAGAAAGTAAAATAAAGTTTAAAAAAAATGTATGGACATCTCGGCCAGTTTACGGAAGAGAACCTCGATTGTGAGATGAAAAGCTGCGGAATACACAATGGACTCAATTGGTTGCCGGCACTTTATAAGATAGACGGACGGGTATGCAAACGGGGTGATGTGAAGAGTAGATTTTGTAGATCAGCTATACAAACGCCCACCGGCACGAGTTTGTCTCCCACGCCGGGCCGTGACCGACGACGGGCGCGCTGCGGTGCGGTTGTGCGCGTAACAATGACGACTTGGCTCTAAACTCTGCAACGAGAGGAGCAGGTTCGATGACCGAACGCGCCTTCCTCACGCGCCGCTGCGGTCGTTACGCTGAGGCCCTTGCGGAGTGCGGGCGAGACAAATTGGGGGTGTGTGTGTGGGGGGGGGGTGGCGGATGCAATAAATATACAAATACAGTACACGACTCATTGACTGTTTGGCTGTATTTATTTTTAAACCTAACCAAGGGTTAATGATCGGTTTTGGACTTAATATCTGTCGGCGGTTGTAGTTTGCTGTGGTGAATAAGACGGGAATGAGAATGATGAAAAATGTATGCCTTGGGGGGGTTAATTTTTTTTATAAAACACACTGCAAAATGGTCACCTCTGGTCACTTCTAACAATGTAAATACAGGGCAATCATAACATTTTTAAAACTTGAAATATGAGTCCAAACAACCCAAATAATTTTGCCAAACTTCAGACGTAAAAATGTAAACTGTGTGAAATTTATTTACTACACTTACAAGTTATACTACAGAAATGAGTACACAAGTAATTTGTTTATATATAAATATATATATTATATGAGAGAGAGAGAGAGATGATGGAAATATGAAAGTGAGCGCTAAAATGCGTGATCTACAGGGCCACTGCTACAGATAGGCCTAATCGTATTAACAGTTGCCAATTTATAATATTTGAGAAATGTTCGTCCAACTTTTACCTGGTTTGGATACGCTCCTGGATATTTTTCGCTTACCATAATCGATCATATCGGAACACAGAGCGCGCGCGCAGCACTTTGCCGGGAACGTCTACTTTTTGTTTGATGGGATATGATGATACAGTTTTTGTTCCACTTTTTTCAAGCCATGCCCACACCTGAAACATTTTTTTTTTTACCCCGTGGTTTTTATCAATTTCCCCGGAACGAACTTCATCTTTTCGCGCCAAGACTTTCGCCACACTGGCAAACGTGAAGACTCCCTCGATAACATATGCGTATGTATGTCTTTAAGACATACATAATAACAGAATGCTTCTCTGAAATGTTAACAGAGTGGAAATACCGCCAAAATTATTATCAACGGCAAATTTAATGCAATGCCGTTTTCCGCTATCACGCCTGTGACTAATTTCACGACGAGCGTCGCCGATAAGATGCCGGCGACCGGTCTTGATCACAGCTTCGGCTCGCGTCAAGCCGTGCCCCCACCCCGCCCCCCAAATTTTCTCAACGGATTTACACGTTTCACAAAAAAATGACATTTTCAGCACAAAAAAACTCAGAATTCCGCGAATCCACGGAAAACTATCATTCCTGATAAGCGTTTTGAATATTATGACTCCCATGTGTATCAAATCATTTACAATATCAGATTTTTAAATTGTATTTAATATATAAATCAATATTTAGTGATTGACTAAAGCGGTGTCTTGATGCGCAGGAAACCCCGGAAGTAGAAAGTGGATTTCAAATCAAGAGGAGACACAAGTGGACGTCGGTCACATCTTTTATTCTAGTACTGAGTAAAATACACGTCAAGGTGATGTACACACGCCAACACAATATTAAAAATAAAAATGGCGACTAGACTGTAACAACGCTGACAGCGGTACACGACGTTTGAAAACATTCGTGGAGAGTGACACGGATTGTCGTAACGGTACACGTTTGGATTTGTGCCATTCTGATGCGCGAGAATACGTGAAATACACAAAGAACGAGATGTAACGTAGCTCTTGAAAATACTTTATGAATGGTGACGTGGTGCAAAATCATTTTAAAATAAAGCTTGTGGGGAAAAAACTCATTTTCCTCGTAAATGTGCCCATCTTTGGATGCACTGTAACAGTAATACGTATGCACAAAAACATTCCAGTGTTCCGCAAGGGAGGTTAATGACATCATCAGCAGTTAGTAATGAGGACACGTGGAAAAGTACAATCTTCGGTATTTCACCCTCGCGGCGTGATTTTGAAACCGCAAATATTGTTTTTTGACTTGCGCAGTCTTTATGCTTTGACAGCTTGAAATAAAAGTTGCGATTCCTGCGGGTGAGGTATAACGCGATTATTACGTACAGTAACAGAGCAAAGGACATCGGAATGAAACTTTTCAACAATAGAACACTTGAAATCAATCACGCGGCTGGAAATTGGGACTCGTTACGGGTATGAAATAAACTACCGGCAAAATGCGCTACATAAATAATTTCTGTAACTCAGAATCAAGACCAGTTAGTTGCTCGATTTAAAAATGCCTGGGAGCTGTTGCGTTCGGGGACACCGGCGCATCCCCTCTATACCTGTATAATAACAATACAATACAGCAGAGAATAACAATGGGCATGGAGTAACTACAGCGAGGAGATTTGGATACGGTGTGACGGTCTGAGCGCTCCCCCCGTGCTGAAAAGTATCCTCGAGATTAACGCGCATGTGCGTATATTTTGTAAAGTTTCAAAACGAACACGGCGAACGTACATATATGTGTATATCTTTTTATCAACTTTTGTTTTAACGTAACATATGTTAGCTCACAAGGAGACTTTTCAGCACGGGGGAGCGCTCAGACCGTCACGCTGGCACACCCCTGTACCGTATACACGTATCGTTTCCAATACATTTATTTCAGCAGAGAATAAAAATTGGGTATTTAGTAACTGCAGCGAGGAGATTTGGATACGGGGCACATTTTTGGGTCAATCTGATTATTATTATTTTATTTTTTTTTTTTTTTTTTTGAATTTATTGCGCTAGTGTACGGGGTTTACTGACTACTTTTCACGAGTGGCCGGCGGAGAGTTACTGGTTTTGAATCGCCGGTGCGCCGATTTGCTACATCGCCGTCCGCTCGTGTCACAGTATGGCCACTAGTTGAGAAATTAGTGTATATAACTTTATGAATTGTATAATAGAAAACCCTGTTCTAGCCAGCACAGCAAAATCACCACACAAAAATTTTCCCAAATTTTTCCTCAAGTATTTCATCACTGCTTTACACGGGCACGACGAACTGCGTTTCCAGCATAACGTTTACATCAACATAGAATATTCCGTTTTAGAATACATGTTCCACACCTACATATAGCATATAATTTTTTTACTACTAGCATAGAATAACTTGCGTCTGCACAGTCAAGTGTGTCATAACTTTAAAATAAAGAGGAAGCGTCGTCCGACAAAATGTCCGCTGGTTTCGCGGCTGTACTGCATACTAGTGTGAAACGTTGGCAGTTGTCGGGTTACTAGTTCAGGTCCGCGGGGCCACTCGCAGACTCGCTTTTCTCACGGGTAATTAAGCGCTGAGTTGTTTTTAAATGATCAGAATACGTACACTTAAAACAGGTGGGGAACCTTTTTTAAAGTATGTACGGTGTCCTCAAAGGGCCATAGTTGTCGGGGGGATGCTAATGTTACTACAATCAGTCATACGGCAGTGTTCCCTTATTTTACTTCAATTAAAAAAAACAAAAAAAAACTTAATTGTACAATATACAGACTATTTCCAAATTTCTATAGAAAATGTTCATTGGGTAAACTAATTTAAATTTTTGCATGCCGTAAATTATAATTTCACTCTTTAGTAATTCAGTATCCAATTAATGTTTTTTGTGGAAACCGGAGTGCCCACCCGGAGAAAACCCACACAGCCACAGGGAGAAGATGCAAACTCCACACAGGTGGGTCCGGGGTTGTGAGGATAAGCGGTGAAGAAAATGGATGGAATAGAAATTCTGTATACAGTGAACCTCATCCAGGTAAAGCAATTGAGAACAGAATCCCATTTACATTGTTGACCTGTCAAATATAAAAATATCATTTATGTGCCATCTTGGTACCAAGGAACTATGTTGTCACGATGAGGACCGCTTTGGTGCCACCTTATGCCGTCTGTAGGAAACTTTGAAAACTCTGCGGTGCTGTCAATTGGTCAGACGCTGTTCCTCCCTCACAACTTTACCACAAAGCAACACTTTTGTGCCAAAAATTGCTTCCCTAATAATCTGCAATTATGGGAATTGGATTCCAAATTGCAAATACGCTGAGGTTTACTGTGAGTCTTAATTTTGTCCTTCTATTCTGTTGTTTGTTTTTTTTTTTTTAAAATCGGCATTGAAATTTTCAAATTTCATAGTGGACCGGATCACGTGCTCTATAATATGGGCCACCAACTGTAGGTTGCCCACCCCTGTCTTAAAGGAAAAGTGCACCATTTTAACACTGAGACAGACAACCAAAAAACGGGAAGGGGCAACAATTGCGCCAGTGTAGATGTACAGTAGGACATGGAGCTTACATTCAAGTTCATGGCTAAATAACATCAGTAACTTTACTTTTACACAAAAAAAAAAACGACACCCAAAAAGCACAAATTGCTCGTGTACCCATCTGTGTGCGTGTGGGTGTGTCGGTGGCGGTCCTACAGGCCCTTGTTGAAGTAGACCACGGCGGTGGTCTCGTTGCTCTGTCGTATCCTCTCTTGGAGGTCTGGCTCCAGACCGCTCACTTTCATCGAGCTGCGAACGTAGGACACCGACCAACCGCATCGGTTACACAACTGTTTGTTTTTTTGTGCATGGTTTGTGTGTACAATCATGTTTTGTACATATTTTCTGTGTAATTTTTTTTTTTTTTTTGGGTGTTGGTTGTTTGTTTCCTGTGATTTGACTGACAACCGGTTCAGGGTGTACCCCGCCTCGAGACGGCTGGGTTCGGCTCCAGTACTTGCTGTGACCCTTGTGAGGATAAGCGGCTAAGAAAATGGATGACTGGATGGATGGTTGTTTCCATGTGCCCAGCGATTTGGCTGGCAACCAGTCCAGCGTCTTACTCAAAGTCAGGCTAGAGTTGGCTCAACCACTCCACCACTACTGAGGATAAGCCCCTCAGAAAATGGATAGACAGCTTTTAAGTGTACGCGTCACTGATGGTGTAGCGGTACACACGCCTGCCTTTGGTGCGGGCAGCGTGGGTTCAAATCCTGCTCAGTGACGGTGTCAATATGTGCCCTGTGACTGACTGGCGACCAGTTGAGGGTGCAAGTCTTCCTAGTTGGGATAGGCTCTGACTCTCCTGTGACCCTTGTGAGGATAAGCGGAGGATAGTCTGTTTCTTAGTGTGCCTGTTTTTTTTCCTCCTTTTTAAATGTTTTTCACATTTTTGTGCTTTTAAAATTGTGTACATTTTTTGTGTGTGTCAAGTTTATATCTAGTGTGCACGCATTTGCACACATTTATACACACGCATGTGCATACGTGTGTATTTTGTGTTGGTCCGTGCATTATTTGTGTTTTTTGAGCATGTTTTTGTCTGTGTACATTCACTTTTTCATTTTTTTTTTTTTTACGTCCACGCACGTTACCTTTTCTGCGGGAACAGGGCGCAGCACAGAGGGGTTGCAAACACCAAGCTGTCAATCAAAGATAGGGCGAGGTTATTTATTTATTTTTTTTTTTGTGCGCGTTCCACGTCCAAAAACGTCAGCACCGCGTTCAACCCGACCGCCGACTTACCACAAACCCACGAGCCCCACCTGGATGGGGGCGTTGAGGATTGGAAAGCGCTGCGGGGTTGGGGGGGAGACGACAACGTTAAGGTTGGAATGCGGACGGACTCCTTTGACGGCGGGGCCCCGGCGTGAAGAACAACGTTACCTTCATGAAAGCTCGTTTTTCCAGCGCGTTCATGATCACGGGAGGGATCGCTGCGAGGGTGAGGAGGTGGGAATAAAAAAAAAAAAAAAAAAACAACTGCATTTAACTGGTTGTAAATGCCTCATCTATACTTCACTTTAACTTCCACTAATATGTTTTCACCAAGCGCCAAGTCGGGCTCACTAAAATGTGCTTGTTAGCCTTTCCACAGTGGCACGCAAGTAGCTGTGTACGAACGTTGCATAACATTGTAGTAACAGCACAGCGTGCAACTCCAATGTAATATTATTGATGCAATCAGTCGCTCACATTTGAAAAATGTACGGGTGCGGTCAGTCACGCTCGCAGATATGAAGTTGCGGGTGTGATTAGGGATGGAATCTCTAGACCTTAAAATAACTTACTGGATTACTATAACATAACTAAATTAAAAATAAAATTATTACATAACTAAAATTTAAAACAAATTCAAACTGAGAAAGGATCATTTCCAATTTCAACTGATATGAGTAGAAAATAATATAAAACAATCTTTAAAATTTTTCAATAAATATTCTTTAGCTGAAGAAAAAAAAAATGCACTGGCCTATCGAGGAATAAACACCAACGGTCGACACCCGCCATGTTTTGAAAATGCTGAAAGTTTAGTTCAACGTAATCGGCGTTAGCGGCAACAAGCTAGCAAAACATTGGAACAAACATTCCTGTCGGCAATCGTGATATATTGTTATAATCTATATATCTATAATTTACGCCGCTATCTATTGTCAATCCATTGATGCAAGCTAGCAGTAGATGATCAATGTATTCCTAACGCATGTCGAGGGGAAAAGTTTTCAACTTCCACATAACGCGGTACCACGGGGGTAAATAAATGATTGCTATAACTTAGATCAAGTCAAAGTAAATAATCTCATACTTATTATAGTTAGGAGGGGGCGGGGGGGCGACTGCCGTAAACAGGAGGCCGGCTTACTAGAACACGCGACGAGGTGGGTGATAGTTGAATGTCTTTTTTTTTTTTTGGGCACAAAGTCACACGATGACCAAAACTGCTTCGCGATCGACGCGGTGAGCGCCCCCTGGTGTTACGGAATTTCCTTCGACACGGCTGAGTACGTTGATGGCTTTCGACGTACGTGGAGCAGCTCGCAACACGCGCTTTCGGCATCCCTTCCGAACAACGGTTAACTTGCATTTCCTTTTTCCGGGTGATTGTTTAGGAGCGGGCTTGTTTCATTAACGACACGGAAATTAATGTCAAGACTACACAAAATAAGCCACGTCTTCCGATTTCCATTTTTTCTACTCGTGACGAATTTTACACGTGTGATTTTTCATGCTGGACTGTGCAGAATTGCGAGTGCTATGGCGCGCACGCGTATACGCGCCCGTCAAATGTGAGTGACTGTGTAATACTATACTAAGCAACTTTTCTTTCGGCTTGTCCCGTTAGGGGTCGCCACAGCCTGTCATCTCAGATGAACGCTCATATTTGTTTGGCACAGTACTATAATAACTGCTAAATATGCTAACTGCAATGCGGCAAATGGAAACTGCAGGTTTAATGAAGCTATTTAAAACGTTTTTAAGGCCACTTCGATCGAGTTTAAGGACTCTCATTCACTAAATGTGACCGTGACGATCTTACAGCAAACTTTATTCAAATTACAAATATGATTTATGATGCAAACGACTTGATGTTTACCCATAGCTGGCACCGCCATGCCAATCCTGGACACCACCACTTGAATGATCGCTTGCTGGGCCGCGTTGGCAGACTCTCCTAACCTGTTCCCGTTCTCGTCCGTCACGGGGATGCCGTACTTTAACTCCCTGATTTGGGATGGGGGGGGGAATAGAAACAAAAGATAGAGTCGAGTAGAAGTCTGCGTCGCGTTCAACTGTGGAAGCGAAGGCGATCTCACCTCTGTCTCATGAAAGGAATGTTGATACAGTTGGCAGCGGCCACGGCGGCGAAGGGCACGAAGCGGCTGACGATGGGCGGGAGACGCTGTTGGGAGGGGAGGCCAAGGACACACTTTAAACCGCCAAGAAAAAAAAAAAATAATAATAATAATCACCTTTCCATTGCGACATTACCGTGGTCAGAGACTTGAGGCCGAGGGCGGTGACCACGGCGCCGGTGGTGGCGCTCACGTATGCCGCGCCCAGCTGACTGCGGGTACACACACAAGTCAGTTTGTTTCCAGAATTCCTGCTCATTTTGTGGATTCATAATGTAACTAAAATTAAGCAATGAATTATTCAAAACTAATAAAAAAAATAAAGGACTAATTCTTTACTTAACTTTACTCAGGCACAAATACATATGGAAAAAAATGCTTGTTAAATATATTATTTTACTTTTTGTTTATTTGCCATCTATTAAATTATTTAAAATATGACAATCATACATAATAATAAATCATAATAAATGTAAAATTGTTTAGGACTAATATGGTTTGCATACACTTAATTCGCAAATGAATGAATAAATGAATATATTTGAGAACACTGCTAAATTATTTTTTTTTTTAAAAACAACTAACCATTTTAGAAGTATTGTGAAAAATATAATCATTTCTTGACCCATTTATTGTAATTAACTACGAGCATTTCTTTTGTTTGCAATACATTATAATACGAATTAAATATATTTAAACTGGCCAATTATAGAAGGAAACAGCTATATACACACACACACACACACACACACACACACACCACACACACACACACATATATATATATAAATAAACATTTGCGTTTTTTAAATTGTTTTATGACTATTAATACAATATATATATACACATTTAATTGAATTCATGTATGTGTGTATATATTTATATAATTGTATTAATAGTTAAAACAATTTCAAAAATGCAAATGTTTATTTATATGTACATTTAATTGTATTAATAGTAATAAAACTATTTTAAAAATGCAAATATTTATTTGCATGTGTCTTTGATTTAAAATTCATAAATTAAAATAAAGGGTTAAATGGCTGTATTTTAACTCAAAACATTTAGGAGAAAAGTGCTAAATTAAGGGAAAATATTTTTCAACCAAATTCTGCATGCTAATTTTTTTTTTTTTTTTTGTATTTACAACGTCTACAATTTTAATGGAGCCAATCAAATGTTTGTTTTATGTACGGTAACTAAATGAAAATTCAAATTCTCATTTGAATTTGATCAAATATTTGCCGATCTCGGTCCTTACTTGACGGTGATGGGAGCGTCTCCACTGCGGTTGGTGTAGTTGACCACCGCGTTGAAGGACTGGTTAACCCACTGCCAGAACACCACCGCCGGTGTGGTCCTGTAAATATGTGACAAATGGTTAATAATGAGCTCCATTATCACGCCGCAATCACGTGAGCGTGAGCGTTCATTCAATTTTGAATATGGTGACTAAAATGAATCACTCGACATGTTTAAAAAGTCAACGTCAAAGCATGACTGCAAACGAGTTGCCTCCCCCTCGAGAAGTGTTTTTTTTTTTGGGTCTTTAAGAGGATTTTCCACTCTCTACTGGGATTAAAACGTGTATTTCAGTTCCCACGATGCTCTATCGCTACATTTATTTTGGATGAAATGTGAAGTGATTCGGAGTTGCCGGTACCTGTAGAAGGTCAGCATGCAGCCAGTGATGGACATGTTCATGGGCACCTGAGCGGACATCCGGCCGATGACCAACATCTTCTCGCCGGTGTCGGGGTGGAAGGCCGAGTCGTACACGTACTTGGCCCGCCACAGCTGGTCCTCCGTCAGGCCGGGCGTCACCACGCCGGCTCTGGGGAGGAAATTGTTTTTCATGATTTATTTTATTCCATTTTAATGTTCATTAAATCATTCTATTTTAATTCAGCTTTATAATTTTATTTTTTAATTTTTTTTACATTTTACATAATTTTTTGTAATTGTGTTTCCAATTCTTTTTTACGATGACTGTAGGTTCATTTCAATTTAACTTTAATGGAGTTTTATTTTAATTCAGCCTTGAAATTTAATTTAGATTTGTTTTTATTTACATTATTTTTTGTGGTTATACTACCAATTCTTTTTCATGATTACTGTAGGTTCATTTAAATTTAATGGATTTTTTTATTTTAATTCAGCCTTAAAATTTAATTTAGATTTTTTCATTTACTTGTATTTTTTTATATTTACATTATTTTTTGTAATTATATTTTCAATTCTTTTTCAAATTGATTATTGTAGGTTCATTTTAATTTAGCTTTAATGGACTTCTATTTTAATTCACCCTTAAAATTTAATTTTGATTTTGTTTTTATTTACTTGTATTTTTACATACGTTACATTATTTTTTGCAATTGTATTTCCAACTCTTTTTCATTATTGTAGGTTCATTTCAATTTAACTTTAATGGAGTATTATTTTGATTCAGCCTTAAAATTTAATTTTGAATTTACTTGTATTTTTTTACATTATTTATTTTGTAATTGTATTTCCAATTCTTTTTCATGATTACTGTAGGTTAATTTCAATTTAATGGAGTTTTATTTGAATTCAGCCTTAAAATTTAATTTTGAATTTTTTTTCATTTACTTGTATTTTTTACATTTTACATTATTTTTTGTAATTGTAGTTCATTGTTTTTCCATGACTATTGTGGGTTCACTTCAATTTAACTAATGCAGTTTTAATTCTGACAAAAACAATTTTTCACTGTTATTTAATTTTAAAAATTTCATATATTACCTTACTTACTCAAACGGTGGCATGATTTGAAATTAAAAAACACCCACCCATCCATTCATTCATGTTCTTAGCCGCTTATCCTTACAAGGGTTAAATAACAACACACTGTGCCTCGGTTAATTCCCAGCTACGTCATTCACTCCAGTAAGTAAAATGTAAAGATGTACATACGCTAGATTAATAAAGAATAACATTTTAAGTTTTGCTTCTTCATTGATTCATTTTTTTTTTTGTGTGCGTGACAACCACAGAACCCAAAATGGAAGTTACTTAAATCTAGTGCTCCATGTTAACTTTTTGTCACTTGTGCTATTAGTAGTTGTCCAACTAGTGAGGTCACAGAGCGTACTAGTTAGTACACCGACTTTAAGCTCCACATCAAGTTTCAAACCGTAAAATGAATTAACGCCTCCGTCCACAGCAAACTGGAATGGCTTCTTCGTTCGTTTGTCCGTCGTGTTGTCCGCGAAGCGAGCCGGGCCTCTTACCTGTAGTTCTCCACGATCACCCGGGCCTCCTCCAGCGTCTCGGAGGGCAGCAGGACGTTCCGGGGGTCCGTGACCATGAAGAAGTGCTTGGCGCGGCCCATGAACGTCCCTTGGTCCCATCGCGGCTCTTTGATGTTGATGTTGAGCGGCAGCTCTCCGGACATTTTGGATTTCCTTGGGGAAGGGGAATTAATCACTTTAGGAGCTGTTGAAGTGAGGTGAGGAGCTTCATTTAGCTGAAAGTAGCGAGCTGCCACCTACTTGTGGCATCTATGCAGGTCGTGCACGTGACGTCACCATTTTCACGGCGCCATATTGCCGGTCGAAAAGAGCAGCCCGACATTGAAATATTGGTATTTCTATTGAATACTAGCGAAAAAGATCGACGGATTCCGGCAAATGTCAACGTGTCGCCGAACACGCTTCCGCGTTCACGAGCGGTCAAAACCGTCACTATGTGGGATTTATTCCTGATTGAAAACAGATCCAGCAACGAAGTATTTGTATGCGTCCAGACTTTTCTACGCTTTCAAACTCTTCCGTCTAAATCTCGACGACTTACTCACCAGATACATGTGTTAGATCCAGTTGTCCAAGACAAGCGAATTAACAATCCAATTTCTTATCGGCAAAAACATCGACTTTGGTATTAAATACAGGTCCTCTATGCTGAGTTTATCTAATTTTTCCACGTACTGTTATTTTGACCTTCTAGATGTCTGACAGTATCGGACAAAAGTCTTGCTACAAGGCATTATTCCGTGTCGTCTCCAACCGACTTAGCATTGAGCAAGGCTTAGCTTGACCGGCAATATGGCGAGGTAAACAAAAGTCACGTGATTTTATCACCTGGTTGCACGGGCTCTACAGGCTTAAAAACTTTTTGGGGCACGTCAATTCACTATACGGAAAATGTACTTTTTAATAAAAATATAGCAACTAGGTCTCTTTCTGGAGGAGCTGGACTAGCTTCCCGTTAAATATGAAAAGAAACAACCGAACTTTAATTATGTGTATGGAAGCATAATTGAAGGTCCTGTTAGTTATTGATGGGCAACCAGTGTGCACAACTGCTGGTATGGTGCGTTCGAGGGCGAAAACGTGTTCGAGCTGATGAATGTTGTGTAAATAACTACTGCAAAAGCATGAATGATAATTCAAACACTTCCCGTCAATTCATATGAAAGATGTGTCGTCAGAGCTTGCGCGTGACCGTTGAGCTGTCAACCAAGCTGAGTCCACACAATACAGCTCAAATTGTTACAAATGTGACATAGTATGATACAAAAAAAAAAAAAAAACAGACTCGCTAACCGAATAAGAGATTGCGCCAGGAAAATATCCGAAGAGTTTGATCCTCAAATTCCACCATTCCGGCGCCCTCAAGTCATCCGGGCTACGAGCCGCCTAAGCTAGCAGAGGGCTCGGAAGCATCACGGGGGGAGGTTTAAACCGCGCCGTCGTGGCGTTGTGACTGAAATCGGCAAAATGCAAACACTTCATCATTCAAGCGAAGTCCGAGCGTTACCTGGTTAGGATGAATTTGAAGACGATTGACCTCTCAATATCACTGCACCCGGCTGCGAGAGCTGCGTTGCCTTCAGGTAGCCTACCACGTGTTGGGGAATTCGGCCTTCGCTCTAATGTTACTGGTCCACAAACAGTGAAATAGGCACAAAAAGAGACCAGCGGGAGAAAAAAGGAAGCGATGTATCCGTCTGTCAAGAACACGACGTCGAGTTACCTGAAGTCAAAATTAGCTGATGAATCTGTTAAAAACGTAGCTACAGTATTTTCCGTTTGACGCACATCACGGAGAGGTAATTGTGTAATTTTTGGATGTACGCAAATGCATCATTTGGGACTTGGTTACTTGACTGAATCGTTAGCAGCAAGCACACGTGGTCTAAAATATCGCCACGTGATTGGTCAGACAAACGCCCCCTCGTTCTGATTGGTGTTTCGTCTTTTTCCAATGACGCATAATGAAAACACGTGACTGCTCCCCCCCCCTCCCCGACATCTTTTATCGGCCATATTGTAATATTTTGTATTTAGGATTTTAACTTGTAATTAAATCATCACTGTTATGTTCTGCTTTGTGATATCTGGTGATACAAATAAGTTTTACAAGCTACCGCATAAACGGGGCAAACCTTTTGGCCATAAGGTGGTGCTGTTACACAATTTATAGTCACGACGCAGCCTACTCTCCAACTTTTTAGTTTATATTTAATATTTTTTTAATACTAGTTTGAACATTAACACTCCACTGAATACAGTACTGACGTTTTTTTTTTTTTTTACTTGGGTAATGATTCAATTAAAGTGTCTTGCACATAGAAGCTAAATTGTATCAAATAGAAAAAGACAACTAGTTAAAGCTACGGCTCAGCTGTATTTAAGTGATTCATTTTTTCGAAAAATGCCAAAAGTTGAAATATTGATTGATATCCTTTTCCTCAGTACACAGTACAAATTCAAAAATATACTTCAGTAAAACAAAAAGTATTGGAATGGAAAAAGTAACACGCTTATTTTGATAAAGTACAGAGAAATAAGTAGATATCTGTTTTCAAATGAAACACTGCCGTGATTTATGTCCAAATTTGGTCATACTAATACGCAATATATTTTTCCACAATTCAAAACTATTTACAAATGATTGCTCCCTTTGACGATGTCGCTGGCCTTTTGTTTTTGGTTTCCTAAAAAGCGATGTTGCTAGGTTGAGGCCTGATGCTAGCTAAAAGCCAGAAGTTATCTGAAAAATAAGAACTCCAGAACCTTAAAGATAGGATGAAAATCACAAGTATATTAAATATGTATTTATTTTGAATGGAAAGAGGAAAGGTATCAGTCTCGCAAACCTAAGGTCGCGGGTTCAAACCCTGTCTGTGCCCGTGCACCCCACGGGAAGCCAAATGAAGGGCGGTGCTTATTCAAGCAACTGAGATGCTGTCTTTGCAATATTGTACACATTCTTACAACTCTGGCTGTATTCAGAATTGTGTATTTTGTAAAATCGCTATACAGGTTAAAAGTCACGTTAATAATAATAAAAAAAAAATAGTATTGAAATCATTTACCATGTTGTAATTTTTCTTTATGTCACAAAAACCTGGTATTTGAAAAGGGGTGTGTAGACTTTGTATATCCACTGTACGTAATTTTTTTTTTGGGGGGGGGGTCCTTTGCAATAAACAAAGAAAAAAAAAACAAACAAACTAATACAAAAGTTTTTGCTTAATGATAAGTTGCATTTTTCAGACTTTTTCAAGAAAGCATTAAAAAAAAAGAGTAAATGGATGATTTCTTTTGCTTGATTTCAATGAACATTGTGCTGATTCTTCTGGTGTGCGTCCCATGGCCACCAGGGGGCAGTATAATAAATTGTAACAAAATAACACACAGCACGGTGAAGCAGCAGGTAAAATGTTGGCCTCACAGTTCAGAGGTCTTGGGTTCAATCCCAGACCCATCTGTGTGGAGTTTGAATGTCGTCCCGATGCCTGCGTGGGTTTTCTCCGGTCACTCCGGTTTCCTCCCACATCCCAAAAACACGCAACATTAATTGGACACTCTCAATTGCCCCAAGGTGTGATTGTGAGTGCGACTGTTTGTCTCGATGTGCCTTGGGATTGGCTGGTGACCAGTTCAGGGTGTAACCCCCCCTCCTGACCGTTGACAGCTGGGATAGGCTCCAGCGCGCCCCGTGACCCTCGTGAGGATAAGCAGCTAAGAAAATGGATGGATGGATGGATAATAACACACATACCGATCGATATTCCCGGAGACTAAAGACTTGGCTGATTGGACTTGTTGCGCTCGCAGTATGGACGACCCGGCGGCGCAAAGATGACTGCAATTTGTCAACGTTTGGAGCGTCGATGGCATACACACTTGCACATTTATCGTCCTGGCACGAATAAGCCACGTCAAAGGGGCACGCTCACTCCTCCATTCATAAAAAAACGATTTAAACATTTTTTTTGTAAATTTGGAATATGTAAAAATATTTCAAAATGTACTTTTGCCATTTTAAACATTTTGACTTCTAAATATATCAAATGTATTTTTTCATCTTAAATCTCTTTTCACGACTTCAAAATATTTCAAAATGTTTTTTTTTTTTTTAATCGAAAAATATTTCAAAACAAATTTAAGATTTTTCATACGTGAAAAAAAATCATTGAAAAGGTAACCCCCAAAATAAATAAATTCAATAAATAAAAGCATTTAAAATCTACATTAAATAATACATTATAAATTATATTTTATGATAAAAATCACCCAAAATTTGTGTGACAAAATCTATTATTTGAAACAATATTACAGGTATTTATCGAAATTCATTTCAGTTCGAATTGCCTTTTTAGTGAGACCCGACTTTACAGCTTGCCATAGCACTAGCGCTTCTAGTTCTAGCACCGCTACTATTCCGACTTATACTATTAGCCAACTACGTACAACTCCTCCCACTACTACTTTCCTCCTGATGGACACTTTTTTTGGTGGTCATAATCACCACAAATGCTCTAAACGAGCATAAAAAGGACAAAGATTAGGTTTTCATTTATTTCGCTCCAAAAAAAAAAAAAATTACTTTTTAATGCACTTTTTAATCCCCTCTTTGCGTAAATGGGTGTAAATCTTTTGATACCGCCACAGCAGAACAATCCCCCCCCCCCCCCAAAAAAAAAAGAGAACGCAAACATTTTGCTTGTCTGAACTTGTTTCCTTGACAAATGAAGGGAAAGTCACGACGGCTGATGAGACAAAATGGAAAACACGCCTGATTGGCTAACGTACACCGACGGTCGCGTGTGTTACTTTGTAACCTTCAACACGTGGGTGCATTGAGAAAAAAATTACAATACACAAATCAGAGGAAACCACTTGATTACGTGACGCACTGCTCACATACTGTAGGAAAATGAATTTGTGTGGGCGCTTACCTTTTGTGTACATGTGTGTGCGTCCACAGACGGTACTGAAGCGGCCCAAACTGTCAAAATCAGGGGTGTCAAACTCACTTCTATGGCCGGGCCACATTGTAGTTATCGTTTCTGTCAGAGGGCTGTTATGACTGAAACCATGAAAATATTAGCCAACTAGTTTTGGAATCAGAAATCAAGGCTAACGGGTTTTTCAACTATTGACGTTTGGTAACACAAAAATGCTTGCGATACCTCAACGTCGTCATTCATGATGTGACAATTTCTAATTTTGGTTGAGATTTTAACAAAAATTATGGAAACCGATACACATGATTTGCCTTCACGGGCCACATAACAATCACGTGGCGGCCCGCATCTGGCCCCGGGGCCTTGAGTTTGACACCTGTGGTTTAAATGTTCCAAGGAGTTATGACATGATTATGTCCACAATCCTCATCCATCCGTCCATTTTCTTTGCTGCTTATCCTCACGAGGGTCGCAGGGAGTGCTGGAGCCTATCCCAGCTGTCAAAGGGCAGGAGGCGGGGTACACCCTGAACTTGTTGCCAGCCAATCGCAGGACACGTCGAGACAAACAGTCGCACTCACAATCCCACCTACGGGCAATTTAGAGTGTCGAATTAATGTTGCATGTTTTTGGGATGTGGGAAGAAACAGGGGTGCCCGGAGGAAACCCACGCAGCCACGGGGAGAAGAACTGTGAGGCCAACACTTTACCAGCTGGTCCACCGTGCCGCCCACAATCCTCATGTAGTTGTAAAAAATGTGCCCCCCCCCACAAAAAAAAAAAAAAAAAAAAAAAAATGCACTCAACAAGACCTGCTGTGGTTTTGCAACTTTTCCCAACAAATCAGAAATCCTCACCTCAAAGGAAAGTTTTTTTTGGTGAATATATATATATATATATATATATATATACACACACACACATACATATACATACCGTAATTTCCGCATTACAAGCCGGGACTTTTTTCCCCCCACACGCTTTTCAACCCTGCGGTTTATGCGGTGATGCAGCTAATTTGTGCTTTTTTTTCCCCCCTAACGGCCGGCAGGGGGCACTCGAGCGGAAAGGGTAAGAATGAGACCGGTGTAATATATGTGCCGAGGAAGTGACTTTTACCGGCCCTGTTAGCATTGCGCTAGCATTAGCACTGTGCTAGCGTGTTGCTGCTGCGTTACTGGCATGTCTTAGTGATATTTACCGGCAAGTTTCATTTTAACCGGCCCTGTTAGCGTTAGCGCTTGTGTGAGCTTTAGCACGATGCTAGCGTTAGCATGAGCACGGCGCTAGCGTTACACTCTGTGTTCCGTCTTTCTTTGTAAATATCTCGTGTTTCAATGCGGGCATTTGCGGCTTTTACACAGCTGCGCCCCATGCACTGTATGTACCAAATGGTATTTCCTTTACAAATGCACTCGGCCAGGCTCGTAACCAGGTGCGCTCCGTAGGCCGGGAATTACGGTATATTAAATGCCAGATAAAGCGACTGTCATTCATGATGTCAACACGCGGCGGGCTGCCAGAAAGGAGATAATCCCAGGCTGTCCCGTGAGATTTACAGACAGATTAAAACTCTTGTACAGTATTATGTCAAAAGCGACAGTTTGGAGATGATTGCAAAATGGCTTCTCTCGACGTTTTTGGCGCCGGATTTTTGTCTGGCACGAGCGCTGCCTGCTCCCGAGAAATCTGCCACTTTGGAGCTTTAATTACACGTGAGGAGGAGAAGGGGGGGGGGGGGGGGAAACAAAAAAAGGAAGGCAGGCCATGACACACTTTCGAGACAGAAAAGAATATCGTGGAGTACAACACGCATACATTGTCACTTACTGACATTTTTGAAATTACTTTTCTTTACCTTTAACTTAAAGATGGAATGCTACTTTTATTCCGTTACTAGGTCTTCTGCTAATGAATATTTTTCATCCATTATTCGAGTAATCGGATAGAAACTGATCATTCCTGATGAAACAATAATACCAACACAAAATATGCACGCGAGGTGCACGTCTTATTTCTGCCCACTTGGGGTCGCCATCCTGTCGTAGCAATCCGCAACGTACGCACAGCATTGAAGATAAAGAAGTCACATTGTTTTGAGTCATAAAATGTCACATTTGCCTTAGTTATCCATCCTCTTAGCCGCTTATCCTCACGAGGGTCGCGGGAGTCCTGGAGCCTATCCCAGCTGTCAGTGGGCAGGAGGCGGGGTACACCCAGAACTGGTTGCCAGCCAATCGCAGAGACAAACAGTCGCACTCACAATCACACCTAGGGGCAATTTAGAGTGTGCAATTAATGTTGCATGTTTTGGGGATGTGGGAGGAAACCCACGCAGGCACGGGGAGAACATGCAAACTCCACACAGGTGCGTCCGGGATTGAACCCGGGACCTCATAAACTGACCCACCGTGGCACCTTACCTCAGTTATACATACATAGATATATTTGTTATAGAGGCAATATCTGAATTAGTACATTCCTATTTTGCAGCTTCACCTCTTTGACATTCATATGCTATTTAAAAAAAAATATATATTAAAAGTTACCAGTGACTCAATAAGAGTATTTTATTACTGAATAACTAATTATTTACTTCTCACAAATTCAGTTTTTGATTTTTTATAACCGCTACTTTTTGTTGTTGTCGAAATACTCACATATTTGCTGTTCTAAAGCCCTTTTGAATACAAAACTATTGCTCCGGCTCCATCTCTGCATCAAAGAACTATGTTGGAGTGAGGAGAGGAACTTCGATTATACAAGTCGTCACGGTATCGAATCAGAAAATAATACTTTACTGCCATCTTCTGGCGTCTATAGGCATAAATCAACTTTTTGGCGTCCGCGTCAGTCGTGGACTTGTGCAGGAAGACTGCAAATACAAACAAAATAAAGCAACTTCTTTTCAAATTCCACAAAATTGTAGTCATTTTACTGAAAACCAATTTATGGAAAATAAAATCAATATTTTAATGAACATGTTCTCATTAATTTATAGAAAGTCAAATTGTTTATTACTATATTATAAAAACACTTTAGTCCAAATAAATGCTTTACACTTGAGTGTCTCATAGCAGGTGAGTAGATAAACTGCCGTTTGACAGCAAAATCTATATCTCATTAAATATTATAAAAATAAATGCCTTACCCCTAATAGATGCCCGAAACTCCCTCCAGTGGAGTAAACAAACCGTCGGGCCCCTTTAAGAGGAAATATAGCATGTGAAATGATTTAATACACAAATCGGCATACAAAAATAAACAAGTCAGGTGAAAGGTGTGACAACTTGTTCTTTACTGAAAAAAAAATTCATTTATACAACAAAACGTCCACACTAACATGGACCACATCGACTTTATGAATCAAGTGTGACGTAACATAAACAAATGAATATATATATATATATGTGTATAAAAAAAGATTAAAAAAAAGCCACAACAAAGCAAACAAAAAGGAATAGTAATGAGTCACTTTGGTCTATCGTCACAGTGGCTACATTTGAAACGTCCGTATTCGAGACGACGCGTTTTACTCTCATCTCTTTTACATATTTACACTCAGCAAAAGTAGCAACAGTCGGGAAACTCCCCCCCGAGGGCCGCACTCGATATCGTGACGAGAAAATATAGACAAAATGATAACTTCTTGAATGATTTGTGGGCTCTCTCTGTCTCTCTCTCTCTCTCTGAGCTTTTATTTCCGTTCTTCCATCTTGGCGGTCTACTGCGTATATGTCTATGATATGATATATAGATTTGCCATAAGAAACCCACTCCGAGACCGGTGCCGCAACAAGAAAAAAAATATTACCTGGTGCTATACTCATATAGGTCTATAAAAATATATCTTTTTGATATAGATTTCCTTTTTAGATAGATATGAAATTTACGGTCTTTCAAGCTGGATTATTAAAATGATAATAATTAAAGCTGAGTTATTAGACTGTCTTGGGGACGTGGCTCGAATTGAATAGCAGTTGGAGAAAATCTCATGCAGCTCGGTTGGCGAGTGTCGCTGGACGTCTGCCTCGCACTTCTGAGGTCGGGGGTTTGAATCCCAATTTAGGTTATCTCCACGTACTCCGTCTCCCTCCAACATCCACAAAAACGTAAGCTAGCTTCACTCAAGACTTAGCGTAATTTCCGGCCTACAAGCCGCGACTTTTTTCCCCCACACGCTTTCAACCCTGCGGTTTATGCGGTGATGCGGCTAATTTGCGCATTTTTTTCTAATGGCTGCAAGGGGGGCACTCGAGCGGAAAAGGTAAAGAGTGACACCGGAATATATGTGCCGAGGAAGTGACTTTTTCCGGCCATGTTAGTGCTGCGCTAGTGTTAGCACTGTGCTAGCGTGTTGCTGGCGGGTCTCAGTGATTTTTACCGGTAATTTTTTTTTAAAACCACTTCTGTCAGCGCTACGCTAGCTTTAGCGCCGCACTCCCATTAGCGCCACCCTAGTGATAGCATTAGCGCCAAACTAGCGTTAAACTGTGTACCGTTCTTTGTAAATATCTCGTGTTTCAATGTGGGCACTTGTGGCTTTTACACAGCTGCGGCATACCTATGTACCAAATGGTATTTCCTTTACAAATGTGCGCTCTGTAGGCCGGGAATTACGGAATTAATTGTCCAGTCCAAACTCCACCGGGTCGGCTCCAGTTCGAGAAGCTTCGGAAGACTCAAGTTTAAAAACGATTGTGAGTTTGGACTCCTGGAAGTTTATAAAAAAAAAAAAAAAAAAAAAAGCTCGCTGTGAGGAAGAAACTAAAAGTGTGCATAGAAGCCCACCTCAAGTTCAAACAGAAGCCTGAGGAAGAAAAAGAAAGAAGCAGCAGCGAGACTCCATTTTTAGTTTCCCAACGCTGCTAAAAATAGAGGAAAGCAGACTAAGAGAGCAAAATCACAAACGTCCTGCTGACATCTCCGACTGCTGCGTCTCTCTCTCTCTCTCTCTCGATTGGGACATATTTTGGAAAATGGACTATTTGTATCCTCCGTTAAGCGCGAAATCAAACAACCGTGTAAATATTAATTTATGTGGCTCTTATCAAAAATGCCTGTGAGTGAATGAGGCCCTCTTAGTCTCATCCCTGTAATAACTAAAGCAGCAGTGTTAGCACAGATTAGCGTTAGCCTTTGCTAAAAATGTTCGGTTAAATTGACGAGGTGGGGATATTTGTTAGCCACCAAACCGCAACATTCATTGACGGGTGTGTTTTGGTGATGAAATGTTGCTTCCACTGGTGCCAACGTATTTGAGTCGCTATGCGCGCTCGTTTTGAGTCAGATCATTTTTAATTTCAATAATGCGGCTGGGAGATTTTCACCTCAGTGCGGGGGTGGGTCTGGAATGCACCCCCCCCCCCCCGATACACGAGGGCTCACTATACTATTTCATATCCCTGGTCGACGTATGCTGGTGCCATTTTGTAGCCCCCTGCTGACTGGCTGAGTATCAGTTAACATTTGCCGATACAAAGGCTAGCAATGGCAAACATGCTAATGTTAGCTTACCCTGTTACAGTCTCCTCATGAATAAAACTCTTTCCGTCAGGCAATTGTTGTCTCAAGGACGACGGAGGTGGGCTTTTTTCCTCCGCTTGACGTAATTTCAAAACAGAAACGCAACTGCACTAAACTGAGCCGCTAATCGTGAGGATAGAGGGGAAAAAGTTTGCGCTGCAGCTCACTGTCGCGCTCCCGAAGGCCTGGGGTGGTACTACCATTTAAAAGGGACCAACGTTAGCATGCTCAGGCTAATATCTCCCTTTAGAAATACACGACACAACATGAAGTAGCAGACGTAACGGGCGTTATCATCACATAACATGACATGACATGCTAGTGCCCCGTTGCTTAATTGTGAGAAAATGTGCACGTGGCCAACAGTTTGATTTTTTTTTTTTTTCCTACAATCCTCAATAGTACCCTGATTTGAACACTTCTCAGCGCTTCAGAAGATTTTTTTTTTTTTTGTTTTGTGCTGACTTTGTAGTGGTGGAGTAAAATTCTTTTAAAAAGTGCAGGTGAAACGCAGTATGAAAGATCACGAGGAGTGCAGCGGCGAAGGAAGAACGCACCTTTGGGAGCCGCTCAAGAATTAAAGCCCCCCCCCCCCCCCCAAGTGGAGAGAGGGGGGGGTCTGGCGTTTTTTTTTGTTTGTTTTTTTTTTTTTTAGATCTCCGTGGCGGTGATCTCCTCAAAGTGGATGTCGTTGCTGCCGCTGTGCACCTCGTACTCGTCCATGTCCCTGTTCTCCAGCTCCAGACTCAGCTCCCGCATCACGCGCTCCAGGTCGCGGTTCCGCCGGTACATCTGGATGTAGTTCTGCTGCAGCTGCTTCTGGTAGCGGATCACCTGAGGGGAAATACGCCAGTGAGCGGCGGCGGGGAAGTAGCAAAAGCACAAATATTTTGCTACGGACACTTTTATATATATATTTTTTAAATATTTTTTTACCTTCGTCTTCTCCTCCTGCCACACCGTGCGCTCGTCCTCGAACCGAGACAGCTGCTCCTCGCTCGTCCGCCGCTCGTACATCAGCTCGGCTTTCAGCCGCTCCACCTGACGCGAAGCACACAAAACGTATTTTATTTTATTTTTTTTTTGCAGCTGGAACACTTTTTGTCCTATATGTTCAGTTTCACTTGAACATATATATATTTTTTTGTTTTCAAAAATTTCACACAAAGTATTATAACTACTTAGCTCTGCCAGTGTTCAGTGCTTTTTGTAGAAAAATAATGCAATGTTATGCAAACACAGTCTGGCACTGTGTTCATATAAATCAGGGGTGTCAAACTCGCTGTTGTTGTTCCGGTTTCCCCTCAAAGGGCCGTTATGACTGTGGAACAAAAAATATTTAATCATCTCATCATGTTCATCTACTTCATCATCAATTTATGAAGTAGTTTTGGAATCGGAAATCAAGGGTAACGCAAAAATACTCAACTTTATCATTTATGTGACGATTTGAAATTTTGGTACAGATTTTTTACAAGAATCATGGAAATCGACACTTTAAATTTGGCTTCGCCGGCCACATAAAATCACGTGGCGGGCCAGATCTGGCCCCCCGGGCCCTGAGTTTGACACCCGTGCTCTAAATAGACAAACCTGTTGTCTGAGTCCCAGCAGAGCTTCTGCATTCTGCCTGTGCGCCTTGGCTTCGTCGCTCTCCCCTCCCCAACCCGCGTGGGCGTCGTCCAGGTCGCGGTACACGCAGGGGCTGGGTCCTCCCCTCCCGGACACGCCCCGACCCTGATAGGCGGGCAGGCCGGCGCACTGGGCCTTCACGCCCCCGGCCGTCAGGGAGTCCCGCAGGCGCAGCGTCTCGTCCTCCAGGCGCGACAGCTTTTCCCGGAGCAGCTCGGCTTCGCTCTTCCGCCTCTGGAGCTCGTTCTCGCAGACCTCCAGCTCCAGGGATCGCGTGCGCAGGGCCGCCTGGGCCTCCTGAGAGCGAACCTGGCTGGCCTGCAGCTCCGATCGGGCTTCCCTCAGCTGCGCCCTCAGCACCACGATGTCGCCGGCCTTCTGGCTGAGCTCGGACTGGATCTCCTTCAGCTGCTGCTTCAGCAGGGAGATCTCTCCTGACTTCTGACACACCTGCAGTCGCCGCAAATGACAGTGAGGACACAAAAGTAAACACACCCCAGATTAAGTGAGTGCAAATTGTTTGGGCTACCATCTGTTGCTGTTGTTGTCAGTTTGCACTAGTGGGTCATTTAACTAGTACGCTGGCTAATACTATAGAGCTCGCGCATGTGACGTCACCATTTTCACTCCATCATATCGCCGGTCTTTGTATCGAACACTAGCTGAAAAGATCGATGAATTTCGGCAAAGGTTAACGTGTAGCCGAATACACTTCCGCGTTCACGAGCAGTGTCCCCGTCGAGAACAGATCGGCAACGGAGTATTTGCTTTCAAACTCTTCCGTGTGAATCTCGACGACTTTCTCACCAGATCCACGTGTGGATCCAGTTGTCCAAGACAAGTGGAAGCGGGTTAACAGTCCAATTTTTTATCGGCGAAAACATCGAGTTAGCATTAAATATGGGTCCTCTATGCCGAGTGTCTCTCATTTTTCCACGTACCTTCGTTTATTATCACCGTCTAAATGTTTAACGCAATCGGAAAAAACGTCGCGCTAAAAGACGTATTTTCGCGTCGTCTCCAATCGGCTTAGCATTGAAGAATGATTTGTTTGACCGACACTTCTTTCGACGCTTTAAATTTTATTATTTGTTTATATATTCATTCATTCATTCAATCATTTATTTATTTGCCCATTTTTTAATTTGTTTATGATTTATTTTTTTATTCATTTACTGTATTTACTTGTGTACTTAATTGTTAAAAAAATACCGTATATATATTTACAATAAATAATGTAGCCTTGTTCATCTTTTTATGCCAGTGAGGCATAGTGACAAAATTATAGTCTTCTATTAGATGGCAGTAAGTACATACACCAATTAACGTACCTACTTTTTATGATATTTTTGTGTGTTGGTGTGCCGTAAGATTTTCCAATTGTAAAATATGTTCCTTGGCGACATAGAGGTTGGAAATCTGCTCTGGTCAGATCATGTGTTCAACTAAACGACAGCATGTTGACACACAACCACGAGCGCTAGCACTAGCTTGCGAGGCTTCTAAATAACTTTATTGGCCGTCAGATATTTGAAGTAGGACTTCAAGTATTTTAACGGCGAAAAGCGTTTTCTTGCTTCCTGTCCTCAATTGACCTGAAAAATCAATCAATCAAAAAATCAATATGCGAGCCAACCTCCCACTTGGTCTCCTCCAGCCGCGGGCCCAGCTGTGTCTGCTCGCGCTGGATGTTGGCGCACCTCCTCTCCAGGGTTTCCCGGTCCTGCAGCAGCGACGAGAAGTCCTCCTGCAGCTTCTTTTTCTCTTGCTGGAGTTGAAAGACCTGACCGCACGTCCGACAAAATTGATACAGATATACATTTTCCGTAGAGATGACATTTTTGTTGCAAGTCGAGATCGCAATCCACGTAAAAAAGTTCCTCCATTGTTACACAGTCAAATAATCTGACGTTAAAGGTCCACTGTCATGAAATGCGTGATTTTTAGTATGTTATTAATAAATAATTTTGACTTTGTACATGGATTTTTGTAATTCGTGCCATGAAAAATCCTCTCGAGGGATTTGTTTTCGAGAAGAAGCAGGAAGTGACATACGGGGCAGTAGCGCACTCAAGCGGTCTTGTCTGTTTATACTAGTTTTACCTGCTGGAAAGAAGCTCGTTGTTCCTTCGTGTTAGCCAAAATGCCGGCTTGTTGTATTGCTGGATATTGCTCGAACACTCGGGAGGATGGATTCACTCTTCATACTTTTCCAAAAGACCCGGTTTGTCGTGAAAAATGGATTGCACGGGTGAAAAGGACGAGAGCTCCGTCGGTTCTAAATAACAGGTAGGTGTGTATACAGCTACTAAAAAAAATAAAAGTTGGGGTCAGGGGGACGTAATCCGTAAATCAGGGGTCCTAAATGTGTTGATGTGCCAGCCTGGCCGAAGCCGTCATTGGCGGACGCGGCGCCACCGGGGTGGGTCGTCGTGGCGCCAGGTCGCAGTGGATCATCTCCGCCGCGGAGGTGGATCGGACGGGGAGGCGGTTTGGCCGCGGCGTCGTCGTCACTCACGGCCGCGGGCGCCGTTGTTCGTCGCCACCGCAGAGGTGGATCGGGCGGGGACGCGGTTTGGCCGTGATCCGCATATCATCTAAATACGGTTCGAAACGATAGGGTAATATCGCCCCGGTCATTTCACTCGGTTGTGAGATGTTCTCTTCTTCGAAAAGAGCTTCCGTGTCAGAAGGGGCGGGTTCGTCTCCCGTAGTAGGTGCCACAGCCTGTTTTCAACGGCGAATGTCCCAGTGTGACGTCACGGAGAGAAGATGCAGCCAATATGGCCCCCAGTTGAATGGAAAATGAGACTTCCGCAACTTTGCGCATGGATGACGCACTCTCCACTCATATTTATCTTTTCGTGTAGACATTGAAGTGAATAATGTAACATGTATTTTTCATTACAATATCTATCTTTAGAACGGTTACAGGCATGACACTTGACCTTTAAGGTCAGCGTAGGTGGATTCCGGACGGCCACTGATGGCGCAACGGTCTAGCAAACCTGCAACTGTAAGACCTGCTGAGTCCTCTGGGCCTTCTGAGAGGCCTGCTTCATCTTGGTGGCGCAGTTCTGCCTCAGCTCCTCCATCTCGCTTTCGCAGCGACGCTGCTTGGCCTCGTAGACCTTCCGCGGCAAAGGTTGCCAGGTTAGCGCAATGCACCCGATTTTGATCCATCTCGATCTCATTTTATTGATTTATGTAACATGGCTGGAAACGGTGCGAGGAGCTAATTTACATAAGCCGCCACCGTCGCCAGCTTAGCGATGCGGTCAAAATATTTAGATACTTTCCCGACCGCCGTGGCAACTGTTTTTCCAAAATGTGTCTGAGAGTTGAATTCCAGCAGTTGCGCTGAACGTTGCTGAATTGCAAACAATGACACGCTTGGAACGAAATCGGTTGCCGACGGTCTGGGAGCAGCCGGCGATAAATAATAAAATGGTCCAATTTGCAAAATTCTAAGTAAGAAACGTGCACCATAGTTTAAGTGAATAGTATATGACAATTTTGTAAGAAAAAGAACTTAATTTCACATTACAGCTCAGATTTTCGGCATTTTGTCATTCAAGTGTTTTTTTTTTTTTTTTTTTTTTTTAATCAGAACCTACAATTTTGTAGCATCTACAAGCAATTATAAACCTTTTATGTAGAACTCAAACATTTTTGCTTGTGGTGGCAGGGCTCGGTCCCTACACCCGCAAACCATATCTGCAGAAAAAAAATATTGCTATTCTGTGTAATTTTATGCAAGCTTGAAAACTTGTTTCAAAGCTTTGCTCGGGTTCAGGGGAAACGCAGCAAATCCCGGAAGAGAAAACAGCAAAGAGCAAATTTTAATTGTCACCCAGCCCGAGCGCCGTGAGGTTGGTTTTCTTCCTCCCACGCGATTCGGGGTCTCACCTGGCAGATGGCGGCTTCGTTCTCGTCCAGATTTTCCCGTAGATGCTGGAGCTCCATGTCGCGCTCCTTCAGTTTCTCCTCCAGGTCCCTCACCACCACCTCGTAGCCCTCCACGGGCGGCGACGAGTGGCCGCACGAGCCGCTGTCCGACAGGGGCTGCCCGCGCCCGCTCAGCGAGCCCGAGCCGGTGCTCTTGCTGGATGACGAGCGTCCGCTGTCCGAGTGATGACCGTGAATCCCGATCCCGCCCGAAGTGTTTCTGACCGGGACCTGCCCGGCATCCTGGTGCGCCGACCCGGAGCTGGAGCCCTCGCTGGGGGCCAAACTGTAGCCTGTGCTGCTGTGAGTGGGCAGGCTGGAGAGCGAGTTCCTCCCGGAGTCCGATATGGAGCAGGACTGGCTGCTGCGGGCGTTGCGCCCCCCGCTGAAGGAGTCTCGTTTCTCCTCCGAAGCGGAGCTGCCGCCACTGGCCTCGTTGGCTCCGCCGGAGGACCCCCCGGGGGGCAAGAGGAGGTTGAGGCTGCCCTGGCTCTCGGACAGACTGCAGCCCGCCGGTCGCGGGGACAGGTAATGCACCGAGTGGCGATTCTTGGGAACGACGGGCTTGAACGCCGTTGGACGGATCAGCACTTTTTCCATGTTCTGAAAAAAATACATAAATAAATAAATAAAAAACAATAAAAGTGAAACTGCGCTATTTACAGATAAGAAATGCGCCATGAGTGGTGCTCACTCACGAGTCGAATACCAGTTGCCGTTCCTTATTCAGTCTACGAACTTATTAAGCCAAGATGTACCTCTTTTTTATTTTTAATTTTTAAACATGACCTGTCTGGCTGAGATTCATGCCTTAATCGTTATTTTCTAATCAAAAGTTCTGTCGGTCTAAAATCCAAAGTGATGCAACGTCGCCATCAACAGGGTTCTGTCGGTCATTACCGTGGCGTACAAACTTGAATCTCACAAACAAGCTCTTCAAAGCCTACCCGCTGAAAAACATACTTCACGTTTATATACTTCAGTGGCCAGTTGACGAATATTAACGTCCATGGCCGTGAATGACTGAACCCCGACAGCCACCTAGAAAACTAGCTACTCCGTCCAATAATTACAGGACTACCCGTAATTTCAGCAATACCTATAAACCATCACTTGGTGACATCAGATATAAGAAATATAATATATATAATGTAATAAATATTAGAGGACTCTTGCTTTTTTTTTAAATAAATGCTCAGATTGAAGAACAGAGAGAAGCCTGAACAGTAGTCTCGGTTCTGGAACGAAAATTTCAAGATTTTTTTGCTTTTGTTTTCGAAGGAAAATTGGTACTCCAACGCCCCCAACAAAACCCGAAAATGACATATTGCACGCGGCTAGACCAGCTGACCCACGACGCGCTTTGTTGTAAATTCCAACGCCGCCGAAAAAACCCGGTAATAACATAATGTGCGCGGCCCAAGCGGCTGACCCACCCACGACGTGCTTTGTTTTTGTCAATTCGAACGCACCCGAAAAAAAAAACCCGGATATGACATAACGCGTGCGGCGCAACCAACGCACTTTTGTTATTCTGTATTACGAAGCCTCTGTACACAGACGTGTCCCGGTAGTGACTGTTGTTATGTCTTCTTATCGAGGACTACCGTATTAACCCCCCCAATCATGGCTCCAAAGAAGGAAAGTTGCTTGTTTAAAGTTATTCTGCACTTTTGTTAATAAAAAAACGTTTACAAGACTGGGGGCCGAGCCGCTACATATACGGCAATGCACTCCCAGCCTAGTGTAATCTACTACTAAAGCATACATTTTAAGCAAAAAATAAATATATTGCTTAAATAATCTTATTATATGAAGTATTTAAACTATACATATATTTCTACTATGCAGGTTATTATCAGGAAAAGCTAAGAAATGCTTTAAAAAAAATTTTTAGGCTTGGAACACATTATTTCTTTTTCCATTCATTGTAATGGGAAACATCGATTCGGTTTTCGAACAAATCACTTCTCGAACCGTTTTCTGCGACGGATCGTGGTCGAGAACCGAGGCATCACTGTGTATGCGTAATTTAAACAAAACTAATCTGTTTACATAAAAACAGAGCCTTTTTTGACAAAACAAGAGGTGGCGCTATAACACCAATTCAGTTTTCGTAGACCTTAGCTCTGATGTACGATGAGTCCTGGTTAGATCGTGGCTCAACGTTTGCGCCGCCACTGTATTGTGGATTTGTGAGCAAAGGAGAATGGCCTCTATGTTGCGGAATTCACCCAACGCCGCTGTGTCTTGATATTATCCCTCATTTTAGACGGGCGGGTGTTCACTTGCCTTCTCTAGCTGTCCAGAAACTGGGATGAGTTTGGGGGGAGGTCCTCCTATGTTGCCATTCAGGGTCCTATTTTCCCGTTGGTCCTCTGAGTCGCTGAAGGGGCTTGCAGCGGCCACCACCAGGTTGTCGTTCCAGTCTCCGGGAACCACTTCGCTGTTCACGTATCCCGAGTTATTATTAACCCCGCCCCCAGCAACACCGGCGGTCGTTCCAGCCCCGCCGGACGGCACTGCGGAGTTGCCCGGCCTAGGCTGCTTCTTAGTGGGCAGCGGTGGAGGTAGAACCTGGGCCTGGGGGTGGTGCTCCTGCGTTTGGTTGCAGATAACCAGCAGCTGCTCCAAGGAGCTCGCGCTGCGGAGGGTGTTATCCTGGAGGCGGAAGCAGCTGGTAGCGGGCGTGGAGCGCCGCGCCTTGGCTGCGAATTCGCTGGCCGCCCGGCAGTGCCTCTCCTGGTACGTCCGGCCCGATATGAGACTGCTTACGGAACCCATAGCGGTGGCCGTGCTGCGGGAGGCCGGCGGGGAGTGCGAGGAGGATAGCGGCTGGTGCTGCTGGACGTCGACGCCGGGATTGGGGCGGTCAGTGACGGGAAGAGCTTGAACCAGAGCCATGGCACTGCGATGGCGTTACCCACACCACGCACCCTGTGTGAGGCGACAGCAGAAAACCTTTTTTTTCATCTGTTCTACGACATAACCTGATTAGCGTCGTGGTCTACGTCCAGTACTCATCCTAACCAAGTGCCCGGTCAGGGTGAGCAAGGCCTTCTCTGCTTGCCTCGACGCTTCCACAAGCTCTGACCTACATTTACAACCTACATTCTAATATTTATCCCATGAAATGTTATTAATAGATTCCCAACGGTGCATTGCTTCATTTCATAGTGTTTTTCTTGGCTTGCTTCGAGTATGTGTATGTTGGATTTTACGTCCGATCAGATTTCAGATTTCATCTGATTTGCGCAAAGCCTTCAGAATCACTCGTTATGCCTGATGTTACTTTAACTACATTAGCAATGGTAATGTCATCTATTTATCCATTTTCTTTTGCCGCTTATCCTCACGGCGGTCGCGGGGAGTGCCGGAGCCTATCCCAGCTGTCGATGGGCAAGAGGCGGGGTACACCCTGAAGTGGTCGCCAGCCAATCGCAGGGCACACGGAGACAGAAAACAGTCCCACTCACAATCATACCTTGGGGCAATTTAGAGTGTCCAATTAATGCTGGATGTTTTTGGGACGTGGGAGGAAATCGGAGTGCCCACCCAGAGAAAACCCACGCACCCACGGGGAGAACATGCATGGGATTGAACCCGGGTCCTCAGAACTATGAGGCCAACGCTTTACCATCTGAGCCCACCGTGCTGCCGGTAATGTAATTGGATCAAAATTAAAATTCATTCATACAGGATCAACTTATTGGCCCACAATGACGCTTTTTTTTTTTTTGTTTGTTTTTCCCAGAGCAAAATTTTTACTTTACTCTTCAGCATCTCTGGTGATGCATTTCCTTTATTTTTTTTCTTATTTGTGTTATTAGATCAATATTGATTCTGGTTACAGTAACTGGACAGGAGAAGACTGGATTTTGTCACCAAAGCATACGACATAAACTCCAGCATAAACTTTGCTTATTTGTCACTGGTGGTGTGATCGGTGCCTGGAAAAGTCCAGGGGGGATCGAAGTCACCTTCAACATTATGAACCAAGCCATCAATGATTATTTTGTTTTTAATTCCAACTCTTTGCAGCAAAGCAAGCAAATTATTAGCAGATGCCATCTCGACTGCACTTGGCAGAGGCATCTCTGCTGCTAATTTGCCATTTCCACTAACGAGGCAGGAGGAGAGAAAGAGTTTTGAGTTTCGTGACAAATGAGTCTCGATCGGCGACGTCCGCAGCCGCTGCGTGATTCTCGGGAACGTCCCCGTCTGAACCCGGAAAAGTCGCCGGCGATGGGTCCGATCGGAAATTTGCGAGGGAACGGCGCGAACGTGAAGCCGCTGCGGGCACGCCGTTTTGAAACCGTGAGCGTGGCGGCAGATTAAGTCCTCCCGTTTGCAGATAGCATTATCGGTGTCGGCTGCCCGGGTGAACGCGCGTCCTCAGCCTGCCGCGCCAAGCCTAAATCCGTCTGGCCGAGCGGAATAATCCACAGCAGATATAACGGCGCAAAGCCTGCCAGGAACTAACACCACGGAACACGTCAGTCGCGTCCAGTGGAAAAAGACGTCTCAAAATCCACGTGAAATGTTTTAAGCTTGCTTAAGGACGAGGGGAAAAAAAATGTAACCCTATATTGTACAAAAAAAATATAAAGCAATACAGAGTGTAAATAAATGAATGGATATTATAACTGAATGAAACTTTCTTCTGTCTTTTGGATGGATTTACCCGAGGGTTGTGGCCGACTGAGTGACATCAGGAACCGGAGCCGAACTGGCAGGTTTGCGGGTGAGTGTTTGGGCCTGAGTTGTGGTCTACAGCGGCTCCTTGCAAGTGTTTTCATTTTGTATTCATGCGTTTGACTGTTCATATAAAAGAATTCGCCTCAGTATTGCATTCACTTATCTGTCCCAAACCAACGGCTTCAGGTTGTGGCGAAGAGATGTTTGAAGACTCTTGGACAATCTGGACCGGATGAAGGCACTGAAGCAACAACTCTTTCCTGAAAAAAGCGGCTGCAGTTTACAACTGAGCAAACAATCAAACTAAAATAACTCCAGGAAGGCGGTCAACAGTGTGGAAGTCACGCCATCCGGCCCTCGATAAGAAAACACGAGGCTGCCTAATTATTTGGAATTGATCAGTCAAGTGTGTCTTTCATTTCTCGGAGGCAGGCTCCGAGATGCACACGAGCCACAGCCATTGACCAAATCTTTGCGATGTGATCATTTCCTATCCCCAAAACAATAACGCCTCGTGACCACCTTCTACGTTTTTTTTAATCCCTTTATCCCTGCCACCGCTCCCCTCCCGGACCCCTAACGAGAACCTCTCAGGCGGAGATCATAGAATTAACAATCCTGTGAGAACGTCAAGTGTTACCCCCCGAGCGCTAACCCAGTGACCCCCTGAGGACTGGATGTGAGCTGCCCTCCCGCCACTGTGACCCCTGAGGGTCTGGGTTTTGTTCCAGCCACTCGGGCAATAAATCCCAAAAGCTAATTTCCACTCTGATGTTGCAAAGCGATTTAAATCTTCCCTCCCTGGGCAAAGTCCTTTGGACCATCTCAGCAAATTTCAACGACGGGGCGTTTTACCCTGGAACAAGAAAACTTTTGGGGACCTTTGTGTTTGGACTGGGAAAAATTTAGGTGGTGGTCAAATTTATCTGGACCAAAAGAAGAGGCGCATATGTCTAAATTCAGACCATTCCATTCTTTCTTGTTTTTTTGGACCACTTATCCCATTGAGGATTGGAATAAGTTGGAACCAATCTATTCGAGGTGACTTCAGGCAAAAGGCAGATTCCACCCTGCACTCCTTGCCAGTCAATCCCAGGACACAAAAGGAGACAGAAAACCATTCATAGCACCACTTTGTGGGATCTGAACTCAGACCTAGTCAGGCAAATGAACCACTAGATCAGTGACCGGGGAGAAAATCCGTTGATTGAAAAGCACCTTGATTAAAAACTGAAAGTTCCAGTGCGGCATCTGAGTCCATTTCCACTGCCCCTTCTTGCACGCATCATCCTTTGGCGTCGGCACAACAAAAGAGGGAGAAGAAAAACATATCCGTCAGCCCTAAAAATAGAAAACATCTTAACAGCCCAAAATCGTCCAGATAGTTTTTCACGGGACAAATCTCTTGGCGAGCCATTTGAGGCGACGTTTAAAAATAAACTCCGATCGAGTCGCGGCCAGCAATCGCGGGGTCGACCCGGGGGCACTTCACACCGCATCCTAACACTCTAAAACTATTAAATGATGCCGGACGTCTCAGACGCAGGCTTACTGCTTGAACGGCGACTGAAACTGCTTGAGTGCAAGCAAGTGGCCCGGGATGATGACAGAAGAAAGCTCATCAGGTCGTTCTCTAAAAAACAAGACACGCTACCAGGATCCGTGATGGGCAAATAATCCCATTATTATCACACCACTAATACTGTCAGCCAATTCCCGAGAGCGGATGCGCATTCTTCCGCAGCAACACATCATTCCTCGCGATCGTACGCAACCTCCGAGCCGGGCTGTTCCGGAGACTCGGCGGGACGGCGAAAGAAAAAAACAAGATGAGGGTTCTCGGGGGCGATGAGACAAAGGCAGACCGGGTGGAGGTCATGATGGGGGAGCGGGAGGGGGTGTAGAGTTCAGAAGAATTCCATCCAGTACCTGCTTGTCTAAAGAAAGTCTCCACAGAGGCCTTGGGAAAAGCAGAACTCACTAATCCTGTTTGGCGAGCACACAGACGCCTTATGATGTCCTAGCCGGGGAAATCAATCGTGAAGGGAGACATAAATACAAATCATACCATCACCCATCTTGCTAGACAGCAAATGTGCTTTTTCTTATCTGTCTCACAAACATCTGCTTCTTTCAGATACTCGAACAAGTAAGGCCACATGCCGTTATGGCTAACTCCGGGCCATCCGCTAACACTAAGGCTTTGTACATTTTAAACTAATTTGTCTCGGATTATCGTGACATTTTACAAAGTTTGCTTTTTATCAGCAGTGTCAACATGTTGTTGAGTTGGCTCGCAAACTGTAGCGTACTAGTAGTAGAAATAGTAGTAGTAGAGTAAGAATGATGCCGTTGTCCCGCTGCACAGTAGAGTGAAATGAGAGCCGAGAGACAATGAAAAGTAATCAAATGTAGAGAAAAACAAAACACGACGACCAGGAAACTACTTGAGTTTTTGCTAGGTACCCTTGTAGCCCCGATATTAGAACTAGTACCTGCTACAACTCACTTATCCCAGTTATAGCTGTGTCGGGCAAAGTAGAAAAGAAGCAGTGTCAACATGTTGTTGAGTTGGCTCGCAAACTGTAGAGTACTAGTAGTAGAAGTAGTAGTAGTAGTAGTAGTAGAGTAAGAATGATGCCGTTGTCCCGCTGCACAGTAGAGTGAAATGAGAGCCGAGAGACAATGAAAAGTAATCAAATGTAGAGAAAAACAAAACACGACGACCAGGAAACTACTTGAGTTTTTGCTAGGTACCCTTGTAGCCCCGATATTAGAACTAGTACCTGCTACAACTCACTTATCCCAGTTATAGCTGTGTCGGGCAAAGTAGAAAAGAAGCAGTGTCAACATGTTGTTGAGTTGGCTCGCAAACTGTAGAGTACTAGTAGTAGAAGTAGTAGTAGTAGTAGTAGTAGAGTAAGAATGATGCCGTTGTCCCGCTGCACAGTAGAGTGAAATGAGAGCCGAGAGACAATGAAAAGTAATCAAATGTAGAGAAAAACAAAACACGACGACCAGGAAACTACTAGAGTTTTTGCTAGGTACCCTTGTACCCCCGATATTAGAACTAGTACCTGCTACAACTCACTTATCCCAGTTATAGCTGTGTCGGGCAAAGTAGAAAAGAAGTGCAGTGGAGGAGAGGAAGAGGAACAACCGTGGACTTCGACAGTCATTTGATCGTTCAAAAGAGAACTTCGAAATTCACGCAACGATAAAAATAGAAAAAGTCGAAAATTCCTCTTATGACAAACAGCTACGAGGCAAAAAAAACACAAGATGCTAGCAGTCACTGCGGTTCTTTGTTTACTGTGTAGCGCTCTTTGTTTATTCTTTGGCGGGTCACACTGTGTCACGCTGCTGCGATGTCGACCCGGCACTGGAAACGCAAAGCCAGATCAGATTTTACCGGTCCAAAATTGTACCGAGACGGGATGAACTGAACTATTCATCTCTTCAGGACACCTCTTGCTCTAGTCATCTCTTTGGCGTGGCGATTAATTTTAAGCAATGAAAGAAATCTCGAACGGGGCCGTCTATCCGATCCCCCACCCCTCGCTCCCCCACCGCTTGCCCGGGCGGTGGGGTTAGATTTTCAATCTGCTTCTGGAGCAGCTACACGCACAGCATGACTAACCACGGGCAAAGCCAGCGTGTCGAGGAGAGCGACAGGTGGGATGTGTAATATTGTCGGATCAGAGACTCCATATGAACAAATGCCGGAGTATACGTGTGGGAACCACAGAAAGAGCCGTCGATGTAATAATAGATTTGTATAATGTTTCTTCTTTGTTGGACGCGCACGATCTAAGAGAGTTTTACAGGGTTCATACACACTCTGACCCCAAAAAACTCAAGGGCTTTTTAGGGGCATTCTTAGGGGCAGAGACGAAAAATGTAGGGCCATCGTGGCCAATCACCAAGATTTGTAACTTTAATGGCTCCAGATCACTTTTAAAGTCCACACGATCTCTGCCTTTAACGAGTCCGTTTTCGTGTATTGAACTACGTTCGTAAAGCCCGACTTCTGGCTGGTTGAAGTCGATGACTGGACAACTGTAGGTGCGCATGCACCGCCAGTACTGGTGCTCAGTTGATCCCTACTACTGCTTCACTATCTTGATATTTTGACAGAAACAGATTCATACTAACAGAAGATGAGACAGTCTTCGCCAAATCAGCGTGTCTCCTGTTTTTTCTAGTGCGACTCCAGCGCTTCGACGCCCATCTTACCAAGCCGGTAACTCCGTTCGCGCAGATGACAGCGGAACATGCGCCGATCTTTTGGATCTCGACGAACCCGGCTCCCAAAAGTCTTTACTTTCAACCCAAGCATCTTGAAAAATGCACTTCCCCATGATACAAGTATTCTTATTGGATCGCTACGAAGACGGAGTGAAATGCCGACTCACAAAAACAAACAATGGAATATCGACGACAAGATGGCGACTAGTTGTGAACACAATTTGGAAAAACAGACTAACACGATTGGATCGTTATACCGTATAACTCTATTGTGCAATCGAGAAATCTGCCACAAACGAGTTTTACTGTTTACGTCGCAAAATGCAAATATTTACAGTAGTGAGCAAGTTAGAACAGCATATGATAGTCGTGCTTGTGCTAGCACTAAGCTGAACTTGCAGCTCGGAGCCCACCACCGAGAGGCAGGCGCACGACCCCCCCCCCCCGGAATTTTCTTAATGGATTTGCGCTTATCTCCAGAATGGTCATTTTGGTCTGAAAAAGTCGGAAATCTGCCGATCGGCGGAAAATTCTCATCCCTAAGAGTGACTTCCCTTGATAATTTCCGGCTGTTGGACGCCAGACGGATCTCTATTTTTTTTTTTTAAATAAAAGGTAATTTTTTTTGGGGGAGAATTTTGGCGGTAGAGGTCCTCCCTTGGATTTTTTTTTTAATTTTAAGGCCTTTTTAAGGGCTTGACTGGTTTTTGGTGAATTTTAAGGTCTTTTAGGGGCCCCTAAATGGACCTTCAGAAACGTAGGGGTTTTTAGGTACTTTTAGGGCCGCGTGCAAACGCTGGTTTTAGGTAGGAGACAGTACCACAACAGTGAAGTCGAGCACTGAAAGAATGTGGCATTGAAAAGGCAGGAAATATTCCACTTTTAAAGCTTGGGTGGCAGCCATTAATCCTGAGAGAAAGTCAACAGGCCAGTAGGTGATTCAGGGGAACAAAAAAAAAAAAAGGTCCACTAGCGCAGGCGAGAGGAAGCCCACCGACGCGCACAATCAGTTCATACCGCATCACACTTGCATTTGTTTGCACGCCATCCAGAGGAGAAATGTCCATGACAAAGACATCCCTCCTGCTCTCAGGACGACGGGGGTGGGGGGAGTCTTTTCATGTGCCGCCAGATTACTCGAGGTTATATTGTCCCGGCCGTTCCAACATTGTGACCGTCTTGTCTGAGAGGCTTGCTTACTGTCACCTTCCCCCACACGGCTTCACTTCTCTCACTCTCTCAGCGGGCCGGTTTGAGATCACAAATGGCCGCCCGGGCGCCAAAGGCTCTTTTTGTCCACTTTGGCAACGGGACATGCTTGATTGCAACTTTGAACAAAAAGCTGCTAGATCAAGCGTCCGGGGCGCCTGGGACCTGATTAAGGAGCCTGAGATGAAGGAGGAGGAATAAGCTCTCTCTCTCAAAAAAAAAAAAAAAAAAAAGTTTACCGGTAGTAATTGGCAACAGATGCAGCCCCCCCTCTTCCCCCCCTCCCGCCTCCCATTTTTACAGTCAATTTGTTGCTGGTTTTGTACTTTTCTCTGTTTGCAAGTGTTACCAAGGAAGCAAAGGTCTGGATTGTTCCTGCGCAAGTAGAAAAAAAAAAAAAAAAAGAAAAAAGAGGGGCCGAATGAGAAAACATTGGCAAGAAAAGACTTTTAGAAGGATCTGACAGCCACAGTGTCCGTTCTGAAGTGAGGGCAAGTGAACTAGTGCGCCTCCAGAACTAGTTAATGTGTGACCTGACCAGGAAAAAGAAACCTATTGATTGAAATTCCTGCTCCTGCTCGCAGTTATCAAGTTTGATCAAGAATAAACTATTTGTAGTCGGCGATGATATGTCCATTGGCATCGGAAGTGTAATTGGAAGGACGCTTTTGTAAAAGTACCAGTGGAAGAAGTTGGCTATTGCGTAGGGCAAAGTTTAGCACATTGCTTTCCCTTTATTGTTTGAGAGAACTCTCTACGGCGTTAAAGTTGAATGTAGGAGTGAGAATTTTTTTTTTCTTTTCAAACTACCGGAATTTCCGGCCTATAAACTGCGAGTTTTTTCACACGCTTTCAACCCTGCGGTTTATGCGGCGATGCGGTTAATTTGTGCATTTTTTTTTTTTTTTTAAACGACCGCAAGGGGCCACTCAAGCGGAAAAGGCAAGAGTGAGACCGGTGGAATATATGCGCCGAGGAAGTGACTTTTACAGGTCAGGCCCTGTTAGCACTGCGCTAGCGCGTTACTGCCGTGTCTCGGTGATTTTTACCAGTATGTTTTTTTTAACTGGCTCTTTCAGCACGGTGGTGCTAGTGTTAGCAAATGTTGGCGCTAGCGTTAGCGGTAGGATTACTACAGCGGCGTTAGCGTTAAATTCTCTGTGTACCATCTTTGTAAACATCTCGTGTTTCAATGTCGGTTTCAATGTGAGCACTTGCGGCCTTTACACGGCTGAGGCCTACGTGTGTACCAAATGGTATTTCCTTTCCAAATGTACTGGGGGAGGCTCAAAACCAGGTGCGCTCTGTAGGCCGGGAATTACGGTACAAGAACTGGTGTGTGTTGTGCGGGGTTCATTTGTACCTGTGGCTATAAAATAAAGTGTGTAATCTCTGTTGCCGAAATTTGCGGGTCATCGGTCATCGCCAACAGCCTCCCAAAAAAACGTCTGGTTTATTTTCACCCGTTATTCGTGGGTTTGAACGTTTTCCTTGACAATCCAGCCATGTTTTTCCGGTTCAATAAAAACGACATTTCAAAATATTCTATGTAAACCCTTTTTTTGCACTGGTCCACTTACATACTGACATACCACTTAAGCACCCAGTGTCACGACCCATCGAGACGGAGGAGGACCCAAATGCAGGGCTCCGGAGACGCAGAGGTATTTTGGGTAAAGTGTTTATTCGGTCCAAGGTCGGGGATCAGATAGACAGTCAACTGCAGCAGCGGTAGTCAGGACGTCGGGCCTAGAGAGCATGTCTGTGGGCAGGCAGGAGTCGGTACACGGGAGATCGATCAGAGATAGCAGGAGTGTCAAAGGGGTCAGGCTTACGGGGTCGGTCGAGAACAGGCGGACGTCGGTACACAAGGGTTTACGATCGGAGATACGGGAGTGCAGGAACGGGGCATGAGTTGCGCCGATCTGGCGAAGACCAGTCGTCCCCTGGGTCCTATATATACCGGAGTCAATCAGCCAGTATGAGGCGCCGGTGTGCGCCTCTTAATCAGTGTGACTGTGCGGGAACCCGCACAGCCCAGGCTGGACCGGCGGAACCATGACACCCAGCACTGGGAGCGTGATTGGGATTTATTGATCCAGACCATAGAGAAGCTGGGAGGAAACATGTCTTCAATTTGGATGCAAGACCTCTCATCTCATTTCATCTCAGCTGTGGGCCGACTGAACTCAGATCCTCCTAAAGGGACACTCCAAAAGTCGCCCATCGAGGTTGATGGCCCAACAACTAAAACTAGGGTGCATTAGACATCAACGACACGCGAGAAGCTAACTGTCTAGCACGTTTTTATTTACGGGTTGATTTTGAACCAACTTGAGACGTCTGTGTCTCCGCCGAGAGCCTCGGATGAAGAAAATGAGGTTACAAGCGCAGCTTGTCGAGGGAAAAAACCATTAGAGCAGACAAAACATCTGGTCACTGCCTGGTCAATGGTCTCCATGAGCTAAATTCAATCACGGACTGATTTTCCTTTGCACTTTCTTTTTTTTCCCCAAACACCTGAGACACTTCAATTTCCTCGAAAGGAAATTACTCAAAGTGATGGAACTTAATTGTGAACAAGTGACGGATCACTTGTGACGGCTCCGGATCAGATTTGCTTCACAGTCATTTTGGGGGGGATGCAGTCTGGTGCAGGTGGAAAGAAACAAGGGTAGATGTCTGTTAAAAAAAATAAAAAAAAATAGAGGAGGAAGATGGTTGAAATTCCTGATCTGCTAGAAATGTTGTGTTTTCCAGGAGTTTTTCCAGACGCTGACGGCTACCCGACGGCGGTCAGACAGGCAGACACTGGAAATACCGAGAGTGTCCTTTTTTTGAAAGACTTTGTCTGTTCGGGAGAATCGATGATACCACTCGAGATGTTTAACTTTGAGGACACATTGATCCGAGGCTTAAATTTAGATCTGCGCCACCCGCAGAAAGGCAGACGTTTTCCATGTGAATCTTCACCGCCTTTGCCTGCTCTTTGCTTCTGACTCTACGTACACAAGAAATGTTGCTTCAGACAGAGCGATTCCAGACAATTTCTGCGTCAGGGTTTGTAACAGTAGCCTCAGGGTGACACTGAATGTAGCTGAGGAAGGGGACGTAGACCGGTGTATGAGGCCCCCGGTTTTAAAGCCGGCATCTAGACTACCTTTGGGGCAACCGTGGACAAGTGGTGAGGAACGGTTAACACCCCAAAGAGGGAATTCAGGTTCCAAATCCAAAATAATGTGAGTTTCATCGTGAGGGATCAGCCACACTCGTGTCAAATGTCAAGACCAAGCATTTGTTGGTGACAATAAAGACCATTTTTTTCCTTCTTATCCACCTATGAAGCAGAACCCAGCCAATATTTGTACACTTTCATATTGCAATCCAGCATACATCAAACAGATAATTAAAATCTGTGAGGAGATCAGTGCCAAAGTTTGGTTTGACGTGAGGAATATTAGTCGGCCTGCGACGATTGCTTTCGACGGAACGGGACGGGATAAGGAAATGTAGGTCGTTGGACTCCAAAGACCTGTGGGGATTTTATTGAATTCTGCAGCTCCGATCTTCTTCTTTTCCTTTCGGCTTGTACCGATTAGCGATCGCCACAGGGTGTCATCTTTTTCCATCTTAGCCTATCGCGTGGATCTTCCTCTCTAACACCCACTGACCTCATGTCCTCCCTCATAACATCCGTCAACCTTTTCTTTGGTCTTCCTCTCCCTCTCTTCCCTGGTAGCTTCATCCTTACCATTCTCCGACCAATTTCCTCACTCTCTGGCCTCTGGACATGTCCAAACCATCGAAGTCTGGCGTCTCAAACCTCGTCTCCAAAACATTCAACTTTGTCTGTCCCTCTAATGAACTCATTTCTAATCCTATCCAACCTGCTAACTCCGAGCGAGAACCTCAACATCTTCACTTCTGCCACCTCCAATTCTGCTTCCTGTTGTCTCTTCAGTGCCACCGTCTCTAATCCGTCCATCATGGCCGGCCTCACCACCGTTTTATAGACTTTGCCCTTCATCCTAGCGGAGACTCTTCTGCCGCATAGAACACCAGACACCTTCCGCCAACTGTCCCACCCCGCTTGGACCCGTTTCTCCACTTCCTTACCAGACTCTCCATTGACCCCAAGTATTTGAAGTCACCCACCCTCGCCATCGCTTCTCCCACCCTCTCGTTCATCCACATATACTCCGTTTTACTTCGGCTAATCTTCATTCCTCTCCTTTCCGGTGCAATTCTGCAGCTCTGATATAAACTCAACTTCTGATGGTGTAGCGGTTCACTCACTTGGCTTGGCTTGGCAGGTGGTAGGAAAAAAAAATGACAGCTTTTACAGGCTGCCCGCATAGACGCATTCTCTCCAAAACTTCCCGTCCTTCACCCCCTCGCAGCCCTTCTGGCTCTCCGCACAATGGAGGGCCATTGTTTCGGCGTAACAGAGGTCAGGGAGCAGACAGCTTTTCTAGGCCTGCTATCTCACACTTGTGTGATTTGAGAGTGGAAGTGTGGGGGGGGGCTTCGCTGTGACAGCTTTCCTCGTTTACATCGCTTATCACTTGTAGCTTTTAGTTCCCTTTTTGCCGTTTCTCCCGTCAAGATGTCGCGAGGCGCGTTACCGCTAACGTCGAGGCAGCAGCGCGAACTGAGCCGCTATTGCGTAAGCAAGCTACGGCGCGCTTCAAGCGCGCTAGCCTTGATGTATAATTCACTCGCATTCATCTAAGAAAATATCCGACATGTGCGTCGGAGCACGGCGCTGCGAAAGTGGAGAAAGATGGAGGAGGCGGCGGGGGTAGGGGGGCGGTGGCTTCGGGTAGATTGGTTTGGAAAAAGTCTCATTCAGCAAAGTGAAGCCAAGCCAGGCCCGCGTCTAATTTTCTCGACGTCTCCGCTCGCTCTCGGTCTTCCGTGCTAGGTTTTACATAAATACCTGTGCTTGTGAGGTTGAGCTCAACAAGAGCCCTGGAAAAAAAAAAAAGTGGATCTGAGGACAATAAGAAGAAGAGGTGGGGGGGGGGGCAGAAAAATTGAAGTCCGCGCAGCGTTGTTTCTATATGTGAGTCAGCATAGATAGGGTGGGGGGTGGGGGGTGGGGGGGCAAAAAGGGTTCCGTGCGACCAGCACCACGCGTTTACCTCAGAGGAGATGAGGTAACCCGCCGCCGTCTTTCGATTCAAGCCGCGTCAGCCCCCCCCCCCCCTCATTTTCCATTTCAAAGTTACGTCAGCGCCAGCCGGCACCTGCCCATTTAAGGCGGCCGCGTCGACGCCGCGCGACGGCGGCCACTTGACGGCGGCCCCTTCGCTCGCGTGAGAATGTCAACACGTCGCGGTGACTACAGAGAGCGGAGGGCGCGTCCCGCCGTCCGTCAACATCTGCTCCCGTGCTACGGTGTGTGTGCCGGGAGGGGGGTGGGGGGGGGAGGGGGGGCACGAGCAGTCTTGTAATTTTAATCGGTGTCGCTCAAAGGGATTCGTTCCTTAAAGGAACATGAAAAATACCTCTAGACTGAAACAACGCGTGTTGAGCTTCTTATCTTCAATGTGTGGTCCGTGTCCAGATTGAATAACATCCTCCTACAGCCCAACTGTCTGAGGACCTTTTTCAATCAATACCTCGACAGTCTACAGCATTACAGAAAGAAACTCCTCATTCCACTACAACCCTTTTAATTGGTGATGTTTGGGGCTTTCTGGATTATTTATAAGAGCTGCTGGCTAAGAAACTTGAGAAAATTCTCAGGCAAATGTCAAAAAAATTGGAAAAGTAGGATCATATCTAATAACTGGGAATGGACTTGAATGTCGCTCAACCGCAAACGTCGCATGTATGACTGATCAAAACGTAATCTGCGATTCAAACTTCTAAATAGTAACATATTTTAAACTTTAGCCCCCAGTATGGTGACCCATATTTGCAACTCAATTGAAAAAAAATATATATTTCAGAAGTTAAGCAAAAAAAAAAAAAAACACTTAGATAATAGGATTGCATAAGTGTACACACCCTATTATTACTAGGGTGTAACTGTGTTCAAAATTAACTAATCACATTCAAATTCATGTTAAATGACTGGGATTCAAACTTCTAAATCTCCACATAATTATCACATTTAGTTAAGTCACTTTTTCAACTTGGGAAAATCAAAATGATCCAATTTTACTGACCGTGGAAATCAAAAGTTTACACACCATTGTTGAAAAAAATCAGGAGTTAGTGGTATTCCAAACAATGAGACTAAGATAAATGACTTCAAAACTTTAGCCCCCAGTAAGGTGACCCATATTTGCAAATCAATTGGAAAAAAAATTGATATTTCAGAAGGAAAGTTAAAAAAAAAAAAAAAAAAAAAAACTTAGATAATATGATTGCATAAGTGTACACACCCTATTATTACTAGGGTGTAACTGTGTTCAAAATTAACTAATCACATTCAAATTCATGTTAAATGACTTAATGGGATTCAGCACCAACCTGCCACCAAATTCTCAAGCAAATGTCAAAAAATTGGAAAAGTTGGATCATATCTAACAAGTGGGAATGGACTTGATTGTCGCTCAATCGCAAACGTTGCGATAATGCATGTACGACTGATCAAAACATAATCTGCGATTCAAACTTCTAAATAGTAACAGGTATCGCATTTGCCTTTAGTTAAGTCACTTGTTTTAACTCGGGAAAATCAAAGTGATGCAATTTTACTGACTGTGGAAATCAAAAGTTTACACACCCTTGTTGAAAAAAGAGGAGTTAGTGATATTCCAAAAAAATTAGACCGAGATAAATGATTTCAAAACTTTAGCCCCCAGTAAGGTGACTCAATTGGAAAAAATATATATTTCAGACGGAAAGTAAAAAAAACAACTTAGATAATGTGATTGCACAAATGTACACACCCTATTAATTACTGGCGTGTAACTGCGCTCAAAATTAATCACGTTCAAATTCATGTTAAATGAATTAAAGGGAGTCAGCACCAACCTGCTACCAATCAGGTACCTTTGTTTAACATTAAATAAAGTTTAGATGTCATACTAGGCTTTTGTTTATTTTTTTTTTTGTTACAGAGTTGATTAATGGTGTACAACTGAAATGATTCAGCTTGGTCTCATTTAAAAAAAAAAAGGCATTTGAACAGGGGTGTGTACACTTTTTTAATCCAATGTAACTGGGCCAAAGTAAATGATCTGTAAAACATTAATTATTGGTCATCTCTCTACGCCAGTGACATACAAATACAAGCGGAAAAAAATAAATGTTCTCCCATGTTGACCTGCGTATCCACGTTTTGTGGCTTATTTTGAGATTTCTTTTGGGGAAGAATTGCAACAAAGTAATGAAACACTGGCGGTATAGAAAATGTGCTCATATTTGAGTTTTTTTTTTAACATTTCAAGCTATAAAACACCAATAAATGTCAATGAATGACCAAAATGTCACCGTTTTCCCCCCACTTTGAGTTCAAACGTGAAAAAAATGAAAAATGCGCGCGGACAGCTAACCGAAGCATCCAGCTGCTGCCTCCACTTAGCCGCATTCATAATTTAATGTCAGAGATGAGATCTGTTTTAAGCTTCCAGTGCCGTTAAGTCCATTAGGAATGTGCGAGTGCTCCTGCCAAGCAACTTTTTTTTTTTTGTTTCCAAGCATTTAAGCCTCCGTTTGTGGCATCCACGCCAAAGTTTCCTCAAGCAAACTTTGCCGTCATGCAAATGAGGCCGAGCGGCGGGACGGCGGCCGCTTTGGAAGCGTTTACAAAGGCGCGAGCGCACACGGAGAGCCGTTACGTTTTGCGAACACTCACCCCGGCGAGAGCCTTGCATCCCTGCCGCCGACTGGATCCGTTCGTTCGCGGGGGGAAATTATTATGATGATTATTATTTTTTATTTTTAAACCCGGCGGCTGCGCGTTGCGGTCTTAATGTCTCCGCGGCGCCGCCGCCCTCGCCTCTGCGCCGCTCCGACACTTCTTCATATCCTGACACTTATCAAAACGCCCCCCCCCCCCCCCCCCCACTCTTTTTCTTTCCCTCTCCTCTCTGCTCTCCCTCCCTCGCTTGTCTGCATAAGCACCGCCTCCTGCTCCCCTTCCCCTCGCTCACTCCTCCGGCTTCCTCCCTCACTTTTTGTGTGCCCCCCCCCCCCACACTCCCAAAACCCCCACCCCAAGCTGCTTCTTCTTTCCATCTTCTAACACCTCCCCATCAACTTTCCTTCTCATTTTTGGACCTACTCCCCCTTTTCCTACGCATCTTCCATCTCTCCCATAGGATTATTTCATTCTTTATTTTGGTGGCTGCACACGAGTGTACCCCCCCGCCCCCCACCCGCCGCCCACTGTACCATCCAATCATCTGACCCTCTCGGGCGAAATTATTAACATTAATATGATGAAGAGCTTCAACACGGGGGGGTGATGGCGGACGATGAACTCACGTGGGACGAATTATGTAACGTTTGATCACGCGTCCGGAGGTGAGCGAGGGCACTCGTAAGAGCAGGGGTGTCACATTATGGTTTCCGTTATGATTGAAACCGTGAAAATATTAAAATGACCCATCAAATTCTTACAGATTAAATTCATCAGATAGTTTTGGAATCAGATATCAAGGGTAATGGGTTTTTCAACTATTGTTGACGTTGGTTAGCGCAAAAATGCTTGCAATATCTCAACGTCGTCATTTATGATATTAAATTTTGTAATTTTGGTCCAGATTTTAACAAAAATTATGGAGGCTGATACACATGCCTTCACTCCTATGCGGGGGCTGGACCCAAATGCAGGACTCCAGGACGAGGACACGATGTTAGGCGTAGTTTTATTCAACCATTGAGGTGGCACAGAAACACTGTGACGAGGATAGGTCAACACTACACCATTTTCAATGATGGAGATTCCTACTGTCAGTGAATGCAACTCACAAACTCAGGGGACAATGCACAACGAACTGGCGAATGCCAGCGACCAAAACTCCAACTTAAATATACCATCTAATTACAGTCCCAATGTGAGCGGTGACAGGTGTCGCCGACCAGGGCAGTGGCCACGCCCATCTTGGCCGTGGTCCAGTCTGGCACATGACAACTACGCTTTCACGGACCACATAAAATCATGTGGCGGGGCCACATCTGGCCCCTGGGCCTTGAGTTTGACACCTTTGCATTAGTAAAACGTAGTGGCTGATGAAGAATTATCATAGAGGTATGGAAAGATGTTTTCAGCAATGATTCGATATCAGGTCCATGTACTTGTATGCTCTATGTCCTTACTGCTAAGACGACTCAGCGCGCTACTAGATATGACTGTCTTAGAAATGCTTTTTCCACCACTTGTGGCCTACTAGAATGCAATTAAACTTTACTTACAAACTACTGTGCTGCACTAGTAACACTGTAACTAGTAGACATAAGAGTATCACTAATATCCTCACTGGTACTTTTGCCTCACTAGTAACATGTACAGGCAGTTGTCCTAATAGTATGCAGAAATGTCATCCATATAGCAGTTGAAAAAATCCTTACTAGCAAGATGGAGTTTCCATACATGCATCCATTTTCTTCGCCGCTTATCCTCACGAGGGCCGCGGGGAGTGCTGGAGCCTATACCAGCTGTCAACAGGCAGGAGGCGGGGTACAACCCGAACTGGTCGCCAGCCAATCGCAGGGCACATCGAGACAAACCGCCGCACTCGCGATTACACCTACGGGCAATTTAGAGTGTCCGATGAATGTTGGATGTTTTTGGCATGTGGGAGGAAACGTCACTTCCTGCTTCTGCTCGAAAACAAATCCCTCGAGAGGATTTTCATGGCGGGAGTTACGAAAAGCTGTATACGTCAAAATCATGTCGCATGGTGAAAAAAAGGCATGGGTCCACGTCGGCTGTCGTTTTTTTTTCGTTAATAACGTACTAAGAATCATGCATTTCATGACAGTGGCCCTTTAAACTGGATATCAAGGATCTCGAGTCAATGCTCAAATGGCTGAGCACATGGATGGGGGGGGGGGGGGGCACACGTAGAAGCTTTTTGCAACCTGATCCACGGTCGGGATGCTGAAATGAGGTTGACTCCCGCTAATGCACGTGATTAATGCACCAACTGTTAGCAGCATCGGGCTACTTACAGATCACACACACGTTACCGTCTGTTGTTGCGTGCCAAAGTGGACGACCAGTAAAAGCTGAGTAATGCTGGACAAGAGCAGACGTGTGTGCGTTCTGTTTACTCTTCAACTTTTTACTTAAACTTTACATGTACTCCCCCCACCCCCCCTCGAGTCCCTTGGCGGTCAACAAGTGAGAAGAAAGTTCACTTAAGCTCCCCCCCCCCACTGCACTCTGCTGCCATTAACACTGCCCACCGCACCACACGAAGAGGAACACAAAAAAGCTTTTGAGCCTCGTGTGCGCGCGCACGTGTGTGTGTGTGTGTGGGGGGGGGGCGCTTGCGCACACTTGTGGGGTTGAGCGTGAATCAGTACGAGTTTGATTTTCAGCATTCAAACGTGTGAAGGCAAAAAAAAAAAAAAAAGAGAATGTCGTTATTTAAATAAATCATCTTCAACGGGAGATGAAAACAAAATTTGGCACGGTGGACCAGCTTGTAAAGTGTTGGCCTCACAGTTCTGAGGTCCCGGGTTCAATCCTGGACAAGCCTGTGTGTAGTTTGCATGTTCTCCCCGTGCCTGCGTGGGGCTCTCCGGTTTCCTCCCACATTCCAAAAACATGCAACATTAATTGGACACTCTAAATTGCCCGTAGGTGCGATTTTGAGTGCGGTTGTTTGTCTCAATTTTCCCTGCGATTGCCCGACGACCAGTTCAGGGTGTACACCGCCTCCTGCCCGTTGACAGCTGGGATAGGCTCCAGCACTCCCCGGGACCCTTGTGAGGATAAGTGGCAAAGAAAATGGACGGATGGATGAGGATTGCGGACATAATCACGGTATAACTCCTCAGAACATTTAGACCCACAGGTGTCAAAATCAAGGCCTGGGGGCCAGATGCGGCCCGACACATGATTTTATGTGGCCCGTGAAGGCAAATCATGAATGGATGGATGGATGGAAATCTTTAGGTCTTCATACCTCGTGGCTAAAGCGGCGTGAACCCAACAGTGATCAAATAAATATTGGAAGGTTGACAGACAACATCCAATCAACTTTTGTATATCTCTCTTCGGTACATGTGTCGGAATAAAGAAGGAAAAGAGCTCAGTGGCCTCCGGTTTTTAAGATCATTTGCCAGCAGTAGTCCCGTCCAGTAGTCCAAAGTTTAGAAGCAATTCACGCTTGAAAAAAAAAGTATAACGTATAAACCCCGGAGCCAATCAACAGTCAGCACGCAAGCTAGCTGGTCGGTAACCACTTCACAGCCAGTCGCTAACCTGCACTCAAAACAGCCAACTTTACGCTCTCATTCACTCCCGCATCACTCGCCAGGTGAAAAACCTTTTTACAGTCACACACGCTCAAAGTGGGGGAGTCACTGATGGTGCAGTGGTACACACGCCTGCCTTTGGCGCGGGCGGCGTGGGATCGATTCCCGCTCAGTGACAAAAGGTTCCAGTTCGGGATCTCGTCCACCTTTCGCCCGAAGCTAGCTGGGATAGGCTACAGCTTTTCCCGCGACCCTTGTGAGGATAAGTGGCTTGGATAATGACGCGACACACTCAAAGTCATAGCTAATGTAGTATGAAATGTGTACGCAATTGTGTCATGTAATAAAGCAGTTTTTCAATCCGACTACTTAATAAATGCGATATTGACATATTTACCGTCTTGTAAATCCTGTGGTACCGGCGTCGGACCTTGAGCGGAACAGTGAAATCATGCATTCAGCTAAAACACGGAAATATGGATCCAATGTTACGATATTTCTGTGTGACGCTCGCCAAAGATTTCAAAACTATTCGACCACCATTTTGTTTTCCTTCTTTTTCAAGGTAAACAGAAAGCGTACCAGAAACTACCCGGCACAGTGCAGAATGGCTACAAAGTAACAGGCCGTAAATCCCACGTAAACCTGGCCCAATTCTAGCAACGAGCTATGGGCCACGTGGGGTCAGTTCTGGTTCAGGGTTAGAGACCAGTACATTATCTGGTTCAACAAGCATTTGGACCATCACTACACCAGACTAATGACACAATGGGGTGCAGTAGAAGTGCTAAAAAGTTACATTTTTCATGGAAACTGATTGGGTTTGGTGGACTTGGGGGGCGGCGTTCAAACCAAAAATAAGGCATCGTGAGCCATTTGTGTTCTGAGAGGGGACCGTGTCAATGCAGGCGGTGGCAAATCTTTCCGGTCTTCTGAGGGACGGGAGCCAGACAAGGAAGGGAAACAAGGAAGCCCGTCATGGATAAACGCTGGAAGGAGTGTAAGGAAGACAGCTGCTGCGTTGTTGTTGTCCTCCGCAGACGCTTATCTCGACGGGCATCTCGCAACCCCCCCCCCCCCCGGCCCCGACCCACCCCCGCCGTGATAAGGTCAGGCTGCAGTGTCGCATGGCCCGCAGGAGGCCTCTGACAAACAAACGTTGCACTCTAGATTGTGAGGAGGAAACGCATTGAAATTGATTTGCAGTGAGGTGAAAAGTGAGTTTACAGAGGCAGGGGGGGCCGCGGGTGGGCTTGGGGGGCATGTGATTTCGTATCAGCCAGGTGCTCAGCTGTGAAATTCCTGACCCCCTTGAACTTCTACTCAACCCGTCCTTTTGAATGACACGCATACTCAACCTGATCCCTCTACGCTGACTCTTCAAAGACACTTGCGTTTCCATGAATACAACCCCCCCCCCCCCCGAAAAAAGTTATGGATAGTCATCTTTTTGGGGTAAAATTTCAAGATGAAACTAAAACGCACCACAAACCTCTACAGATGAAATTGATCTTTCCCGATTGGGGTCCATCCATCCATCTATTATCTACCCTATTTCCAGGTCGGGTTGCGGGGGAAGTAGCTTCCGCAGGGATACCAGGACTTCCCTTTCCCAAGCCACTTCCTCCAGTTTTTCCAGAGGGATCGGTCTCTCCGGCGTGTCCCGGGTCGTCCTCGGGGTCTCTTTCCGGTGGGACGTGCCCGGAACACCTCACCAGAGAGGGGTCCGGGAGCCATCCGGATTCAGATGCCCCAGCCACCTCATCCGGCTCCTGTCAACGCGGAGGAGCAGCGGCTCGACACTGAGCCCCTCCCTGATGACCGAGCTTTTCACTCGTTCTCTAAGGGAGAGCCCGGACACCCTGCTAAAGCCGGGGGGTGTCAAACTAATTCTTGTCACGGCCCACATTGTCATCGTAGTTCCCCATGGGCGGGGTGGCGGGACGATTGTGAAAAATCATATAAATATAGTACCGCCTCTTGATAGTATTTCATACTATACTCAAAAATGTTCATGCAGTTGAACTTCATTTCAACTTCAATTTCAATTTCAACTAATTTCATCAACAGCGTATCTGACATACACAAAGGCAATGTAATTAAAAAAATTCAAAACAACTTCAAAACAGAGCATAATTAACACGTCCCATAAAAATTGAAATTTTTGTGAGGAATGTAAATATCACTTAGAATTGTGTCTCTGTCCACTTAGACCGAGCTTAGTCCGCCGAGAATAGATTTAGTCCGGAGATGTTGTTAACGTTCGGTTCTTTACCTCACAACGTTGCCCGCGAAGTTCTTCCGGAAGTTCTGGTGGAAAGAGGGCGACGGCGGGCAGAGCTCATCCCAGAGCGGAGCTCGTTTCTGGGCCTCTGAACCTAGAGACCAACAATAATAATAATAATAATAATAATAATTAAAAAATAAATAAAAAAAACACAAAACTGAATTCAGCAATTGACAAATCTTCAGATGCAAGGCCAGCTCGTTTTTTTTGCTGCTCAGTGGCGTCTTGTGGGGAGGAAATGCTGCCCCCGCTTGGCCACAACTGCATTTTGCAAGAGGATTTTAACTTCAAATGCACAAATTCACATTATGGGATGAAGGGAAGTAATAATGTATGAATTTTCATGATGAAGATTTATAGTTGTATACATCAGCTTATTCTGATGTAAAATTGTACAATTTTGGGGGTAAAAATGACACACTATTACGTCCAATTTGACAGATTTTGGTCTTCTGATTTCAAGGTTTCTTTTTTCCCCCGTTAGGTACATCTCGGCTCAGCGATGAGATTCGAATATTGATTTTTTTTTAATATTTCAGAAGGCAGTCGTGACGTCGCCAGCAGGCTTTCATCAAAGTGAGGAAAATGCACGCAGACAAGGAACTTCAGTGGAAGTTCATCATTCGCGCGCCTGATATTTCGCATATTTTTAAGCCATTTTTTAAAATAAGTATTCACAGTACACAGGCAAGTGTGAATTTAGAGTTGTGCCGCTCTTTGAATTGAAAATTGAAAAACATTAATAAATGACTTGGATGATTACAATTGTTATTGTCATTATTTTGTAGTTTACTTGAACATTTTGTTGTTTAAGTATAAAATGTGGGCGGGACGGTGAAGCAGCTGGTAAAGCATTGGCCTCACAGTTCTGAGGACCCGGGTTCGATCCCGGCCCCGCCTGTGTGGAGTTTGCATGCTCTCCCCGTGCCTGCGTGGGTAAATTGCCGCTAGGTGTGATTGTGAGTGCGGCTGTTTGTCTCTATCTGCCCTGCGATTGGCTGGCGACCAGTTCAGGGTGTACCCCGCCTCCTGCCCGTTGACAGCTGGGATAGGCTACGGCACTCCCCGCGGCCCTCGTGAGGATAAGCGGCAAAGAAAATGGATGGCTGGATGGAAGTATAAAATGTCTTTTGTATCAGTTTTACAGCAAATTCCAAGAGGAAATGATAAACGGCTTGAACGCTGCGAGCTAGAAAATCTTCTTTTCTTTTGATCAAACTGATTTTATAAGCGTTATATAAAAGAGGACTAAAATGATTGAAATAAAGTCATTTTTTGGATGATCTTACTATATTGCAGATTTTCACCTATTGCCGGGGTGTGTGTGTGTGGGGGGGGGGGTCTGAAACGCATTCCCCGCAATTAACGGCTTCACTGGACTGTTTATGCAAATCACGAGCTATCATTTTGCGTTTTTTGTTCATAAATTATTTAAGTGTAAAGTTTCTGAAGACATATGTACTAGGTACCAGCGTGCTAACAAAAAGGGTCCCTCAAGGACCACACTGTTGTTCCGGTTTCCCGTCAGAGGGCAGTTATGACTGTGAAACAAAAATATTTCGTCAACTCATCACATTTACCTCATCGATTTATGAACTAGATTTGGAATCAGAAATCAACTATTCACGTTTGGTAACACAAAACTGTGTGTGTAATATCTCAACTTGATAATTTATGATATATGACAATTTGAAATTCTGTTACAGATTTTTACAAGAATCATGGAAACTGACACTCTAGATTTGACGCCGCGGGCCGCATAAAATCATGTGGCGGGCCAGATCTGGCCCCCGGGCCTTGAGTTTGACACCAGCGGATTACCCCATCAACTTTGACCCTTCATTGTCCCCGCTATATCGTTATACTTTCTCAGCAAGCATTTTATGTGGTTTTTCCGCGGTATACTTGAATACACTCGCACGGGAAAATCAGAACCGCGTCGCATCGGATGGACATTTTTGTTTACGTTGCGGTCAAATGTGAAATTCATGAGCCACGGTCATTTTTAAGATTTGATGTCCGGTGGAGGACCCGACCAAAAGAAAGCAATAAAAAGTGCATAAAGTGTACAAAAAAACCCAAACATTTCTGTACATCCAACTATTGAGACTGATTTTTCAGTTTGTCGTCATAGCCCGGATGGAAAAACGCAGCCGACGCCCACAATTAACAGATGACCACCCAAAAACAGTTTATTGCACTAAATTTATATTCCTCACACCACTTCCAAATACTTCTTTGGCCCCAAGAGCCCACAAAAACTGAGCTATTATTTTACATTAGACATGGTCTAAGCACAAAAACAGCAAAGGAGGATTTTTCCAACTAGCATCCCATCCCGCGCGAATGCTAACCCACCAATTCGTGGGGGTTCGCTGTACCTCAAAAATCGCACTCTACTTTCTTTCTAGTGATTGAAGACGCGATTAATCGACAATAGCGTCCACACAATCGAGCGCATTATCTATGATCTATTAATAGCGCTGGTTGAAACGTTTTCCATTGGTGTGGCTGCTCCAGTTCTTCACCGACATTAGCGAGAATCTCAAAATGTATTCAGACTCGAAGGCTCCTTGTTGTTGTGACGTTGAAGGGAAAGAAGAAGAAGAAGAGAAGAAGAAGAAGAAGAAAAAGAAGAAGAAGGCAAAGCTTCTTTGTTGTCATAATTTGCCCCGTGTGATGCTTGGCCCACTTTTCCATCCTGCTCACATTGTGTAAGCACGCGTACATAAAACATGATTTGCTGCTTCAATTGCTGACTTTTATTCGTCCGGGATTAGGTGGCAGACGACGCAACGAGTCGTCAGACGGCGGCAAAGCGGAGGAAAGAACACAAGAAAGAAAGAGAGAGAAAACGGGCGGCCAGCCGAGCGTTGGCAACCGTGCTGAGGTCGGAGCTTTAATCGCTGACCTCCAAAACTTCCAGCGCAAGACAAACGGCCCTGATTAATGAAAGCCATTCGTCTTGGCGTTAAAGGAAGAGATGTGTGGGAACTGCCGTTCCGACAGATCCATCTGCGGGTGATATTTCACTTGAGTCTTGTTAGCAAATCCTCCACCCGCTGAACAAAAAATGGAAGTCGGGCTTGGTGCACACTCACCTTGAGCCAATTGACAAAGTCCTGACAAGTGAGGGCAAAGTCCTGACAACCAAAGGTGTTCCTCACTGCATTGAAGATTTGTTTTTTTTTTTTTTTTTTTTAAATCGTACGCCAAATGTCTATTTATTTACCGTAATTCCCGACCTGCAGAGCGCACCTGGTTATAAGCTTCCACCCAGTACATTTGTAAAGGAAATACCATTTGGTACATACATACGCCAAGCCGCAAGTGCCCACATTGAAAACCACATTGAAACACGAGATATTTACAAAGATGGTACACAGAAAGAATTTAACACTAGCGCGGCGCTAACACAAGCGTAGCGCTAACACTAATGCTAACGCTAGCGCAGCCCTAACGCTGACAGGGCCGGTTAAAAAGAAAACTTACCAGTAAAAATCACTGAGACACGCCAGTAACACAGCAGCAACACGCTAGCACAGTGCTAACGCTAGCGCAGCACTAACATGGCCAGTAAATGTCACTTCCTCGGCATATATAGTCCGCTCTCACTCTTACCTTTTCCGCTCGAGCGCCCCCTTGTGGCCGTGAGAAAAAAATGCACACATTAGCTGGATCACCGCATGAACCGCAGGGTTGAAAGTGCGTGAAAAATGTTGCGGCTTGTAGGCAGGAAATTACGGTACTATTCACGCAAGGCACGCCAACAATTTCATCCAAGCAGTTGTGTCGTATCAGTAAAACGTTTATATAAATGTAATATTTGAGTTCAATATGGATCGATAATGAGAAACGGTAGCTAGCATAGCATTTAAAGCTAAGTCACGATAGCCCACTCATTCTTTTGTCCGTAGTACTCGCGACGACACAATCACTGATACTTTCAAACTGCATCAAGATGGTTTGAGACGACAAACTCTGGCGTCAAGGCACTACTAATAGCCTCGGCCTTCCCCTTCTACAGTTGAGTAAAGAAACTCCCATGGTAATTGTTTACAGAAATATATTCTTCTTTTCCTCGTCTGTCTTGGTGGCCAAAGGAGATGAGATAAAGAGTGTTTTTGTTTTGTTTTGTTTTTGTAGGCTGAAATAAAGCTAGACTGTGAAAAATCCCTCTTGGAAAGAGAATGAATGATGTTGCACGCTCAGACTGCAGATGACTAATGAGGGTCTTCAGTGGGAAATCTGCCAGATGTGGGTGGCGGGGGGGGGGGCAAAAGGTGGCCGTTGAGTGGAAATAAAAGAGACGGACGGGAGCCACACAAACAAAATGGCAACAAAAACGTCTGGAATGTTTTCAGTTCAACTGATTCAGAGTCAAAAGCTTCGCGTTTGTCTTTTTTGTGCTGCTCTTTCACTGGGACGCCTTCTTATCTCTTCTGTAGTCTCCGTCTGGATCCCCCCCCCCAAAAAAAAACACTTTTCTATGAGCAGACGCCTCCGCTCAAAAGCCAAACGAAACGGACAGATGACGCCGCCACGGGGCCGTTACAGACGCTCGAGCGCGGCGTCCGTCAGCATCCGGCTCCGAGGAGCTTTCGACAGAGCCGACTTTGAATGGCTCCGGTGGCGGCTGCGGACGGCTACGTCGTCGCGGCAGCCGAGTCGCGTTTATCTGCGAGTGCCAATCGAACGTCCGCGGGTGGTGTCGCCGAAACGCGCGGAAAAAAAATCACCCGGGGAAGGCAACGCGCCACGAGAGCCGTGATGAGAACCAGACACTGCTACACGTTTGCGCCGATCAATTACGTTCTGTCCATTTGTTAGCTAGTTTACTTAGCGTAAATGTGCAACTGGAACACACCAGAGGGGTGCTAGTCAAACACCACCCCACGGGTCACTAACTTTTATAAACAGCGGCGCAAGCGTCCTCGGAACGCTAAAAAGCGCCGTTTCTACATTTCTCGCGGGGCACAACAAAATACAAACAAACTCAGCGGAGGGCTAATAAAGTTGTGTAATCGCTTCATCATTTGCGGGCCCGGCTAAGATTTCTTATAGGTTTGAAAGTACGCGGACAAGTTTGAATTTGTACTTGCGCAGCTTTTGTGCCGTATTCCACGCTGGCAGAGTTGGGAGGGTTACTTTAAAAAAATGAAAATCAATGTGAATAAAATAATCCGAATGGAACGCTAGTCTATGTTTCGAGTTCTTTGTCACCATCTTGTGGCATCTAAGGGCAAGTACAAATTTCTTTTTCAACTTCTTTTGAGCGGCAGCGTTTATGAACTCAAATTTTGCCTCGCAACATTAAAAAAAACCACTATTGAGCACCGTTCGACTTGCCACTGATGTTGCGCAACATCATCATCACACACAACACCGCGTGGGTTCTTTTAACTCGCAGCTGAGTGGCAAAGGTCAGCGCTCCCACGTTTGCGTGACGGGCGTTTTGACGCCTTCTGAGTCATGCCGTTTGCGTGTTTGTGTGCGCTAAGCTAATGGAGACCGACACGAGGACTGACATGGATGCTGAGCCGTGTTGCGCTGGGCCAGGCGGTCTAACCCAGCAGCGGTGGGATAAACTATAAATAGACTCTCTCTCATCCAGACTCAACGCTGCCCCACCCCCTTTTTTCTCTCCTCATTCCATCTTTTTTCTTTTTGCTTTATCAGAAAATAAAATTGAAAAAAAGGATAGGTTGACTGTATTCACGATGGACGTTAGGTCCAGTTGATGGCCAGGAAAGCCATCACACTGACTATGTAGGGCTGAGTTGAGTCTCTTTCTTATTTATTTAATCTTTATTACTGTGACTGCCTGCAGTACCAAGTTTCCACCAATAGATAGCGCTAATGCACTGTAAAGATGGCTTGCATGGCACCAGAGGAGATTCCCCCCCATCTGTAATACGGACATAAATGAAGACAGTAACGACAGCTCAGTATTTTTTTCAGAGGATAAAGACTATATGGTTGTGAGTTTTGTTTTATTGTCTAGATACGGGTGTTACCGCACCATTGGTATTGAAACAGATTCAGTTTTATAATACTAAACAAAAGACATTTTATACTTCCATCCAGCCATCCATTTTCTTTGCCGCTTATCCTCACGAGCGCCGCGGGGAGTGCCATAGCCTATCCCAGCTGTCAACGGGCAGGAGGCGGGGTACACCCTGAACTGGTTGCCAGCCAATAGCGGGGCACATCGAGACAAACAGCCGCACTCACAATCACACCTAGGGGCAATTTAGAGTGTCAAATTAATGTTGCATTTTTTTGGGATGCGGCACGGTGGACCAGCTGGTCAAGCGTTGGCCTCACAGTTCTCAGGTCCCGGGTTCAATCCCGGCCGCTCCTGTGTGAAGTTTGCATGTTCTCCCCGCGCCTGCGCGTGTTTTCTCCGGGCACTCAGGTTTCCTCCAACATCCCAAACACATGTGACACTAATTGGACACTCACAATTGCTCCAAGGTGTGATTGTGAGTGCGGCTGTTTGTCTCGATGTGCCCTGCGATTGGCTGGCGACCAGTTCAGGGTCTACCCCGCCTCCTGCCTGTTGACAGCTGGGATAGGCTCCAGCACTCCCCGCAACCCTCGCGAGGATAAGCGGCATATAAAATGGATGGATGGATAACCTACTGAAGCAAGAGACTCGCAGAACAATTGCATGCTCTTCCACCAGATGGCAGAATGTAGCTAATTAACACAAGTAACCGTTTTTTTTTATTTGGTGGTGTGGCGTAAGATTTAAAAACATTTTTTCCAAAAGTAAAATATGCGCTTCGGCTCAATAACGGCTTGACAACGCTGCAGTAGCGCACACATTCGTTCGAACAGCAACCTTGTGGTCTTGGGAGAAGGAGGGTGGAGAGTTGGGCTGGTGGGGGGGATTGGATGGGGTGAGTGTTATGTAAGTGATGCTAATCCCTTCCCAACCCAGAGCAAAAAATGAGACGGCATGACACTGCCCTCATTTCATCCGTTGCCCCCCCCTCCATTTCTTCAACTTCATCGGGTTCATCAACGACGGCTTTCTCGCCAAACCAGATCGCATCTCATCCGACGGCCCGCAAAACGATCCGGATAAAACCTTTCCCGCTGTCGCGTAATGGACGCTTTCGTCATGAAGATGTTTCCAGCGCACGCGGCGGCTCTCGCGCGGATCACAGCGGAAAAACATCCGAGCTCGCTTGTGCAACGGAAAGACACGTTAAATCATGTAAAAGGATGTTGGTGGTCGTTTTCATGAGAGGATATTAATATAAATGTGTTTAAAATTAAGCCACACCCGGCAGGTATGGCGTGGTTATTTTCGTGATGAGCACTGACGAGTACGTAAATTTACTTTGAGGAAACGAACGTGACTCACTCACATAGTTCTCCAAATAAGAGGCCAAGCGTGCTTGCTTCAAGCCGTGTGGTGCAATGTAGGAAAAGACATGGCGGAAAGAGAGCGAGAGAGAGAGAAAGAGAGAGAGAGAGAGAGAGAGAGAGAGACGTGGCGGCAGTGTTAACGGTGAGAAATACAAACAAGTTTTGGGAGTGTGGAACATGCTATTTTTGACACTGTAATTTTTTTTTTTTGGAGGGGGGGGTTCAAACTACTCGTTCTTAGAAATGGATTTGAAACTAGTAAGCACACAAATTCCTTGCAGCGCATGAACGTCGACTCAACTTTGATGAGCGCTGTACGTCGAAGACACGTACGTGCCGTCTGTCTCAAAATTTCAAACATTTTCAAACCATTTACCATAACTTTGTACTGTACTAGGGATTTTCGGCCACACAAAAAATGGACTGTAGAGTAATGTGTGCATGTGGCCTAAAAAAATACAATAAAATAATGATGATCATGAAGTCCTTCATTTTAATGACCAATTGGATATATCGGACGACCTATGACCCTACCCTGCCCATTCTATCAAGGTTCCACTGTACATGAATCAATAGTGAATTGTGAATATGGAGGGGACCACCGTATAGGACATCCATCCATCCATTTTCTTTGCCGCTTATCCTCACGAGGGTCGCGGGGAGTGCTGGAGCCTATCCCAGCTGTCAACGGGCAGGAGGGGGGGTACACCCTGAACTGGTCGCCAGCCAATCGCGGGGCACATGGAGACAAACAGGGGCAATTTTTAATGTGTCCAATTAATCTTGCATGTTTTTGAGATGTGGGAGGAAACCGGATTGCCCACCTGGAGAAAACCCACGCAGGCACGAGCAGAACGTGCAAACTACACACAGGCGGGTCCGGGACCGAACCCGGGTCTTCAGAACTGTGAGGCCAACATTTTACCACCTGATCCACCGTGCCGCGCCATATAGGACATTTCCAGTTATAAATAAATATCCTTTACCTATTTTAGCAATTAATTTACCACAAAAATACATTTGTAAATGATTCTGGAACAAATTACTGACAGCGATGAGTTGGCAAGAACTTTAAAGTGCTTTGATACAAGATGATTCACCCTCCGGCAGAGGGGGGTGGGGGCTGGGGGCGGTCCCTGGTACGAAGGACGACCCCTTGAGCCAATCCCGCCCACTCGGACGGGACGCTCCAGTAAACTTTGACCCAGTTCCGTCGAGTGGACACTGGGTAAGTGGGGTGTACGCCAAAGAACCCCAAACACAACAAGGGTGTCCCACCCCCCCCTTCCCTCTCCCAGCCTGATATGATGTAAATATCAAAGGGCTGTGAGGACAATACATCTTTTCAACATTAAACGGCCGAGGGAGGCTTTGAGAATCGCATTGTTTGGTACAGTTCATTGAAAATTCAGCCAACAAACACACGAACACAAATACACACACTCAGCGCATCTCCTGCTGAGGACTTGATTTCAGTTTTCTGCTGATCATACACAAGACAACCCCCCCCCCCATACTCCCCCCATTTCAAGTCTTTATCCACGCCGTGCCTCCCATTTCCAAGAAATCCCACTCAGCGGGCAGACACAATTCTCCGGAACCAATTCTCTTCGGGATAACGCAGCGGAGACGACGGCACGGAGGCCGACGGCGCTTCGGTTCGCTGAGCCGCGTCACGCCGAGGTGGAACCCGAAAAAGACTTTCCCGTTCGCTCGAGATTGTTTGGAAATGCATTTGCACTTTTGTCAGTGTCACAACCTCCCCAACTCATCAAAAACAACACAAAACAAACCCTATTTAACATGTAGCTAGCTAGGTTGATTTCAATCTTTACAAGCAACAGCTAACGCTAGCGCTGATGCTAACGTCGGCGCTAATGCTCACGCTAGCGCCACGCTAACAGGGCCGGTTAAAAAAAAACATACCAGTAAAAAGAAAAAAAAAAAATCACTAAGACACGGCAGTAACAGTGTAACTAGTGTACACTAGCGCAGTGATTTCCAACCTTTATAGCGCCAGGGCACATATTTTACAATTCAAAAATCCCACGGCACATCAACAAAAGTAAATGTCACTAAAAATGGATAGATTAATTACTGTATGTACTTCCTGTCATCTAATAGAAGAGGATTTGTTTTGTTCTGTCTGTCACTGGCATAAATAGATGAATAAAGATACATTATTTCTTGGAAATAAATGGCAATTACATGAAACTGGATAACTTCCCACGGCACACCTGAAGAACGCTCACGGCACACTCATGTACCCCGGCACACTGTTTGGGAATCACTGCAGTAGCGCAAAGCCCGTGTTAGCGCTGAAAGACGGTACACAGATAGTTTAACGCTAACGCTAGTGGTAATGCTAACACCGCGCTAATGCTAACACCGCGGTAATGCTAACACCACGCTAACAGGGCTGGTTTAAAAAAAAAAATACCGATAAAAGTCACTGAGACACGACAGTAACACGTTAATGCAGCGCGAACAGGGCCGGACCGGTAAAAGTCACTTCCTCGGCACATATATTCCACCGGTCTCACTCTTACCTTTTCCGCTCGAGCGGACCCCTTACGGCCGTTGGAAAAAAATGCACAAACTAGCTTCATCGCCGCATAAACCATAAATTACGGTACGCAAATCTTACAATAACAAAACAAGTACGTGGTCTCGTTTCAACACTCTACAATAGTTAGCTAAGACAGTTATGTTACTCACTGCCAGAATGTTCGATACGCGCCGAACCAAGGTGTTCCGGCACTTTCTGTCGGATTGATCTCCTGTTGCCCCTCAACTTCCGGCCCTGTCGTTCTATTCGGTCAGTCTTCAGCCTGAGACCGCGAGTTCCCCGTGAGCACTTTCGCTTAGCGTGTGACTGTTTTGTTTTCGTTTCATAAATCATGAATGTCCCCAACCCTTCGATCCGTGGATTATGGAGCATTACAGGATCCTGGCTCCCAACCCTTTCCCCAATTTTCAAAGACTGTTGATTTGCGTCTCGAAGAGGGTAGTGGGAGTTACGTATCCGATACCACAGCTGGGTCGGAATCCCAAGAGTTTCCCGGGGAAAATGCACACATGTCAGCCATTAAGGAGGCACGGACTGACCCCGACATTTTCATCGGTGCAGGAAACGGCGATGTAAACACAAACCTCCACGGGGCCCGGGTTCTTCCTGGCCAACCCGGTTTTTCTATGGGACGAGTCCGCCACGGTTTAGTCATCTGGCACGGGAAGACAAAGCGGGGGTCCCGTGCAAATTTTGAGACGGGGTCAGCTATCAGATGCATCCTCTCAACCACGAAAAAAACTAAAAACATGGCTGAGAGGATTTTGAAAAATTACACGTGCAAACAAAAGGATGTCAACAGATCTTTGCTAGCTTACATTAAAAAAAAAAAACATTCTGATGAATCAGCTATTTTTTTTTCCCACTGGAAAGAACATTCCGGGCAAGAACAGGCAGCTGCAGAAGTTATGAGAATTTTTTTTTTTTAATCTTACATTTTTTTTATGTCTTCGGAATTCTGGCTATGTAAGACAAAAGACCGGATGCACGTTTTAGAACTGCAATAAAGCAACCAAAACCAGAAGTACAACGCCGAGTCCGCAAGGCAACGAAATGTCCGTGACGCTCCTGCGATTCTTAGCAGAAAGGAGAAACGCGGAGAAAAGCATTTTGGCGTTATAAACGGGGTCCCGGCGGCTCCGTTTTCAGACGTTGATATATTTTTCGGCCAGCGAGTATAAACGCGGACGTGTCTGAAATCAACAGCTGGGAGGTCAAGCTGAACGTATTTTTTACCGCCGAGCCAAAGCAGGAAGCGACGTCGGCCAGCAGATAAAAACATCTGGCTCTTCCCGCGTCGGGCCTCCGAGTTCCCCTCATCCGTCAACCCCCGTCTGCCTTTGCGGTTTCAGCGCGGGGGGTCACCCGGGCCCTCGCCCATCGGCGACAAGCGAGACCGCTTCGGCAAAGACGGATGCGGGGTCCCGCGTTGAGCAAATGCGGGTTGACCGGCCCGTTAACGGAGGCTGGCGACTCCAGAATCTAACCCGGGACCTCAGAACTGCGAGGCCAACGCTTTCCGGGTGAAACACTGTGCCGCCCTGTAATTATAAACATGTCATGTCATTATCCAAGCCGCTTATCCTCACAAGGGACGCGGGAAAGCTGAAGCCTACCCGGGCTAGCTCCGGGCGAAAGGCGGACTACACCTTGAACTGGTCGCCAGTCAGTCGCAGGGCAGATACCGACGACGAACGGGAATCGATCCCACGCTGCCCGCACCACACCGTCAGTGCTTACTAATTATTAACATTCAAACAAAAATGGCAAATTCAGTATACTATACTGATAATAGTATCACAATGATAAAATGTGTTGTACAAGGGTTTTTTTTGGGGGGGGGGGTCACAATAAGACTCAAAGCAAGGCACTGGAACACGAGAGGTGTATGAGACCATTTTTTTTCAATAAAATGATTTACCATAAGGCGGAACAGTGGAATAACTGGTAAAGCATTGGCCTCACTGTTCTGAGGACCCGGGTTCGATCCCGCCCCCGCCTGTGTGGAGTTTGCATGTTCTCCCCGTGCCTACGTGGGTTTTCTCCGGGGACTCCAGTTTCCTCCCACATCCCAAAAACATGCAACATTAATTGGACACTCTAAATTGCCTCGAGGTGTGATTATGCGTGCAGCCGTTTGTCTCTATGTGTCCTGCGATTGGCCGGCGACCAGTTCTAGGTGTACCCCGCCTCCTGCCCGTTGACAGCTGGGATAGGCTTCAGCGCTCCCCGCGACCCTCTTGAGGATAAGCAGCTCAGAAAATGGATGGATTTACCAGAATTCTGAAGTTGCTACTGCGTTAGCCCAAGTTTGAGAACAACTTTGAGGCGGTTCTACGGCACAAATCTAGATAAGCTCTCTGGCGTAGGAATGTGATTGAACGGCAAACTGAAGGCCTGTAGATGAAAGTTCCACACAAGGACGACAACGAGAAGGCAGCGGGACATTTGAAGTGCCCGTTTGACGGTTCGAAGTCTGTCAAAGAGGACCGCCAGTAACAAACAAGACCGCTTGATGACGACACAAGCCGACCGCGAACAGTTTGCACCGCCACGTCCCAAAGCTACAGCCGTGTTTTTCATCTGGGACAATAAATATCACAGAGGCTCGGAAATTCGGGATCATTCCATCTGGTTTTGCGCGAGCCAGCGCATTGCAGAGTGGGATTTTGTTCATAAAAAGGGGTTCACCGCATGAATTTTTTGTATCTCGGCGTCCGATTGTACTTGGTTATTGCCTGGCGTCAACATTTCACAGCTAGACGTAAAAGTCACGAATGGGGCCGTATCCAGAAAACACAAATCAGCGGATAGAACGTCCTCGTATGAACCTCAATTTTTAATGAGGGAACGAGTCGGTTCGGCGGAGGCGCTTCAGAGGGCTCGCGCTGATTAAAAAGATGTCGGAAAACCGCAAAAGGCGAACTCGGGAATGAAGACCCGATCTTTTTGTCTTATAAAATTCAATATACGCCGTTCTTATAAGCACCGTTCGTCCCGCCCTCTCATCGTAATTTATACTGCACGATAAAAACAAAACGCAAACCAAACAGCGTGAAAAGGAATTACTTTGTCTTTACGACGTATTAAGTGTACAACAAGTCCTGCGCTTTTGCGGTTCGTACTAGTGCCGCATAGAGCGCCGCTAAATCCTAATGAGAGGTGCTCCTAACGTGACCCAATTTAGCTAAACGTCAATCACAGCAGCATACGGAGAGCGTTAAGGCTTCGACTTGCGCGGAACAAGCCCGTGAGAGCGGGAGAGCTCGCCCCGAAAGCAGGCGGCGACAAGAGACGGCTTGCAGTTGTCGTATTAGCGAGTGAGTGCGTGCGCGTGTTGCGCGAGCGCGACGCAACGGAGCCTGTTCCCTAAAGCGTTCCGACAGCCGTCAGCGATGACGTGATGTCCGACACATGACAGCTGAGGGGACTCTCGCAGGCGCGACTGGAACTTGTCCACAAACGTACGGCAACAAAACAAGCTAGTAGAGACAATCACGGTTATTGTACCCTCAGCATCAGCGCGCATACACGCAGTGCGCAAACTGGCTTGCATGAACGACTCCCGGTATTTGTTGCAAAGAGCACAAACTCAGTCCAAGCGCGAGGCGGGGTTTCCTGGCATTCATGTTCTCGATGACATGATGAAAATACCATTTCTGAAAATGGTGGCCTGGGGGATGTTTATTCATTCATACGATGCAATTTGATGGACATTGTGCTGCGGATTCTGGGCCACCAGTACAATACATACATACGTACCGCATAGATATTACGTACATGGAAACGGTCGCCACACCTCAGTAAGTCGTAGGAGTAGTAGTCGTTTTTCCCGGCGCGTAAGAATGTATGCCTGCGAGTATTGTTATATTGTTTCTCTACGAGTTTTGTTCAAATATCCGTTGCTTAAAGGTCCAGTGTCATGCCGAAAACCATTATAAAATAGATATAGTACTGAAAAATACGTATAACATCGCCGGCACGGTGAGCCACCCGAGCTCGGCGCCGGAATGACCCACCCCGGCCGAAACCGTGATGGCGGCGGACGAGGCAAGGCTCCGGCGGCGGCTTGTCCGAAGCCGTGCTCAGCGCCGACGGGTACATCAACACGTTTAGCACCCCTGACTTACGTGTTTTGTTTTTTTTTTTTTTAGTATCTCTATACACACACCTACCTGTCATTTGGAACCCACGAAGTTCTCTTCTCGTCCTTTGCACCGTGCAATCCATTTTTTAAGACGAACCGGGTCTTTTGGAAAATGATGAAGAGTAAATCCATCCTCCTGAGTGTTCGAACATTATCCAGCAATACAACGAGCCGGCAAGTTTGGCTAACACGAAGGAACAACGAGCTACCTTCCAGCAGGTAAAACTAGTAGAAACATACGAGACCGCTTGAGTGGGCGTCTGCTACGAACGTCACTTGCTGCTTCTTCTCGAAAACAAATCCCTCGAGAGGATTTCCACGGCGGGAGTGACAAAAAGCTATAAACGTCAAAATCACGCGTGGTGAAAAAACAGATGGGTCCATTCCGACTGCCTTTTTTTCCCATTAATAACATACTAAAAATAATGCATTTCATGACAGCGGCCCTTTAAGGTTACAACAACAACAACGTGAGGCTATTTGTTAATCCGTCTATTGCGTTGTTTTGCATTGTTTGTTAGCATTAAGTCAAACTGAAATTCTGAAGGCAAATGTTTGTTATTCCTTTGTTTTATGTTTAGCTTGACAGTAAACTTCACGTCAGAGTGCTAATCCGGTGGATTAGCATAGGTTATCGATTACGGCACGTCGAGAATCGCCCACAAATTCGGGTTACGTCACCGAACTCATAAAAATCAAAGACTCCCCCCCCCCCTACCTGGTTTTGGCAATGGCGACACGGCTATAGGTCGTGCCAACAATGACAGTTTTAAGACTCCACCTTAAGTTACGACGTCGAACTGACCGTGACCGCGGCGGCGTTCTCGCTCGGCTCGTCCGTGACGATCGGGACTCCCCCCCGCCCCCCTAAACCGCTGCGACCCTGAGCTCGGCTATCACCTCCTACCGGCGCCCACAAATCCCCCATCTTGTCTCTGCCCCTTGAGTCCCACCTTACCTAATCGACCCCCCCCCCCACACACACACACACACACACACTCCCCCCGGCCTGCGCTCGGGTGACAGGCCAAGGTTGATAAAGAGTCTCCTGGTCGTGAGGCGGAATGATTCCCGCGGAGAGGTGATGTAACAACCGAGAGGAAGACTTTGAGCTCGTGCAGCGTTTACGGTACGTTAAAACTGGAATGGAAAATTTCATATCTGTTATACGTCGTGGGAATTTGTTGTGTCCCGTGAATTCAATAGTGAATCAAAAACACTTGGGTTGGTGAGATGAAAGGAGACCGAGTTCCGGAGGGAACGATGGACGAGTGCAGGGGCCGTTATGACCGTGAATTCATAAAAATCTTTAATCGCATCATCATATTGACACATTTTACGAACTACTACATAGCTCAGTGGTTAGCGCATTGGCTTGGTAAACCGGGGGTGGTGAGTTCGTATCTCACTGGGGTGTCCACTCCCCCTGAGGCGTTGCGTCAGGAAGGGCATCCGGCGTAAAAACTGTGCCGGACAAATACGAGCGTTTCATCTGCGACGACACGCTTGTGGTGACCCCTAATGGGACAAGCCGAAAGAAACTTACTTACTTATGAACTACTTTTGAAGACCAAAATCAGGAGTGCTTGTAACAGCCGAAATGAGTTTCCTACCCACGGTGTCCGGGTCCTCCCTTAGAGATAGGGTGAGAAGCTCAGTCATCAGGGAGGGGCTCAGTGTCGAGCCGCTGGTCCTCCGCATTGAGAGGCGCCAGATGAGGTGGCTGGGGCATGTGATTCGGATGCCTCCCCGGTGAGGTGTTCCGGGCATGTCCCACCGGAAAGAGACCCCGAGGACGACCAAGGACACGCTGGAGAGACTATGTCTCTCGACTAGCTTGGGAACGGTTCAGGATCCCTCGGGAAGAGCTGGAAGAAGTGGCTGGGGAAAGGGAAGTCTGGGTAGTCCCTGCTGAAGGTACTTCCCCCGTGACCCGACCCAGAAAAGTGGTAGATAATGGATTGAATTTGAAATTTGGATGCAGTCTTAAACAAAAATCATGGAAGTTGGCACACACGATTTGCCTTCGCGGGCCACATAAGGTCATGCGGCAGGCCTGATCTGGCCCCCGGGCCATGAGTTTGACACCTGCGGGCCAGTGAATAACATATCCCTCGAACAGTTCTGAGGTTGAGGGTTCTCACACGTCCCAAAAACACACTGCACACGCAATAAAGTACACGGCATGTTGACCATGCTGACTGTTTGACCTCTCTGGAAAAGATAAACTGCACAATTTGTCCCCAACGATTTGTTTTCGGTATCATTTTAACCCCGCCCAACATAAACTTTTCCACCAATCGCATCAAGCGTTGTGGATTCAACGCGGAAGGATTGTGGATTCATCATCCAATCGGACCTCGTTGTAGGCTTTTCCATCCCATCTCCGGAGTAATCCACACATTAAAATAAGCCCGGCCGGGGATCATAAAAACAAAACGCGGCTCTCTGGCATCTTCGGTGACCTTCGACCTCTTCATTAGCGCGCCTGGCTTTCATAGGAACCGAAAACAGCTGGAGGGGATCACGAGTTTGACAATCACAATGCTTGTGTGTGTGTGTGTGTGTGCACCGACAGCTGCACGGCGCGAGTGGCGCTAATACTGCCGTGTCTGGTTACACACGCCGAGCGGCTTGATTAAAAACACGACGCGGAAACCGACTTCAAACCAGATTGACAACACCCCGTTCAGACCGACTCGGGTGCAAACGTTCCACCAATCGGGACAAGTTGAAGAATTTAACTTCCCCCCCCCCCCACACACACACACACCCTTTCGGACGGATTCTCGGATGTCTATGAAAGATCATATCGCGCGATTACCCTGCGGAGACGGATGGATGTGTTCGGAGGGATATTTTTTGAAAACGACAGGAGCTGGCAAAAATAAATAATCAATATTTAAGATGACTAAACTTCATGCCGGAGGTTAAGTCCGAATTGGGCCATGTTGCCGACTCTGCCATCGTGAATTACGGCCAATCGGCTGGCTCGCCGAAGCCGGCGGCGTCGACCGCCACAAACGGAGGAGCAACCGTTTGTGTCGAGCGTGTCTCATAAGTTACCCGCTCCGATGACGAAAGACAAAGAAAAGTGCCGCAACCACAAATGAGTCATCACATAAAGCTCACAAAAAGTCTACGTTGTTGTATTTTTTCAGCAGTCTGGACACCCTGTTGCACTTTACTGCCTCTCACAGGGCAGTCGTGGTACTACAATATTATAGCTTTAGCGAGCTTTCGCAAGCGATTTTCTCGTTTGGAGTGGTGAGACGGGTGAGACGAAATGACCATTGGAAAAAAAATTGCACCTGAGAAGCACAAACCGATATATTCATAAACTCCTCAATATATTAACATGAATAATGTGTCGGTATGTACCCCACTTAAACCCAAAACTACCGACCTGCCAACCCACTAAACCCATTTTCACTACAAATATAGTGCGTCAAAGTCACTCGTGGCAGCTGGTAATAGCGTTGGGCCTCACAGTTCTGAGGACCTAGGTTCGATCCCGGACCCGCCTGTGTTGAGTTTTCATGTTCTACCTGTGCCTGCCTGGGTTTTCTCCCACATCCCCAAAACATGCAACATTTATCGGACACTCTAAATCGCCCCGAGGCGTGATTGTGAGTGCGGCCGTTTGTGTCGATGTGCCCTGCGATTGGCCGGCGACCAGTTCAGGGTGTACCCCGCCTACTAACCGCTGACAGCTGGGATGGGCTCCGGCACTCCCCGCGACCGTCGTGAGGATAAGCGGCAAAGAAAATGGACGGATGGATGAAAGTCACTCGAACAGATACCTCACCCATGAGCCATTTTGGGTCCTCCACCCTCAGTTTGAGAATGGGTTGAAAATCTCTTTTTAAAAATCACGCAAGCAACATTTTGTGTTTATTTAGCTCCGCGCTAGTTTTATGTAGTTGATTTTCCCAAACTAGTTAAAAGGGGAACGGAAAAGTGACTGAATAATAATCAAGAAAACAAGAACAACAACAAAACCCCTCAGGAGGTCAATATTGGGTTAGCAAAGAGCGACTTGGGCTCACCTCGACCAAGACGTCTCGGAGCTCCGGACGGCAGCAGGTCCAGCACGTACCCGAATCCGAGTGGAACTTCCGCGGGCGAGCGAACCACACCAATTCCGCTCTTGTTTTCCTTCTCTTTCGGGGCGACTTGTGCTGGAGTCGTCCGCCGCCCCCGAACCCCCCAACCCCGACCCGAAAGTGCTGTCTCCGGCTCCGATCCCGACAGCAGTCCCTTGTCCGCCAAAATCGAACCCCCCCCCCCCCCCCATAAAAAAAAAAAAAAAGATGAGGCTGCTCGGTGAGCACACCCGGGCAGCCCGCTCGCATACGTGAGGGGGGCGGGGTCACTCCGTTGACGCTCGCTTGACTCATCGCCAACATTTTCAAAACACAGATTCTTTATCCAGCTTGTACTAATAAACCCTTTGTCCTCAAAAGTGTGTCTTACTATTTTTTTCCCCCACTGCTGACTGACATTTCCCCACACAAAAAATGTTCTGTACAAATTCTATAATCTATAGAATTCTATCGAATTTGTACAGAACAACTTGTTTTATCGAACTTTGGCTGTGATTTTCTATAGAATTTCTACAGAACAATGCAATTTCTAGGATTTGGGTCCTGAAGTTCTATAGTTCTTTGGAAATTCTTTAGAAATGTTCTATTTAAACGGCACGGTGGAGCAGCTGGTAAAGCATTGGCCTCACAGTTCTGAGGTCCCGGGTTGAATCCGCGACCCGCCTGTGTGGAGTTTGCATGTTCTCCCCCAGTGCCTGCGTGGGTTTCCTCCGGGTGGGCACTCCGGTTTCCACCCACATTTATCGGACACTTTAAATTGCCCCTAGGTGTGATTGCGAGTGCGGCTGTTTGTCTCCGCGGTGCCCCGCGATTGGCTGGCGACCAGTTCAGGGTGTACCCCGCCTCCTGCCCGTTGACAGCTGGGAAAGGCTCCGGCACTCCCCGCGACATTGTGATCCAACTACATATTGCCATTGTTTTACCCCGCTAGAAAACATAAATAAATGCATCAATTATAGACGCATATGTCGGTGGGGATCTTATTAGCATATTTCCCGAATTGTCGGACGGGGGGGTCAGTGCGGCACGAACTCCGACGACGGCGGCTCATCCGATATCGAGCCGTTTGTGTACAAGCGAAGCGTCTCATCTCGTCACTTGTCGGGGTTGAGCTACGAGACGGCTCACTTCCTCCAACATGAGAGAGGATGATTATTTCATATCTGCCCATTATGAGTGCGGTCGGGGGAGATAATGTATTCGGTCACCAGCCGCCACTTTGATCCTCCCCTTTATTCACCATCCAGATGCTCTTAATACATTTTAATAAGTGGCCAACTGTTCGACTGCGCCGTGCACTGCACATGACCCCCATGGAGTTAGTTTATGACAATATTAGTACATTAAAAAAAAAATCAAAAATATAACTTAGTGACCACATCAGCCACGAGCAGGAGCAGAGCTTCAAATCCAGCCTTCACTTTTATTAAAATTATTTAATATCCACTGAAATCTTATTTAAATCAAGTTGAGCTACATTTTTTATTTGATAAAATAAACACATTTACATATATTACAGCTATCACTGATAAAATCCAAACAATTACCATATATTCTTCATCAATTAAAACGTGTTTGTGTCTTACATATTTGTCTTTATGTGTATTTTATGCAACTGCCAAAGCAGCAAAAAAACAAGCTCACCTTTCCTTATATGGCATGCGAATCCCATAGAAGGACTAATTAATGCTCTCACACACCACTGAAAGGTTCCCAAAAAAATGTACGACTCGAGTTATTTGCTCATACGCGAATACACGAACACACGCACACACACACACACTACTGAAACACTCCCACTCACACACTACAAAAAAAAATCATCTTCTGAAACACACATGTGATTTTTTTCCCCCTCATACACACACACACACACACACACATACTACTGAAACACTTTCATCCGGACTCATGAAAAATTTGTCAATAGAATACAGGTCTGAAACACTCCCACTCACACACACACAAAAAAATGTATCTACTGAAACACACACACACACACACACACACACACACACGCTCACACAACAAAAATGATTTGCTCACACGTACTTAAAACTAAAAACTACTAAAAAAAATCACACACACACTACTGAATCACTCTCACAAGCACTAATGAAAAATGTATCAAGTCTGAAACACTCTCACTCATACGCTACAAAAAATTTTTTCTTCTGAACCACACATGTGATTTTTCCCCCTCATATACACGCACACACAGACACGACCCCCCCCCCTCCACACACACTACTGAAACACTCTCACAAGCACGAATGAAAATTTTGTCACTCAAATACAAGTCTGAAACTCTCCCACTCACACACTACAAAAAAATGTATATACTGAAACACACACGCAGACGTGATTTCTGCCTCCTCACACACACACACGCACACACACACTACTGAAACACTCATTCGCAGTAATGAAAAATTTGTCACTCGAATACAAGTCTGAAACTCTCCCACTCACAAACTACAAAAAAAATATCCACTGAAACACACACACGTAATTTTTCCCATACACGCAGACACACAACAAAAATTATTCGCTCACACGTTCATAAAAAAAAAAAAATCACACAGACTACTGAAACACTCTCACAAGCACTAATGAAAAATTTGTCACTTAAATACAAGTTTGAAACACTCCCACTCACACACACAAAAAAATGTATCTACTGAAACACACACACATCACAACAAAAATGATTTGCTCTCACGTGCTACTAAAGAAAAAAAAAATCACACGCAAGCTCACTCACACAGTACAAAAAAACATCTGAAACACACACACACAACAAAAATGATTTGCTCACATGTACTACTGAAAACAAATCAGACACTACTGAATCACTCTCACAAGCACGAATGAAAAATTTGTCACTTGAACTCTCGCTCAAGTTAACTAAAAAAAAAAAAGTTTGTCACTCTCACATCTACATGCACACACGTGATTTTTTTCTCCATCACACACTACTGAAAAAGTCAGACAGTTGTAAAACTCTCACACACATTCCTGCCGCCCCTCCCCCCACTCATACGCACACTAATAAAACCCTCTGAAACACTGAAAAATATTCACTTACACTAGACATAAGCCTCTCTCAAACACTACAGAATTTTTTGTTGTTGTCACACAGCTTTTATAGCCTGGTGGTGTAGTGGTACACACGCCTTCCTTTGGTGCGGGCAGCGTGGGATCGATTCCCGCTCAGTGACGGTGTCGATATCTGCCCTGCGACTGCCGGGCGACCGGTTCAGGGCGTAGTCCGCTTTTCGCCCGAAGCTAGCTGGGATAGGCTCCACCTTTCCTGTGACCCTTGTGAGGCTAAGCGGCTTGGATAATGAAACGACACAACTTTCACAGATTTCCTTTTCAACATATTAATGAAACGCTCCCTCACACTTACTCTCATTTAAACCACTGAATAAATATTTGCTCTCACACACTATGGATTTTTTTTTTGGTCACACCTCTGATATATTTCTATATTTCGAATAAAATCCTCTCAGACACTACTGAAAAAAAAAAATCACACACATCCACAATTGAAATTTCTCTCTCTCTCTCTCTCTCACACACACACACACAATTGAAATGCTCTCATGTAGGGGGGGAAAAAAAATCACTTTTTAAGAGAAAAAGTCACAATTGGATAAGATTTGAGTTTGTCGGGTCTCGGAAAAAGCGTCAACGACTTCCTTTTGCGCTCTTCATCCTTCCGGCTCGGGGTCACGCCAGGCCGCCGTGTTTTGCGGCACGGCGCGGCTATAAAAATATTGGCGCGCTGTTACAGTGCACCACTGAGAAATTATTTAAAGCGCGTGCACGTGGGTACCATTAATCTGAATTACATAAGCGACGCGCTACAAAAAAAGGGGGGGGAGTACCGCGAGAACAAACCACCGACAGGAACGGCGCAAAAATGGCCCCCGAATGAAATAAACGTGCAGTTTCCGATAAATTAACGCCACTGGTCAAGTAGACATCATGAAAGTGGTCATCATTCATCATTAGCGAACGACCCCAAAAATAAGCGACGCGCCGCACCTAAATTGGGGCTTGTAATTATGCAGAGCTGCCACAAGGTGGCGGCAAAGCAACTAAGTAAATGGAGAGGATCAGAAAACAACATCTACTGTAGCCTGTACACAACCATGTTACATAAACAGCAGTATATATATATATATAGTTATGTTGTTCGAAACAAATCTCTTTCATACGCAAGGGATCATAGTACCATCATCGCTCCATTTTTAAATTTTGACACAATTGTACTTCATGGCAGCGAGTAACGTGTTGGCCTCACAGTTCTGAGAACCCAGGTTCGATCCCGGCCCCGCCTGTGTGGAGTTTGCATGTTCTCGCAATGCCCGTGTGGGTTTTCTCCAGGCACTCCGGTTGCCTCCCCCATTCCAAAAAACATGCAAAATGAATTTGGACACTCGAAATTGCCCCTGGGTGTGATTGTGAGTGTGGCTGTTCGTCTCCATGTGCCCTGCGATTGGCTGGCGACCAGTTCAGGGTGTACCCCGCCTCCTGCCTGTTGACTGCTGGGATAGGCTCCAGCACTCCCCGTGACCCTTATAAGGATAAGCGGCAATGGATGGACCCCCCAAAAAACAAACAAACTCAAACTGGGACACCCGGAAATGAAGGACCCTCTGGAATAGATTTGTTTTCGGTTCGTCGTGTCGGTCCGTGTCTAATTTAACGCCGGCCGGGTGTGGACATGCGGGTCCGGTTTGTGGGTGCAGAAGTGGGTCAAAGCGCTCTCGAACTGAGCGGTAAACACACGCAGATCAGCTTTAATCCACTAAATTGGAGCTGACTCACAACTCAATTACACGCACACACACGCACAAAATTGCATTGAGAGATTAATCACTTATTTAAACTGGCAAAGAAAGGAAGGAACTGAGTAGGAACGCAAATCCATGTTGACAACATGCAATCATAAAAAAATAATCATAACTCAGTTGCCTTACTGCCACTTATTCATATATGCACAGAAAAGCTACGGAAGAGATGCGCTCATTTTTCCTTCCTTTCTTAGTTCGATTACTTGTTATTTCCCAAATGACCTATCATAAAAATCCCAAATATTAAAATTGCTAAAAAAAAAAAAGAAAAAGAGAGAGGAAAAAAAACAACTTTTTGGCCCATTAAATTTTCAATACACGATGGCAAAAATGTTTTCATCTATTTTTCAAAAGTCCGTTATTCATTACCTTCATTAGACACCATTTACATTCAAGCGCAGTTGTTGACATGACAATAAATTAGCTTTTGGTGACCTCCAGTGGGCGGCCACAGAAGTGTAATGCACGAATTTCAACTACCGCTAGATGTCGCTACATGTACAGAAAACAGTCAAAAAAAAATTACAAGGCACACAAGAGTGCTGGACAGTGAATCATTTTTGTTCATAAATAAATTGAATTAATTTTAAAAATTAAAATAGATTCAATTTTTTTAGCTAAAAATTCTGCACATATTACATAAAACCTAGATTTTTCAAAAGATATTATTGTTAAATTAATATATTAAAAAAAAGTGAAAATAGGGATTTCTAGTCCTTTTCGCAGGCCAAAACACTCCCCCAACCCCCCCACCGCCTCCCCGCCAGTGACGATAATCGACAACAACAAAACGGGGATGAATCGAAGCACTGCGAACACTTTGCGGCTACACTTGAGCACGAAACGTCGCGATGAGCCTGCTGCACCACAGCTGACGCATCACTCGGGTGCGTCCCGAGCGTCTCCGATTGCTTCCATGCCTGTAGGCCGTAAAACATGAAAGGTGACAATGACAAGCTTCGTGCTTTTTAGCGACAGCGTGGCGCTCACGAGGGTCGATTGTGTGCCTTGTTGTCTTTTTCCTTTAATGTGGTTTTTCTTTGTGTGGATGCTCGCCGGTACTGCACTTATGAGCTATCGCCGGGTCGATTTTTTTGCGTTGTGCTTTGATTCAAAATTTAACAGGGTACGCTAGCGCTTCAGATTAGCGTCGTTCGAGTGACGGGATTGTTTTCTGCGATGCCCACAAGTGCGGGCAAGGAAAGGCGCACTTCCCGATGTCCCTTCAACCCTTTATGAAAGTGTCAAACGCACAGACAAAACGAGAACTGCTGTAGACCACGACTCACGCCCAGACGCTCACACGCGGACCAAGTTTCACTCACTAGGCCACACCCCTTACGAGCACAGATCCAACACTAGTGGCTGTCGTGACTCAGCTGGTTGAAATTTATGGTAAATTTACTTTATGAAACGAACATCAAGGATACAGAATATGTATCGACGGCCATCTTAAGGTCATGCTAGTAGGCTAAAAGTTGCGCTGCAAGTTACTTGTAAGGCGATGATTTAATTAGCGTGCGTACAAAGCACTCTAGAGGAGTTCCCGGTTGGCGTTTATTTTGTTGTTCCGATGTGACGCGCTCTGTCGACGTGATAAACAGGCTCGTCCTCATTGAATTGTTTTTTCTAATAACTCATTAACTAATTAAAGAAATGAAAAGAAATCCAAATGAATAAATACCTAATTTAGGAGGAAGGCCGAATCCGCATAAAATTACATTCTATGCAATTGTCATGCTCATTTAAAAATATATATATATTTACAGGTGAATAAAATTTGATTCATTGTAATTATCAACCAAATATTCAAATTTATATACAAAATGTTAAATCTATATATAATGCTGTTTGGGTTGCTAATATTTTTTGACAAAAAAAAGGACAAATTATTTGAGATAAAATGAAGTATACAAAAAAAATGAAGCACATTTAATAAATCAAATTTGGGAGGGAAATGCTTAAAATGCAAATGGGTGATTTCAGCAATTTTCTTACCCTTTTTTCAACTGTATTATTTATGATCAATTTAAAAAAAAGTCTCAATTTAATACAGAAAATACATTTATTTTATTATAATCTAATACTTTATTATATATATATATGTATATATATATATAATACTAAATTTAAAATCTTAAACGTAATCTAAGTTTATTTTGTTAATATTAACCTTTGATTTAGATCTATTATCTTTTTTTATTAAGTTAAATCTATGTAGAAATTGCTACAATTTGCTAAACCAAAGTTAGAGGAAAAACAATCTCTACATTGCTGCAAATGAAGTTTAATTTTTTTATTTATTCGAATTTTAAAGGTATTTATAATTAATTGAATTTTAAGATTTCAAGTGTATTTATAATCAATTGAATTTTAAGATTTTCTTTTCAAAACTAATTGAACAATAAAATACATGTAAAATGCATGCAAAATTTCCCTTATCATTATTTTATTTACAACAAAATGAAAATATTCACTAAGATTAAAAAAATAATAAAAAATGATAAAGCTTAAAATAAAAGAATTTTTTTTCCTCTTTTAATATGTTATCATGAAACAATTGGTACTTTATTTTAAATGATCTAAAATGAATTTCTTGGTTTTTTTCCTATTAAATAATTGGCAAACTCATTCAATTTAATTGGAAAAGTAAAACTTTCTCTACATTTGTTAATTGAAATAAGTTCCAGAAATAAAATTATTAAGCACGCTGTTGATTGATCTGATTTGATTGATCTTTCCACACCCTCCCTGAGGCTTATCGCGATGTTTGAAATCTATTTTTCACATCTGTCACACTTCTCCAATCTGGATCTTATTTTACTAGCTACAACAAGGCAAACCAGTTTTGATCTCTCAAAAGTGAAAACTTGGTGGAGAAACCGGAGATATTATCATCTTAAAAGAGTAACCCTAAAAAAAAAAAAAAAATGACATACAGTGTCTGGGCGAGGTGTTGAACACAAACAGATGAATGCTGTCAAAATAAAGCTAAACAAAAGCGATCTCATTGTGGCGGGAGAGGAAAAACAAATCAAGCGCGAACCGGCACTTCCTGCCGGCCCGGTTTCGGAGGAGTCGTCTTGACGTAAACAAGACGGCAGCAGGCGAGCTGCCGGTGGGGCGCGTCTCGTCACGTGTGCGCGATGCGGACGGCGACGGTTCAGATTTCGTCGCGCTCGTTACAACATCGCGTCACGGCAAGTTGGAGCGGCGGCGCGTTCTTGTTTTTCCTACACGCCCTCCGTAAGGCCCAATTATTCTTATTTGCGGCTGACAGATTTGTATTCCTATTTATGAAGTACAGTGGTGTTGTGATATATGAGTTAAAAAAAAAAAATTGTGACCACGCTGCTAACTCAAATCATTTTTCCTCATTGAAATGAATGGAAATGTCATCAATTCGTTCCAGAATCACCCAAAAGTTTTTTTTTAAATATCAACGATAGAATGTTGTACTTTATAAAAAGAGATAATTACAAGATAAAGTAATGGAACTATTTTTATCTTGTTGTTGATTCTATGAACATTGTGCTACGCACCTACTTTCAAGGACGCTTTTGCAGGTTTTAACGGGAATAGCCATTTAGGAAATTTAACGAAATTTAAATTCAAGTCTATCTGGTGAATTTTCCAACGTCGAAGTACAACCATGCAGATTTACATTGTATAATGTATTTCATGTGTACGTATTGCTAAATGGCTCAAGAACTACCGCAATTCCCGGCCTACACACACATTTGTAAAGGAAAATACAATTTGGTACATACATACGCCGCAGCTGTGTAAAAGCCAAAGTGCCCACATTGAAACATGCGATATTTACAAAGATGCACGGTATACAGAAAGAGTTTAACGCTAGCGCAAATGCTAGCGCTGCACTAACGCTAACAGGGCTGGTTAAAATAAAACTTACCGGTAAATATCACTGAGACACGCCAGTAACAGCAGCAACACGCTAGCACAGTGCTAACAAGGCCGGTAAAAGTCACTTCCTCGGCACATACAGAACACTGATGCTAGTGCCGTGGTAACAGGGCCGGTTAGGAAAAAAAAAACAAAACATACCGGTAAAAATCACTGAGCCACGGGACTAACATGCTAGCGCAGTACTAAAAGCGCCGGACCGGTAAAAGTCACTTGCTCGGCACATATATTCCACCAGTCTCACTCTTACCTTTTCCACTCGAGTGCCCCCTTGCGGCCGTTAGAAAAAATGCACAAATTAGCCGCATCACCGCATAAACCGCAGGGTTGAAAGCGTGTGAAAGAAGTCGCGGCTTGCAGGCCGGAAATTATGATAAAATGCCTTGTTATGAGAAATAAACTTAAAGTAAATGTTTTCAAAACGTTATATTCTTAGCAAAAACAGCTGGACTTTTTTTTTTTTTAATCCAGATGTAATGGTGTGATGTTGTGCGCTATAATAGGGACAGGACGTGGGAACGCACTCTTATTTTGAAAGGCAGCACGTGCTCTGGCATTTATTGTTTTTTTCGTTCTTTTCAACGGTATTACTGATGGAAGGAATTGGGTGTTTAAAAATGTTCACGGTAAAGGGGGAAAATGCAGTTGAAGATCTGAGAAACACAGGAAGTAGGCTGCGCGTTTTATTTTGAAGCCACATTTATCGGGTGGCTAGACGAGATCACTTCCTCTTGTGTTTCTCAGCCGTCGAAGTGGTTGTGTAATCGTTTCTCAGGCATTTTAGGCTTGTGACTTACACTTTTTTCGAGTCTAAAAAGAAGATTGTGGCACACTTTTTTTTGTTTTTTTAATTATTAAAAAAAAAGCACATTGCCATCTTTGCACAGGGTTAATACAAACAAACTTCGGATCGTTCCCGATTAGTTTGAGCCCGGCCAAATACGGAAGTTCTCCACACGCCGTTATTTACGGTATAGTCACCGTAGGGCTGCCGACGGGTTCCTGGTAAATTTCCGCGGGAGTTCAAGATGGAGAACGTTGGGTTTAATCGCGGGGAAGCTTTGACGCGATGACACTGCTACGTCGTCGGTTGTTTCCACGTCACATGACGCCGTGTTGCCAGTGTAGGCTTGCGCTAGGTAGCTCTGGTCTGTTTATGGTCTTTTGTAAGAAGAGGTTGTTTTTTTGTTTTTTGTTTTTTTTTTTTGCAAAAAGGTTTGTTGTGTGTCTGCAGGCTGTTCCACTCGTTCCGAGAGGGCTGGACACCTTGTGACAATTTGTTTCACTTTGATGTCAGTATTATGTTGGTTATGATAGATAATTTGTTATGCAGAAGGTCAAATTACAAAACAAGGAACCAATCTGACCATATTTTATGAGCCTATATAACCTTGCTTCCAGGCTAGAAATTTTTTTTTTTAATTTGCCGTCTCGCCCCACGTCTTGAACGGACCTTTCCGACGGAGCTCCAGACCTGCCCGAGAGAGTCCTACAGAGAGGTCTCAACTATTTCCCGCAAGGATATGTACACGGAATTCAGATTTTTGGACTGAGCGGGACCCAATATCAGAATTACAGCGAAAAGTTTGACGCCTCACAAAGTTCATATTGAAATCCAAATAGTGGAATGGTACTGCGCATGTAAAACAGGGGAAGTGTCTTAAAAGTCTGATGTGATACAAATAGGCAAATAGACATTTCTCTTGCATTTACGTATCGCTAACCCGACTCTTCGGCATAAAACATGACACACTTTGTTCAGCAGGTCATTGATACGCTAACAAAATGAAAGTTGTTCTCCTGCAATGTATAAAGTATTAATAAGATACTTTTCCCTCACTTACCTTCGAACATACAGCCTTGTGTTTGTCGATATTGTTCACATTTAGTTGTACGCGAGCTCTTCCGCGAGCCTTAATCCGTCGTAGACGCTTCGTCAAGTGCGTTTTAGGCTTTGGACAATGAATCAAGCGGGCCGCTCGTAAGCTAGCAGGATATCTTTCATCAGAATTGCACGTTCCCCCAGCACATCTGAGGACCATTTTCTTCTTTAACATTAACTTTTCCGAGCGCACGCTACTGGCAACCAGCATTGCTTGTGGGACAACATGGCGGCAGGGGCGTGTCAAGCCAGGGGCGGCTATCTGATTGGCTGTTATTGTACGAATGATTGACAGGTCGGAAAGGTCCATTCTATCTAAACCGTGTAGTCTTCGAAGACTCTAAAACGCACGTTTTCCGAAGGTGGGAGGTAACCTGAGTGAGCTGAGAAATAATTATCTGTTTTATTTCCATTTATTCCCACATTTCTGGTCAATTCCCGTGGAAAGTTTCCAACTTTGAAAATTCTCTCCCCAAAGCTGCACGTGTCCCTCAGGGCACAAATGAAGTCAGTTTCGCTTCCTCTCCCCTTGCGAGTCTCTTTTCCTCGGCCTAGACGGAGCTCTCGTCCGGCCTGGGCATCAGCTGAGTGCGTCTGCGCTTCTCCAGGATCCTGTTGAGCTCGTCGGCGAAGGACGGGCAGATGGGCGCGGCGCTCTCGCCGTCGCTCTGCGTGAGCAGCACGTAGCTGTTGCCGTTCATCCGTCGCAGGACGTTGGGCAGGGTGGCCGAGAGCCCGTTGGCGAAGTTGCACTCCGGCGCGGTGGGCAGCGGAGGGGCCGGCGGCGGCGGGGTGGCGTTGTCCGTGTTCGGGGAGGTGTAAGCCTCACCCGGGACAATCTGGAGGAAGCCTCCGGCGTGGATGTCGCCGTAAGGACGCATGGAGACACCGTTGTGGACGCCGTGGCCGTTACTGGAAATGGTCTTCAGCTCCAAGTGGGAGGAATTTCGCTTCTTGGGGTTTCTCTTCCCGCCCGGGTACGTTGCGGCCGCGGTGCGCAGCGAGTACTTCCCTTGGTTGCCCACTCGCAGGCAGAAGCCCAAGTAGAACAGCACCACGGTGAGAACCACGCACAGGCTGCCCAGGATGGTGATGAGGGACAGGTACAGGGCCTCCATGCTCTTGGCGGAGAGCATCTCCGAGTGGGGCATCCGAGACGACGGGTCCCCCTCGGAGGGGGTGGCGGGCGGCGAGGGGATGGACTGGCGTCGAGGGTCTTCAGTGGGCGGAAGCGGCGGGTCGAGAGAGACGCTGACGTTGTAGGTAACCACGGCGACCCGGATGCCGTTCTCCAGCGTGTAGCAGGTGTAACGGCCGCTCTGGTCCCGGCGCGCCCGGATGACGAGCAAGCCGTCGGTGCCGGTCCGGAATCCCGAACTGAGGCCGTAGCCGTGCAGCTCCTGGCCGTCCAGCGTCCACAGTGGCGTGGCCAAATTGGAGCTCAGCTCGCACTGCAAGAGCACGTCGTCGCCGACTCGCACCGAGCGACGGCGTGTGGCCACGTCTGGAAGAGAGAGAAAAAACCCGTTTGTACCTTTCCGTCTGAGTTTTGGCACGACAAGCCGATCTGGAGGCAGTACCAGATAACTTTTTTTTCAAAAATATACGCACACGAACAAATCGGTTTTCGAATGAACATTTCAAGATTTCGATGTATAAGGAGAAAACGCAGCCTCCGTACGCAGACGTGTCCCGGTAGTGACTTTTGTTTTTCTTCTTACCGAGGACAACCGTATCAACCCCCAATCGTGGCTCCAAAGAAGGCAAGTTGCTTGTTTAAAGTTATTCTGCACTTTTGTAAATAAAAATGAAAGTTTTCAAGGCTGGGGGCCGAGTCGCTACAGATACGGCATTGCGCTACCAGCCTAGCGTACTTTACTACTAAAGCATACATATTAAGCAAAAACATAAATATATTTCTTAAATAATTTTATTATGTAAAGTATTTAAACTATACATGTATTTCTACTATGCAGTTTATTATCAGGAAAAGCTTAAAAAATGCTTTAAAAAGCCTCATATTTTTTTAGGCTTGGAACGCATTATTTCTTTTTCCGTTCATTGTAACGGGAAACATCGATTCGTTTTTCGAACAAATCACTTCTCGAACCGTTTTCTGGAACGGATTGTGGTCGAGAACAGCGCCATCACTGTATATCCTTGACCTCAGTCTCATATTTCATAAAACGGTTCCTTGCGTATATCAAAGGCTGTCCAAAGTTTTAAAACTTGCATTGCTTTCAGCCATCTTATCACCTTGCACGGCCCCAAACAAGGAGCTGTCACATTTGATCAGATTGAAACCGCGAGGAGGAAGGCAGCGTTCGCCTGCCATGAATATCAAGCAGATCTCGCCTCAGAATGGGATTAAAAGAACAGAGGAGAGGAGCGCGTGCATAATCAACTTTTCAAAAGGGCTCTCCACGCCCAACTCTGCATCTTTTTTTTTTTTTTTGTCTGACTCTTTTGTAATTTCACTTTCATGAGCGCTTTTCGTAGAGAGCAAACTTTTGGAAAATTCCACTCACCGCCTCGAGTGTTGTCACACCCCCTGCGGCCTCGCTGGATGTCCTGGATTAACGTAGATCTGCGAAGGAGAGCCGAGGAAAACAACAAAAAAATGACTGAAAAGCAGGAACATGTTATTTTACGCTACTCGGGCTAACGCGGACATGATGCATTTGAGGTACAGAACACTCGTTTATTATGGGGGCCACGTTCCGGACGCCATTGAAAATTCATAAACCTCGTGTGAAGGTGTTTGCATTGAATAATTTAAATGGTGAATACAGTTGTTTATGTAACATGGGTTCAAGATGGTGTGCATGCTAGATGCGTAGCGTCGGTGCGAATAATGCAATAGGGTCCGTTTTGGTTCTGAATGTCATTGCTATCGACCATATTTCGTACAATCTCCTCCTGACATCAGTGACCAATTTGGAAAAACACTGAAAATGTCCGGCTTTGGCCATTTTTTTTCCTGAAAATAAATGGTCACCTCTGGTTACTTCTAACAGTGTGAATACAGGGCAATCATAACATTTTGAAAACTCAAAATATGAGTCCAAGCAACCAAAATAATTTTGCCAAACTTCAGACATAAAAATGAAATTTATATCAAATAGGTTACTGCACTTACAAGTTATACTTCAGAAATAAGTACACAAGTAATTTGTTTATATATATATATATAAAAAATATGACAGAGAGAGATCATGAAATATGAAAGTGATCGATAAAATGCGTGATCTACAGGGCCAGTGCAACAGGTAGGCCTAATCATATTAATAGTTGTCGATTATATAATATTGAGAAATGTACGTCCAACTTACCTTTGTGTTTCTTGGTTTGGAAAAGATAAGATGGATATTTTTTGCTCCTCGGCTACCAAAATTGATATCGGAACACAGAGCGCGCAGCACTTTGCAAAGAACGTCCACTTTTTGTATGTGTTCGGTTAGATATTGTTTTTGTTCCACTTTTTTCAAGCCACGCCCATCTGAAACAGTTTGTTTCCTCGTAGTTTTTATCAATTTCCCCAGCACGATATTCATCTTTTTGCTCAAAGATTTTTGCCATACTGATAAACGTGCAGACCGCTTGATAACATATGCGTACATATGTCTTTAAGACATACATAATAACAGAATGCTTCTCTGTGAAATGTTAACATCAGCGTGAAAATACCGCCAAAATGCTGCCGGAAATCGGAATGTTGTCGTTATTATAAACGCCAAATTTAATGCAAAACGATAGCAATGCCGTTTTCCGCTATCACGGCTGTGACTAATATCACGACGAGCGTTGCCAATAGATTTTGATTAGAATTTTTGGAATTTTTCTACTTTTTCCACTTCCGTGCCAGTCTGAAACTTCCCCATCCATGCTTCGTCCACGTGTTCATTTTCGCTCCGCGTGCATTTCGCTATGGACGCCTCACAAAGCGAACGAAAGAACACGGAAACAAATGCGAACGGAGTGTTTGTCATTTATCAACTGGAAAGCGCCTTCAAGCATTGAAGAGCTTTCAAAAATTAACACACGGAAGAAGCACGAATGGGGAAGTTTCAGACTGGCACGGAAGTAGAAAAAGTAGAAAATTCCAAAAATTCTACACGCATGCACATTAATCCCAAGGGGACTTTACAGCACGGGGGGGGGCGCTCAGACCGTCACGCCGGTCTTGATCACAGCCTCGCCCAACGTCAAGCCGTAACCCCCCCCCCCTCCAACTTTCTCAACTGATTTACACGTTTCACAAAAATGACATTTTCAGCTCAAAACTCAACTCAAAAACTCAGAATTCCGCGAATCGGCGGAAAATTCTCATCTCTGGGTCTGGAAGTGGATTGATACAGAACAGCGACATGGAAAAGGGAGTAAAAAATCCCAACTTTTTAAGTTACGGTACAACTGGGAGGTGGCTTACCATCTCAAAGCGTACTGCGGTGACCGAAAATGCACCACTTGTCGAAAACGTGGGCCGAGAGTGCACAGGTGCACGTTGTGTTTGCTCAAAGTTTTTTCGGCCAACAGATGTATTACGAAATACTTCTCGGAAAGGACTCTGTGACGGGGGCACGGTGTTGTTTGACGTGCGTCAAAAAGGCGACCGGCTCCTCTTTGATCGCCTCGGCTCATAACACACACCCGCACGTCTCTCAATATGGCCACTGGTTTGCCATTTGCATTGTTTGCTTATCGGATCTGCCTCGGCAAGTGCTGTGTTGTGAAATTCTCCACTAAAAATACGCTGACACGTGCTCACACAAACAAACAAACTCTGCAAGGACACGCACTTGTCCGCGTACGCCCAGACGTCCACACACGCGTCTCCGCTCCAGGCGCAGTGAGGGTCCCGGGCCAAGATGCAGTCGTAGCAGGAAGCGTACCTGCGGCAGCTGGACAGGGGCAGCTGCACCACGCCCGACGGGGCGCCCGCGTATACGCTCCTCTGTTCCACAACAGACAAACAGTGAACACTGTGACAAGCGCACATGTGCGTTTTGTGCGAAGGTCAAACAAACAACCTGTTTGACGGAAATAAGCACGTTTTCCACTGGTTGCGGTTGCTCAAACAGTTGTCGCTCCTCGATGATGTGCAACTGACCCTCCACGTGGACGGCCTTGTGGAGCCAGCCTTCATCTGAGCGGGAAAAAAAAAAAAAAAAACACACTATTTATCAGAATAGCCACGGAAGCTGGTCATGTCGATCATGTCATAATGTCATAAACACGTGCTTTGCTGATCAAACTTAGCGTCAACAAGTTTTGCTCAGACCAACCAATCAGAAAATAAACAAAAAAAATGCTTATGTTATTGAGGGTCGTATTCAGGGATACACGTTTTAGCCGGGAGGATAGTAAAACACTAAAAATGTTGAAGCTGCTGTTGGCCACAGCTCACACTTACACGTGCACACACAAATCACCGACCTCTGGAAGGCTCGTGCACGTACACTGCAACCACTACGATACATAAACCGTAATTCCCGGCCAACAGAGGGCGCCTGTTTACGAGCCTCACGAGTACATTTGTAAAGGAAATATCATTTGGTGCATATGCACGTCGCAGCTGTGTAAAAACACGAGATAATTACAAAGACGGTACACAGAAAAAGTTTAAACACTAGCGCGGCGCTAACGCTAGCGACGCGCTAAAGCTACCGCCAACCCTAGTGCTAACGCTAGCAACGTGCTAAAGCTAGCGCTAACACAGACGGTTAAAATAAAACTTACCGATAAATATCACTGAGACACGCCAGTAACACAGCAGCAACGCACTAGCACAGTGCTAACGACAGCGCAGCGCTAACAGGGCCGGTAAAAGTCACTTCCTCGGCACATATATTTCACCCGTCTCATTCTTACCTTTTCCGCTCGAGTGCCCCGTTGCGGCCGCACAAATTAGCCGCATCACCGCATAAACAGCAGGGTTGGAAGCGTGTGAAAAAAGTCAGGGAAATTATGGTGGTATTTTTTGTTTGTTTCGTGTTTTTTAATGTTTTAATAAGTATGAATGCATTTAAAGCATGTACCAGTATTTGCTTGGTCAGTTGTGTTGATTATCACCAGAGAGCTATATTTGTTATGGGGCTTTTAAAATCAGAATTTCATCATAATTAGTAAAATTTTGCCATTTGGTAAACCAATAAGAGTTCACTGTAAATGAGTCCAGCATTACGGGAACAGTCTGAAAACGAAAAGCCCACCTGTTCCCATGAATAAGACATGGTATGCTTGGCCATCCAAGCCTTGGACCACAGTCACAGCCACGTGCGTGTAGTCCGTGGTCCTCTTGAACAGCAGGGGGCGGCGGTCTAAAGCCTGGACCTGCTGCGACATCAGCGGGTGTCTTCGGACAAAGTTGAGCACGTCATCGGGCAGGGAAGTGGACAAATTGATGCCCCTGGCCCGAGTGGCATCTGTGATGCACTGTGGGGGCAAAAAAACAAAAAAAAAAACGAGGCAAACAAAGCAGTCGGTTAACAGAGAGGCGGCCAAAGTACGGAAATGGAAAATTTCTGTTTGTATGACTGGTTTTAGTGTGTTACTCTGTGTGTTACTTTTTTCTGCTCAAGAAAAATCACGTAAGGGAGAGTTTTGCAGCAGATAGGGACCAAGTCCCAGCACCAATAGTGCAAATTACCGAAATTGTACCGTAATTCCCGGCCTACAAGTGGCGCCCGGTTTTAAGCCTCGCACAGTACATTTCGAAAGGAAATATCATTTGGTACATACATACACCGCAGCAGTGTAAAAGCCGCAACCGCCCACGTTGGAACCCACGTTGAAACACGAGATATTTACAAAGAAAAACGGTACACAGAGATTTAATGCTAGCGACACCGCGCTGACGCTACCGCTAGCGCCTCTGCGCTAACACTAGTGCCGTGGTAACAGGGTCGGTAAAAAAATAAAAAAACATACCGGTAAAAATCACTGAGACACGGGGCTAACACGCTAGCGCAGCACTAACAGCGCCGGACTGGTAAAAGTCACTTCCTCTGCACATATATTCCACCAGTCTCACTCTTACCTTTTGCGGCCGTTAGGGAAAAATGCACAAATTAGCCGCATCACCGCATAAACGGTTATCATCATCCAATAACATAGAATGGGCATGGAAATATCCATCCATCCATCCAATATTTTTAGCCGCTTATCCTCACAAGGGTCACAGGGCGTGCTGGAACAGGAGGCGGGGTATACCCTGAACTGGTTGCCAGCCAATCGCAGGGCACATCGAGACAAACAGTTGCACTCACAATCACACCTACGGGCAATTTAGAGTGTCCAATTAATGTTGCGTGTTTTTGGGATGTGGGAGGAAACCGCAGTGCCCACCCGGAGAAAACCCACGCAGAAACGGGGGAGAACATGCAAACTCCACACAGACGGGTCTGGGATTGAACCCAGGACCTCAAAACTGTGAGGCCAACACTTTCCAGCAGATGTACCGTGCTGCACATGGAAATAACAAGCAAACTTGTGAATGCTGAATGTGACTTTTTTTTTTGTATTGTATTTGTATGTTTTTTGTAACTGTTGTATTTAATTGAAGCAATACATTTGCATTTAAGCTTTCCAGATTTCTTTCCAACATTTATTACAGCACAATTTGTATTTTATGAGACGGTACTTTGTGTCAGATAGCTCAGTGGTTAGAGCACTGGTTGGGAAAACCAGGGGTTGTGGGTTCATATCCCACTGGGGCCTCCACTCCCTGAGAAGGGTTGCGTCAGGAAGGGCATCCGGCGTAAAAATTGTGCCAAACGTATACATGCGTTCATCTGAGATGACACGCTGTGGCGACCCCGAAAGGGACAAGCCGAAAGAAACACACACTTTGTGTCAGAAGTGTGACTCAACTACTAGTTCCAAATTCCTTGTGCTTCCCCTCCAAATGTGGCAAATAAAGATGATTCAGGTTCAAATGAGGCTTAGCGAGCATTCAAGCATGCAAAGAAACGTCGACTCCGTTTAGCCCGTAAGCTCGAAACGCCCGATTGAACTTCCAAGTGTCCCTTTTCTCAAATGAGTGCGGCCGAGTCATCTAAGCGGCTTTCCCGCCTCCCTTGAATGTCTGCCACTTTGCCGTTTAATAGCAAAGTTGAAAATTAAGCGTTGAAGTGACAGCGCGGCGGATAACGTCGACCCGGGCTGTCTCGGCGGTAAAAAAAAAAAAAAAAAAAGTTGCCACCAAAGCTGTCCGCCGCAGTTAATTGCAGGGGAGAGGATTTTGCGGAATAAGCCGGTTGGGGGTTTGGAGTCCGTTCTTCCTCCTTTTACAGACATTCGGCCTCGTTACCGGCCTGCATCTTCTAATCTGCCTCCTTTTTGGATCTCTGCTGAGGATCACAGACATTTCATCCCCAGTGAGAAGCAAGCAGAAGCTTCATTTTGGCTAACGAGGCTAACGTACCCGACACTGGGCAATCGGTGTTTTTCTTTTAGGTGAAATATTGGAGTGCACCAACTTCGGTGTAACGTTGAAGCGTGTGTCGATCTTAAATAGTTTGGCTAGTCATGGAAGGGGTGGATTATTCATTTGGGTGTATTAAAACTGGGCGTACGCAGCTAAACCTGACAGTACATAATAGGGCACAGGTGTCAAACTCAAGGCCCGGGGGCCAGATCCGGCCCGCCAACAGGATTTTATGTGGCCCGCGAATCCAAATCAAGAGTTTCCGTTTCCATGATTCTTGTAAAAATCTGTACCAAAATTTCAAAAATGTCATACATTCTAAATGATGAAGTTTAGATATTACAAGCATTTTTGTGTTACCAAACGTGAATAGTTGATAAACATGTGACCCTCGATTTCTGATTCGGATTCTGGTTCATAAATTGATTATGTAAACATGATGAGACGATTAAACATTTTAATAGTTTCACAGTCAAAAGGGGCCTCTGAGTGAAACCCGGACGTAGCCCGGTAAAGAAATGAGTTTGACACCCCAGCAATCGGGTATATCAAAACTTGCAGAGGGATTTGAGTGTGCGTGAGTGAGTGTGAGAGAGTGAACTTCCGGTGAAATCAAATCAGTTCTCCACTGCGTATATGAATAAAAAGCTCTTCTGCATAATTTGGTACAAGAGATGGATTAGTATATTAGTCGCTGACAGAAAAGTAAGATTAGCAAAAATGTAATACCGTAATTTCCGGCCTATAAACCGCGACTTTTTTCACACACTTTCAACCCTGCGGCTTATGCGGCTAATTTTTGCAGTTTTTCTAACGGCCGCAAGGTGGCTCTCTAGGGAAAAAGGTAAGGCTGAGACGGTGGAATCAATGTGGCGAGGAAGTGACTTTTACTCGTATGTTTTTTTTTTTAACCGGCCCTGTTAGCGCTGGTCTACCATTAGCACTGTGCTAGCGTGTTGGTGTGTGTCAGTGATTTTTACCGGTATGTTTTTCTTTTATTTTTTTTACTAACCCTGTTTGTGCCGCGCTAGCATTAGCGCCACGCTAGCGTCTTGCTGCTGTGTCTCAGTGATTTTTACCAGTGGTTTTTTTTTGTTTTTTTTTTTTTTTTAAATAGCCCTGTTTGTCCTCCCGTGTTGTTGCTATGTTAAGCTAAACTAAGGTATGAAAACTCCTTCTGTGTACCGTCTTTCTTTGTAAATATCTCGTGTTTCAATGTGGGTTTCAATGTGGGCACTTGCGGCTTTTACACGGCTGTGGCCTACGTATGTACCAAATGGTATTTCCTTCACAAACGTACTGGGTGAGGCTTATAAGGAGGTGCGCTCTATGGGCTGGAAATTACGGTAAGTGACAGTTTGTGTGCCCCCACCCCTCCAAGCTTTCCTGGAGAGCTTCAATCGAGTCCCCCAGAGCCACAAAACGACTCAATAGCTGCCACGCGTCCGCGTTTCATTCGGAGAAACCCTTTACCGAACGTGAAAGTTAGTCTGCTAGTGAGTGCTTGGATGTGAGGTGTGGTCTACAGCAGCTCTTTATGAAATATTCGTACCCAAAATTTTGGCTTAGAACTTAAAGTGGGGGGGGGGGGGGAATCAATCAAACGACGGCTCATAAGTCGAAAAACTGGTAAGTTGGTCTACTTAAGTCAAGGTGCCACGGAACACGTACATGTGTACCGTATGTGTGACTGTTTACCGTTCCAGGTCGCGGGTCAGGAATTTTTCCACTGTACTCATTCCAGTTGGAGCCAGAGTCCTGGGTCTCCATGTAAGGCCCTTGGAAGGCCTCTTGGACTTCAGACAGCGAGAAGCGACACAACGCAGATGCCTTTGTGTTTTTCCTTTAAAAAAAAAAAAAAAACCACACACACGCATGCACAAACACACACAGAGTGAGCGAGAGCAGAGAATACAGCGAGCCGCAACGGCGATAAACCGGCGTTGCCATGGCGACCGCAGACGAAGTACAGTAGATCAGCGGCGCACCTAGTTTAAAAGATGAAAAAAACAAGATAAATGGGAAGAGGAGAGAAGGCGCAAGAGGAGTTCTGGCAGAGATGTGAGGAGCAGATTAGAGTAGGAGGAAAAGACAAGTGGAAAAAAAAATGCAGCCAGAGGTGAGAAGCAATACTCGAGAATGTGCAAAAGCAGATTAATAAAACGGGGTTGGTACACTCTCAAAGGTTACATTTATGGCATTTAATAATTTGACAAAAACAATATGCAAGACCCTATTTTGAAAATTGCATCGGTGACCTTGGCTCTCCTTTAGCACATAATCACACACCAGCAAAGCAAAATTAAGCAAATAAGCAAAATAGCGTTGATGTTGTGCTAATTATCACCTTGGAAACACCTTTCGTTCAAAGACAAATGGTCGCAAGAAATGTCGAAAAATCATACAATAATACAGGTAGATATTCTTTATCCTCTGCGAAAAACTAACATGAAATGGCTGTGTATGTTACACTGCCCCCTGGTGGGCAAGGACCACACATACCAGAAGGAGAAGCACAATACCCATTGAAATATTATGATGCACAAACCGTTTAATACTTTACATTCAATTCGATGATATTATTGCTGTACGTTTTTATGAAGTTCAATACTGTAGTTTGCTATTTTTCCTCTGTTAACATGTTACTAACATTTATTGTCGATGTCTTTTTGGGCGCTGGACAGGATTAATGGCATTTGCATTAATTTCATTTGGGAAAGATGATTTAAGATACAAGTGTTTAAGGATTTGAGTATGGTTATGGGATGAATTCGAAATCATAAGTCAAATCCTATGAAAACAATCACAAAAAAAACCCCAAAACTACATTATAATGAGGGCGCAAACGATATATAACGGGCAAGCAGCACATTTACGGTTTAATTCTGGCATTAATTAGCTCCGACTTCTTGTGATTTGCTGGAGGGCTCCAAATTCGAGGAGGGTAGAACCGCACTGAAAAAACATCTCCAGACAGTCTTAACTTTGAAACAGATTCAAATCTGCATTTTTAATCTGCTCTCGGGCAGATTTTCCCTTCCCAACCTTCCGTCTTCACTGTCTCATCCTTCCTTTCATCTCATTCCGACTGTCCCAACGTATCGATCTCCGACTTGCGCCGGGGTCCCCCCCCCCCCCCTCTACTCACCAGCCCAGGCCGAAGATGGCGTAGAACAGCGTGTCCCGCGGCGTCTCTCCGGGCATGACGAAGACGCTGCGCAGCGCGTTGAAGTGGAAGTCGTACTCGGGCAAGGAGCACACGAGCCGAGCCTTGAGGAATGATGTCCAGCGCTTCTGGAGAGTGAGGTGGCCTCCTCGGTCACCCTGAGGCGGAACAGGTGGAAACAGGGGGTCAGATATGACAGGAAAAAACAAGCAAACAAACAGACGTTTGGTTCAAATTGTCACGTGGGAGGAACCCTGGAAAGAGAGCAGCAGATGACAAGAGAAAAAAAACAAGAATAAAAGGTTATGAACCCCTACGGCTAACACTGCCAACCAAAAGAGAAACTAGACTTTTTTTATTGATGAGTACAACGGCCTCTACATTGGTGAGACTGAGCAACGGCTACACAAGCAAAATGGCACAACAGAGGACAGCACTTTCCTCTGGTGGTGACTCAACATTTTATTTGCATTTCAAAAAGAAGGGACATCCTATTTAGGAAGATTATATCTGAATTTGGGATCGGGGGGAATACTGGTTTGCCGTAGGTGTGAAAGAAGCCATTTATGTCAAACTGAAAATATCTCAAAAAGACAGGACGGCACCATCCCCTATCATCCGCCTGAATCTCGTCTCCCTGCCCCAAAATTTGATCATTCTCCAAGAAAAGCGGCTATAAATTAGCTTTTTTGCCACAAGGCAGATAAACAAAGGTTAATATAGTACCGTAATTCCTGCCCTCCATAGCGCACTTCGTTTTAAGCCTCAACCAGTAAATTTGTAAAGAAAATAACAATTTGGTACATACAGTACATACGCCGCAGCCGTGTAAAAGCCGCAAGTGCCCACGTAGAAACACGAGATATTTACAAAGAAATTTGTCCTACAAAGTTGCAACAACAGAAGAATCCACCCATCCATTCATCATTTTCTTGGCTGCTTATCCTCACGAGGGTCGCGGGACTGCTGGAGCCTCTCCCACCTGTCAACGGACAGGAGGCGGGGTACACCCTGAACTGGTCGGCAGCCAATCGCAGGGCACATCGAGACAAACAACCGCATTCACAATCGCACCTACGGGCAATTTACTGTCCAATTAATGTTACACGTTTTTGGGATGTGGGAGGAAACTGGAGCGCCCAGAGAAAACCCAAGAATCCTTTTTGGTTAAAAGTGAAATATTATATTATATTATATTAATGACAAACGCCTCCGATCAGGCTGTCATCAGCCGAGCCGTTGCTCACCTTGCAAACGCGAGCCACTCGCGGCACCCTGCCGTGGGTTCCGGAGGCGCCACCTTCGGTGAAGAAGAAGTAGATCTTGTCGTCGTCGCCCGCGACGCTCCCGCTCAAGCTCTCCCTCACCAGCGCGGAGCTCACAAAGTTGGCATCTGGAGGAGAGGAAAAGGAGAGACTGAAATGTTTATTTCTTTTTTGCTGTCAATTAATTTAAATTGTATACTTATCACGTGGAGCATTGTACAGTACTATTGTAAGTGTGTTCCCATTGCTTTGCTGGCATTATATGATGAATTACAAAAAGGCTATTTTAAAAAACATTGTGGAGGAAGTGCAGATATTTTTCAGATGTATACATTCAAAGTCTTCAAAAAACTAAGCTGAAATACACAAGTACAGTAAGAAATTATTTGAACTGCTTCCCATTACTGGAAACAATCGTTCTTATTCCCCGTCGAGAACGAGACCCAATTTTATCCAGAGCTCATATTTATGCATGAGCTCAGCCAAGTCATTGACACAAACACGAGACGCTGTTTTTTCTGATGCCGTTTGTTAGAAAACAAGCACGAAGATGCGCAGCCCCATAACTAGATTTCTCTCAGGAGGCTTGGAAATTATTCAACAATACGCAGCCAAGTACAGCAAGCGTTTCAGACATTTGTTGTGACAGAAAATAAAATAAAACAGGTATAAAAATAATGTCAAGAGCTGTAAGCTTCTGTACTCGAGGCCCACATTTGATTTTTAAAATGGACAGAAGGTATGAGGTAAAAAATAAAAAGGGCAATCTGAAATACTTCAGAAAAAATACAAACACTATCAATAAAGTAAAAAAAAAAAAACAATTTCATTATTTTGGACTAATTGTAGTGTTAAGAAATAATTTCATACAATAAATTATGTATATATCAATTTTTTCAATAATGCAATTGTAACTATTCACCATTGAACAGAATTAAAAATGTTCATGTGCAAGGAAAATAATTCTTCTATAAAGAGAATTTTTTTCAATTTATTTATATATTTTATTACTTAAAATTAATCAAATTCGAATTCACTAATTAATTAAGAACAATTAAAACACATTGTTTGTATAAAAAAGATGTTTATATAAATTAGTAAAATTGTTTAATTGAATGAAAATCACATTCAGAATTTAACTAATCAATAAAAAAGTTTAATTGATAAATACTTGTGTGGAATTGTGTAGAACGATATTTTGTATAATAAATAAAAAACAAATATTTAATGAGACAAATCACATTTCTTTTCATTAACAAATTTTCAGAAAAACAGCTAAATTAATGCAATAATTAGTACATGTCTCTTAAAAAATGAAAATGCTCAGTGTTGGATTACAGAAGAAATTAAAAATAATAATAATTTTAACGTGTCTTCTCACCATTCAGCCATCGCGTGGGAGCGTCCTCCGTCTTCAGTGTGGGGGAGTTCCGACGGATATCTGGGAAGCTTCGAAATTCATACTGGGAAGCGGTAAACAGCTCCTGGTCTGGGAGAGAAACCGATTCCTCTCGGGTTTTGGGATTCTTTTTGGAGGGCGCTGGCGTCTTTCGACGTGTCTTACCGACGATGAGGCCGGTGAATCCCGTTGTCGGGCCGTAGGGGCATTTGTCTCTGCCTTCTTCAGGTGGAGACATCGCAAATTTCTCAGCATTCTTTAAAAAAAAAAAAAAAAAAAAAAAGTGAGAAACACAACTTATCTCGCAACACAATTCCAAGACTACTGTATTTCCCTAAAAGTTATAATATAACATGATTTAATTTAAACTGTCACCGTCATTACAAAAAAAAAAAAACAATTCTACAGGAAATGTTTTTAGAGATCATTTTTGACTGCCGTACAAGTTAAATAATAATAATAATTAAAAAAAAAGTCTCTGCCCAAAAGTCAGCTGTGATACCCAAATCCGAAAACATGCTGCAGAAAATTGGATGGATTATTAAAATTGTGTGTTCTCTAACTCACGCATTGATTTTTTCCCTAAGCAAAGTGTTGCCATGACAACCAGACACCTGCGTATGTGACCTTGTTGGGCTTGAGGCTGGAACGCAGCGCAGAAAAGCGCCAATGTACGCTGGTGGACCTCAAGGTTGGAACTTCACAGAACTCAAACAAATGAAATTAGTCAAATGGTAATCGAAAAACAGTTACAGCAGGGCACGTCTGCTTGATTGCTGTGAAGTTCAGGGTTCGAACCCTTACGCCTCCGTGCGCAGTTTCTATTTCCGTCGTCTAGGTTTAAATCCAAAAAGGAAAAAGACTTTTGTTAGGTATTGCACTTTGAAACATAGTTAACCATCCATCCATTTTCTTCGCCGCTTATCCTCACGAGGGACGCGGGGAGTGCTGGAGCCTATCCCAGCTGTCAACGGGCAGGAGGCGGGGTAGACCCTGAACTGGTCGCCGGCCAATCGCGATAGCATTTTATGAAATAAAAACTAAAAATAACGCGAAGAAATAATCTGGTTTTGTGAAGTCAAAGTACTGCACTAAGTAATTTTTGTTTGAAGACTACATTTGAGACTCAGCGAGTGACAGGATCTGGAGTCAGGTGGGGGCGGTGTGACGGTCTGAGCGCTCCCCCGTGCTGAAAAGTCTCCTTGTTATTAATGTGCAAGCGTTGCTAACAGGGGAACTTTGGGTACATAGCAGACCGTTACAGGGAAATCCCCCGGTCTCATAGTTCCCCTTCTTCTAAATAGAAGTAGCTAACATATGTTATAACCTAACCCTAGCCTTTAAACAAAAGTTCATAAAAAAGATATACACATATGTACGTTCGCTGTGTTCGTCTTTCTGAGACATCCATGGCGAACATGAACACTCGGCGACAAGTTGGAGCATGGATGGGGATGTTTCAGACTGGCCGGAAGTTTACAAAAATATACGCGCATGAGCGTATATTAATGCGCATGTTAATCACAAGGAGACTTTTCAGCACCGGGAGCGCTCAGACCGTCAACACCGGTTATACTTCAGTGTGAGCATGTATGTGTGAGCAGTGGTCTACAGCAGCTCCTTGTGAGTGTTCTCATTCTGTATTTGTGTATTTGACTGTTACTTTAAGTAAACAGCTACGGTACAAAAGTGACCGCGGCTCTCATTTATCCACACGCCGGGTCATCACAGAAATTTTTATTCCATTTCTTTCCACATCTCTCAAATGGCGGCGTAGACGAAGTTCAATCGTGAATGAAATTCGAACTCGAAATAGCGCTAAAAGCAGAGCAAAGGCTCCAAAGTCTAGATATGTAAAGCACGTATGTATGTAAATGTAATATCTACGTACTACGTATGCACAGAGAGGACGGAAGGCGTGAGTCCCGCACATGTAGAGGTGCGTGGAGTTGAACCTCTGCAGGAAGCGGATGTGATTAAAACACTCCGTCTGGTGGGAAAAGGAAGAGGAGGGGGGAAAAAAAAATTAATCAAAGAAATACATAACTAGGGAAAAAAAGAAAAGTTAAATCCCCACCTTGTTGTCTTTCCCCTTGAGTAGGCACTGCAACTTTTGCTCGGGGGAGGCCTCCCACGCGATCTGACGTAACGCAACACACGGGAAGACGCAACAGTAGGTTACGTAGCATTGACTATTGCTGTGTGAAAGATGAAGATTATTTTCACCCTTGAGTGAGCGAGTCACAGACTATCGTGATTCTCGTGCATATTACGAGCTCGATTTAAAATACTGAGGACTGGTTGTGGCTCCCATGCTAATTCAGCCAAAAAAACAAAAAAAAACAAAATCAGGCGAAAGATTTACTAACACCGCAATGATTAGGCGCTTAATTTGGTGTTAAACTAGTCCAACAAATTTCTGAGTTGTTGGCAACAGCTTTAAAAGTTCTGTAAATAGACATTTTAAAGAGGGTTTATTTGCACCTTGGGTAGCTCTGATGGTTTTCGCAAAGTGTAAAATGACGTCTGAAGTGATGGAATTGGAAGTGTTAGTGGAAGACAAACAAAACGTTACACTATAGAAATCTATCATTCTAATGACTTTGATGAAGCCAAGAACTGCATAACAGGAATGTTTTTGTTTTTTTTCCAAATTTACAGCCCCATAACTAGATTTCACTCAATACGGAGCCAAGTACAGCAAGCGCTTCAGACATTTATTGCGACAAAAAAATAGAATAAAAGAAGTAATAAAATAATGGGTATCTTTACGGGGTGTAAGCTTCTGTAGTCGAGGCCCACGTTTGATTTTTAAAATGAACAGAAGTGGCGGTTCATTCAGGTATGGGGTAAAAAATAAAAACGGCAATGTGAAATACTTCTTAAAGGATACAGTTAAGCACTATCAATAGAGTAAAAAATATATTCAAATTCATTACTTCACACTAATTGTAGTGTTAAGCAATATTTTAATTTAATATATGTAAATATAAAATACTTTTCCATAAAATATTTATCCTTTTCAATTTGTCTTCCAATAATGCAATTGTAACAACTGCGCATTTAATATAATTTCTAATTCAGGCAAAAACAAGGGTCTGATTTACTAACACCGCAATGAGTAGGCGCTTAATTTGGTGTTAAACTAGTCCAACAAATTTCTGAGTTGTTGCCAACAGCTTTAAAAGTTCTGTAAATAGACATTTTAAAGAGGGTTTATTTGCACTTTGCGTAGCTCTGATGGTTTTCGCAAAGTGTAAAATGAGGTCTGAAAGTGATGGAATTGGAAGTGCTAGTGGAAGACAAATAAAACGTTATAGTATTGAAATCTATCACTCTAATGGCTTTGATGAAGCAAATAACTGCATAAAAGAAATGTTTTTGTTTTTTTAAAAATTTACACCTAACCAACTTCCCATCCTGGGTAATATTGCATTCAAAATATGGGCGACGGCAGCACCGACAATTTTCACAACGAGCTGTAATGACCCCTGTGGAAGAAAAAGCACAGTTGAAAGGAGTTTTGGCGGTATGGCAGGACTCCTTCTTCTAAATGTCTCCAGGGTAGCCATAATTCATAAGTTCTAAAAATGACATTACTATATGTAGTGATAACTTCTTTCTGATAGTCCAATGATTACATGAGCATTCTTCACAAACAGAATGAAACGCAAACGTAGCTTAGCCAGACTTAAAAGACGGTTTGGACAAAAAGCAAACTCACAGTGAGCGGAGGGCCGGCCGAGACGTCGGCGGCGTCGAGAGCGAACGCGGCCCCGCGGGCCCCGACGTAGAGGCGCTGGCCGTCGGCCTCCAGCAACATCGTGCTGTAGTTAACGGCGGAAGAGGAGCCAAAGCGTCGGCAATCGAGCAGATCTGTGGGCACGAGCGGCGTTTGTTCACGATTGTGAAACAAAAACAAAACATTGCGACATCATCTCCTACTTTATTCTGCGGTGAGACTGGAGAACTTCATAAAGATGCAAAAAGGCACTGATATTTTGAACAATAACACAGTTATTACTCGTTTAATAGCACAGCAGTGACTTGACATATGAGTGACCGGACTTTTGTGCTTTTTTTTTTTTTTTTTTTTTACTCCATACAAACTGTTAATTGATTTTTTTTTTTTGTTTGCAGGGAAAAATTTGTGAACGCATGCTAAACGGTTTCATGACCGTAAATCGACCCACGTCACAACTCTGAGCTGTTTTTTGCCCCTCCCAGTTGAGGTTTACTGTCAAACTAAACCTAAAACAAAGAGAGTTACAGGTAAGCTGTGTAGTTTAAAACAATACACGCGAGTGAAAAGTATTGGCGTCCGAATATCTATCGATCCAAAAATGCTCATATGTTCACATTGCAATTTCTCGAAAATAATGCGCACATTTTTTCCCAAAAATATTTTCAAAAAGTTAACCCATTCGTGGCCACGGTGGCAATTTTTTTCCTTATTGAGATAAAAGTCTCCTAACAGGCCACAATCAAGGAAATAACATAATAACAGTTTTATGATAACTTTACTAATTTATAATCTTGTCCCAAAAATGGGACGCTGCCTGCGAGAGGGTACTTTGATTTTCTTAGTAGATCGTCCCAAAAACCAGAATCAGATTAAAACACTTAAATATTTTGATATACTGAAGGATATAATGCGTAAAAATCAGAATGTCCCAAAAATGGGACGCTGCCCACGAATGGGTTAACAGAGCGCAATATTTATAGGTATGGATGGAAAAACAAGGTACATAGAGGTACATAGAGTGGTTAAAAAAAAAAAAAAAAAAAGGTATACGTATACATTTCGATATGATAGTCGATGTCTTATGTTACACATTTATATTCATTACGGTAATGCGAAAATAAATATTAATCCAGATAATTCCCAATATTTTGAGCATTTGGGTAGCAGCAAATTGGTGGTGCGCATTGTACATTGGTTGAAGGGTTATCCTGATTTTTTTAGGTCAACTATGGGGGTGCGCATTATACTTCGAGATGCATTATACACGAGAAATTACAGTATATGTTAATGAATGTGCTCGAATATTGTGTACATGTATTTATCATCGGCATCACCAAGCGTACGACTGCGGAATTGTAGCGGAAAAAGTTGGGAAAGCCTTTTGATACTTGGCGTTGTATTCCTCTCTCTCCAATTCACGCTATAGCGGCGTTGAAAAACACAGCTCAGCTAAGAAATAAGCTTTATGAAGTATTAAACGGAAACAAATGATAATGAAGAGGCCCAACACTTTTTAGCTTGCTAATTCTGCATCGCAACCAGTATGTGAAAGCAAATTAATTGCTATAATGAGGTCGACTGCTTGCGAGTACTAAACAAAGAGACGTGGTGTGCGGCGGGGTACTGGATGTGCTCCTTGCGTGGTGAAAAAGTTCTCGTTTGTAAGTCATGTGACGGCGCCTGAGGCTTACTCGAGACAAATGGACCGTCGATCCGGGCGCCGCTTGACTCAAGTAAACGTGACACCGCAACGACCTTTGCGCAGTTTGAGTGAGCAGGATCAGACAAAAATTACAAAACTCAATTACAGTTTATCGTGCGGGATCCAAAAAGTGAAAATCCACAATCTAGACTAGTGCTAGTACTAAAATACTAACATGTACCCACCCCCCACCAAAAAATACAAATCAAAATAAATCACAAACTCTACACCTCTACTAGTACTGTTTTACATTTTGAAGTTCTATCCGTTCGCTTATCAGGAAGTGATACGCACTTTCAAGTGTTTAACGGTCACTGGATACTCCCGTACGAGTTGAGGTTCTCATCAGCTGTGGCAGTCATTTTTCTGAATTATCTACAGAAGGATTCCACCTCAGATCATTTTCCCACATTGAAATGAATGAAAATGCCTTTAATCGGATCCAGCCCACGACCCCCACCCCAAAAAAGAAGTGTAATGTGTTTTTTTTAATACTGAAGTATTTCATCAAAATAACCTTCTTCTTCTTCTTCTTTTCCTTTTGGCTTGTCCCATTAGGGGTCGCCACAGCGTGTCATCTTTATCTCGTGCATATTCCTCTCTAACACCCACTGACCTCCAAACAAATGTCACAACATCCATCAAGCTTTTCTTTGGTCTACCTCTCCCTCTCTTCCCCAGTAGCTCCATCCTTGCCATTCTCCTACCAATTTCCTCACTCTCTCGCCTCTGGACATGTCCAAACCATCAAAGTCTGCTCTCTCCAACCTTGTCTCCAAAACATCCAACTTTGGCTGTCCCTCTAATGAGCTCATTTCTAATCCTATCCAACCTGTTCGCAGCAAGCGAGAACCTCAACATCTTCATTTCTGCTCCGTCCAGTTCCGCTTCCTGCTGTTTCTTCAGTGCCACCGTCTCTAATCCGTACATCATGGCCGGCCTCACCACTGTTTTATAGACTTTGCCCTTCATCCTAGCGGAGACTCTTCTGCCGCATAGCACACCAGACACCATCCGCCAACTGTTCCACCCCGGTTGGACCCGTTTCCTCACTTCCTTACCGTTGCTCTGTATTGTTGACCCCAAGTATTTGAAATCATCCACCCTCGCTATCCCCTCCACCCCTCTCATTCACGCTCATATATTCAGTTTTACTTCGGCTAATCTTCATTCTTCTCTTTTCCAGTGCGCGCCTCCATCTTTCTAATTGTTCCCCCACCTGTTCCCTCCTTTCACTGCAGATCACAATATCATCAGCGAACATCATAGTCCAAGGGGATTCCAGTCTAACCTCATCTGTCAGCCTATACATTACTACAGCAAACAGAAAGGGGCTCAGGGTGGATCCCTGATGCAGTCCCACCTCCACCTTAAATTCTTCTGTCACAAGTCTGTTTTTTTTTTTCTTTCATAAAAATGACATAAACGACATAATGACATCTTTGCCATTTTTTTTTTTTTAAACTTCAATTCCATAGACACTGTGCCACTTGCTCTTGTGCACCTTGGCCACCTGGTGGCAGTATAACAAACACACCAACGTTCACAGAGACAGTCGCTCATCACTAAGGCACAGTAACCGGGACTCGGCTATGACCTGCGACTTGCTGCCACCTTTGCCGGCGGACCGCGTTTCATTCCCGCCGGCTGATCGTGTGCCGACTCCTTCGCAGCAGGAGGAAGAGGAGTATGAGCGGATCCCTGCGTGGGCTTTCCGGTACAATAACTTTGCCTACGTGAGCGGCCACATGACGAGCGGCTCCCCGTGGGCGAACACAATGCGCCGTAGCCGAGGCGATGCCTCTCAGATTCCTTTGCTTAATCATAAGCATTACAGCGTCTGATACTTTTCTGTGCGAGAGTGCAGGCTAGGACTGATTTATTATGACTTCCTGTACATAAAAAAAACTTTGAGGGTTTTTCATTTTATAGATAAAGTTTCTCTTCAACATCTTGACAGACTAACGTAGATTGCATCACTTTTTACTTTAAAACTAGTGAGAACGGTTCAATCCAAGAAAAGAAAAACTGGAACAGTATTCTCCATCCATCTATTCATCAATAAATTTTCTGAGCCGCTTATCCTCACAATGGTCGAGGGCGTGCCGGAGCCAATCCCAGCTTTCTTTGGGTAGGAGGCGGGGTACACCCTGAACCGGTTGCCGGTATACACCAAGAACCGGTTGCTACCCAATCCCAGCGCACAGATAAACAACCACTTGCACTCACATTCGCACCAATGGACAATTTAGTCTTCAATTAAGCTAGCATGCACAATTTTGGAATGCCAGGAGAAAACCCACGAGGCACGGGGAGAATGTGCAAACTCCACAGAGGCGGGACTGGGATTTGAATCCGGGACCTCAGAACTGTGAGGATAATGCTCTAACCGCCAGGTGTCAAACTCAAGGCCCGGGGGCCAGATCCGGCCCGCCACATAATTTTATGTGGCCCGCGAAGGCAAATCATCGGTGTCAAAATCTGTGATTCTTTTGAAAATATGTCCCAACATTTCAAGTTGTCAGATATCATAAATGATAATGGTGAGATATTTTTTTTTGTTACCAAACATGAACATGGTTAAAAAACCTATTACACTTGATTTCTGATTCCAAAAGTACTTCATAAATTTCAAGTGTAAATATTATGAGGCGATTCGGTATTTCTTTGGTTTCACCATAAGGAAAATGTGGCCCGAGACAAAAATGAGTTTGACACCCATGCCCTAACCGGTGTCAGAAAAGTATTGTACTTTTATAAAAACATAAAAAAAAAAAAAATAAGAACAATTTCATAAAATGTAACAAGTTAAACTCTTTGTTCTTGTGGCTTATGCGTAGCGTAATGGACTTTTCTGACTGGCGATCTCAAGCTCCGCCCCCCCCCCCCTTAGCTACCGTTGCTATGTCCTACAAGCTTCCAAAATGGCGACTGAACATAACAGGTTTGAGGTTGATTCTCGTATTCCAGATAATATTGCGGTATGTTTTTTGCCAAATGCGTCAGACTTGTCCAAGAGAGTTCTACAGACAGGTCTCAACTATTTCACGCAAGGATGTGTGCACGGAATTAAGATTTTGGACGGAGCAGGACGCAATGTCAGAGCTACGGCGAAACGTTGGCGGTCGATGCAAAAAAAATTGACGCCTCACAAACTTCATATTGAAATCCAACGGGATAAGATAGTGGAATCGTACTGCGCATGTAAAGCAGGGTGAGTACTTTTTACTAGGAAAGATCACGAGTAATATCGTTGGGGTCTTTATAAGCGAGTTAAATTTGATTTTCTACATTTAAACAATGGCGATTAACTCAGTCAGTACGAAGTCACCAGATGAAAAAGTTCGACTTGGCTCGTAATCGAACCTGTCCTAAAGTGTTCTGTCTTAAAAGTATGATGCGATTCAAATAGGCAAATGGACATTTCTCTTGCATGACATTGCGCATTTACGTATCCCTAACCCGACTCTTCGGCAAAAAACATTCCACACTTCATTCGTCAGGTCAGTGATACGCTAACAAAGTGAAAGTTGTTCTACTGTACTGATAATAATTCAATCAAACTCGGCGAAGATACTTCTCCCTCACCTCACCCTCGTAACATAGCAGGATATCTTTCATCAGAATTGCATGTTCCCCGAGCGCATCTGAGGACCGTTTTCTTTGTAACATTAACTTTTCCGAGCGCCCGCTACTGGTAACCAGCATTGCATGTTGGACAAAAATAAAAATTTGTCATGCGATGGCTCGTATCTTAAAAAAACCTGTGAAATTCATTCTCTTCTAAGTCAAGGCCAAGTCGTAACTCTGATATTTTCGTATTTATGACACATTTGATGCAATCTTGTGGACGTGTGTGGAAAGACGATTCCGGTCAGCAGAAGAGCGCCACGGTGGTGGAAAGTGAGGGGGTGGGGGTTCAATCGGAGTTATATTAATGCTATACGTTGATGGAATAATTCACTGAGGCACGTAATCACTGCATACAAGATTGGAGGTGAAAGGCCACGTTTGCATGCCCGGTTGGGGGGTTGAAATAAGCAGCAAGGCGAGGCTACATCATCTCAAGATACCGACAGTGAAGGTTATGGCTGCACATCAAATTATGACACATTTGGAGAATACCAATTTCCTCACCGAAACGCAAGCTCATTAAAACTCCACAACAATTCCTCACAAAAACGTTAATCGTTGCACAGGTCGTATTTTAAGCAACGATGTATTGATCTTAAATTTGCTGGATTTGCTATTTGTCCAGAGCATTTTGGTTGAAGGACTAACGTCGCGGAAAGAGGGGATTTCGTCAGCTGGTCGAGCGTCTATACCGTCATTAGGTTGCTAAAATATTAAGCCGCCTGATGACAGGCTGACATTTCCATATGAAAGAATTTCACGCGAGAGCAAGGTCAATTAAACCGAGGAAGACTTTTTGACATAAAAAGTGCCCGCTGCAGAATAGAAAACAGAACAAGAGCACGGAGGCGGGTTGTAGATCGGAGCTGCATTGTTGTACTGCAGCTGAGGTGAGTCATGTCGGAGGACTCGTGGGCAAGGCTGGAGCTCTCGCTGTGGGATTTAGATGGCGAGAGGACCAAGCTACCGGGAGATGCCTCGACTGTGGGCTTCAATTCACGAGTTTATCCAAAATGCTGGCCGTTGCTTGGATGATTTGTCCAAATTTGCTGGCAAATACTTTCGGCTACAACGCAGAAATGGCGGCGGCAAACTTTAAAAGAAGCAAAGGTTAGCGAAGTGTTTCAAATGAGAGGTCAAGTGTGCTTGCTTCAAGCTGTTGAGGTTTACTGTCAAACTAAACATGAAACAGAAACTACGCAATGTGAAGAGAATTACAAATTGCGCATCTGAAACCGCATAGCTTTGCCTAAAGTTTGCTAGCCTGATGCAACCCAAAAATTTTAAATGCCATAGACGCGGGAATCAAGCGGTGTTATGGTGGGTACAAACTGTCATGAGCAAGGCTGGACAACTCCCAAGTGAAGGCGTGGCCTGGCCACCGCTTTGGGCGGTGCCACCTCTGGCACTCGTCACAGCTGTTGCATTCCGCACTCTAATTGACCATGTATTTAATTTTGGTGTTTTGTCGCTGGCGTTACCAGTTCAACGCCACGTGTCACTGTGTTGCGTTCACGGCCAGTAGGATTCTGCACCACTGAGAGTAAGTGTAGTGTTGAGCTATCCTCGTCACGGCGATTCTGTGCCTTTTTGTTAATCACGTCCTGTTATGCTCATTAGTTTTCCCCATAGTCATCGGACCTTTCTTTACGTTTTTTTGGATCCTGCCTAGCCTAACGTATCTGTACCTCTGCCTTGTTTTGGAATCGACGCCGAACATCATGCCCTCGTCTTGGAGTCCTGCATTGAGGTCCGCCCCCGCTCCGTTGGTTCGTGATACAAAACTTTAAACATTAGCTATTTGAATACAAATGGAGCAGCAACATATGTAGAAAGCGCGGACAATACTCACAAGCATATACAATGGACACCTGTATATTCAGAGTTCACCTCTCCAAATATTTTTTGGGGGAAACCGAACCCCCATTATTTACAAAAACCCCTGCTTATTTTTTTTAAATGACGTGGTGGTACGTGGCGGTCGTCGAGCGCGACAGTTGTCACGGTCACGGCGCCTCCCTCAAAGAAGCCGAGGCAGCGGGAGTCTCTGCGGGTGTTCAGCGGGGGGATCCGAGCGTGAGGACTTTGAAAGACGACAGAGACAGTGGAAGGCCGTCGTTAGTACGTCAGAGAAAATGGACGGAACAAAGAGAAGACCCACTTGGGAATAGCGCTGCGACCGGAGGGCAAACAAGTTCAAGGAAATAAAGAAAGCAGGCAACGTGATGAAGATATTAAAAGACCACAAAAAAAAAAAAAAGACTAAGTCTCACATTATTACAGCTCGAAATGTACTTCCAAGACTTGAAAGCCCAAGTGTCATGCCTATAAATATTCTAAAATAGATATTGTAATGAAAAATACATAACATTATTCACTTCAATGTCTATACGGAAAAATAAATATGAACGGAGAGCGCGTCATCCACGCGTAAAGTTGTGGAAGTGTCGTTCGACATCCAAGTGGTCGCCATGTTGGCTGCATTTCCCGTCCGTGACGTCACACCCGGACATTCGCCAATGAAAACAGGCGGTGGAGACTACAATGGGAGACGAACACGCCCCTTCTGACACGGAAGTTGTTTTCGAAGAAGAGAACATCACACAGCCGAGTGAAGTGACCGGGGCAAAATTACCCTGTTGTTTCGAGCCATATTTAGATGATATGCGGATCACGGGCAAATCACCTCCCCGGCCGATCCACCTCTGCGCGGCTGTGATAAAAACAACGCCACCCGCCCGCAAGCGACAAGGCCGCCTCGGCCAAACCACCTCCCCGTCCAATCCATTTCCGCGCAGGAGATACACGGCCCGGCGCTGCGACGAGTCACCCTGGCCAAAGCCGTGACGATAAGTCCGGCGGCGATCCAGAAGGACAGCGTAGGCCGTCCTTCAGCGGCACCCCTATTTACGGATTACGCCCCCCACAACTATTGGGTTTTTTTTTTTTAGTAGCTCTATACACACACCTACTTGTCATTTGGAACCCACAAAGCTCTCGTCCTTTTCACCCATGCAATCCATTTTTCACGACAAACCGGGTCTTTTGGAAAAGTATGAAAAGCGAATCCATCCTCCAGAGTGTTCGAGCAATATTCAGCAATAAAACGAGCCGGCATTTTGGCTAACACGGAGGAACAAACGAGCTACCTTCCGGCGGGTAAAACTCGTATAAACAAGTCCACTTGAGGGCGGTGCTGCCCAGCACGTAACTTCCTGTTTCTCAACGAAAACAAATCCCTCGAGGGGATTTTTCATGGCGCGAATTACAAAAAGCCACAGATGTCAAAATCATGTTTTGTGGTGAAAAAAAAAAACGAAGGGTCCATTCCGGCTACCTTTTTTCATTAGTAACATATTAAAAATCATGCATTTCATGACAGCGGCCCTTTAACAGTAGTTAATATGACCGACTGCAACGCCGTTAACAATCACATTGTCGATTTAACAGCTCCACCTCCGATGCGGCTCTTCCGCTCCGACTGACTGGACTGTGCCGACCGAATATTTTGGTTAATGAGCAACTTTCGCTGCGCGAGCGACACAAAGCACGCTTACTGTTGATCGAGACGGTGACGCGCGGAGTCACGTCGAGGTCCGGCGGCGGTCTGAACGGGTGGGCGGCCGCCGCGCACCCGCAGCAGCCGAACAGCAGCAGCAGGAGCCGCAGTGATGAGGAGCGGCTGGCCTTCATCGCCGCGGTGCATCCGCCGGATTTTGCTTACGCAAACATATTCACGCGCAGGTCGCCTGCTTGACTGGAACACCTGAAAGAAGAGGAAAATATGGGCGGCATCGTCAATTTGGCACCTGAGGGGACTTGCCCATGTTAATTTGCCGAGGCGCTTATCCTCACAAGGGTCCAGGGAGTACCTATCCCAGCTAACATTGGGCGAAAGGCAGACTACACCCTGAACTGGTCACCGGTCAGTCGCAGGGCACACATCGACACCATCGCTGAGCGGGAATCGATCCCACGCCGCCCACAAGAAAAATCGGGCGTGTACCACTCCAATACTATCACAATTATGGAACACAAACTATTCAAGGTGGCATGGTGGATCAGCTGGTAAAGTGTTGACCTCACAGTTTTGAGGACCCGAGTTCGATGCCGGCCCCTTCTGTGTGGAGTTTGCATGTTCTCCCCGTGCCTGCGTGGGTTTTCTCCGGGTAGGCACTCTGGTTTCCTCCCACATCCCAAAAATATCCAACATTAAATGAACACTCTAAATTGCCCCTAGGTGTGATTGTGAGTGCGACTGTTTGTCTCTACGTGCCCTGAGATTGGCTGGCGACCAGTTCAGGGTGTAGCCCGCCTCCTGCCCGTTGACAGCTGGGATAGGCTCCAGCGCTCGCCGCGAACCTTGTGAGGATAAGCGGCAAAGAAAATGGATGGATGGATAAATTTTTCAAAAATCTAATGTAACAGCAGGCAACAGTGTCAGACACTTATTCAATAACATAAAAAACAACAAACATAAAAAAATATGCATCATACTAACCAGACAAGATAACTGTAAGAATGCATTCATTTTTTTTTTTTTTTGTAAACCATAACCTCCCCACAAAAAACATCCATCCATCCATCCATTTTATTTGTCGCTTATCCTCACGAGGGTTGCAGGGAGTGCTGGAGCCTATCCCAGCTGTCAACGGGCAGGAGGCAGGGTACACCAATCGCAGGGCACATGGAGACAAACAGCCCCACTCACAATCACACCTTGGGGCAATTTAGAGTGTCCAATTGATGTTGCATGTTTTTGGGATGTGGGAGAAAACCGGAGTCCCCGGAGAAAACCCACGGCAAGCACGGGGGGAGAACATGGAAACTCCACCCAGGCGGGGGCCGGGATCAAACCCGGGTCCTCAGAACTGTGAGGCCAACGCTTTACCAGCTGATCCATCGTGCCCCCCCCCCCCAAAAAAAAACATTTTATCATGAAATGTGCATATCAATACAAACACAGTATTTTTGATTCTGACGGTAAAAGTCAAACATTTCTAAATAATCACAAGCAAAGGCATTGTACGCTATACTTAAATGTGCAGTGCTAGAACGGCTGAATGCTGAAGCGGTTCCAAGATTATACACAAAATATACTTTTTCATGCCAACGCAAAAACATTTCAACAATGTACTTCTTTGTCAGTACACAGCAGCAAATATACCGTACATCCAATCACTGCAGTAGCGAGTTCGCTCGCAGTAAACTGCAATGAAAAGGTGCCCGGTCGCCTTTACGGCCTCGTCTGGGCTTCTTTTATCAGGTTGCGTAGGAGGCACGCCGAAGAGCCCTTCAGGAGTCGTTTATCGAGCTCCCGCGCGCTCAAACGGCCGTCAAGGCCTCTCCGCGCTTTCAGACGGCCGCTCCGTCAGACCGCCGAAGTGGCGCTTATGTGCTCCTTAGGAAGGGGGGGGGGAATTAGAGGCTTTCACGCAAGTACATAAAGTAAGCCGTACACGCGACGCAACGGGGGCAGCGCAAGCGACGAGCCGGGGGGATAAAAACGGCGTCGACGCGTTGAGATCAAGGATAATGAAATTAAAAAAAAAGGGATGATAACTTTCTCTTCGGTCTCCCCGTTGATGTTCATTCATGGGAATTGATTGATTTAATGGGTCCTCATTTTCTAGACTGGGTTTAGAAACTATATAAATTTTTTTAAAAATATATTAAAAAAAAAAAAAATATATATATATATATATATATATATATATATATATATATATATATATATATATATATATATATTTTATTTTTTTTTTTTTTTTTTGGCCAAAATTTGAGTTTCGGATTCCGCTTGACTGAAGGGAGGAATAAATAATAATAATATAATAATAATAATGAAAAAACAGCTATTGTAATTTGTATTTTCAGACATGTTTTTTTTAAGGCACAGATGTCAAACTCAAGGCCCGGGGAACCAGATCCGGCCCGGTGCATGATTTTATGCGGCCCTCAAAGGCAAGTCATCTGGAATCAACTTCCATGATTGAAGTTAAAATCCGTAATCAAAATTTTGAATTGTCACGTTTTTTGCCAAAATTTGAGTTTCAGATTCCGCTTGACTAAAGGGAGGAATAATAAAAAAAAAAAAACAGCTATTGTAATTTGTATTTTCAGACATTTTTTTTTTTTAAGGCACAGGTGTCAAACTCAAGCCCCGGGGAACCAGATCCGGCCCGCTGCATGATTTTATGCGGCCCTCAAAGGCAAGTCATCTGGAATCAACTTCCATGATTGAAGTTAAAATCCGTAATCAAAATTTCTAATTGTCAAGTTTTTTGTTAAAATTTGAGTTTCAGATTTTGCCTGACTGAAGGGAGGAATAAAAAAAAAAAAAAAAAAAAAAACAGCTATTGTAATTTGTATTTTCAAACATGTTTTTTTAAGGCACGTGTCAAACTCAAGGCCCGGGGGGCCAATCCGGCCCGCTGCATGGAATCAACTTCCATGATTGAAGTTAAAATCCGTAATCTAAATTTCGAATTGTCACGTCATGTAAATGATATCATTGAGATATTGCAAGCGTTTTTGTTACAAAACAATAGATGGAAAAACTCTTGATCTCTGATGAGCAAATTTCTGATGAATATACGACGAGGCGGTCAAACATTTTTATGGCTTTGTAGTGGAAACCGTAGGCAAAAATCAGCTGGCTTTTCGCCGGAAACGTCGGCGTCTTTTTTTCCATAAGCAATTTCGAAAATGCCGTTGCACATTTCACCACGCCGGCGGATGAGGCAGACATCGTGAAAAATAATCCCGCCTCACATTCCGTATCAAAGTGATACATTTTTGTCGTCTTTAATGCAGCATCCATACTCATGTCTGTTAATATTTCTTGAGCGAGAGCTTAAAATGGGCGGGGGTGGGAGTGGGGAGGGGACTCACTGATGGCATGTTTTCCTGTACTGTCGTCTGTACATGCTGATGTCTTTTTTCTTTTATTTTCTCGGCACACCGTCGCTATCGACCGAAACTGCCTCGCGATCGGCGCATTGAGCACCCCTGGTTTCGTGCGATAGCCCCCCCCCCCACAGTCTCCACATAACAGCCTCCAAATATGACAAGGCGACTTCATCGCCAGTTGTACCAAAAAAAAAAAAAGACACGACACTTTTGGACAAAAACGCACGTGTTTGCCAGACAAACGGAAGAAAAAGAGCACAGTCCAAGGCATTGAACGCTTTGAATAAGCCTCCTTTGTTTAACTGTGCACCATTTTGTTTGCGTCGAGTCCGCTGTCGACTTTCGAACGCTCTGCAGGCGGCGCTACGACAAAAGACGGCGGCAGCTGCGGAATGAAACCATTTGGCTTTTGCTTGAGCTTTGCAATTTGGACTTCTACCCCCCCCCCCAAAAAAAAAATGGCCAAATTGTGCTCCCTTTGTTTGGAATAACGGAACAAGGCGTGCAGCCAATACCCAAGAGAAGAATAAAAACATTGTACGGTGGACACAGCACAAACGTGCCCGTGCTGAGTTCGTTCAACCGTGTCGCCGGTTGGGACATTTTCACACTCGCGCCGTTCTTCTCTCAGAAGCGCAGAACTGCACAGACGACTGAAATTGAAATCATTTTGTGATATGAGATTGTATTAATTTATCCTCTCTTCATTTCTTAGCATTTGTTGTGCCTAATCTGCTTCTATGGTAAATGTATTGTGGATGTTAATTTTGTCCAATCAGATTTGAGCCCTTTGTGTTGCCGTGTTAATCTGCTGTAATCTGTCCGTGGCCTTCAGAACCTGTGCCGTTGAGCAATGTAATTTAAACCAGTGGTTCTCAACTTCTGCCGCCCTGGGACCTGCGTTTTCCTACTCTTGCAGGAACAACCAAAATTCATTTAAGAATACAGTACTTGAAACAACCAACCATATGTGCCATCCATAATTTTGTTGTGTAAAAATACATTTACAGCGATGCCACGGTCCTCGACCACAATCCGTTCCCGAAAACGGTTCGAGAAGTGATTTGTTCGAAAACCGAATCGATGTTTCCCATTACAACGAATGGAAAAAGAAATAATGCGTTCCGATCCTAAAAAAATTTGGCTTTTTAAAGCATTTTTTTTAGCTTGTCCTGATGGCTGAAAGTAATGCAAGTTTTAAAACTTTGGACAGCCTTTGATATACGCAAGGAACTGTTTTATGAAATATGACACTGAGGACGAGGATATACAGTGATGCCTCAGTTCTCGACCACAATCCGTTCCAGAAAACGGTTCGAGAAGTGTTTTGTTCAAAAACCGAATCGATGTTTCCCATTACAATGATTGGAAAAAGAAATAATGCGGTCTGATTCTAAAAAATTTGTCCTTTTTAAAGCATGTTTTTTTTTTTAGCTTTTCCTGATAATAGACTGCATAGTCGAAATAAATGTATACTTTAAATACTTTATATAATAAAAAAATTAAGAAATACATTTACTTTTTGCTTAAAATGTATGCTTTAGTAGTAGAGTACGCTAGGCTGGGAGTGCCAGTATCTGTAGCGACTCGGGCCCCAGCTTTGTAAACTTTTTTTTTTTTTTTTAATTAACAAAAGTGCAGAATAAGTTTAAATAAGCAACTTGCCTTCTTTGGAGCAATGATTTGGGGTTAATACGGTAGTCCTCGATAAGAAGAAAAACAACAGTCACTACCGGGACACGTCTGTGTACAGAGGCTGCGTTTATACAGAATAACGAAAGTGCGCTACTCGCGCCGCGCACATTATGCTATTTCTGGGTTTTTTCTGGAGTGGTGGGGGGGTTCGAATTGACAATAACAAAGCGCGTCGTGGGTGGGTCAACTGCTTGCGGCATGCGCGATGTTATTTCCGGGATTTTTCGCAGGCGTGGAAATTCACAACTAAGCAGCGTCGTGGGTCAGCTGGTCTGGCCGCGCGCAATATGTTATTTCCGGATTTTGTCGGGGGCGTTCGAGTACCGATTTTTGTTCGAAAACAGAGCACAAACAAAAAAAAAAAAATATTGAAATTTTCATTCGAAAACTGATTTGTGCGAAAACGAGGGACGTTCGAGAACCGAGGCTTTACTGTATATGGTTTCACGGTCACAACTGTTCCTCGGATGGAAACAGTTGTTACAATGCGGCCCGTGACAAAAACACATTTGAAAGTCGATGGTGTGGTAATTTGCTTTGAAAAATAAAAGATGCCTTGAGATACGAGTTTAGTTCATTGTGGGACGTGAAATGAACAGTTTAATACCGGACTTGATGATTAAAAAAATAGAATGTCAGGAACGACTTTGCGGGTCATGATTAATTCATGGCAGCTCTTTCTGGGAAAGAGTGACTTGGATTAGAAGGAGAAGAGTAAGAGGATCAAGAATGCACAATTTGTAGCCATATAGCTATTCCTTAAAGCGCTACAACACCACCACCACACATGCTTTTCGTTAGCCTGTCTATGGCGTTTCCTAAAATTCTCTGGCGAAAACATGTACACAATATGTAACTCTGTTTAAACTTCAATTGTGGATGTTAGTAAAACACTTAAAGCCCCCCCCCCCCCCAATCTGCTTTGGAAGTCCACTGCCACAACTCAGTACTTGTAACGTAACATGTAAAATATTGTAAAGTGCAAAATAAAATGTAGAGTATCTGTAAACTTAAGTGGGTTAAAAAAAAGATATTCCAGTAAAGGTATTGTGATTAACAAATCCATTTAGTGAGAAACAAGACACTTATTTGCTCTAGTGAGCCACATAAATGATATGGCGACCAGATTTTGGACTCCCGGGCCTGGACTTTGACACCTGTGCTTTAAAGAAAAAAAAAAAAAACAACATTTTGTTCTCTCTTACAAACACACTTGAGTGGCATGTGATAGTAAGTAGTTTCAATTGATTAGCTCACACACTGACTGATCAATTTCGACACGTCTAAACGGACAAACGTCTTGAACCCTAAACACGACTTTAAACAAAAACAATGTTTGAGTGAAGCCAGTGGAAAGTCAACGGTGTGCTGTTTAGTCTTACCTGATTCGCGTCGGAATCGTGGGGGAAAAAAAAAAGCAGCAAACGAGTAGTCTTGCTGGAACCGCTCTTTCCAAGTGGACTTTACCCCACAACCTTCTTTCTTTCTTTTTTTTTTTTTTTTAAACCAGTCCTGTATATCAACAGCCACCACACTGGAACACTTCCAAGCCAAAGCCGCCCACGAAACGTACACTTGTATCGCCCTAAAAATAAAAAAAAATGAAAAAAAACTCTTACTTCTTCTTGTTTGCCGGCCCCATTAGCTGTTCAATGGTTTGTTTTTTAAGTCTCTGTGTTTTTTTTTTTTTTTTTCAGCCCGGCGTGGAATCGTCTCGTTTTGTAGTGTGACTGAATGTAAGTGAGTGCTTTGCGGCTGGACTAGAGACGGAAGAGAGAGAGAGAGAAGAGAGAGAGAGAGAGAGAGAGAGAGAGAGAGAGAGAGAAAAAGAAGGTGCACTACTGTAACCTGTCGGTTTAAACCCAAGTTAGACGGAATACAGTGACATCTACAGGAAACCTGCGGAACTGCAGGTTAAATTCAATTTATAGACCAGTTCTTGGGGTGGGGGACGTGGGGAAATAAATAAAAAAAAAAAAACTTGGCTCTCAAAGTGCCACCATTACGACCAACATAAAAGCGTTCACCAAAAAGCACGCGAAGGTTTCATTTTAGTATCGCAAATATTATAGAGTAAATTTTCATCTTGTTGACGGAGAATGTTGTAGTTTACAACCCACAAGATGGCGGACGTCAAAAGTTCAATTACAGGAGTAGTTCTCAACCCTATTTGCTCCGAGTGGAAAAAAACCCCAAAACAAAACAAAACAAAAAAATAAATAAACATAGCGCTACAAATACCACCAACGTGAAAATCCAGTAGCATAGTATTTATTCATAAATACCGTACTTTGAATATCATTCTAAGGCTTTATGAACAGTACAGTAACACTTGTGTAAAAAAAAAAAACTATTCCTTGGCCCAGCACTCCTCTGACCCTAAGAGGATAAGCCGCTTGGAAAACCAATGAAAGAATGTCATATACTGGTACTTTAAAGTTAAATACAACTAACCGTAATAAATGCATAGCACAGACTTAAAAGACACAATATTGTTATCGGCGGAACGGTGGATCACCTTGTGAAGCGTTGGCCTCACAGTTCTGAGGACCCGGGTTCGATCCCGGCCCCGCCTGTGTGGAGTTTGCATGCTCTCCCCGTGCCTGCGTGGCTTTTCTCCGGGTGGGCACTTCGGTTTCCTGCCGCATTCCAACAACATGGAACATTAATTGGACACTCTAAATTGCCCCTAGGTGTGATTGTGAGTGCAGCTGTTTGTCTCTATGTGCCCTGCGATTGGCTGGCGACCAGTTCTGGGTGTACCCCGCCTCCTGCCCGTTGACAGCAGGGATAGGCTCTGGTGACCCTCGTGAGGATAAGCGGCAAAGAAAATGGATGGATGTATGTAAGACCAATTTGAACATTAAATTGTCTCAGCAATCTACGACCCAAAAAAAAAAAATGGACATGAATAAATGCTTAAATTAAAAATGCATTGTCAACGAGGCATATAATTTTCTAAATAAAACAGTTCTAAAAGATTAAACGCAACTGTATAGTACTTAAAAATGTAACTGAACAGTACTGACAAATGTACGGAGCCCCTAAAGGCACATTGGGGGGGAAAAAAAAGCTAACTTGTTTCTTATTGTAATGAGTAAGTTACTCATTGTAATGAGTAAGTTTCAACGACTTGCTTGTAAAGCACCAACGTCTTTATAATAAAGTCCCAGATGGAAATAGAACCGAACGAACTCCTGCATTGTCATTGTTGCCTCGAAATGCAAACTGAAATGAGTAAGGGTCTTTTATACATGCGCACATGCAATGGACCAATAGCACTTTCACATTGTAGGTGAGGAGTCATAATTAAATCGAAAAAAATTGAAGCGTTTTCTGAGGAGGTCCCGTAGCTCAGTGGTTAGAGCATTGGTTTGGTAAACCAGGGGTTGTGGGTTCTGGGGCCTCCACTCCCTGAGAAGGGTTGCGTCAGGAAGGGCATCCGGCGTAAAAATTGTGCCAAACAAATATGTGCGTTCATCCGAGATGACACGCTGTGGCGACCCCGAAAGGGACAAGCCGAAAGAAACCATGGCGGTGTTCTCTCTCAAATTTTGGAATGTAGAATAAAACTGGTCGTGTGAGCTTGACATTTTTTTTCCCAGTTCTGGAAACATGAAGGATTTTTAATTCGACTTGGTAAGCCAAAAAAGGCGAAGTGCAAAGGAAAGACACAGAACACCGTGACGACCAAGAAACCTTGCATATTACCTAGGGCACAATTTCTGTAACGTTAATTTTTCCCAAAATACGCTGTGAAGAACTATCAACAACGTACCAAAAAAAACCTAAGCATTTTTTGTCATAAAAACATAAAATTTTAAGTAAATCTGTTATGTATTTTTGGAAATGGGCAAATAAATTCTCAACGCATTGTTCATTTGTTGTCTCTGCGACATCCAATTTCAGACAGAAAATTTCAACTTGTTTCCTCGCATTTGAAAAACTAATTCAGTTTGCGGAGTTCTGTATTACAAAATTCATCAAAAATTTCACAGAAAATGTGTTTTCTTGCTTGTCCACTGATGAAGTTTGGGAAAATATTTACGTTGGTTTTTCGCGAAAAACCGATGGCCTATAAAGGTGAAGCAGAGAGTGAACAACAACCATAAACAAAACTTTGATCAAGTGAATTAAGTTCATCAGAAAATAAAAAACCCTTTACGAACTTTTAACAGTGTCAAAGTAAGTCTTTCTAACTTACCTGTGGAATCTTTTCTTACAGCCACGAAACTGGCAATTGATGGACCAGGTAAGGCGATGGTTGTTTTGGGAGGATCAAGATGGCGGATATCTGCTTTCGGCGACTTCAGTTTTGGTGGCCAATAAGCCATCCATTTTTTTTTTTTTTTTTTTTTAAGATCAGTGGGACTGACTGACTCACCGTCAAGGTTGAATTGCGCCTCTTGCTCCAAAGTCTGCTGTGATCGGCTCCAGACGGCCGATATGGAGCCCATCACAGTCGAGTGGCGACGCTAATCATTACAAATGCTCTGGAAAAATGTAGGTGAGGGAAAACAAAAAGCTTCACGTGGTACAAAGTCTTTTTATTATAAATGTTGAAAATACTACAGTACATTTGAGGTTACACTTCTTAAGACAGCATATGGAAACATGGTAACAAAAATATATATATCTGCACTGTGACATATGCTCAAAATAAGTACACAAGTTCCATATTGTTATATATATATATATATGAGAAAAAGTCCATGAATTAGGGATACATGCTAACTTAACTGTTCCTCGGTAGTCATCTTAACTTGTCATTGTACATTACTATTAGGGGGAATATAATATACTGCATATTCTCTCTGGGTCGTTTTCACTCCTATGGCGTCAAATCACTAGTTTGTGACTAAGAAGCACATTTAAACAAATAGTGGCATCTCGGCCCAAGCACAATGGCCGTGGAGTCATTTGTACATTTACAGCGTAACATTGATATGCAAATTAAGGTCGAAACTTGTACGCGCTTTGCACTTAGTAAGACAATTCAGTGCACTAGGAGAATGTCTGTCTTACTAGTAATACATTTTGTTTTATGAGCATAACCAAAAGATAGATATCAAGGACAAGCAATGTTCAATTGACTTAGCTAGCCTTGATTTTGAATAACCGCAACAACGGCGAGCGCACTAGTAGAAGACCAGTTTCCTGGTTTAAAAAAAAAATAAAAATCTATTGCTGATGCTTTTGACTAAAGAGACTAGTTCGGTATCCCTGATATTCCACGTACTAGTAGGACGACTAAGATACATTAGTGTAACGACTGTCTTATAATTAATTTTTTTCAAATCGAATAAATAATGTAACTACTTTCCATTGCCTCGATATTAATCTTAAATTGTATGTACTAAAACATCCTCTGCAGTCATTTGACAATTCAGTATAATAGCAGACTTTGGACCGAGTAGTATCTTAAGATGGACATTTTTTTTTTTTTTTTAATGATGACTGAGAATTTATTCTATATTAAGATTTGTGTAAGAGCCCATCTACTAGCGCGCTAAATTGTCTGACCGGTAACAAAGAGTACGCATAGCAGGAAACGGGCCTGAAGTTGAATATCAAGAATACCGAAAAACGCTCAAAAAGCTTTTGGGCGTCATCGGCCACGTGCTGAACAGCAGTTAATCGAATAGTAATAATCAATTGATATATATTTTTTTTTAGCTGAGGAGACGTGACACCTCCAGTGCAGATATACAACGAGGCACAGTCAAATAAAAACAAAACTCCGCTCAAGATTGTCGTGGTAACGGAGAATTTTTACGTTATTTCATCAGCAACGCCTATTTCCTCATCATGTGACGCTGTTCAAAAAAAAAAAAAAATGGACCACAACCTGATAGCCGTGGTTAAAAAAAAAAACAAAAACAAAAAACAACAACAAAAAAAAAAAAACGTTGAATACTGCACGTTCTGTTTACATCCCTAGTTGCAGTCACTTTCACAAATTTGTACGACAATGATAAAAAAATAAAAATAAAAAATTAGCGGCACTGCGACAAAAATGTGGAGAAAAGTGCCACAGTTGGGCCAGAAAAGTGTTCACTAGTTTATCCTTCATTTTAGTGCAGGGGTGGGGAACCTTGAGAAAAAAAAAAAAAAAAAAAAAAAAAAAAAAAAAATCCTCCAAGGGCATTACTGAATTTATGAATATGAATTTTTTTTTTTTGCAACAGTTCCACAGAGGTTTTATTTTCCGGAAATGGTTAATAAGGTGATGTAGGTTCCCCCAGCCCTGCTTTAGTGTTACTTCATTCCATCAGTTTCCTTCTCTTCCCGGATTGTTAAAGCCAGAAAAATTAGGGATGTTGGAATTTGGGGTAAAATTTCAGGATGAATCGAAAATGCACAAACCTAAAAGGTGGACTGAATCTGGCCTTCTCTACACTTCTGAATATAAACTGTTCAACGTTTTAAACACCTTTTGCACACCATTCTGAGGTGAACAGCACAATTCACAGCAGGTGTTTGATCCGTGAACATTTCCAAGGACATTCACATCTGTGCCTTTAGTCTGAGGTCCCGAAATTTTACCACAAAGTCCAACGTAAGAGTAGTGAATGTGTGTGTTGAAATGTGCAGGAATCCTTAAGCGAGGCTTCTCTGTCGTGGCTTTATCCTCGGGTACAGCTGTAAGAGGCAAATAAATAAATAAATAAATAAAATAAAGATGACAACCAAGTGTTAAAAGTCATACAAATAAAAGGTGTGAGCAGTGATGAATGAGACCTCGCTCATACTATGAAACAAGGCAACTCGTGACAAAATTTAACTTAAACTGGCTGCTTCAAACCAAAATGGCCACTTTTATCTTTTAAGACATGGCTTTGAGAGTTTTTGCAATGCCTAAAAAGACCCTGGAATGGCTCCTTTCAAACAAAATGGGCAACTTCCAATGCCTTTTTTGGACATGGCTTCTTAAGATTTTTTTTTTTTTTTTTTTGCTCAGCAAAACTGGCTTTGCGGGGTTGGGGGTGGGATTTATTTTTTTTGTCGTCGTCTCTTACCCCGATCAGGTTACGGGGAATGTAGCCCTCGTTATCTCCCAGGCGCGCCCACCACCACTCAATCTCGTCCTCGTCCTCCCGGCGGATGACCGTCATGCAGTCCCCCTCGCGGAACGACAGCTCGTCGGGATTCTCTCCCGTGAAGTCCCAGAGTGCGTAGACCACGCCCCTGTTCATGATGCCCATCTTCTCTTGAACACCTAAGCACACAAAAATGAGCCTTTTGACATACCGAACTAACAAGTGCAACTTTAAGTGACTGTTTTTTGTTGATTTTTTTTTTCCCCCCTTCGGAAAATCTGGATTAGCTGGAAAGCATTGGCCTCACAGTTCTGAGGTCCCAAGTTCAATCCCGGACCCGTGTGGAGTTCACATGTTCTTCCTGTGACTGAGTGGGTTTTCTTCGGGCACTCCGGTTTCCTCCCACATCCCAAAAACATGCATTAATTGGAGACTCTAAATTGGCCTTAGGTGTGATTGTGAGCGCGACTGTTGTCTGTCTCCATGGGCCCTACGATTGGCTGATACTAGTTCAGGGTCTGCCCTCCCTCCTGCCTGTTGACAGATGGGATAGGCTCCAGCATTCCCCGCGACCCTTGTGAGGATAAGCGGCTAAGAAAATGGATGGATGGTGTTATACGGTTTCAGTGTAATAAGTAGTATGCTGTCACACTGTGCCAAGGCAGCACTGAGCTCTACTAGAATTAGCTACTAGAGTAGTATTAAAAGTAAGAAGAGGCAGAGAAGGTCCTCAACGTCCAAGTCAAGTGCCACTAATATCTCATATCCCTACAGAAAAAAAAAAGTAATATGGCTATGACTTATTGTTGTATGCTCTGCTTGTATATGTGGTTGTTAATGTAACAGTTAATTGGGGCTACGTTTCTGCTAATGTCTATGGAGATTCGCATTATATGTTTGCATTAAGACAGCTCATTTTCTTTAGATGAAATGAGTTTTACATATGCTTAATTAAAATTTTGTGTGTCAGTTTTACAGTAAACCTAAACCGAGTGACAAATAGCATCAATCAAATACGGAATATCTCTTGTTTGGAAAAATGTGCAAGTCTGTTTCTATAATTCCCAGACTACAGAGCGCACCTGGTTATAAGGCTCACCCAGTACATTTGTAAAGGAAATATCATTTGGTACATATACATGTCGCAGCTGTGTAGAAGCCACAAGTACCCAAACACAAACGCACATTGAAACACCAGATATTTACAAAGACGGTACACAGAGTTCAACACTAACGCTAGCGCTAACACCGCGCAAAGGCTAGCGCTAACAGGGCTGGTTTAAAAAAACAACAACAACAACATCACAGTAAAAGTCACATCCTCGGCACATATATTCCACCGGTCTCACTCTTACCTTTTCAGCTCGAGTGCCCCCTTGATGCCGTTAGAAAAAAATGCACAAATTAGCCGCATCACTGCATAAACCGCAGGGTTGAAAGCGCGTGAAAAAAGTTGCAGTTATAGGCCGGAAGTTACGGTATACTCTACAAGTCTTCCATGTCTTGAGAGTAAAAAACCAGCAATTATTATTATTCAGTTAAGTATTTTATGAGGTTTTAAATGTTGATAATCAAAAATTTCCATTCAAAATTTTCTAGATTGCAGGCAGATCTGGAACCCATCTAAAATTATAAACATGGGATTACTGTAATGCCAAAAGTCATATCCAACTGACCATAGAGAAACTGGGAGCACTGGGTGTAACCTTCCTCCATCTCCTCGCACTTGTCGGCCGCTGTCTGCATGTCGCTGTACGTCGTGTTGAAGACGGCGGCGGCGGACTCCACCAGGAACTTGCACACTTGCACGTTATTGCAGGAGGCGGCGCAGTGAAGCGGCGTCCTGAGGTGCAAGAAGAAAAGACCGTGTCAGAAAGGTCATTTTTGCTTCGTCCAGCTTGATACTTTTTTTTGCCTTTCGCTTTTAAATCAGCAGGTGACAAATTCTCCCAAAAGGTTTATTTTTGTGTTTATTTTTTTTGGTATCAATCAATCTTGGAAGGAATAATTTTCCACGATGTCCCCCCCCCACACACACACACACACACACACACACAACAACACTCACTTCCACAGAAAAAAAAAAACCAAAGTGGTCCCTTAACTGACGAGTGCTCCAACTTGGAGGTTTTTCAAATTACGAATAAACACCTGGTTGATTTTTTTTTTGCTTTTTCAAATCTTAGAAATAAAGCTAATCCCAAAAGGGAATTTTTTTTAAAACTATTATTGTTTTTTTTTTTTTTTTAAATAATCTTGTCATTTTCTTTCTCTGTGATCAAAGGGATAAGGCCTGACCAAAAGAGAAAGACCTGACAACCTTTTTAAAATCTGACTTGCGTGCGTGTTCCGACTCACCAGCCGTCACTGTCTGCAGCGTTGACGTTGACGCCATATTGGACAAGAAACTTAACGATCTCCGTGTGTCCGGCGCACACAGCGTTGTGTAGCGCGGTGATGCCTTCGTCGTTGGGCTGGCTGGGGTCCTCCACCTTTAGCGCGAAAGGTGGGAAAAAAAATATTACATGCGAATCCCAAACAGAGAAGGTCCAGGTTTTGGGTTTGAGCCTTTACCTCATAGATGATTCTCTGGACCAGGTCGAACTCTCCTTCCAGAGAGGAGTCGAGAAGCAGGGCCAGCGGATTGAATTTGACTCTCATGTTGTGGTCGATGCGTTCCGAGCCAAGTTTGCGCAGGTTGGTCCTTTTGCCCTTCAAGACACAATCATAACAATGAGCGTGCTACAACACGTCCACTTTGTGCTGTGGTTGTGCTCAACTGAAGCAAGGAAGACAGATCCCCCCCCATACACGATTAAGCCAAGCGGTAAGAAACAATTTCACCTCTCTTAACTGAGCGTTATGCAACCCGATTAGCTGGACAAACAAAAGAGAAGGTGGGGCTCGAGATAAATAGGCCACAACATTGATTTCTAATTGGTCGCCTTTTTTGGGGTAAAACCGATACAAATCCACCTCTGACGGTAGGGTCACAAGGACGTGTAAACTGGTGTTTATTTTTAAACCAAAGTGTGTCTCAGAGAATGAGGAGGAGTGTGGAAATCCGGGAGAAAAGTAGGCTGACCCTCTACTTTGTTTAATCAGAATAAGGACCGTTTTCTCCAAGAAACAATACAGTCCCTGATGAGGATTATCTAATTATATAACGTCGACCCGGGTCATGACTGTTGATTCAACAAATCTTGTGGACCCAACAAACATCGAGAGCTTGATTTAAAACTTAAAAATAAAAAATTTAATTTAAGTTTAAGGACACGATGTTGACACGGGGTTAGGTTTTAAACTTTGGGTTTCAACGCCTGGGTCAGGGTTTTAAATTAGGGTCTGAAGCCAGAGTTCAGTCTCAAATTTAGATTTCAAGCCTGGGCCAGGGTTTCAAGAAAAAAAAAAATTACTTTCAAATAAGGGTTCAAGTCAGAAATGGGGTTTCAAATTAGTGTTTCAATACAGCGTCAAAGTTTTAAATGAAGATTAGGGTTCATGACTTACTGGAGGCAGAGCAACCTGACCGGTCACCTCGGGCGCTTTCATATTAAAGGTGTCCTCGGTCAGGGTGTCCTGCTCTGCTCCGCTGGGGTACGGAGGTGGCGGGTAAGGGGGGAACTCTTCCAGGAAGCCCTCTGGATGCGGAGGGGGGAGGTTGGGGATGGGGTCCTCCATACCAGCAGGTGGCGGTGGCGGGAAGAGCGAATCTTCGGGTCGAGGGGCCGGGTGTGACGGAGGAGGCGGGGGGACGATGTCTTCGGCGTCGAGGATGACAGCAGTCGATCTGGTTTGTTCGGAGGGAGCTGGATGGTGAACGGTCACACCTGGGAACTGGGGTCCCTCCAGGGATAGTCCCGGATCTGATGGGTGGTTCTCTGCACTGCTCAAAGGGCCCGGAATGTGGGGCCCCATGTTTACCTCTGCTCCCTTCTCTGCTTCTCTAGGTGTGGCGGGAGTGCTCGGCATGATCACGGTGGTTTCCATGGCTGCCAGGGTGGTTTTCTGGTAAAGGAGCTTCTGGATGTTGGGCCCCGTGGGTCCCTCCGGCTCCGTGATGGAGCTGCGCTTCTTTAGGGGCCGAGGGGCGTTGTAGAGCTTCTTCCTGAGGGCCTCCAGGTCCCCGTCGCTCTGGTGCCGGTAGGGGTTAGAAATGAAAGGGAGCAGCTTAGTGGGGCTGAGGGGTCGCGGGATGCGCTCCACCTCTGGTTGGCCGCCCTCAGAAGGACTGGGACCTGCGTGGTTTGCGTTGTTGTGGTCCACCTCTGATTCCAGCGCCGGGGAGTGACGTTCCAGGTAAGGGTTCTCTGGGTGCTGGGAACCTCCACTGGGAATCACCGGCTTCCCATAGACTGCAAATAGGACAGGTTAAGTGCTGTTGACAAGCTGCTGGAGAACAAGTGTCCCTGAATGCATCATGGCCACAGTTTACGCAAACCGAGGAGGAGCATAATGAAATAATGTTGCCGTACTTTTATCCATTTATAACACTGGGATAAAATTTCTCCATCTACCACCCACCCGGGTATATGAAAATGTTATGAAACAGTAAAGCGAGCACAATGAAAACATCTTCATAAACACCAAACCAGCTCATCACATCCTAAGTGTTTGAAATTAAGGTCATACTGATGAATATTTGACATGCTCATTCAGCAGTGAATTATTTAATGTTTGCATGATTTTTTGGGGGGTGGGGGGGGGGGGTGACGTGCTTACCACTAACAAAGCCATTGGGCCGGCTTTGAGATCTGCTGAGGGCCCCCTGGATACCGGCCTGCTGAGTGTACATTGAGTAGATGGAGCTGGTGGCGAGGGTCTGCGGCTTGGAGGAAGGCAATTCTGGGGTGAAAGGCCGTACGGTGGCAGCAGGCGGTGGGTCCGTCTGCTTTGGAGGCAGTGGGAGTGTCTGGCTCTGGGAGGGCGGGAGAGGGACGTTGCCTTCGCTGTGGCCAGCCTGGGGGTGGCTGCTGTGAGGCTTAGTTTTAGGAAAGGTGCCCATGTTGACGCCCTGTTTGCCGTATGGGATGACATTTGGGCCTTTTGGTTTAGTGGGCACAGGCGGTGGTACCTTGATTGGCACCTTTGGAGCAGACTAAAATGACAAGATGGCAAAACCAATTAAGATACACTACTTTAAATGTTATTTGCGCAGAAGCTCTGATGATATTTGCTTTGCTTCTTACCTGGGCATCCCTGACCAAGTCATCACTGCTCTGGTTTTTGCGGAGGGACGTGGCAGGAACCTCAGTTGGCTCGAACAAGGAAAGTGGACGTACCTTCCTGTCCCTCTTGGGCTCGGCGTCATCTGATTAAAACGTCACCAAAAAAAAAAAAAGAATGTGATTTCATTTGGACACAGTGTGCGCTACACAAAGCGAAAAGAAAGTCCAGGTTTTGTAAACGCTTTGTCCCCGGCCGGGCTGGTTGATTAGGGCTCAAAGACCCTACAAATTTAGATGTGTGTTTCTAAATAAATCATAAATGAACTTTTAATAAGCCAAGGCACATATCTTACATTTGAAAAATATCATGTAAAAAACCAGAGACCAGAGAGAAGGTTTATGGATGTGGTGAGGGAAGACATGAGGGCAGTTGGGGTTAGAGAGGAAGATGCAGGAGATAGGCTAAGATGGCAAAAGAAGACATGCTGTGGCGACCCCTAACGGGACAAGCCGAAAGGAAAAGACGATCATATAAAAAACCTCAGTAGATACCGACAAAGAACATGTCAAAAAAGTGGTAACAAGTCAATTATACACCTTCTGCCGTCAAAGAAGAGCATTTTTTTAATTCTCTCTATATAATATGCCACTGCCATACATAGATAATCAAAGACATTATTTGTTGTAAAGAAATGGTATTTTGACCATCCATCCATTTCCATAGCCGCGTATCCTCACAAGATGTTTGTTTCATTTTTTTAAACTCAAGGATTCTTTACACTTTTGTGATGTGCCAAATTTTCAAGACTTATTTTCACTTCATAGTGATTAAAATTAAATGTTTTCACATAAAAAAAGGCTTCATACAAAACAGGCTTTGCTTTTTTCCCCCCTCACTCTTTTAATGTGGAATTAGAGTTCTTTCTCCTGATATCAAACAAAAACACTTTAGTAGACTAGTTCATCCCTGCTCACACCCATTTGTGTGTTTGCTTACCTTGGTCTTTGTGGGAGTGCGATGTCATTCGTGGGAGTGTTGAAGAAGCTGGAACATGACCGTTGGACTCCAGTTTCGAGGAATGGTTCCCTGAAGGATAGATAAGCGAGCAGAAGATGAATAAAATAATTAAGAGGCAATTTGTAAAGGAGAGGCTTCCGCACACTACCGTGTCCCTTAACCAGAAAATGCAACCCTTTCCCAAGTTGATGTTGTAATTGTGTTGGGAAAGCTTACAGTCATTGGAAAGATCTGGTAGGAGTGACGAGATAATTATTTGAATTCATGAAGATTTCCATGAACAACTCTGAAAACATTTTTTTTTTTTAACTTTGAAATGCTCCCTTTTCAAACACAAAGATTCCGATTCGTGCATAGGTATATCCACACAGGATTGTCACTTCAACTCAAAAAAACAGTCAAGGTAGAATCTAGTCTCCAAAAACCTCCAAAAGTACTATGAAATCACAATTGCGACGCAAACATGGTCAAGCAAGAAAATCAGGTTATCATTTTCCTCACAAAGATAATAGCAATATCAATAGAAAGCCAGAGAGAAGCACGGCAAGCACCACTTCGTTATACCTTTTCTCTTGGCCCGAAGCTCTTTCAGAGGCTCAAACAAGAACATGGCTTCTGAGGAAGATGGATTCCAAAGGAGGGAGGAGGGGGGAGATAATCAATAACCATATAGCCTGAGAAGTGGACATGTAAGCTGGTCTGAGCAGGGGCCTGAGATATTACACAAAGTCGCTTCAATAAAGCAGTTTTCAAATCCAAAGCCACAGTTCGAGAGATGAAAACAACATGGACGCTTAGGGGGAATACTGATGGATGACAGTCATGCATTGGGCAATGCAGATTTCCTTATTTATGCCATGAATTCAATAAACTACGGACTATTAGGCATCTGAGTAAAACTCGTTTTTGTACAAATGCAATTGTACAATATGAAATTACTAAGAGCAGTTTTTGATACAAACCCTCTTCACCATGCATTCTTTTTCAGAGCCGCTTATTCTCACGAGGGCCGCGGGAGTGCTGGAGCCTATCCCAGCCATCAACGGGCAAAAGCTGGGGGGTACACCCTGAACTGGTTGCCAGGCAATTGCAGGGCACATGGAGACAGACCTCAGCCGGAATCACAGTCACACCTAGGGGCAATTTAGACGCTCGAACTAGTTGTGCGCTGCTCCAAATTTCTTTTAATGCTCCGCTGAATTTCAACTTTAAAGATGGTACGTCTCCATATTTTGACGGCACATCAGGAAATTAAGTGAATGGTGTTTGCTACAGAGGAGGCAGCTCTTTGAGGAAATGCTATAATCTATTTTTAATATGTAATGAACGGTTACCGAGACACATTCAAGAACAAGCCAGCAAATTATGAAAGAAAAAAATTACCAGGATGCACAAACGGCATTGATTTGCTCCGTTTTACAAAGCACATGAAGGGTCACTGCAAAACAAGCCAAGAAAGCTCTTTTGAAAGCTACTGATGCTTAAAAACCAACACAGCAAACCAGGAGGTTAGCGGGCTACCTTCTGAGCTTAAAGTGACATCAAAAGGAGCGGGAGCGTCACATTTCTCTGCTCCTGCAGGGTGCAGTGCAGTCTTGTCAAAAGTTGGTCTTCCACCAAATACAGTGGTGCCTTTAGTTACAATTTTATTTTTTTCCTGTCACCTCATTTGTGATCATCACAACACTTCATCATGTAACCGAATTGAAATAAATCAATTACCCACAGTTTTCCACTTTGTCCCATTCACACTGTAAATACATTTTAATTTTAACCCATTCATGGGCAGCGTCCCATTTTTTGGGACATCATGATTTTCACGCATTATATCCTTCAGTATATCAAAATATTTAACTGTTTTAATCTGAAGCCATAATTTGGTATCAGGAGAGGATAACTCATCCGTCAAAGTTAGCATGGAGTTATTTCCCTTTCCTTCCTGATCCAACATGGCTGCTTCAAGTACACATGGAGCGTTTTTCAAGAGAGGAAAGGGAGAAAGGTCAGTATGCAACCAAGTATGTCTTCAAAATGCTAATCCCTCAGTATTATTAATGCGCAGGTGTCATTCTAGAGTAAGAATTAATTCATAAACATATCAGTAGTATGTACCACTTCATAGAACTGGTAACAGAACAGACGGGTCAGTTTTGGGACGCTGCCCGCGAGAGGGTACATCTTCTTTGCCCTTTGATTTATGCATTAAACGAAAAAGAAGTGTTATTTCCTTGATTGTGGCCTGTTAGGAGACTTTTATCTCAAAAAGGCAAATAGTTGCCACTCTGCCCATGATTAAGGTTGGTTAAGAAATGAATACTGGTCTGTTGATAATGTCCATGTTAGATGGGCATTCTTTGCCCACTCCCGAGTTAAGAGGCTGTTGGACGGTAAAGAGAAGTGCTAACTCACCTGTTCCACCCTTGCTCTGCAGATCATGCGTTGGCAAGGTAGTGGTGCCGTCTGGGTAGGCTGGTTTTACAAGCAGCTCGTGTCTTCCGGGGCCACCGCGGGGGAGCGTGGATGATTGGATGTAAGGGCCGACCGCTGCCACACGAGATGTACCACCTGACTGTTGCTGGCTGGCTGGTCCGTCAGAAGGCGCCTAGTGATGGGGGGGAAACAACAGAATATGATTTTTTTGTTCAAACATTTTAAAGTGGAGAACACCCAGGAAGAATCTGTACTAAACTGTATTAAAATGAAAATATTTCAATCTATGTATGGGTGGCAAAACTCCAATGTCAGCATAAGGATGCCAGCAGTCAAATATTCCTCACAAGGTTGAAAAAAAAAAAAAAAAAAAAGGTACAATCGGTACCTTGATTACAAGCACCCCAACTTAAGTTTTTTAAAGTTACGAGCTTTCGCTTGGTTGTTTTGTGTGCCCCCCCCCCCATGTCAAAAATCGGAATTACGTACAGGCTTTAGATATGCCTGCAAATTGAATCAAGTTATGAAATAAATTGACTCATTCAGCTACTCAGACACTCTTCCATTTAAGTGAAGAAAGCCAAAAGCCAACATCGCCGATACATCATCAGTCAGTTATTGAATGAGACAGCCATGCATGCTTATACTAGTGCTATTTTTCAATAAAATTAAAAGTGAAAAAATGTTAAGTTTTGGTGGAGCTGGAATGAATTCATGGCAAGTCAATGGGAAAAACTGATTTTCATATTTTCTATCGAGCATATTGTGTTACATCCTTGGTCACATAACTTCAACTCATAAATCAAATCTACATTATAATTCATGTCATATTGCAATATTGTAATTATTAGTGTAAAAAAACTTTTGTTGCTATGTGAGCAAATATGGTATATACTAAATAAATGCGTGTAAACAACTACAACTAAGACTTTCACTTTGTTCATGAGAATACAGTTATCAAGATCAAAATGTTGGCGCACGACGTGTATCGTACCTTGAATGAATGCGATCGTGCAATGTGCCTGACAAACTTGAAATGACGCACTCCGCCTATCAAGGTTTTGTTTTGTTTTAAGAGTCAATAAAACCCCGTGCAAAGTCAAACTGCAGATAAGAGGAAAATGGAGAACAGATGGTCCTGCATTGATGCTAGTTTTGATTACCTGAGGATGGGTGTCTTTTGAAGCCCTCTCTTTAGTGGGATAGCCATTCTTGGGGAAAACAAAAGCACAAACATGCAACAGCAATTCAAAAAAAAACAAACAAAAAAAAAACTAACAAAAAAAAATACTGTCCCCCTTTGTATTCCCTATCCAGTAACCTGGCCCGCCTCTTCTGGGGTATGCTGAACTCCTTTGACTCACAGATGAAGAGTAGCCTTAGTGAGCGGGTGAGTGTGTGTGTGTGTGTGTGTGTAGCGCATGCATGTCAGCCAGACATTTCTTGTTGGGTCGGAGGAGAGAGCAGCTTGGGATGGAGAGAGGCTTTGTGCGGGTGTGAAAAAGGCCCGCTCATTATGATTCTGGGCAGCGTGGGTGAATCACCTCCTCGCAAAACCTTTTCAGGACCTCCTGTCTGAATGTGTGACACTAGTCCTACTTTACTGTGCATGTAAAATAATAATGGGCTTCTTAAGGGGGGGGAAAAAAAAAAAAAACAAAAACAAAAAAACACTTTTGAGAAGTAGAGTGGAACAGGTGCAGCCGACTAAATTAGAGCATAGAACATTTATTGGAGAAATTCATTGTTGAGATGGTCAATGTGGGGATTAAGCTGAAATCTATTAAAATCTTTTTCCAAATTAATGGTATTTCACTGTGTGGAGGGATTTTGAATTTATGAATTTCACTTTTTGAGTTGAACTTTGGTTTTTCACAATGTTCTACTCTATTGCTAGGCACCTGTAAACCCTACTGTTGTGTTGGCAGAAGTTTTATGAATAAAATAATAAAATCAGAACACACCACAACACCATTACTAGTCAGTCAATATTTTGTGCAACAGCCATTATCAAATGTTTGTTTTTACACAAATTACACAAACGCAATTTAGAAAATTTCAAACTTTTAAACTAAGTCAATTTGACCTGCACCATAACTGAAGGGGTAATAGTTACATTCTTTCAGCTTATACTTGAAAATAGTTAAAATTTCCATTTTATGCTAATAAGCCGGCAAAATTAAATTGAAAATATAAATACTCATGTATAAGCAGTTAAAAATTGTGGGGAGGTTCGATCTAATAAAGGCTTATTGTATTTCACTCTTTTCTTAAACAGGTGCCTGATGAACTTATTATTTACATATTTAATGTTATTTGATCCACAAAGAGTTTTTCAACATTTTCCTTTTCAAAAAAAAAAAAAAAAAAAAAAACTGTTTGGTGCCCTTTACAGAAAAACAGTCGATCTCGCCCTTTTCCTGTTGCAAGCCAGGGAAGATAACATCTCCCCTGACATTACAGCTTGCCTGCAATGTCAGCAGCCCACTTGTAAATCCACTCGCATGTTACGGGAGTTTTTCCTCAAAACGGGAATTAACAGACAGCTGAGGTGGAACAGAGCAGAGTACTTGTTTGATCGTCTCACACAGAAGAGCAAGTACAGTATTTCGCCACTACATTTACGGTTCATTGTTCACCATCCCGATCCCAAATTTTTACAACTGTAAGCTTTGACCTGGTGAACATTTCAGGCAGCACTGAGCTCTTCTGTGAGATTAAGAGCGAGAAGAAAAGGCACAGATCATCCCCCACTAAATTTCACTAATAGTCGTCATTCCCGTAGAACAAAGAGAATCCATGCCTGTGAGATTGGTGGAAGCTCGGTATGCGTTTAGGTCACCTTTTACCGTAATATTAATTTTCTTTTGCCCATCCATGGCATTTTGCACTATATGTTCGCATTAAGCTATCAGACTTTTATTATATTTTGGTATGGTTTAGAACATTTTGTTCTCAATGTAATTTTTTTTATTTTCTGGTTTGAATATATTCTATGTATTGATGTGTGTTGTGTGTCAAAGTAGCAGTAGTTTTAAGATTTAAAACTACCGTAAAATCTATATTAATTTCTGCTCGTCCATCTTCGGCCTTTTGCATTATATGTTCACATTAAGTAGCATATTTTAGATTGATGAAATTATGGTTTAATCGAAGACTTTGTTGTTTATCTGTGATTTAATCTATTATATTTAAATGTGTCAGTGTTACAGTAAACGTCAAGCTAAAGTGAAAACAGCCTGAAGCAAGGACTTTTCTTATTTGGAGAACTGTGTGAGCAATTAAGAAATTCTTGTTTTCCAGCAAGAGTTAGATCAGCTATGAAGGAAAACGCAAGTGTTTCTTGGGTTTAAGTGAGTTAAAACAAGTTTAAATTAGTTTTAAAGCGTTCAGAAGGGGGGGAAAAATAATTACATTCTCTCTCTATATCACAGATTTTCAGCTATCACGAGTGGGTATGGAACATAAATGGAGGTTTACTGTACAGAACGCTTCAGCGTGCCAAGGTGTCTTGAGGGTGAGATCGGCAAACCGCCACTAGAGGGGACTATGGTCAAGACCACTCCAAGATGTGGACAGTTAATGACCTTGATAATAAAACACGAGATTCTTACAAGAATGAACCCCTTCTGCTCAAGAGCTGCCTTCTTCTTCCGCAGCCGATCTCGGAGCTCGCTGATCCTCTTGTCCATGGAGGCCGCCTCCATGTTGCGCTTGTTCAACTTCTCTCGCTGCAGCTGCAGTTTAGTATTTTGCACATCGTTGAGTTGGATCCTCAGCTGGTAAGACACAAACGAGTTCAGTCTCTGAATATAAAATCTTGTGGGGTTTTTTTAGTACCCACAAATAAAATTACAAGATTTTGGTTGAGTTTACCCGCTTACCTTATAGAAAAAAAAAAAATACAACAATGAAGTGATTCAAAGGTGTTGCTAGTTTTTCCCCTTCTGGTTAGAAAGTAGTCTTTTGGACATCCCTGGCTAATTTAAAAGCTATGTTTATTCTTCCCATTTGGCAAACCAATAACTAGATATATTTAACATCATAAGGTGAGGTATCAAACTCCATGGCTCAGCTGGTCAATGTCTAATGTCAGCTCTCTCATGCACAGTTGTATAAGCGAGCCAACGTCACTTCACCGAAATATTTGCCACTTTGAAATAAATAAAGTTACACGTTTCTAACACGTCGAGAATCACTGTTTGTGAAACCTGTGTGTCTGACAATGTTCAAAGCGTAAAGTACCCATTTGTCTTTCTTCCAATACAAAATTTAAAAGACTCCGCTCGTCAATTTCTCGCCAGTCAACTTTTTGAAAAATAGTCACTTGAGTAGTCGAAAGGGTCGCTAAATATATCAACTAAATTACAAAGTGGGCAACAGTTTGCTTTTGTGAAGTAGATAGTCTGTTTGTGGCCATGTTGATCGTGCAAATTCGTAGGAGACTGGCTTCTTACAACGGAAGCCGCAAAATAAAATATTAAAATTCAAATAAATTGATAAAACCCATTGATTGCCCAGTCGAAACTTACTCTTAAGTATTGTTTCCTAGCACACACCTGTAGCTCCGTGTAGAAGCGGTCCAGTTCAGCCATGCCACTCTGTTGGAAATGGTAGCCGTCCAATTTTCCATTTTTTATCAAGTCCAGCTGTTGGCTAAACTCCTCCACCTTGGACGCGGCCATCACTAACTCTCTCTGCTTCTGCACGAAGAGGTTGTTCATCTGCTCGATCTCCTCCACTGCACACCAGGCGGGGGTGAAGGAACAACGGGTATAGAGTTTATACAAGTCATGTAATTGTATTAACGATATCATGGCATTATTATTAGAGACATTATATCACATTGGCTGCTTTGAGAGTTTACCGAGTTTGCCGTTGCTTTGGCGCTTCTGCTCTACTTGGCCTTTGAGAGCTCGAACCTTCTTGAGGCGACCCTCCTGGTTCTCGATGTTGTCACGGAGACGCTGCAGCTTCTCCTGTTCAGAGGCTTGCTGCTGATGACGCTGCTCCTGCTGTTTTAGGTAGCGCAGTCGCTGCTCCTGGTGGTGAAAATAGAAAGTAAAACATTTTTTTTTTTTAATGTTTACTGTTAATTAAATCCAATAGCCAGTTTGATAACTTCATAAAAAGGTCTGCACACACAGAAAATATTCCTTTTTATCATGTCAAAATCCTTCTGTTGGTCACCTGCTTTTCCGCCACTGGCCTGATGGTCGCTACAAGTATTACCATTGTACTGTATCTGATTTTCAGATTAGTTGTGAACTATAAATGCCAGAATCAGGAGTTTTTTTATTTTATTTTTTAAGACGGCAAAAGACAACTTATTTGCCAACAATTCCGTAGTCACATACCGATACCGGGAAAATACATTAAACAGAGGACAAAATGACAGGTGGAATGATATTTACAAGCATCAAGAGGCTATTTTTATATCATCCTTCTTGACATGAAACAGCAGTTTGTAATGTTGGGGGAACAGGCACTGAAAGTTTGAGGCGGTGTGCCAATGGGTAATTCCTGTTTGCTGACATTCACGAGTGCTGTTGTTTACTTCAAGGTACATTCCTTGGCTTTTGCACAGGTTTACACAAAAGACGGCTTGGGGGAAGACGGATGATAGATGGCTTATTAAAACCGCAAAATACATGGTGGCAATTGAACAAGGTAATTTGGCTAGGTTCACTATTAAACTGTAAATTTAATTAGACATTACTATGGTTTGTCTGAGTGCATGAACAGGAGACATGCCGCATGTTTGTTGAGAATGCACGAGAGGCAGTGGTCTCAGGCTTCTCAAATTTTAAACATTTTACCTGCAGTGATTCATCCCAGATGTCCAGCACAACCTCCTTATCAGAATATCATAATTGTTTTTTTAAACCTCTGGCCTCCTTCAATCTCCTTTCACTTTTTTTTTACTTTTATCACCGCCACCACTTAAGCTCTTCATCCTCCATAGCCAATCATCTCTACCACCCCTCAGTCTGGACTTTCATCTTCCTTTGCATGTCCTGGTTTGTACCTTGGAAGCGAGGAGTTGCTGTTGGGCTTCGATTTGCTGCTGCTGCCTGGCTGCCATCTCCTGCAGCTCGGTCAAAGTCATGTCCATCCTGGGTGTTGACACCTTGACAAAAAGATCCAAATATATAACTAATGTAGGTATAGTAAAATTTACATTATCATTTCATTCTAGAGTGGGAACTGGAAGTTGAACTCCCCCCAAGAGTGGTTCAATTAGGGAAATCATGGCACACGCCAGATAACCATCAGCATGCAAACGATAGTGTTTAAGTTCTCTTTACCAGGGATCCCAGACTGTAGACCTTGGATATGCGATAGAAAATACATGGATGGATGCAAAATATATGTAGAGGTCTGGGATCCCTGCTTTACCCTAGTAAAAAAAGTTAAGAATGCTAAACGTTACTTAAAATACTGTATGTACTATTTTAGGATTTTAATCAAGGGAATGTTTGACCAAAATAATTCAGTTTTTTGTTCCCCAGGAAAAGAACGTTTTGGAATTAGAGCAACTTGAAAGTTAACTACACGAACAAGCAAGTCTTTGTACACACGCCCTGGTTTAATTTCTAATTTGCGATTTATATTCGTGAATAATTAGTTCCTTGTTGGGCAGTAAAGAAGAGATGATATAGTGGGTCACATACTTTATGTTAAAATGGGATGCTTCAAACAATGCAAAGTCATCAAAGGTCCAATTAACAGTAGAAGACCATGAGGTTTTAATGAGGAAAGAACGGAGGGTTTCAGTGTTTTCCATCATCTTAAAAAAATATATACATTATTTAATTGCAATTAGTCAATTGTTAATTCCCCCAAAAGTAGCTTTAGGTCCTCAGTAGCATTTTCTTTTCTGAACAATTTTTCAAATCGTGGTGTTAATTTGATTAAAAAAAAAATGCAATAGATTCAGGCACTCACCCCATTCTCCATTCTTCTGTCTGGTGGACCCTTCATCCCATTTCTCTTTGGCTCTGAGCCTCTGGACCCCCCTAAGGAAGCAATATGGTAAAACACCCAATCAGACAAATGCTAGGGTGAAGAAAATTTAAAAAAAAAAAAGAAAGAAAAAGAAAAGTTCTTTTACAGGCAAGTCTGACAGTTTCTATCACAAAGGTGCATTCACAGTGATGGACAAGACTATCTCTTATCTCACAAGTGCTGCAGTAAGTGGATGCACAACAGTAGGAAGCAATATAAATGGGTGACTGCCACTCAATGATCTCTCCTCTCCTGGTAAACAACAGCACTCATTGTGACTGACAAGTTGGAGCTTTGACTTCATACATAACCATGCGCCTGGTGGGAGGGTCCAGCAAGCCGGAATTTGTCAACAAGAATGGCGGGGAGGCTACAGACCTCCGCGACAGGTTGTTTGCATTTTTAGAAACTGGGGAGTGGAGTAGGACTTCAGGTCTATGTCATATAAAGCCCTCCCCCATAGCCAAAGCCCTTTTGCCTACATAATAGCTTATGATGGACTTTTGATGGACCCAAATAAGACATTTTGAGTTATGAATTTGTACTGGCGGGGTGACTGGATAGAGTGTTAGTCTCACAGTTCTGAAAATCTGGGTTCCAATCCCACTTCTGCCGGTGTGGAGTTTGCATGTTCTCCCTGTGCCTGCGCAGGTTTTCTCTGGTCCCTCCCAAAAACATACCGTAATTTCCAGCCTATAATCTGTGACTTTTTTTCCACACGCTATCAACCCTGTGGTTTAGGTGGCGATGCGGCTAATTTGTGCATTTTTTCTAACGGCCGCAAGGGGGCACTCGAGCGGAAAAGGTAAGTGTGAGACCGGTGGAATATATGTGCAGAGGAAGTGACGTTTACCGGTCTGGCCCTATTAGTGCAGCGCTAGCGTGTTACTGCCCTGTCTCAGTGATTTTTACCGGTATGTTTTCTTGTTTCTTTTAAACCTGCCCTGTTAGCTTGGCGCTAGCGTTAAACTCTCTGTGTACCGTCTTTCTTTGTAAATATCTCGTCTTTCAGTGTGGGCACTTGTGGCTTCTATGCAGCTGCGGCGTATGTATGTACCAAATGGTATTTCCTTTACAAATGTACTGGGTGTAGCTTACAACCAGGTGCGCTCTGGGGGCTGGGAATTCTGGTAAGAAAACGGATGGATGAATCTGTCGTGGCAATACCTGCATTAGCGGGAAATTATTAAATACCTAAATTAGCACACCAACTACTACTACAAACCAAAAAGAATCATTTAAAATTGAAGGAATAGGTATGAAGGGACAGTGCCACAACTCCAGAGATGTGAGCCAACTGTGGGAAACTAAGAGGAGCTAAGAGAACAGGAAGGGAAAACATGCACCTAATCTCTAGCCCAGACTCAAGCGGTGAGGGGGCAAAAGGGGCTTAGTTATGCAATTGAAGGGCTGAGAGGATCGCACACCACCCAAAACTCTCAGGTTTTCTATGTTCTTAAGAAAAACAGAACAGTAATGAGCTCACACTGACTTGACTGCGTGAAACCGCATTCTACCCAAGCTCAAACAGTTCAGGATACTACTGACAGGCAATGGCGTTGGTTGTCAATTTTTGTTTAATTATAGTGCTACTTGTTCATCATAAAAAAATCTTTCAACAGTCCTTCCTACACAAAGTGGAAGCCAAGGTATTGGCCTGAAATATGTATCCCTCACATTTTCCAACACTCAGTCAAAAAAAAAAAAAAAAAAAAAAAAAAAAAAAAAAAAAAACAGCAAAGACAATTTGACAAACTGTGAAAAAAAATGTTTTAAAAAGACAAAACAACAGCTCAAGAAATGAGGCAGGGGCGAATACTTACCCGATTCCCTACTTGGGGCTCGGTTGTGACGCAGGAAAAAGTGTACCTCCGCCCTGTGCTGCCCCCACCGTTGGAGGACATCCAGCATTCGCTCCCCATCCCCTACGGCTCGCTCTGGAACACGGAGGTTCGTCATGATTATTTGTGTTCAAAGCACAAACCAAACAGAGATGTGAAAATAAGAGGTCAAAATTAATTCATTACGCTGCCAGAATCAAAGCATGCGGTACATATGACCTCAGAGAATGATTGATGCATTCATTGTCAGTTATTCTTGCTGATATAGCGCCAAGTAATTCATTACCCATTCAATAAAAATTGACTTGAGTCATTCCTAACGGGTTGCAGTCACTCAGATGTGGAAAATAGAGAGAATAGTCAGCAATACGATGCAGCTTCTGAGCGGTCCCCCTTCACGCTATTTGTGCAAGTCCTCAAACATGATAATTGGCACATCACCATGGAAACACAGACGCAAATAACTCCTTCAGTTCCAAACGGGAATGCTTCTCAGAAATGGATGCTAGATGAGTCTAGGTCCTTGAGTTTGGGATTATGGTTCTAAATTTGCATTTGTGAGCGTCAAGAGTCCTTCACAAATAAATTGTCATGTAGGCGAACACAGTTAATATCCATTAAGGCTACATTTCAGAAAAAAAAATAGCTGGCTCTGGAAAACAGTGACTGGGTCGCTCACCGGATCCGTGCCACATTTCCGACAGGTGACAGTCGACCTCCCCAGGCTCCTTGCACAAGTCCACCACATCCCGGCATAGTGTTTCTGGAGTGATGGGAACCTCAGTAAAATGTTGATCATTGTTACTGAGGTAAACTGTCAGAAACATCTAGGAGGAAGACAGAAAGGCTAGTTTAGACGATTGCAATGAAAATATGAAGGGATGCCTTGATTTATGAGTTTAAATGTTTTCTTGACCATGCTCGTAACTGAAATCATCTCAAATCATCTAACCTTATAGATATATAAATGGAAAGCCAATGAATCCATTACACCCCCCACAAAGAATGAACCATTTCTTTTAAAAACTTTTTTCTTTTTTAAACAGTAGCACTCAACTGCAACATTAATGCTATTTTCCCAAGCCTGTCTATGGCGTTTTGCATTGAGTCTTAGCATTAAGCTAGCATCCTTTACTAAATTATACAGTTTGGTCAAATACATTGTGCAATTATCTTGGTGTCAGGTTTAAACTTTAACTGGGGAGTGGGATTAAACAGCTTGAAGCGAACACTGCCTCTTTTTTGAAGAATTTTCCACCATCTGCTGCATTTCTAACTCAGGTTTTTGCTTCAAACTCAAAAAGAAAAAAAATCAGCCGAGCAATGGCTCCCCCCCCCTTAATAACTTGTAAATTGGGGTACTACTGTAATAACATAAAATCCCATTCTTTTCTAAGAATAATTTAATTCCCTGTTATTGGCATCTTATTTTCTAGTCTGTGTGTGTGTGTGTGGTGTGTGTGTGTGTGTGTGTGAAAGCTTCACTGATAGCAGTAACAGCAGGCTGGCCCGCATTCCTGTGTGTCAACACAGAAATCCGAGGCCAGCTTCCAAAATTCCATTTCACCGTATGCCATGGATCTTTTAACTAGTGTTGACACCAACTTGACGATTTCCCTGGCTTGGTTCGGCCCCACTTGTCATTCGATTTGGAGTACCTGGTTTTCCACCTCCGTAGTCTACAGCAGGAAACCACGAAAATGAAGACGTGAACGGATCACTTGGAAAAGTTATTTGTTATCATGTCTCTGTCACTACATCAGGGAATTGGCCACGTTAAGGAAGGCCAGTGTAGCTAAGTGAAGAATACAGTGAACACACGCATAATCCCAGTCTTCATTTGCATATTTTGTTTTTTAGCACTCAGACATGTCTAATATAAAAATATTACTTTGGTCTTGATAGCAAAAAAAACCAAGTGAGGCGAAGTGGGTCAACCTGCTGTTGTAGCCTTGTATAGTAGGAAAAAAAAAAGTTGTGCTTTCCCACCATTTTGTGCTTGGGTGGCTTTTGGGGTGGGTCTCAATCACTTATAGATTTTCACTATTTGAGGCAGAGCTTGGTCCTAGTCTCCTGCAAATAGCGACCACTCTCTGTAGAAAGTAGCTTTACCATGTCTAAGAGTTATCTGATTACATTCCAGACTCCTCAGGCAAATTCTCTTTAAACTTGAAAAGTATCCATAAATGTACTCTGTTGACCAGGTACAAAAACTAGCACCGTACCTCATATCACCTGGCTTTGGTTAAGTGGCAATAGTGAGTAAAGCAGTATTGAGGCACATAGTTAGCATGCAAGAAAAAAGGAAGAATTAAATAACTAATGCAGATGGGTATGATCAATGGATTACCAATAATGAGTCACTCGATAAGATATGAAACCATTATTGATTCAGGGAGCGAACCTTGTTCAAGTTCTAAAACTACATGGAATACAGTTGCAACCATAAGCAAGCCTGGGTAAATGCATACGCTGCACTTTATAATTATCAAATTCCTGACAGTTGCATATTTACGCAGTCACTTAACCCAATGCTGATATTGTACTTATTAATGAAAAAAAATTGTGTTGTATTTAAGTGTACATCATTTTGGTCTGAAATGCTTTGTGCACTTCTGGTAAGAATGCATTTAATAGTGTTGCGGCATGACAATAAAGCAGGATCTAATCTCGTGCCTAAGAGGCTTTGGGGCCAACAGTGGAATATGCTCTCAAATGCAATCTGATTAGACAGTAGGAAGGGCAGATTTGATAAGGCTGAAGTAAAAGCGGTATGCTCCCATAACGCACCAGGCCCTTTTTTTTTTTTATAATTTTTGTGCCGCTATGAATAAGTGCCCATCATGTTGTTGTCCCCCAATCTAAATGCCTAGGTTGAGCTATTAAATGCTTCTATTCTTGTTATGTGCGGCCGACAGGGTGCTCGGCGTGAAACAAATCAGGTCGGGCGGGTCACGGGTACAAAGGCTTTGTGGTAGCAAGTATGCAGGCCAGCCGACGCCATTAGCTAGAAACAAAAGTATTGGGTTTGCCTTGATACAAGGCGGCAAAGAAAGGCAATTGTGACAAAGCCTTAAAATGGCTTTATCCTCCCCTTTTCATCTTCAAATAGATCCGTGATGCCGGGTGAAGGAGTCACATTTCCTTAGCAACACGCATGAGTTGTCTTCTACAGCGAAAGGTAAGGGGATGAATCAAGACCAGCCGACTAAAATAGTCTGGTCCATTACAATGCAGATAAAAGCCCCCATTGAATCAGCTAGTGAGTCATCATCAAGAGTAATGTAGCGGACGAGGAGGTTATAAACAGCTCTGTTTTCAGGGGCCACCCCAGAGAATGACAAAACCAACAATTCCTACTCAAGTTTGCTCATCATCATCATTGCTGCCAACCTGCTCAGTTAGTTACCATGATGAATGCTTTAAACTCAGTTGGACGCGCTTTACTCAGGATTCCAGCAACCGCAGAGCACCTGACATCATCAAAACATCCCAGCAATGTAGGACATTCAAATGACCCTGTTAATATTTGGAAAGGGGAGGAGACACAACAGAGCAAGGAGGGAGGGGCCAAGGGGGGAAAAAAACAGTGGAAGGCGGAGGGGAAGGGAAAGGCGCCTGCTGAGAAGCCAATCGCACTTTGCACTAAAATCAACGTACTAGGACCAAAATGATCTTGTACCCACCGAGTTAATATTTAATGCAGGAATGCTGCAGGTTTGTGCAATACGTGCATATTTGAATGTATGACTTTTGGACCTTTCGTGATGCAAAAATAAGGTTACCATCAAGATCTTTTCTCCAGTCAATAACTCTAAACAAAAATGGTATTATCAGGCATCAATGAAGGAACACTTTTTATCCATGCTGCGATAAAATGGATTGTGTGGAGTGTTAATACTGTAACATACAGAGCTGAGCAATAGGGTTGACTGTTAGCATGCATATTCCCACCCCTGCCCCAATAGGAAACTCTCAGTTTCATACTGGCCTGGCGCGCTTGAAATAATAGAGTGGCATTAAACAGCAAGTACTTGGCCTCTTTTTGAAGAATTGTTTCCCATTTATATCCCTAGAATCTACTATATGTGGTTTTAACTCGCTTGAGGAGTAGAGTTGGTACCAAACAGGCTTGTGTCTGAAATGTTCACTAAATGAGATCCTTCTTAAATATGATGCAGCTGTTTAAAAAGAAGTAAATACGTACCCGTTTTATAACATGTTGAATACACCGACAGTGCGGCACCTTCATTATTTTCTCTCGGCCCAACAATTTGCATGTTTATACAACCGTCACCTGAACAGTACGTGACAAAAATCAAGCGGATGAGGCTGTCAAAACAAACGGGGAGTGCAGGAAGTTATGAGAATGCACTTCCTTGGTTAACCAAACAAATTGGGAGCCAATGCAATAAAGAAAGTACACCACATCGGCTCAAGGCCAAGTGAAGTACGGGAATCGATCAATATGATTGTAGTTGCGTTCTTACACCATCGGAGACGCTGCCCCGTTTCCCAAGGCATTTTTGACTGATATGACTGGAAATCATAGCATGGAGGATGTGGTCATGAACTCAGCAGGATTCAGTGTAGCTACTCTCAAAGTAAAGCTGTGATATGGCTGAGGCATTGGAAGCACATCTGAAGGATTAAATTAATCCGCTATATGTATAGATATTAAAAAAATACAGCTTTTCAAACGGCTACCGGCTCAGAATTACAAGGGTAAGCTTAAATTGGGCTAGTTGAAAATCTATAGGCAGTCACTGTGCCAACAGCTGATGTTTCCATGTTATAAAGATGCTAGTTATTATGATCATCGATCACGATCATAAGGAAAAGGATAAGTAGAAGCTATGATTGACAGTAAAAGGATGATAATTATGCAGGTGGAACCTGCAACAACCCTTTTAAGCCCCTTCGGTACGGACACAACAAAAACACAACCTCTCCAGATGAAAGGCTGCGACATCAAATCCTCGAACAAAAGGCAATCCATTAAGACATCTAAAAGACACTGTACGAACCTGCAGGGGACAGCACTTGCTTCATTTACCATCTTTATAAATCCCATGTAGACATACCTCCAATCTTTATCATCATAATACTACTTTAAAGTACACATTACTGGTGAAATTTCGCTGTGTTTGTTAAAATGTTCTCTGTCAAATTTCGAGGCAGAGATTTTGCTTTGAATTGTTTGTTTTTAAAACATCATTCGCATTGTAATTGTTTCACACCTTAAACCATTCGTGGGCAGAGTCCCATTTTTGGGACATCATGATTTCCACGCATTATATCCTTCAGTGTGTCAAAATATTTAAGTGTTTTAATCTGAAGCACTAATTTGGTAACAGGAGAGGATAACTCATCGGTCAAAGTTAGCACGGAGTCATTTCCCTTTCCTTCCTGACCCAACATGGCTGCCTCAAGTTATCATATAACTCAACCATAAACGAAAAAGAAGTGTTATTTCCTTGATTGTGGCCTGTTAGGAGACTTCTCTCAATAGGACAAAAAATTGCCACCCTGCCCATGAATGGGTTAATCTAAGTGTGAGCGGTTGTTTATTTGGGTCCTCCAATTGGGTGCCGACAACCCTGGGTTATAAACCTGCCTCTTGATCAAGATCAGATGAGATAGGCTGACCTGCACAACAGAAAACAAGGTGATGGATTGGATTAAGTTACCAGTTACTCTTGGAGAATTGTGGTCATGTCATCCTGTATACTATATTGCGACATCGTCTCATGACAGACAACGATAATGATCTAGATGTCTATGGGGAGTTCATAAAATAAGCAAATCAGATATTAACAGTAGCTTTCCTCTTTGCGCTTTTCCACTTAGGAGGATATGTAAATATTGTGGCTTTTGAGAGGATTCAAAGCATCTTGCGTTTCTATTTTGCATGCGTGACTTCCTGGGAACTCATTGACACGTTACAGTGTCGTAATGCAATGATGAACATGCTATTTACTGATGCGGTTTAAAAGCACGCCAGGTCTGCATTCCAAAGCATTCTAAGGGAAAGCAAACTCAACTTGCTAGTAACCAGACTTTGTCCCTAAACTCCAATTTGGAAGCCCCCGTCCGTGGCAGATGCCAATAATTTCACACCGAGCGGCAAAAAGCTCTTCGAGGCCCAAGTGTGTAGATCGTGAAGAGATGTGCGTTTGATACGTCAATAGTACAGACACAGCCAATCACAAAGAGGGAGGGCTGCTCTGTAGGGGTGTAGCGGTGAATGGGTGAACAAGGAGTGTAGGTGCAGGATGATTTATGTCTTACAGCGAGTGAATCAGCAGAGTTTGAAAGCCAATTAAAATTGCATTTCAAACAAAGGTGGGACAAAAGCACCTACATCAATCTCAATCCATGTGTCAACTTCTGAAGCCTTCATTCTCCATGTCAGGGTCAATTTGCCTCTCAGGACCATTGTTCAGATGTGACTGGTATAACGCATATTGCGTTAGGAGAGATGAAACCTCTCTGACGGGGTGGGGGGGGGGGCACTTTCCTATTTGCAGCAACAGAAAGATCACAGGGGGGGTGACTATGTAATTGAGTTACTCTGCAACAACAGGGTAACTAGCAAATCTGAAGGTCATCCTCTCGCATTCCGTGTTGGTACTGACTGGGGAAGGAAAAACAACTACGCCGTCAGAAAGAATTCGTTATCTTCAATTGGCATTTGAAATGGTTCCAAGTGAGATAAGATATCCTGGCTGTCCATCTCTGCTCAGAGCATTTTTATGCTCCCAATAAGCTCTTTATATTCACCTCAGCAGGATATAGAAAGTTGACTTGTCATTGAAGTATCAGGTGCAACATTGATCCAACCGTCCATTTTGTACATTGCTTATAATCATTAAGACCGATTCCTTTATATTATACATTACTAAAATACAAAATGTGCACGTGAGGTCAACATAATATTGTTAGCCACTTGAGTTCCCAATCTTGCCTGTTCCACACTATATCATTTTTGACTTCCAGTCTGTGGATCCTTAACTGGTGAGTGACGTGGGAGCCAGCGAATGAGAGCGTAGAGTTGGCTGTTGTGAGAACAAGTTAGTGACTGGATGTTAACTGTTAGCCAGTCAGCGTTTGTAGCCTTAGAAGCACGTATAAAGGTGTTTATTAGCAATCAATCGATACCCTTTAATGTTGTTCAATCTTCCTTCTTTCAGTTTGTCCCGTTAGGGGTTGCTACAGCGCGTCATTCTTTTCCATCTAAGCCTATCTCGTGCATCATCCTCTCAAACCATCGAAGTCTGCTCTCTCTAACCTTGTTTCTAAAACATTCATCTTTGGCTGTCCCTCTAATGAGCTCATTTCTAATCTTATCCAATCTGTTCACACCAAGCGAGAACCTCAGCATCTTCATTTCTGGTTCCTGTTGTTTCTTCAGAGCCACCGTCTCTAATCCATACATCACGGCCGGTCCACAACTGAAAGTGCATCAGTAGATATATCTATCGTCAACCTCTTGTGATGATAATACAACCCATTTTAACTGGAGGTGGTAGGCTATATGAAATTAACTAACATCAACAGCTTGTGCTGCCAACCATACATGTGCTGTTGCGATACATTAGTTTTGCTTAACTTTAACTTTAAATGCACCATCTAATAATCGTCGGGGTGTAGGGATGAGCACCTGTCGCACACTTTTGCTTCTGGCTGAGGTAAGCACATAAATCTTGTAGCTGGGAGAGTCACCTCCGATTGTGATGACTGTCCGTTGGTGAGACACTGCAGCAGCATTCCCTCGGCGGCCATCGCCGTTGTCCCTGTCACAGCGTTCAGCGTTGACACGGTTCCAATATGTCATCATGAGTCCTTCAAAAAAGGCAAGGCAGCAGAAACCATCCAGATGGCCTTTTTGTCTTAGGTGAAGCCAACTCTTTCTGTGCTTCATAATCAGCGCCCATTCCTCAATTACATTATCTGTCAGGTGGGGTGGGGGACCTAAAATGTCCGGCAGATCATATTTTCCAAAGTACCTTGATGACTGAAATCTGATTTAGACACATCCAGACTAGAAGGGAACTGTTAATACGTGGAACTACTTACTTTTACCTGAAGAGCAACAGCAACAAAAGGATATTTATTTAAAAAGTAGCACTTCAAGATAACTAATTCATGCAACATTGATTTGGTCAGAGATGTTACAACAGAGGAAAGAAATTAGCTTAAAAACTGTAATTTGCTGCAGACAGTGACATGGCTAAATGCAACTCGAGCCGAATTAAAAATAAATAAATAAATAAACAAATAAAAGCTGGCGATACTTTCCACACACCGAGTTACTGAGCGTCGTACATTGACACCACACTAGGAAGGAAAAATTGAAACCCTGGATCAGGTTTTGGGGCATACAATGTATTGAAGTTATTTTTTCTATTGAACCACACAAACATGGCACGATTATCAAGGAAGAAGTGGCCCCAAAAAGATTCCAAGTTGAAACAGACAAATCATTTCGAAACACATGCCTGCAACCAGTTTGGAGTTCATTCCACCTGAAATTGAAAGTCTCATCTCTAGCCACTGGATGCAATAACCAGTACAGAAAAGGTGTGGATTAATTGTTCACAGAAAAAAATATATACTAGCGCTGACACAACATAGTGTCCAGGCTTGTACACCCTAAAGGTCTGAACATAGACTAGAGAAGTTCCTTCTGTTTCTTCATACAGAGCCGCCACAATGTCTGCTGGAATTGTACCACCTGAACGCTAAATTCTGTACTACAAGCAGTCGGACATGGACGAGCGCCTCTTCCAAATCAACTCGGAGCATCGGTGTATTGTGAGAATATCACAGTAGTCAGCGCTAGGAAGACATTGACAATCTTCCTACAGTGCTCACAGTTCCATGCCCACATTCCTCCTTAAGATTGATACTTGTTCCCAACTGTTACGCTGTGGATAAATGTCAAAGCATTGCTGTTAACCGAACCTGGTGACAACGTACTTGCGTAACGAAGGTCATATAGTACCAACACAAAGCCTATGGCGGCTGCAGAGAACGCCTGCTCAGGTTTCTGTTTACACACACGCAGTTTCCCACCAACGTGAAACACCGGAGAGATGTTATTGTTTGGCAGCAAAAAAAAAAAAAAAAGAAGACAAATATGTACATTTGTGTTCAGAGAGGGAGGCAATCTGCTCAGAATCGATACACACCGAGCGACAGTCGTCATGGTGGAAGAATGAGGAAGAGGCTGGTGACTGTGAAATTTACAAGAAAATAACCAATTTGAGCTTGTGTGGATTGTTCTGCTATTTTAATATATACAAAGAATAGTTACCGCTAAAATTAGCTTTTTACATGATCCCCTTTAAAAAAGGACTTTGTTGACAGCCAACTTACCAATGCAGGTAAAACGCTGCTGTAACGTGTGAATTTGGTTGTTCCAGGACAGCAGTTTCAGCGCTTTTGAAGGAGCGCCTCTGTGCGGTTTCACAAGCAGATCCTAATGATGTTGAACTATTTAAAATTGTCAGGGTTTTGCTGTACAACCACCAAGAAGTACAGCTCAGGTCAGTTTTGAAGGCAAAGCAACATCTCCACAATTCCATTGTAGAGGACAACCAAATGACCCAAAGCACCACTAAATCTAGTTTTTGGTATGACATGCTATGGAAGAAGCTTGAAATTACATTCTTCATTCGTGAAAGCGTTACGACTAAAATACCAGAGGCACGTGACTTATATTGTGCAGTCAAGCAAGTCCGTCACCTATCAGTGTGCTGCAACAGCACAGTTACATACAATCTGCTCTCTACATTACACAGCCGGAGTCTCTGCAGCTCATTGTGTTCACGAAACAGTCCCACCCCCTCTATTTACAATGCCGGAAAGCAATTACAACGCTGCATTCTAGTCCGCCTCCAGCGTCATGGCCTGTACAAGCAGAGCTATGGGTTACGCTTGTCATTTCGAGACAATACCTTCCATGCGATGTGGCTATACAGATTGTTTTGTTTTTAATCAGGCAAACCCCACTGGCTGTATCTCATTCAAACACTCTCATATAAATTCAACGAGTGACACATTCAAGGCAAATGCGCTCTAATGAAACTAATCCTGAAAAGGTGCCGAAATTTATGCCCCGTACGCGGGGTCCGTCTGTTGACGATAAACACCGTTGCGTTGTGTACCGGGCTGCGGTCGCACACCAGGAGGAAGTCACCAAAATGCTAATTTTGTCGCTGCTGCTCAAGGTGAATCATTCGCTGATTGAGCAGTCTTACTAGAAGCACCAGTCTGAGCGGAAGAAGACAATTCTTAAAAATGCACCGCACATGAGGTTACATTATGACGTATGTCACTTGTCTTCAGACTTAAAAAAAAAAAAAAAAAAAAAAAAACAACGTTCAATAAGTCGCCAAATGATACCTCAAAAAACTCAACTAACCCTATTTTAAACAATATTTGATTAAAAGACATCATATTTTTATCTATATTGCAAGACCAAACCATCGAAGTCTGCACTCTCGAACCGTGTCTCCAAAACATCCAACTTTAGCTGTCCCTCTAATGAGCTCCCTAACCCTACCCAACCTGCTCACTCCGAGTGAGAACCTCAACATCTTCATTTCTGCCACCTCCAATTCCACTTCCTGTTGTCTCTTCAGTGCCACCGTCTCTAATCTGTACATCATGGCCGGCCTCACCACTGTTTTATAAACTTTGCCCTTCACCCCAGTGGAGACTCTTCTGTCACATAGAAAACCAGACACCTTCCGCTAGCTGTTCCAACATGCTTTGACCCGTTTCTTCACTTCCTTACCACACTCACCGTTGCTCTGGATTGTTGACCCCAAGTATTTGACGACGTCCACCCTCGCTATCTTTTTCTCCCTGGAGCTTCACTCTTCCCCTCCCCCCCTCTCATTCACGCACATATATTCTGTTTGACTTCAGGCTAATCTTCATGCCTCTCCTTTCCAGTGCATACCTCCAACTTTCTAAATGTTCCATACTAAGCCTTGTACTGTATCTGAAGTAGAATCTGTGCATCCTCACTAACATCAAATTAAAATTATATAGCAGTTTGCGTGAATGATGACACATGATACAGCAGTCATTAGTCACATGAGTCGGACTGTATATTCCCATCAAGCTAGTAGACTTTTGTTAGATGATCATATTTTACCGTTTAAAAATACCAGTACAATGTTTTATTCTCTTTAGTGCTACGCATTGGCATACATTTAACAGGAAGTGATAATTAAACAGCTGGAAGCAAGCACGCTTTGACTCTTCTCCAAGAGCAAATGAGAGCGAGCCTTGTTTTGCTTTCCTCAAAGTGATGTTATATGATAATCTTGCATTTTCCAAGAAGGGAAAACAACAAGCGCGAATCAACACTTTAAATTCACTGCCAGAGCTCCCATGGGGTCAACATGGATATTTGACTTCAAAAGACGTTAATTAACTAATGAATTAAAGGAGCGACAAGTTCCAGATAGAAAATTATTCTACTTAAAAGTTTTTTTTTTAATTATTATTATTATTACTTTTTTTTTTTTTTTTTTTTTTTTACAGATAACATTTGACGTCCTTTTGTTGGGTTAGCAAGATAAACAAGAAATCCCTTGAAGGTCCTTTTTAAGCTATTCTAGTTGGTCTTTTCCACCTGACAGTGGAAATGAGCTGCGAACTAACTAAATAACTAGATTTGTTACTATTAAAAAAATGATTAATCTATTATGCTGTCATTTATTAAAATGAGACTGATCAAAAGAATACGATGCCAGCCGTTCCTCACCTCAAGCTTTGCTCAGGCAAAATCCCTAAATGTACAAAAAGCCTCACATGTCACAAAGGAAATGCATGTTACATCAGCTTCCTAAAGGTCTTAGAACAATGAGTGATGCACAATTATAATAGAAAACGATGCGGGAACTAACCCTACCCTATTAGGTGGAAATGATTTACCTCCCCATTGCACATAGATCTTCCTTCTGCAATTTCGCATTACAGTCAAAAATTTCAAGCCTACTCAAATGTATCTCACTATTTTTACTCATAATTGCTTAAAAAAATAGACTTTCATAATACATAACTATTAAGAAGTACAGCTTGCCTACATAAAATGAGAAAATAGTTTTACAACATTCAAAAGTATTTATAAATTTGATCAAAATATTCTTCCCACTTTAAATTGGTTGCGTAAAAAAAAAAAAAAAGTGGGACAGACCAATATTTTTGAAACAACGTGCACGAGTAAATGTGCTCATCTATTGTCACTGATGATGTGTCACGCAGGTTTTCACCTCAATGGTGGTGGGTCAAAATCTGACTGAAAACCAAAATTTGTGATCAGAAAATAAAGGCTAAAATTACTGAGTGTGTTTTTTTCCTTTTGACATCATTTTTAAGTCCAGATCCGTGGAATACTGTATGTGCCAGGATTTCCAGTATTAGCAAACGTCCCATAAAATTCTGGTTAGAACTGATTAATAAAACATTTTCCATTCATTTCAATATGAAAAGATGATTTGAGATAGTGTCTTGTTTGGTTACAACAAACGAAAAAACAGTACCCGAGTCAGCACTGCACACTCCCCACCCACAATGTAAACATGGGAAATGGTTCAAAGATGACAGTGTCAACAGTAGCACACGTCAGAATGTAAATACACTACGTAATGTTACTTTTACAGTAGAAACAGAGAACGTACATTAAAGACAACGATAACCTTAATAACAGGAATGTCGCCACATCAAATTGAGGCAACATTTTGTGGGGTCTCAAAATAAAACAAACGATGATATAAACGTGGAAAAAAAAATAGAAAGTTTAAAATAGAAAATAACGATTTAACTCACCGGCATCATTTTAGCTTCGTAACGCATTTAGCTTAAGCATGCATCCGCACCGCTGCCAGTTTCGACGAAAGCGGAGCGACTTTAATCCCCTCACAGCCCGAGAAGCCGCTTTGGGGAAGGAGACTTTCTCCTCTCTGTATCCACCGTCGTCCTGTCGTTAACGAGGAAGGAGGGAAAAAAAAAAACATATTTACAATATCCCCGAAAAACCTACGGCCACTGAAGACCTGTTGCAAGCAATAACATGGCCTCCCTCCTCTCGGAAAGTTTCGACTAACAACTTTACACATATTGGTTACGAGCCCAAAGGAAGCGTTAAAACAATAGTTTTCTCGCCTTGGCGAATAAAAGCACATTGGTCGTGTTTTAGCTCGGACTTACCCGTGAAAAGACGTAGCTAAAGAGCCACAAACTCCGCTTTGGGGAATATAAAACGTTGCACGTTAGCTGGCAGCCGATCCCAGACTAATGTGACGTGGGGAGGACAAGGAGGAGGAGAAGGAAGGAGGTGTCCCCGCCCCCCTAACGCACTCATTTTAAGATAACTCCACCCACTGTACCACAGTCAAAACGGATTCACAACAAAATATAATTGAAAAAAAAAACATAAAATTATTCGCTGTTGCTAATTTTTTACGATAACGGTCAAATTTAAATTGTAACAATGCGTTTATTTCAGTGACCACTGTTGCCCTACCATCGCTTGACGATACAGAATAAAAACTACAACTCCCAGTATCACCAAGCTACGGCAAGGACAAGGTCCAGAACAATACTTAATTAAATTGCCGAATGGAACGCTAAATGTAATTGTATTGTAAATGTAATTATTCCTGAAATATGGACTTAAAAAAAGTAAATAAACGGTTTGCAGAGGATATGCAGCGAGCATCTGTTTTCTATCTTTAACATTACTACTGGGAGTATCTATCTATCTATCTATCTATCTATCTATCTATCTATCTATCTATCTATCTATCTATCTATCTATCTATCTATCTATCTATCTATCTATCTATCTATCCAAAAGGTCACCCGCGTTGATTAATCCCAAATAAATAAAAGTAGTTATTTTTTTAAATATATTATTTCGTGACTCACCGTCCTTTTAACTGCCACAAGCTGTGTATTCGACTTTTAAGTAAAAACTTCAACGCCCCAAAACTCGGTCTACGGCAAGCGAAAGGGTCCAAAAATTACACCCGTGACACACTTTTCCGCACGTTGAGCGTCTGTCGGACGTCGCATCAAAACGGCAGAGCAGGTGGTTTACGGTTCGCGTTGTTGTAAACATTAGCGCCGCGCCACGCCAGCCATGGATGCGCTTGTCGCCGCCATGTGTGACCAGCTTATCAAGGCTGTGAACGTGACTATGGATCCGGAATCGAGTCAAATATACCGACTGGAGGCCCTAAAGGTAGCGTCGTTATTCTGTGCTAGCTGGTTGCTAGCCGGCGGCTGAAATTGTCGTTTATTTAAAAAAGAATTGAATGTAGTTTTTTTTTTTAAATCCATCGTTTTAGTGAAATATAAAACACTCTCCGGTCATTAATATTGTCTTATTAGTGTTGCCAAATCGGACTTGCACGTTACAAACTGCCAGTTGTTACCCAAATGTTTCGAGAGTTAGCCTGCATTGCTAACATCATCCACTACATTCATTCAAACGCTTGCCTCACGTGGGAGCAGGAGAAGTCAACTCCAGTTGTATAAAACTATTTCACGGTTTAAATTGAACTTGTTGTACTAAAATGTATCCCGTCCAGTTGTAAGAATGCGCTGTCTGGTTATTTTTTTAACGTGTTCCCGTCATATTTGCCGTTGTTGTGTTGTCTTTATGACAGTTTTTCGAGGAGTTTAAAGAGAAAAGCCTCCTATGTGTCCCGTGCGGCTTACATTTGGCAGACAAAGCCCAGACTGCTGTTATCAGGCACTTTGGCTTGCAAATTTTGGAACACGTCATCAAGTGAGTGTCATATTTTAGCCTTAAGTGTTTTTAAGATTTTAACGAGAATGAACATTCGCGATAAGCATTTTCCCCCTCGCAGGTTCCGTTGGAATGACATGCACCAACAGGAGAAAATCCAGGTGAAAGACTGCACCATGCAGCTGTTATCAAAAGTAAGTAGCTGGTGTCATTGTCCTCATATTGTATCAAGCTGTAGAAAATAATATTTGTATATCATTGAACTATGTAAACAAACATCATCTTGAATCTCATGACCAGAAAATGACAACCCAAAAAAGTAATCATGGGTTAATTTTTTAAAGTAAAAATAACAACGCACATGCAGCCGATCAGAAACATGCTCTCTTAATAATCACCTGGTACACTGACTTAAGTGGTGTAATAAGAGGAATAAAGGGTGCACATTAAAGACGGACCAAAAAGTGGGCCTCGGGGGTCATTCTCGCAGTTCCCCCTGGATTTCTGCCGCTGGTGTGTGGTTTTGGCGAAATGTGACTGCTGGTGCTTGATCTGCCTCCCCTTTGCACTCAGGGGACGTATCCAATCCTAGAGGAGGAAAGCTACATCAAAGATGTCCTCTCGCGAGTGGTGGTGGAAATGATCAAGAGGGAGTGGCCACAGAATTGGCCAAACATGCTTAAGGAGATGGAAAGTCTCTCGAGCGAAGGGGTGAGTACAACATGCACCTGTAGTGAATCCCCTTTATTCGCAGTTCGGGGCTGAGCCCTGCTGCTAAATGTGAAAATCTAAATAATTGATGCCGCCTCAAAAGGGGATTGTGTGGAAATATAGACGTCACAGGATGGTGGTAAAGCACTTGAAATGGAAAGGATCATAAAGCATTAACATGAGGCTTTTCTAGCATGTACAGAATCAGAAACTCATGTTACATAAATGACTTTTCAGTAGTTTAACACGCAAACCAACCTCACATGAGGCTCATCAGTAGTATTAGCTGGCCTAAGCAACACACAACGACAAACCGACTTTGACATCGCACATGGGCAAACATATATACTCTAGTTACTTTACACAAATGGTACTATGTCATCAAACTCACATGTTGGCAGTTAAAGTACTCAAAATTAATGTTAGCCAGTACGGGCAAATTGTAACGGCAAAGTATACAACATGGCTTTCACTAGCTGCATCAATTAGAGACGAAAAAAGGTACCGTAATTTCCAGCCTATGAGCCGTGACTTTTTTTCCGCACGTTTTCAAGCTTATGGTTTATGCGGTGATGTGGTTAATTTGTCCATTTTTTCCTAACGGCGGCAAGGGGCCACTCGAGCGGAAAAAGTAAGAGTGAGCCCGATTATATGTGCCGAGGAAGTGACTTTTACCTGTTAGCGCTGCACAAGCGTGTTATTGCCGTGTGTCAGTGATTTTTACCGATATGTTTTTTTTTTTTCAACTGGCCCTGTTAGCACGGCGGCGGCGCTAGTGTTAGCACAGCGGCGCTAGCGTTAGCGGGCGATATTAGCCTTAAACTCTCTGTGTACCGTCTTTGTAAAATATCTCGTGTTTCAATGTGGGCAGCTTTTACACGGCTGCGGCCTATGGTACTTCCAGTACAAATGTACTGGGTGAGGCTTATAACCAGGTGCGCACCATAGGCCGGGAATTACGGTACTTTTAATTTCACTTTTGGGTGTACACGAGGTATAGGTAGTGTTGGCCTCATGTGACATGATGACTGGTGACATTGCTCCATCTTTTGAAAGAAGTGTCACGAAAAAGCGACATATATGTATGTAGTTGCTCACCAAATGCTCACTGAGCTGAAGTGAACTGACACCGTTGTACTCGTGACTTCATGAAGGAGGCCCAGACTGAACTTGTGATGCTGATCCTGCTGAGGCTGGCGGAGGACGTGATCACCTTCCAGACGTTGCCTCTGCAGCGGCGCCGGGACATCCAGCAGACGCTCTCGCAGAACATGGAGAGCATCTTCAACTTCCTCATGACCATTCTGCACCTAAACATAAAAGAGTACCAAAAACTGGTAAAATAAGATGTTTCAGATAATGTTTTGATTTTGGAAATGCCGCCTTCATTTGACCAAATTGCCAACCTCATGTGTTTTATCTAGAAAGGGTCGCCACAGCATGAAATGAAGGTGAGTGATTCTTTTCAGTCTTCTTTATATACAGTGGTGCATTGCCTCATGAGTTAGTTTTTTTTCTCCCTAAAGTTAAAATAGCACTGTGCAGTATTTCAGTATACTTCATATAAACATACATTCATAATATAAACATAAATTGGCATTGTGCTCGTTCTGATGTGTGGGGCTTGGATAAAGAACTACGCATGTTAGTACTGTTTATCCACAACTTTTTGGACCATTTGTGTTCAAATTTTCTCTGCTTACAAGTTTAAATATTGACATGTTCATGAGTTTTGTTTTGTTTAGTTTTTTTTACCCCATGTGTCATTTTGAACCGTGTGTTAGCATTAAATAGCAGAATTTCTACATCAAAGGCTGCTTATGTAGGAGACCAACAAGTCAGAATGCTCCTTTTACAGCCATTCTAGAATTCCGTTCCATCTTCCAAGTCACTTATCCATACAAGTGTCGCAGGAGTGCTGGAGTTTTTCCCAGCTAACTGTGGGTCGATGTTCCCTCTAATTTTACACGTGTCTGAGCAAACACACAAAGGCCATGAGTGCCCCCTTTGACCACCATGAGCAACATGAGACGTACGCACTGTGATCAATCAGTGTCATCCATTGAAGTTACATAGCTTATTAAAAGGTTCCGATTACATTCCCATCAGAACATTTTTAAGAACGATTTTGCAAACTTACACTGAAAATGTCAACAAACAAAAAAAAAATACAACGCTAACCAAACCGAGCCAACTATGAACTATAAATTTGAAATGTCGCTTCCAACTTTGTTTCATTTATTTTTTCTTTAACGCACAATGATATCCCCGTCTGTTTTTCTTGGTGTGAAACTGAATTATTGCTTGCAGAATATCTTTGGCAATGCATGTTGAAAGCTGAATGATGCCCCCAAACAGTTTTAGGGTTAATGTTATATTGCGTCCTATATTTTAAATACAGAATTAGCTTTTTGGGCATTGTATCATCTGTGCTTTCATCCTCAATCAGGCTGTGCCAAGGTGGAATTTTAACATAACACACCATTTATAATTACCGCTTTAAGAGCGGAGGGGGCGGAGACAGGTAAACCAGGAAGTAGGGGGTGTGGCCCGGTGTGACAGGGCAGCAGGTCGTTGTGAGAGCCGGTTTGCTGCCGTGATACAAAAAAAAAACCGTCGGACTGTAGTTTACTGCGCTGGATCTCTTTTCATCTGCGACAAGTGCGCAAATGCGCAGTTGCGCAGCTTAGAAAGAACATTGCTGTGGGCGTATGGCAGACTACACCCTAAACCGGTCGTGTTGTACGTTGACCTTTTTTTTTTTATAATGTAAAATTAATGTTGGACAAATTTGAACAAATGAAACGTGTATGTCAGGCCAGGGCTCACTGCAGAGTGGCCGTGGCAACGCTGAGCACACTCGCTGGTTACATCGACTGGGTGTCCCTGGTATACATCACGTCCGGCAACTGCCGTCTGCTGGAGAGCTTGTGCCTGCTGCTGAGCGAGCCGGAGCTGCAGCTGGAGGCGGCCGAGTGCCTCCTCATCGCCATCAGCCGCAGGGTTCGGAATGCCGGGGTCGACTTGCAGATCTTTATTGCTGAATTCTCAATCCAGCTCGTAACTTGTTGTTGTTGTTGTTTTGTAGGGCAAGCTGGAGGAAAGGAAGCCGTTCATGTTGCTGTTTGATGATGTCGCCATCAATTACATTCTCTGTGCAGCACAGTGAGTTTACTTGTGATTCTCAGCGTGCGCTCACTTTTTGTGTTTGTCACCGTTTCAACCGGGTGTGTCTGCTTCCAGGTCAGCTGATGGCCCGGCCTCCTCCGAAACACAGTAAGTAGATAGCGCGTAGAAGGATGTGTATGCTTGAAGCGCTTTGCAGCTGATGACTGCGTACTTGTGTTGTAGATCGGTTGAGGTGGTGGAGCGACGCTATGTTTTTCTGAAGAGGCTGTGTCAGGTGCTGTGTGCTCTGGGAAGTCAGCTAACCTATCTGGTGGTGCGTTCGCAAGTCATTTTCCAGAATCTGTTTACACTTGATGATCTCACACGGCACACAAATGTACAATTTATCATGGAGGGATACCCTTGAACCGCTTTTACCATTTTAGCTGTCCTGATTTTTTTGTGCATGGTTCATAAGTGACTTAGTGACGCATATTGGCCTGGATAAGTTGCCGCTTCCACACTATATAAGAACTTAAATGCCAGCTTCTGCGTAAAGCACTTACGTGCAATGTATAGTTAGCACGCTAGCGATGCCGGGGAAAATAAATCTTATTTTCGGATATTCTGCTGCGTGCTTGCTTTAGAACGCTTCGTCGTGGCATGGGAAAAACCCGTGACAACCCAGTGTGACATAGTATGTCCCAGCTATTGGAGGTTTTAAAGGAAAATTCTGGTGGTTTGGAGTAACAATATATCCAATAGGTCATGTAATATGTACTCTAGCTTGATAACGTGATGTTAAATCCTCTCTCATTTAATACTGTTTTGAGAAGACTTTTATCGCCCATTATGAATTTTCAGTTGCGCGAGTCACATGACCTACGTGCGCGGATGTGACGTATTTCGTGCTGTTCCAAACGCTCGATTACATGGGACACCATCATGCCCAGCGCTGATTTCTCGGATTTATCCTCATCTGATGAAGAAATAGTATCGGTTGATCGGGAAGACAGAGGAATATTTCCATACAGATTTGAACCTATGGCTGTAAATGTTGAATATTCGGATAGTTCTTCGGGTGGAATGACTCGGAGTGTGACGATTGAGCTCCGCGGCTTGGCCGGGAAGCGAGCTTGCGGAAATTCGTAATTGTCGATAAAAATCTTCTCAAAACACTATTAAATGAGAGAAGATTTAACATCACATTATCAAGGTAGAGTACATATGACCTATTGGATAAATTGTCACTCCAAATCACGGAAATTTTCCTTTAAGCTTAATATTTTTGTGGCTCAAACATAGTTATGTTGAGGCGTAAGAGGATGATACGAGATGACGTAGCATCCATTTTTCTGGTTTGTGGTAGTGGTATTTGATTGACAGTTGAAGCCGTGGATTCAGTCACTGCCCTCATAGCACTTGAGAGTACAGAAAACAGCTTGATCTTTTGTTTATTGTGATTTTTGAAGCCTTATATATAGTTGCTGATTTGTGTTGATTTATTTTCTCATTATTCAAATTTGGCAGGATTGTTAACAACACTTCATTGTGGTATCAATATGGTTATTTTAAATGTTATGTTAACATCTCTTCAGGGTTCAGATGCCAAAGTGGACGTTCCTGCGAACCTCAGCAAGTTTTTGGAAGCCGTGTTGGCTTTCTCAACACATTCCAGCCTGGTAAGATGAATGACAAATTATCACTCATCCAGTACCACACTGACCTTTATTGGAACTCCACTTTACTGTTTTTGTGGCATTGGCAATTAGACTTTTGTGGAGTACTCTGTAAGGGTATTGACTGAATTGAATCAGAATTTTTCTTGGTTTTCACAGTTTCTGAGGTCATCCACTCTGTCCACGTGGGCGTCTGTCTTCAGACACGAGACTCTCTCCCAAGAGCCCATTGTTGTAGAAATGGCCATCAAGTACCTCAGATTATCCATAACTAACCTCGTCAAGGTGAGTGCGTCGTTATGTTCAGTGCGCTGAGAAGCCAACCCGGCTGCCCATTCACGATTTGTCCTCTCCCCAGACGGGTTTTCCCTCCAGGAACGATCACCCAAGTTGTCAGTTCTCACGTGTGGACTTTGACAGTGATGAGGATTTCAACACTTTCTTTAATTGTAAGCGTTTATTCTGGTGTAATATGAATAATTTGATCCTCTCTATGATTGTCGTGGAATATTCTGGATATCTTTCTTTTCGCCCCCGTAGCATTCCGGGCGCATCAGGGAGAGGGCGTGAGGTGTGCGTGTCGCCTTGTTCCCTTGGAGGCGTTCCAGATGGCCGCCATGTGGCTGCAGTACAAGCTTGGCAACAGCAATGCCACACGTATGTACTTTTTGGAGGAATTAATTCCCTCTTTAATTATGGTGTTTAAATTCTTTAAAGTGGTTGAAGTTATACAGTATGTTCATGTTTTGTGTTTCACAATAGCTGGAACCCTAGTGAGATACAATATTTTATAATTTTGTAGCATCTTCCACAATCTTTAAAGAATATAGTAAAAAAAAAAAAAAAAGTCTAACAATCTTAGTCAGTAAGAAGCAAAATTGAAAAAAAATAATGCCACAAGAAATGTTAATCCATCCATTCATTTTCTTCACCGCTTATCCTCATGAGAGTCACGGGGAGTGCTGGAGCCTATCCCAACTGTCACCGGGTAGAAGGCGGGGTACACCCTGAACTGGTTGCCAGCCAATTGCAGGGCACTTCGAGACAAACAGCCGCACTCACAATCACACCTAGGGGGAATTTAGAGTGTAGAAATGTTAAATTTCTCATTTTACAAAAATAAAATTACAATATTACACAAATTATCTCTGTTACAATTTTTTTTGGAAACTTTTTTTTTTCTTGGAAAATTTACATCACATTATATTACAACTTTATTTTCATAATTTTCATAAATTATGTCTTGCTCGATTCCGACTTCTCGTAATATTGTAGCTTTTTTATGGATTTGTGGAGGTGTTGCTTAATGCTAAAATATTGCAGCTGACTGCACAGTTATGTCTTGTTTGCGTATATGTAGATGGCAGAACGCTCAAGTTTTCTCATGCTTTCTCTAGCTCAAGGCGAGGGGCTGTCCTCGCTCTTCTCCACGCCAGTGCTGGAGTGGGACGCTGTGACGGTGTTCATGGAGTGCGTGGTGTCTCAGGTCTTGAAGAGCCTCGAGGAGGAGGTAACTGACAACAGCTAGCAAACCGGACACGGCAACAGACACGTCAATATTAGCTCAATTGCTTGGAATGTGGAATGTGCAGAAGTTGCCCGTCGGGGGGAGCATGGAGCTGCTGCAGGCCGTGCTGAGCTACGACACCAAAGAGCCTCTCATCATGTCCTGCGTGCTCACCAACGTGTCCACTCTCTTCCCTTTCGTCAAACACAGACTGGAATTCCTGCCTCAGGTCCTTTGCAAGGTCAGTCGAGAGTATTGAATGTGAAAGGTGTGCTAAGAAACAGAACTGTTCTGATCCCTAATGATGTTAAAAAAAAAAAAATGGAAAAAAGTTAGACCTAGGCCTAGAAAAGCTTTCAAAACAAGGCGTTTTTAAAATGTATTTATTTTTAAACAGTCCTCAGAGTAACACACACACACACACACATTGTGTTGTGCACCTCTGACGTGGTCACCGTTACGATTGATGATGGACCCTGTCGCAGGCTGTCTTCAGGGTTCTTTAATAATTAAGACAGATGTGCCTCTCGGACCACTACGACCTTGCCGCAATGCTTCACGAGGTGGCCAAGCTCTTTCTCTTGTCATTACATAGATTGAGAAACAAATTGCCAGGAGAACGCAGACTCACGGATGACAAGGACCTTGACGTCTGTCCTCCACCTCCACTCAGCTGCCAGTAACAGGATCACGTGCAGATAGGAGGATCTGCTTATTTTCGTTTTCCCATGCAGTAGCCACGTGAATGTGGGAAGTATCGCTAGACTGACTTGGAAAACAGCAAGGTTCTTTTGGTTAAGTGGCCTAAATCGCAGTCATCACAATACGAATTAGAATCCTGGTTTAAAGGTTTTCTTTTAGCAAATATTTAATGTGTAATGTATTCCTGCTGGGAGCATCCAGAGAAAATTCAGTCTAGACTTTAGTTCTGCAGTATTTACAAGCTGTGGTGCTGCTGTTTTGGTTTGCAATATTTTGATTATTTATGAACGATGATTAACCTTCCCTCATCCTTTTTGGCCTTTGCAGCTTTTTGAAACCGTTACCTTTGAGCCTGTTCAGGAAATTAAGGTACGTCCCCCGCACACAATATCGATCACTATTTTTTTCCACAACCCATGGATTCAATTGTGAAAATGTATTTCAACACAGGCACCACGCACCCGAGCTGTAAACAATGTGAGGAGGCACGCCTGCTCTGCCATCATCAAGATTTGCCGGGATTACCCGCAGTTCATTTTGGTAATTTAATTGACACTTGAAGCTAGAATTGACAGTTGAAGCTGCAAAAAACAAAAATGCGGACAGATGGAGCTGAATAAAGTAAATACATGTATCTTTAAAAAATGCACCTGTACATGTGTTTACAGTGGATCCAGTAACTTTTCACGGCCAGTTAATTTTTCCACATTTTGTTACTTTATTTGCGGCCATGTTCCAAATTGGATTACATTTACATTTTTGCATATTTTTAGATTTTGCTCATTATTATTAATCAATTAAGAAATTTACACAAAAAGCGGAAAAAGTGCTCTGAATCCTTTGTAGATTCACTAATCAACTGAGTGCTGTGCTCACTAGTGCGCCCTCTTTTGGTACCAGAAAGCATTACTGCCTACCTTTAAGTGGAGTTCAATTGTATTTAATTTGAATTTACATATGTCTGGATTTAATTCTACCTTCATCTTGTAGTTGGAGCACTAGCAATTTTTTTGAAGTGTTGGTCACTTGGTGTTAAAAATGTTGCGAACCACTGCACTACAGTGTATATATTTTCCTCCTCCCCTTTTGGCAGCCTTGTTTCGAGATGTTTTACAACCACGTGAAGAAGATGTTCTCTGGCGATGCCGCTCTGACCGTCATGGAGAAGAGCGCCCTGATCGAGTCTCTGGTGCTCATCAGCAATGAGTTCAAGGACTTCGAGAAGCAGAAGGCTTTCATAGGCGAGCTGCTGGCCTCCGTGATGGCCGACTGGACCTCAGACACGACGAAGCAGTAAGTTTGAAGTCGCTTCCTCTTTTGGCATGTTTGTGATTTTTAACGCCTGTGCAAATTGTCATTGATTGTTGGCTCTCCTTCGCCTCCCAGGGTGCTTTCCAACCCGGCCGTTTTCCTCTCCTTCATCGGAGCTGATCAGGTTGTGAACGAGCAGTGCAAAGAAGTGGATGCAGTCAGCCTCAACAGGGGGAGGGTAAGCTTACTTTACTTACTTTAATAAAGATTATTAAAAAAGAATTCCATGTAATGTAAGTAATAAACTGTTTTTACATTGTGCTTTTGTGCAATAATTCAATGGTCATTGTGCTGCTCCTTTTAGTGTGTGCGTGTGTGCCTCGGCCAGCAGGCACACACGCAAGGCAGCTGTAACCTTTTTTTTTTAAATTTTGGTTCAAAATAAGATTAGATGGTTTTTATTAGTAGTCCCATTATTATAATGATTTACATTATTGTTGTATAGAATGTGTACACTCCCACCACTATTTGTTGATTACAATACAGACACACACGCATTTACAAATCTTTTCATTTGAGTTTTACTCTAACCTGTTATTGTTTCACAACAATAATACTAATTAATAATCAATGAAATACCAGTCATATTTGTTACTGGGGAAGGTACCTTTCAATTAGAACAAGGACGTCAATCAACAGCAGCATTACCGTTTTCTCTCCAACCTTCTTCCAGTTGGCCTTCTGTTTGAACGCAATGCTGGGCGTGGTGAAGCGGGCACACTGGCCTGCGGACCAGGAAGCCGCCAAGGCCGGAGGCTTCTTCGTGGGCTATACGCCATCCGGAGCGGCCATCTACAGAAACCCCTGCGCTGCCCAGTTTTTAGCCTTCCTGCCAAACCTGCTGGCTCTCATCAGGTGCGTGCCAGGAAATCGCCAAGCAGCTGGATTAAATAAAGTGTCACGTTTTTCCTTCATCTCCCCACAGAACTCAAAACAGTTTGTTTACACCGGAGAACCGAGCTCGTCTGAGTGAGACCTTTACCAGAGTCCACGAGCTGATGGACGGCGAGAGGAATGTCGTTCTGGGTGAGCCTTTTCTTGCTTTTTCACAAAAGCAGTTATGTCATCATCTTGCCTGGATTTACACTTCCGTAATTTCCATCCTACAGAGCGCATCGGATTATAAACCTCACCCAGTACATTTGTAAAGGAAATACCATTTGGTACATACATAAGACGCACCTGTGTAAAAGCCGCAAGTGTCCACATTGAAACACGAGTTATCAAGAACGACAGTGCACAGAAAGAGTTTTCAAGGTTTTAATTCCTTATCTTAACATAACAACAATACGGTAGGACGAACAGGGCTGGTTAAAAAAAAATATATATATATATTAAAAAAAATATATATATATATACCGGAAATTACGGTACTTGATTCAAGCACTCCACAGTATTGTACTTTACATAAAAGTAGAGTAATAGCATAGTTAAATACAGTTTAAATAATTAGTTTCTGCATTAATAACATAATTAAATACATTTGAAATAATTAGTTTCTGCATTATGATTTCAGACATTCATTGTACCCACCAGTGGGGAATATAATCACATGTACTTTTGTACACACAGAAGACTATCAGAACTACTCACTTAAATACAATAATATCAGTCGTTTTTCACAGAGGAAAACAGGACATAGGCCCTTGATTATTATGTTCAAATATTTATTTTAATATTTTTTTACAGGTTTAGAAAACTGCAACATTGCTGCAATTTTCTTTATGGTATTTTACATTGTGGGTGATCATAAAGATAGCACTATTTCACTAGCTAGTTATGGAGCACACAGTGTAATTGTGCTTGTTTTATGTTTAGTGTGACGAGAGAGGCTATAAAGAACTTGAAGCAAGCACTTAATCTTTTATGAAAAATTACTCACTGTCTGCCAAACGTCTGCTTGTTGTGTTTTTTTTCGCTGCCACCAAGTAACGTTCAGAACTAAAAATGTTGTTCGCAACATACAACAAAAAAAATCTAAAAACTACTAGGTTTGATCACTCGTACGTCAAGGTATCACTATGTACTGTAAAAAGGAAAAAAAACATAATGATTGCTTTAAAATGCAAACTAGCATGGGTGCAAGTGATGAGCCATAATATAGAGGGGGAACACTGTGTAGGCAATTAATCGGAATTGGGCACTTGAACCAGCAGCAATAATCCTGCCCTAATCTTTCATGTTCTCCAGGTCTGGGTCATTCCATTCAGGATTCATACGACGCTCCTTCCTTTAAAACAAACCTGGAGCGCATGCAGGGATTTTTCAGCCAACTGTATGACAACTGGTAATTAGAGCCGTCCTTGCTTTTCAATGTCACCCATTATATCTGTACACTCATCGTGGCATTTTTCCCTTCTGCAGCTTTCACATCCTGGGAAACGGAGGGCTTTCCCTGCAACAGGAGTTCTACAACGTAGACAGGCTGGCTGAAGAACTTTCTGCCTCGGCTTTCTTCTCCCTCGAACACGTGCCGGACCACAGGCTTCGCCCCTTCATTCATATCCTCCTCTGTGATTAGCTAAAACTGCATTATCTAATAAACCTCATCTATTTTCTATAGCGCTTATCCATATTAGGGGCGTAGACTGATGTCCCCGGGCTGGTCGCCAGCCAGACCGAGAGCACATATAGAGCTCGTGCACCTTCGTCATCAAATCACGTCACTGGCCGGAAGTGTCGGTCAAACAAGCCATTCTTCCATGCTAAGTCGATTGGAGACGATGCGAAAATAAGTCTTCTAGAACGACGCCCAGTTTTGTCTGATACCGTTAAACATTTAGAAGGTGATAATAAACTAAGGTATGTGGAAAAATGAGAGACACTTGGCATAGAGGACCCATGTTTAATGCCGAAGTCGATGTTTTCGCCGATAAGAAATCGGACTATTACCCCGCTTCCGCTTGTCTTGAACAACTGGATCTACACACGTATCTTTTGAGTTAGTCGTCGAGATTTACAGGAAAGAGTTTGAAAGCGTAGAAAAGTCTGGACGCATACGAATACTTCGTTGCCGGATCTGTTCTCAATCAAGAATAAATCCCACGTAGCGATGGAGCCACTTAGATTTTTTTTCAATAAAAATATCAATATTTAAATAAATGACCCCTGGTTTTACCCAAACTCTCATTCATTAACTATGATTGGGGGAAAAAAAAAAGACAGCGAGTCGGCTCCTCCGTACACGAAGTGTGTTACGGCCACACATTAAACTTTGGTAAACTTCTCAGTGATGGACTTTTTTTTTTTTTTTTTTTTTTAAATATGCATTGAAAGATGACACTGGTGACCCCTAAAGGGACAAGCTGAAAGAAAAAGAAGAAGAATTGTTCTCAAATGAGTCCAATGCGTATTTAAAAAAAGAAACTAAATCGCTGGGATAGGCTTCAGTCCCTGTACACGGAAGTGGGTTGCGGCCACGCGTTGAACTTCAGTAAACCTGTGTAATCGACGGTTTATTTTCTTTTTTTAAATATGCATTGGACTCATTTGAGAACAATACATATTAAAGAAAAAAAAAGTGTCGGGGAAAGGTTTACCGAAGTTTAACGCATGGCCGCAACAAAGATGTTAAATGTGTCCTTTTTTTTTTTTTTGAAGAACACACTTCTGACAAATATTCGACCGATTCCTTAACCACTTGTACGCTTATTCGTAAGGCAGATGGTGCTGTCGTGTCCCTCGGAATACAACGACAGTCTCCTCTGCCCCCTGCTCGGCCCTCTGTTCAACTACATTCTGCAGGTTTTACATTTGACCGTTAACTGCATTATGAAATTTTTGTGCGTGCAGTTACTCACTCTCCTGACCTTTCTTTTTATTCTTCCTGTAGAGCTTAAACATGAAGTGGCAAGTCATTAACCAGAGGGCTTCTGTCAAGTAAGCGCTGTCACTGAATATCGTATTCTTTTATACGTCACTATGTTAAATCGTGCATATTCGGACTTGAGCTAGCGTTTTCAAATACATTTGCATGTTTTTTTGTTAGTGGTGAGGAGGAAGAAGAGGAGGTGGTGTGTCAAGAGAGTCAGGTGACACAGGAGATGCTGGAGGAGCAGCTGGTGCGCATTCTCACCAGGGAGGTGCTGGATTTCATCAGTAGGTTCCTTTTCTCCCGCCGTCCACTTATTTGTTTTTACATTTTGAAAAAATGGGGATGGGCATGATATTCTATGAGAAATTTATTTATTGCATTTTAAAATGACTTTGAAAACAATACAACACCAAACAAGTTATCTATCCATTCATTTTCTGTACCACTTCAGTGCATTCAATGAAAAGGAAAAAAATTAATTAAATAAGACAAATTTTAAAAATAAACTATCGTAAAAATGATAAAAGTAATCCAAAATCATAAAACTGAATATTTAAAAAAAACTATAGTACAGTAAAACGTGTATTTATTTCCCCCAAAACATCACCACAACAAACAAATCAATGAAAATATGTAAATGAAATATATTTTTAAAAAATGCCAAACTTTTTAAAATAAGTAAAGAATTAATACATTAAAAGAATATAAAATAAATGTGCTTGTTTTTTTAAAACGTTATTTTCGTATTCATTTTAAAAAAGAAACATCCAAGAAATAAGGAAACCCGAATTGTGGGTTAAAGTGTGGCTTTATGCGTGATGTTTTTTGTTTTTATTTTCTTTAAAATGGTTTGCGTGTCTGTTTTTTTTTGCCCTGTGGGGTGTATTATTGTATTTTGCATTAGTGTAGAGAGAGGTTGTTTTTATTTTGTAGTGTTTTGTACTTTGGATTGTTGTTTTATGGATTAATTGTTTGGTTGCTTCGCTGTTGTGTGTTATATCGTAGGGTTTTCTGCTGTTTAGTGATGAAATGTAATGCTTTTCGTTTTCAGCTGTCAGCTGCATTTCACGAAAAGTACCCGAACCTGCTCCCAATAAGGAGGAAGTAGAAGGTGAGAATCATATCTGGAATAAGGAAAATGAAATTGAATTAAATATGCAATAATGCATATGTGAAATACACAATATTTACTATGAAAAAAAATCATATTATTTGTTCTTTTATATTTTTTTAATGAACACATAGGTAAATGAATAAATACTAACTGTGTTAATATAAAATATGGCTACTGAAGAGGAGGACGTGATGATGGATGCCACACAGGCGCCGTCCACTGCCCCGATTACAGATGAGCTCACTGAGCTCGGGAAAAGCCTCATGGATAATGAGGTAAGACGCATGATGTCACACACTTAAACAAAACTAGGTCAACTTCTTTCAACAAACACTTTTTTTTTTTAAATCTAGAACATCTACATGACCTTGTTGTCCTTCACCTTCACTTCACTGTCGTGGAAGGACGCCACGTACTGTCACCGCACGGCTTCCATCATCTGCTGGACCCTCCTGCGGCAGGTAGGACAACCCCCACCACCTCATGCAAAAATAAACGTCATGTTAAATGACTACAATTCAGCTGGATGGTCATCGGACGAAATGAATATTTGATACAGGTCATGTACTGGCTTTTATTCGAGTGGATATTTCTGTTAAAAGATGACAAGCAACATTGTCCAGCGTGCTGTCTTTGCGCAGGTGATCGGAGGTAACCTTCTTCCCGAGGCGGTCTCTTGGTTCTTCGTCAGCGTCCTCAAGGGCCTCCAGACGCACGGGCAGCACGAGGTCTGCAATGCCAGCCTCTCTCACCTGGCCATGCAAATCTATGACAACCTGGTAAGTCCTGGAGAGACTCATCTTGCTGCTGGACTCATTTTATTGCAGATAATGGGAGTTTTTGTTTTTACAAGCCTGTCTTCAAATTCTCTCTCTCATCGTGGCAATCAACAAAATGTAAAAAATTTGGTGATCCTGACTGACCTGAATCAGAAGAGGTTTAGTCTGATTTGTCCTCAGACAGTAAGACAAAAATGGATTGTGTGTTTACACAGTGTATGTAAACTTCTGGCTTCAACTGTACATACCACCCTTCCTTCCTTCCTGCATTCCTTCCTTGCTTCCCCTTTTTGTCTTTCCTTCACTCCTTCCTATCATACATACAGCCTTTTAAACATCTTTTCCCTTCCTTCCTTCCTTCCTTGCTTCCTTCCTTCCTTGCTTCCTTCCTTCCTTCCTTCCTTCCTTCCCTTTTCTTTCCTTCATTCCTTGCTTCCTACCAAACATACAGCCTTTCATCCCATCTTTCATAGATCTCCTTCTTTCATTCCTTCCTTTCTTCCTACCATACATACAGCCTTTCATCCTATCTTTCATACATCTTTTTCCTTCCTTCCTTCATTCCTTTTGTCTTTCCTGAATTCCTTTCTTCCTACCATGGATACAGCCTTTCATCCAATCTTTCATACATCTTTTTCCTTCCTTCCTTCCTTCCCTTTTCTTTCCTTCATTCCTTGCTTCCTACCATACATACAGCCTTTCATCCTATCTTTCATACATCTTCTTCCTTCCTTCATTCCTTTTGTCTTTCCTGAATTCCTTTCTTCCTACCATGGATACAGCCTTTCATACATCTTTTTCCTTCCTTCCTTCCTTCCCTTTTCTTTCCTTCATTCCTTGCTTCCTACCATACATACAGCCTTTCATCCTATCTTTCATACATCTTTTCCCTTCCTTCCTTCATTCCTTTTGTCTTTCCTGAATTCCTTTCTTCCTACCATGGATACAGCCTTTCATCCAATCTTTCATACATCTTTTTCCTTCCTTCCTTCCTTCCCTTTTCTTTCCTTCATTCCTTGCTTCCTACCATACAAACAGCCTTTCATCCTATCTTTCATACATCTTTTTCCTTCCTTCTCTTTTCTTTCCTTCATTCCTTGCTTCCTACCAAACATACAGCCTTTCATAGATCTCCTTCTGTCATTTCTTCCTTTCTTTCTACCATACATACAGCCTTTCATCCTATCTTTCATACATCTTTTTCCTTCCTTCCTTCATTCCTTTTGTCTTTCCTGAATTCATTTCTTCCTACCATGGATACAGCCTTTCATCCAATCTTTCATAGATCTTTTTCCTTCCTTCTCTTTTCTTTCCTTCATTCCTTGCTTCCTACCATACATACAGCCTTTCATCCTCTTTCATACATCGTTTTCCTTCCTTCATTCCTTTTGTCTTTCCTGCATTCCTTTCTTCCTACCATGCATACAGCCTTTCATCCAATCTTTCATACATCTTTTTCCTTCCTTCCTTTTGTTTTTTTCCTGCATTCCTTTCTTCCTACCATACATACTGCCTTTTATCCCATCTTCCTTCCTTCCTTCACTCTTTTCTTCCTATCATACATACAGCGTTTCATCCCATCTTTCATCCATCTTTTTCCTTCCTTCCTTCCTTTTTTCTTTACTTCATTCCTTGCTTCCTTCCATACATACAGCCTTTCATCCCATCTTTCATAGATCATTTTCCTTCCTTCCTTCCGTCCTTCCTTCGTTTCTTCTTTACTTCCTTACCACCCTTACCCTTCTGTCCTTTTCCCTCCCTTTAATAAATCTTTTTTCCCCTCCTTCCTGTCATCACCCCTTGCACCCCCCCCCCCCCCATTTCATTTTTAAAAAATGTATACAGACATACCTACTTTTGGCCCACGCTGTCCAGTAATGTGAAGGATTTTGCACATAACCTCTTCCTGTCCTTCTTCAGCGCCCTCGCTACATGGAGCTGAGGGCGGTGATGAACCAGGTCCCCAACATCAGTATTGAGTCTCTGGACCTTTACGACCGCCGCCTGATGGAACCCAACACGCACAAAGTCGGCGAGAAGAAGAGGAAAGAGCAGTTCAGGAAGCTCATCGCCGGGAGTGTTGGGGTAATGTCACATTTAGTCCTTAGGTGGCGATGTTGTCTTAATGATTCGACCCGAGATCCGGCAGTATGGTGCCAGAACACTGCCATTAAGTTGGCAGGTGTTTTCAGAGCAAGCGCTCCCAACATTGCCAGCCATATTACAGCATTTTGACTGATCCTTCAAGACCCATAGAATACTTTTCTGCGACAATAAAAGCACTGAATATGCCAAAATAGAAAGCATATGCTTCTCTTTCAATTTTTCTATCTTATCCCATTCTTTAGTAATTAGCAGTGAAACATAGGTTGGAGGGGGGCGACACGGTGGATCAGCTGGTAAGCGTTGGCCTCATAGTTCTGAGGTCCCGGGTTTTTACTTTTTGTTTTTCTTTATTATATTAAATGAGTGTTTAATTCATTATCATTAAATTTAAATTATAAAATGAATAAATGGGCATTAATAAAATAGTGAATTAAATGAGCTGTTGTTTAGAAACATGAAATAAAAAAATTGTGCATTTAAAAAAATATTTTGGAAAATTGAGTTGAATCAAGAAAATTTCACGGTGTAATTATGAACTGCAATCCACTTGTCAAAAGCGTTGGCCTCACGGTTCTGAGGACCGGGGTTCGATCCCAGCCCCGTCTGTGTGGGGTGTACATGCTCTCCCCGTGCCTGCGTGTTTTTTTTCCGGGCACTCCGGTTTGCTCCCACATCCCAAAAACATGGGACATTAATTGGAGACTCTAAATTTCGCTTAAATATGATTGTAGGCGCAACTGCTGTTTGTATCTATGTGCCCTGCGATTGGGTGGCAACCAGTTCAGGGTGCACCGCGCCTTCTCCCCGTTGACAGCTGGGTTAGGCTCCAGCACTCCCCGTGACCCTTATGAGGATAAGGGGCTAAGAAAATGAATGGATGGATGGATGGATGAACATAGGTTGGATTCACCCAAAACACTTGTCTCTGACCAAAAAATAGGAAAAAAATGTGAAAAGAAAATTTAAAAAGTCAAGTTAATCAGTTAATTTATGGTGGGGTCTTGGGGGCTTTTGGGACACCTGAAGCTATAAAAAAAGAGACTGAGACAGGGCTTTTGATGGCAAAATAATAATTGATTTACAGATACACAACTAAGAAATGTGCTGCGCTTAATGCTGACTTACCTCATGGCTTGAATTGAATGTCAGGAGGTTGTTGACAAAGCAAATGCTCATAACTTGAAAAACCCGTAAATTGGAGCACTCTTAAGTCAATGTACAAACAGTCAACAACTGTTTTGCCATGTCCTTCTTATGCAATGTTCATGGACTACCAAACAGAAGTACAACTGAAACCCGTTTTGAGTCCCAGCCCTCAGTTTGAGAAACCTTGCTCTGCAGAGGGCTTCCATTTTCCTGAGAGGAGGGGAAGGGGGGGGAAAAAAAACCAAAACATCCAATTCACTTCTCTCTTTTCACCCACCAACAGAAAGCTCTGTGCCAGCAGTTCAGAAAAGAGGTCCACATCCGGAATCTTCCGTCACTGTACAAGAAGGTGAAGCCGGACAAGGATGTGCCGAGCAGCAACGAGCCCATCGGGCTGACGGCGCTCTTTGACCCGGAGAATAACGCTTTGTAGGAGGAAGAGAAAGAGGACACAATGCAGTGCTTCTCTCATGGACTCAAATCGGGACTTAAGGTGTGCTGCTCCCAATATGTCGTTAACCTAACAACATAATTGCCACCAAAGTCGTTTTGCGGAGAAAACAAAAGCATAATTCAAAATCAAATAAGAGTTTATTTCCCTCAATTGCATTTTTGCAGATTACCTTGTCCTGAATGACTGAGAATGATTTAAGAAAAAAATTTGGAGTAACCACATTTATTTTTATTGATATGACACAAAGAACTTTGGCAATTATGTTATTAGGCTTGTGATATCTTGTGAGTGTCGCGCTGCTGCTTTTCATTGTTAATATTACACTGCATTTGTTTTGTTTTTCCCCCCTTCAAGCTCATTTCAATGACGAATAATATTTGCCCCTCATCTACACTAATCAGCTCACACGTTTACTTTTGTGTCACAATCAACATTGTGGTGTATTTTATTTATGTAGAAAAACAGAAAGGAGACAATGTACACTCACACTGCATTGTTTTGTTTTTAATTGACTGGATGAGTTATTCGGTACCTTGTGTAGGAAGTTTCCTATCGCGGATGTTTAATGGAAACAGTTTAATAGTGAAATAAGCTTTTCTGTATTGTATAAAATGTACAGTACTACTTGGTATTTGTCACTTCTGAGCAACACCCCAAGTACAATTTTGAAGTTCTGTCAGGTTTTCAATACGTGCCAAATTATCGTTAAACAAAACCACATAAAGACTTGATGTGGTCCAATCACAAAAAAAAAAAATAAGTCAGTGGTACATTCCTATATTTTTGAAGCAATGTTTTTTTTTTTTTAGCTATTGTTACATTAATTTGACGTGTTCTGCTCTTATGGAGCTATGAAAGTAAGGGTTAATTTTCATAATCTAGATTTAGCACTTTTTATGACTATTTTTAAGTTTTCCTTCACTTTTTTTTTAATGCATGCAGTACAACCAGCTCAACTATATTACCAAAACAAAAAGTGACAACTTTTACATAAGTCTTCAAAAAAAGGACTTCAATTGTTGTAATTGTCCATTCAAAAAACAAACTGCTTGTAACACTAAAAGGATGTGTTACAATAAGGAGAACGGCTTTGTAAAAGTTTAGTGTGGTAGATATTTTTCTTTGAAATAAAAAAAATTATCTTGTTAGAATGTGTCTTTTGTCTTCTCGTGTAGAAAATGCACACATTTCAAACATTTCAAAGGCAATGGCATAAAAATACTTTTTCAAGGTCAAGAGTGAAATTTTGAAATGTCATCTAATGTCTTCAATGTTTGCAGGTTTTTAATTAAATTACTAGTAAATGGGGGGGGGGGGCAGCTGGAAAGCATTGCCCTCACACTTCTGAGGTCCCGGGTTCAATCCCAGACCCGCATGTGTGGAGTTTGCGGGCACTCCAGTTTCCTCCCACATCCCAAAAACATGCAACATTAATTGGACACTCTCAATTGCCCCAAGGTGTGATTGTGAGTGCGACTGTTTGTCTCGATGTGCCCTGTGATTGGCTGCCAACCAGTTCAGGGTGTACCCAGCTTCCTGCCTGTTGACAGCTGGGATAGGCTCCAGCATTCCCTGCGACCCTTGAGAGGATAAGCGGCTAAGAAAATGGATGGATGGATGGATGGATGGATATTACCAAAAAAATAATAGGTTTTTTTTTGTAGTAATACTCCAGGTCAACGGGGGTGCTAGTGCCAATCGCAGCGCATATTAAAACAACCATTCACAGTCACGTACCTACGGCAATTCAGAGTTGTGATTGAAGCTGTCATTCATGTTTTTGGAATGTGGGAATAAACCAGAGTACAAGAGGAAAGAGTGGTGGGAATAAAACAATGCAATCACAGACTACTTTTGCTTTCGGCTTGTCCCATTAGGGGTCGTCACGACATGCCACGAACATTGTCAAGATGCATACGACCTGTTTAAAACAACAAAAATTACAATACATTTTAAGTACAGTTCAGTTGTATTTAACATATTACAGTACAATACATTTCTATATAATGTTTTTCAGACACTTTGTATTTTAAGTATGTATTTTTTTTTCTTTTCTGATAATCAAGCAGTGTTACTATTCATTTTGCATGATGTTGCAAAGGCTGAGAATAATACACATAAGTGGATGACACCCGTGGTAGTTAGGTGGAACACCTGATCCGGAGTGTACCCCGACTACCGAGGAACAACCCCCCTGCAAAATGCAGCATTAATATTTAAACTGTGTGGAAAGTTACAACAAGTTACACAATTAAATGTACTTTTGGGGAACAAAACATCTGCTTCGTTCGTTTTTTGTTTTTGTTTTTTGATTTTGTTATTGAACACGTAGGACGACAATGTTACCGTGTTTTAATCTTGGTTGTGATTGTGGTACTTGTAGCACTTTTTTTTTTTTTGTATAAAATTTGAAAACTGGAATAAGGGCTTACTCTTTCAGAGTACTTTATATATAAAGTCCTTTAAATAAGCTCACAAAAAAAGTCCTTCTCCTTTTTTGCTTGCTCTTTAGAACTCCAACAAAACTATAATCGTGTGAAATATTATTTGAGTTGTTACTTGGTACAAAAAGTTTGCTAACCAATCGTCGCCTCGCCCGGACTTTTACTCCATCCACGTCCACCTTGACGGCAGCATGGGAACAACCGCTGTTGCTTAGCAACGACGACATTTCCGTTCCAGAAAAATGAGCAGATAGCAAACAGGTGAGTTCAACGACTTGGTTACAAGTCTTCTAACTCCTCGAAACCGAACTTCTAATGAACCCACGCCTGGTTGGTTCGACATGTTCGTCTGGGCGTGTTGGTCGCTCGGGTTCGTGCCTCCGCATGGGAAAGCGTCGACCGGCCGCCGAGCCGCCATCACCGGCCACCCTCACCGGGTACTGGCGGCGGCTCGCTTCGCCATGGTCGGATTCAACCAGGTCAAAAGGGATGTCATCAAGCAGAGGTTGGAAAATTACTGCTGTCTGTAAGTCTACTTGAGTATTTTATACAAATATGTGTGACAAAAGACTGGTAAAAGTTTCAAGAATTCAACTCAAATTATACATTTTGAATACAGTTACAAAAGTATCGGTAGGTTTTAATAGACAAATTACATACAAAGAAGTTGGAATAATGGAAAAAATACACACATAAATCCCAGTTTTATTAATATGCGTAGTGGTGTTCTAAGAGAAGGAATATTCCATGAAAATTATTTACTCAACAGTAAGTTCCCATAGTTTTGCTAACCTTGTGGAAGTAAAAATGACATTCTAATTTAGATTTGAATAAAGTGTGTTTTATTTATATGTGCTTATGCCAATTCAATTTTTTTAAGGCACTTTACACACGGAACACTTCAAGAACTAAATGTCTCAAAGTGTATATCTTTCTATGTATGTATGTGTGTGTACATGTGTCTATATATATATATATATATATATATATATATATATATATATATATATATATATACTGATCCATCCAGTGTGCACACTCATGAGCTGACTCACGGTTATTTTATTGTTTTGCTGAAAACTAAACTTAAACCAGAATTACACTTGCCGTCTTCTATTTCTTCTTTTCCTTTCGGCTTGTCCTGTGAGGGGTCGACACAACGTATCATCTTTAAAAAAAATAAAAAAGCTTTCAGTCATCACGCTTAATGCTAAAGCTAATTAGCATCCGTGTTGGTCAATGGTTGACAATAAAACAACACTGCACTCACATTCATTTATTCTTTTTGAAAATGTCAAACTGATGTGTTGATGAAATGAGATATGATTTGAGATGTTATGAATCCCACTTTAATTTTAAGTAGAATACGGCTTGCTGCAAAATGATAGGAAAGACCACAACCGTCAGCTAGCCTTGTTGCTGGGTTTGTCCCATGCACAGATACAGACGTGATTTTCCCGTTTATTGGTGGAATTCCGTCTTTTTCAATTGCATTCATTAAAAAAAAAAAAATTCTCCATATTTCTGCAATATTTTGAGCGTAACCCGTGCCAGAATCCACACTTGTTCGATTTTTGGAAGCGAGGTGGAAGATTAGGTATGTGTCAGTTGATTGGTCGAATGTGTTCCTGCTGACCAATGAAAACGCTTGTTGTATACGAGGCGGTTCATGGGGCCACTTTCAAGTGTACATGATGGAGGTGGTCAAGAGGAAAGACGCCTCTTGAGTGAAAGAAATTGATATGTCAGAAATAAGTTCCGATGGGACGAGAAATCGATACAGTTGTCAGGAAGGAAGTTGGCACTCTGTGAAGCGACTTCGTTCGCAAAATCGATCGACACGGTAAAGCATTGTGCACATGGGGTCAGGATACTATTGATTATGGATCAAGACATTTCAACGCATCGGAAGTTCACGCGAAACGACAAAAACACGTCAAACAACTGGAAGCAACGAAAACAAACTTTTCCATAGCTGGTACATTCGGATCTCAACCCAAGGCCAATAACCAGTTGCAGACGCTGAGAGTTCAGAAACAATTACTTGTAATAATGTCTGTATTATTTACTTGACGTTAATAATTCTCATCAAATACATGTTTCCATCATTTACAAAAACAAGAAATGAAAACGTTTTTGAATGGATACGGTATACATGCTATGAAAGCACGCTTGCAAGCCGTGATGCAAATCTGAATTCAATTTAGTAGCAAGCTGAATTTGTATTTGAAATTTTTTGGGGTAAATGTATGCACCTAAACAGTGAAAGATCATATTGTGTACATTTTGAAAACAGAATAGCATTTATTTATAGATGTACTAGATATATTTCATTCACAATACTATTTATAAAACTTGCACGTTAAAATTGGTTATCATGCTCGCTATTTTTCAGTCTTTTTTTTTTTCATTCAGTCAAATCACGTCTGCACATATGAATCGGTAAATATGACACTGCCTTTTGGAACAGATTAATGACAGTAACATTGATTTCAATAGGAAAAGATGATTTGAGATGCATGTTTTAAGAGTACACACGGGGGCAGAAAAAAATTATCAAGGCACCACAGTATGATTTGGAGAATTTTATGTTTATGTGTTGCTTCACCTTTTTTGTTCAAATGTCCACTGGTCAAAGGGTAGTAACACTGCCACAGATCGTAATTAACTGTGTGCCATTGCACTTTCCCATCTGTATGTTAGCATTCAGGTAGCAGAGACTAAAAATGTATGCAAGTGCCGTAACAAAGTATTTGCACATCATATCTTCCGACCACTAGCATAAGATTTTAAAAGTCAGTTCTTCCCCCGCAGGTGGTGTCAGGCTTGAAGTATTTCCTGGTTCTGCAGTTGGGCCGTCCACCGGTCTGCGGGATGAATGTGTCCGCACAACATTGTGCGCCCACCGCTCCGCACAAGGCAGGTTTTCACCTTTTTTTTTTTTTTTTTTTTTTACCTCGACTGTACGGTGCAGTGAACCCCTCACTATTTGTCGGGGTGAGCGAGCAAAACCTGACGCCACTTCCCCCGATTTTCAAATAATGGCAAAATAAAACTTTGATCGCCTGTGATGGTTTCAACCGGGAGCGGGTGAACATATGTGCTCAATGCCCACATTTGAAATTTAAGATGGGCTGGTTAATTTTAAGTGTGTGTGTAAATTATTTTAATGAAGTAATAATTGTCTTTTAAATTGTATTATAATTTACAAACCAGTTCTTCAATAAAAGCTTCATTCTCATTTAATTGTGACATAAAATGTGTAATAGTGTTGAAATTAAATGCAAAATCATCTTACTAGTTTATTTGTAATTATGGTGTACCCATGCATATTTGCAATTCAGCATTTACAAATTCATCCCTTTTGTTTTTTTTGCAACCTTTCCTGTTTTTTACAGTCTCATTTTTTATTATTTTTTTAATCTGATCCCCTGCTTATTTGCTTTTTATTTAATTGCAATTATAAGGGACTGTCACTTGAGAATTTTCCCCTCCGTGGTCGGGATCGCTATCGCCCACAACAAGTAGGGGTCTACTGTAGTCTTTAATTAACCACTTTGATACATTTTTAAAAGTAGATGTCAAATATTTCAACGATAAATCTATCCATTTAATGTGAATGGGGATTTTTTTTTTTTAATGAATGCTCTTCCATTTTATTGATTTTTATCAATTACATTTATATAATTATAGTTGCATAGGTAATCACATTATTTTTAAATGTGTAAAAATATGAAATATGTAAATGTTTATAAATTGTTAGTTTTATTTTGTGTTGAATGTTAATTATCAATAAGCAAAATAAAAAAAAAATGCATACAATTTTGATGAACCAATGGTGGCAATAAACAATACAGGATCTTGATCATTTAAATCTGAATTAAAGTACATATTAATTTTGTCATTAACGTTTAAAAGAAAAATGGCATAAGGATGATTTAGTACATTAAAATGTGGGGGTGCATTGGCATATATTTCCCCACTTCAACACTTATCAGGAACTACTTTGCCACTGGACACGCTATTACATTGGACTGATGTATAGAGTGATGTATAGTAAATCCATATATTGCAATATGTTTTCTTGACTACTTCCAGTCGCTTATGTTGAGCAGCTGTCATTAGCCTATCCAGACCTTCTCTGTACCACTTTGAGATGTTTACCACTGCTTTTCCTGCCGTCAAGTCCACAAGAAGGCTTTCCCTCCTTTCTGACTCCTTCTGGAATCTTCCATCACGCTGCCGTTAGCCGTCAAGCGCAAAGCATCCCCCCCCCCCCAGCAGATCAGTTTTACTTCTACAGGAAAAAAAAGAGCAGGTGAAGGTTCACTGTACTGTCCTAGCTCGTTCACGTTTTTATTATTACAATGTAATTACAAGAGTTTTAGTGCAATTGCATTGTTGGAAAAATCTCCTGGGAATGTTCTTGTGTGCTCTTTCAGGGCAGGTGCGCCCTTGTTGTTACTTCAGCAAAGTCATCACAGATGTGGGTGTTCTTGTCTGGTCGGGGGAAAAATAGTGCTCATTAACGTAAACAAAATTTTATGTTCATTAAGCAGCCACTCATTGGAGCCACTTGTTCTGACATGCCGCTTGAATGAGTTCAGTGACCTGCACTCAGTCTACATTGTATGGGACGCCCAAAAAAAAAATGGCAATTATTCTCAGTGAGTGACCAGGGACAGCTTTGCCGCGCTTCATCTCCCAGTGTGAGTCCTGGCAGCTGTAAGGCTCGGCTTGCGTGTCAAGCCCGGACAGACGCATGGCCGCTAAACTGAGACCGGGCCGCACCTCGCGACGCTAGACCAGCACTGCTACGCCTCGCTATCCAGAAGGGTGCTGTGTGTGGAGGATTACTGGTATTTTAAGATTACTGCTCAGCAAGGCCGGACTGTCTGCTCCTATGACCTCTTTATAGGGGGGAAAAAAACCCCAACAAAAAATAGATATCCAGCCACTTGCTGTAAAAGCAAATACAGTTAAACCTCCAATGATGAAGCGGTTGCAGAAGTACTTGATTGGAAAAGTAAAACTGATCGTTACATAAATACTAATTTGCCAGATCTAGGGGAAAAAATGTGTAAAGTTGATAGAAGTGAGAGGAAATGCTGGAAACTGGAAAGCAACATTTTCTCTTATTTTTTCTTCCCTCTTCATCCCTGATTAGTAAAATTGTGTTTTGGAGGGTGACCTTTAAACTGTGTTTGGAGCTGCGTGTTCTTTTCCCTTCGGCTTGTCCCGTTAGAGGTCGCCACAGCGTGTCATCTTTTTCCATCTAAGCCTATCTCGTGCATCTTCCTCTCTAACACCCACAGTCTTCATGTCTTCCCTCACAACATCTATCAACCTTTTCTTTGGTCTTCCTCTCTTCCTTGACAGCTCCATCTTCAGCACCCTTCTACCAACATATTCAATTCTCTCACCTCTAGACATGTCCAAACCATCGAAGTCTCCAAAACGTCCAACTTTGGCTGTCCTTCTAATGAGCTCATTTCTAATCCTATCCAACCTGTTTCCAGCAAGCGAGAACCTCAACATCTTCATTTCTGCTACCTCCAGTTCCGCTTCCTGTTGTTTCTTCAGTGCCACCGTCTCTAATCCGTACATCATGGCCAGCCTCGCCGCTTTTTGATACACTTGTCCCATCATCCTAGCGGAGACTGTACTGTCACACAGTGTTTGGAGCTGCCATGGAACAATTCTCTTAAGATTAGCTTGCTTCTCTCAACTTGTGCTCATTGTCGTCCCACCGCCCACTAAGCAGTGTCGCCAAACCTGACAAAACTGGGCAATTATAAGCAAGAGTAGAGTTGGAGAAACACATCAAGTGACATACTTTTTTTTTTTTTGTTTGTTTTTTTAAATTGAATCACAATAGGATTGTCAGGGAAGAAGCTAATCGCCCTTAGAGCTGCAGTTATTGTATATTAAAATACAAAGAAACTGGTGGTTGGGGAACACTGCTGTAGCCTACCTCCCACTTGATGCTTATCACAAATGTAATTGCATTCAGTGGTGCCAGATTACAAGCGATTTGTAAGAATATGTAGTTACATCGCACAAAAGGGGAATCCTCAGTTTAATATCTATGGCCTAGAAGTGTTTTTGGTCTAGATTAGTGATTTCAAAACAAAAAAAAAGGCAACCAAGGACCCCACAGTACAGCGTAACTAAATTCAGTCTCCCCATATTTGGTGTTCAGCATACACAAATTCACCTTTTTCCCCCCTTTTGTGTACCTTTTTAATTGCTAAAGAAAATTGACTGGTTTGCTGTTTTTGTGCTTGGGCTCAAGCCCTGCATAATAATATACCGTACCCCACTATAAGGCGCACCTAAAAGCCTTTAATCTTCTCAAAAACCGACAGTGCGTTTTTTGTGATTGTGCTTGTAAGTCAAAACCCCCGCATCTCAAAATGACTATCCCCATTGAAATGAATGCCAATGCCATTAATCTGTCCGGCAGGGTGCAGTTACACAGACATATTCACTTAGACTTGGTGGTAACACGAATACTGTCGCAACTAAACTCCAGTAGCCTAAAAGTAGTAATTTATTGGAGAGCATAAAGAATGACTTTTGAATATTTTCTCTCTTCATGTGCTGTTACACAATTTGGTCCAAATATCCATTGCTCAAAGGGTTACAACTACTGTGATGTCCATGCGCGTGTTAGTGTTGAGCTAGCGAGTGTTTGTAAGGCAGTTGTATGATTTTACACGGGATAAATGTTTTTAGTTTTCAAGTAAAATTTCACTGGGTGTTGATCCCCTTTTGAAGACGTAATAATCGTCTGCTTTTCATGCAGTTCGCTTCCACCATAACTCAAACTTTTGCTTACAACTCAAATAAAAAAAATCGACCAAGGGACAGCTCGCACCTTGACAAGCTCATAACTCAAGCAACCACTCTATGAACCTTTTTGGGGTGTCAATTATATGTTTGCATTACGGCAGAGCAGCGGTTCACTGTACATAAAAAGTACTCTCCCTGAAAAGATGTCTCATGATCCCCTTTCACACTACTTTGAATAGCTGGCTTTTTTTTCTCCCCACTGTATGTGCTGTCTCAAATGGAGGGGACACGCTAGCAATTTGGAGTTGGTTTCAGAGTACGTGTGGAAAGGTATTCCACAATGCTGGGACCTTTTCCCACTGTTTTGTTAAAAGCAATAAAAAAAAAAAAAAAATTACACTAAGATGCTGCCAGGATGCTGTGATAGTATCTCTTAACTGGTGAACGATATCTACGGATATCTAAACATACTCATTAAATATTTTTTTTGTAAATAAAAAAATTAAGTATTTTTTTGTATTTATTAATGTATTTTTAATTTTATTAAATTGTTAGTACAGCTATAAATAAAAGTACATATGATGATTGGTTTTTAAATGAATTATCAACATTTTAAAAAAAGCCATTTTGTTTTTCTTTTTTTTTATTAATCTACACACATACAAAGAACCTAATCCATCTCTCCATTTATAAAATAAAAAAAAATCTATTTTTGTTTGTTTTATAATGGTAGTTATCCAGATCTGAAAGAATGCAAGAAAGGTGGTCTAGTTTATGAAAATATTAGGGTTAGCACTGCTAAGTGGCATTAGGGCAAAAGTGGTCCGTGTTTGTTTACAGTAAAAGCCTTACGGATGATCCGGCCGCCCCTCCCCTGCTCCTCGTAATGTCTAATCACAGACGTCTTAATCAAGCACAGGCAAAACATAAAGAATTGGCTGGCATCAGTTGGCAGAGGTTGGGATATGTGGGTGATGGGGTGTGGGGGGGGGATACTCACTTTTAATGCGTGCTGTCTGTGGGTGCCACGATGGTGCCCGGCCCATCTGCCGTGACGCGGACTCACCCAGTGACACACTAACAGGTGTGTGTGTGTGTGTGTGTGTGTGTATTGGTCATCCGGCCCTGTCCGCACTTAGCCTGGGTAACAGATGGTGAGGGGTAAGGCTTGGCCACCCCCTACCCCCCAATCTCCCCAAATCCCCCCCCCCCCCCAGCATATCCACTCCACTCCAAGCTACCCCTTGTTTCCCCGCCCCACCCCTCTTTGTGTTGTTGAGGAGTGCTGAAAGGCGAACCCCAGTTCTCCCCTCCTGCCCCTTCTCAAACACACGCATATAAATCCTTGGCTGGCTGCCATTGGCGGGACTCAGTCAGGTGTCCTAATGCTTCAGTTAGGGGAGGAAACGCTGCTTAATCTGCCCATCGCGTGCCACCGGCCACAGCCTGGCCTCTTTGTGTCTGGCACCCCTCTGATCGCTCCCTCCGCCCCTTCATCTGTCTTTGCCCCCTTCCATCCCAACCTAGTTTCTCGACGCCCAAGACGGTGTCATCCTTTTTCTTAAACATCAGCCCCCATCTTGCTGCCGCCATTGTAGGACTTTCCCCCCCTGAGTTTGGTTACTATCGGCGCAATCCAGTAGTTTTTTTTTTTTTTTTTTTAAGCGTTATCAAACTTAATGCCTGAGCGTCCTTGGCGAGTAATTTTACATCCCCGATTAAAGCAAATAGTCTCTCCTGTTCATGTTTCTCGCTAAATGGGTTTCATTTTTACAGAAAAGCTCAACTGGAATTACACTCCTCCCTATTTTAATTCTTACAAGCCCCCCGCATTAAATCCCCTCTTAACGTTTATTGAATAATTGTACCCTCCTTTATCGTGGGGGATATATTCAAGACCAAGATGCATCGGGTGAAGACATTTATACAGTTGTTCCCCTGCAAAATCCTGCAAACAAACTTAAAATGCATTTTAGTGTATGAAAATACACTTAAACTCTGTAAATGTATGTAAGCATAACAGCCTAAAAGGTGTGCAAAATATTATTAAGATTGTAGTGTCTGCCTTTAAGAGGTGGGGTCTGAAAGGGAGGAGTGCGACGTTGGCGAGTCAGCGTCTGGGCGTGAGTTGCGGACGGCAGCCGCTTTTTGCACGATTGTGCTCATTGCGTTTATGTTTTGCGGCTTTCCCAATAAAAATGCATCACTGTGGCTCTCCTTTCCCACAATGCGAGGGCATTACAGCAAGATTGGTTGAAAAATAATAATGATGCAAACCATAAACAGCGATATTCTGGGAGAATATTGTATACTCAAAAATTTGCGTTGCAACAATGTTTCATTGCACCTGAGAATTATTATTTTTTTTTTATGGATTCATTCAATACTATTTGTGCTTAACTGAAGTTTGTTGGTATGAGATTTCTATGTACTGCCTAAGAATTCCTATCGAACTCGTGACTGGCCATATTGCCGGTCTAGCAAATCATTGTAGAGTTGGATGCTTTTACTGTTATTTGGAAGACTACTTTTATTTTGTCATTTTTTACATTTGTGTGTTAAAAAAAAAAAAATTATAATAATAATTCAAGCGATTCATCCCCAAGTTCAGGGACGTCGAACTCATTTGTGTCACGGACAACATTGTAGTTAGTTTCCCGCAGAGGGCCTTTATGAATGTGAAAGCATGAAAATCTTTCACCTCATCATATTTACAGATGAAATTTATGAGCTGGTTTTTGTCATCACAAATCAAGGGTAATGGGTTTTTGAACTATTGCCGATGGACACAGAATATTGCTTGCAATATCTCAGTGTTATCATTTATGACATGACAGATTTGAAACTTTAGTACATTTTTGTTTTTTTTTTAAAAACATGGAAGTTTATAGGTGGCACAGTGGATCAGCTGGTAAGTGTTGGCCTCTCGCAGTTCTGGGGTCCCGGGTTCAATCCCGGGCGACGCCTGTGTGGAGTTTGCATGTTCTCCCTGTGCCTGTGTGGGTTTCCTCCGGGCACTCCGGTTTCCTTCCACATCCCCAAAACATGCAACATTAATTGGACACTCTAAATTGCCCCTAGATGAGATTGTGAGTACGGCTGTTTGTCTCTATGTGCCCTGCGATTGGCTGGAAACAAGTTAAGGGTGTACCCCGCCTCCTGCCCGTTGACAACTGGAATAGGCTCCAGCACTCCCCTCGACCCTTGTGAGGATAAGCAGCAAAGAAAATGGATGGATTGATGGAAGTTGGTACTCATAATTTGCCTTCACGGACCACATAAAACCCTGGATGCCAGATTTGGCCCCCGGGCCTTGAGTTTGACACCTGTGCCCTAGTTAGTATAAACGATATCGGCAATCGGAGAATATGGACTTCACATGTATTGACTGGACTGCATTTGGTGCTAATGCAGTTTTCCCTAATCGGAGGTAGAAATTTTTCCAATTCCCAAGTTGTCAGGAAGGCAGCACTATGGTGGATGTAGAAGTGAGCACCTTTTGCGTCAAACGTGCTATTCGAAACAGAGTCCAAAAACGTCAACCTTGGGATCATCAGACCATAACGCATTGTCCCACGTGCTTTTGGAACACCTGATGATATATTTGTTTTTTATGGCATCCAAACAGTCCACTACATCACCAGAAGAGCGCCACACCACAGTGAAGTGTGATGGTGGTAGCATCCTGCGATAGAGCCCGTTTTTCTTCAGCCGGAACTGCAGCTTCAGTCAGGGTGCTGGGACTTATGAACACTTCCAAATAGGAATCAACTTCCATCCGTCCGTTTTCTATAGCGCTTGTCTTCATTAGTGTCACGGCTGAGCTAGGGCCGATTCCAGCCTACTTCACGAGCTGGTATCGGTCGCCAGTCAATCTCGGTAATCAACATTTTCAAGTGGCTCCCGCGGTAGAGTGGTCACCTCCCAATTTGAACTTTCTGGGTAAGTTTGCTGTAAAAATGACATGACAGAAAAGTGTTGAGCGCTGTATATTTATACCACAAATTTGTTCAATCAAAGCCATATAATTTTGGTTTCACTAAAGTCAGGTCGCGGAATGCTAGCTAACTGTAAACAGTCTATTGCTATGAGAGGGCAGGAACGATCAACCATGACATAAAGGTCGTGCACCTACGTCACCGAAGTCACGTGACTGCCCATATTGACGGTCTAACAAAGTATTGTTCAATGCTAAGTCGGTTGGAGACTGCACGAAAATGCGTCTTATAGCACGACGCCCAGAGTTTTGTCCGATACCGTTAAACATTTAGAAGATGATAATAAACAAAGCTACGTGGAAAAATTAGATAAACTCTGCATAGAGGACCCAAATTTAATACTGAAGTTGGTGTTTTTGCTGATTAAAAAAAAAAAAAAAAAATGCACTGTTAACCCGCTTCCGCTTGTCTTGGACAACTGCATCTACACATGGATCTGGTGAGTAGGTCGTCGAGATTTACACGGAATACTTTGAAAGCCTAGAAAAGTCTGGACGCATACAAATAATTCGTTGCTGGATCTGTTCTCAATCAAGAATAAATCCCAAATAGTGTTGGAGGCACTCATATTTTTTTCAATACAAATACCAATATTTAAATAGATGACCCCTGGTTTTACACAAACTCGCATTGATTAACTATAATTGGGGGAAAAAAAGTGAGTCGGCTCCTCCATACACGAAGTGTGTTGCGGCCACACGTGAAACTTCAGTAAACCTCTTCGTGACAGATGTATTTTTTTAAAAATATGCATTGTTCTCAAATAAGTCCAATGCGTATTTAAAGAAAGTAAACCGCTGGGATAGTCTTCAGTCCCCGTACATGGAAGCGTGTTGCAGCCACACGTTAATCTACGTAAACATGATTGTGACTGTTTATTTTCTTTTTTAAATACACATTGGACTCATTTGAGAACAATGCATATTAAAGAAAAAAAAAAGTGTCAGGGAGAGGTTAACCGAAGTTTAACCTGTGGCCGCAACATGCTTCCGTGTACATTGGAGACGATTCTGTTCTGAGAATTATTGGCATTCTAAATACTTGGGAATTTTGAATATTCTGCTCCGGTTCAACGTCTCCCCCCCCCCCCCCCCCACACACACACACACTGTCGAGCAGCTCTTTTTCCCCGCCAATATGGCGCCGTGAAAATGGTGACGTCACATGCACGAGCTCTATCGTGGTGCTTCATTGTGTCCTTCATTCGAGTGATCTTTATATTTCAGGTATGTAAATGTGTACGTTGATTTCCCCCCCCCCCCATGCATCTTGCATATGTCCCACAGAGGGAGTGCGGAGCCTTATTTTGCGCAAGGTGCAGCACTCTGATTAGGATGAATGACGCTTCTTGGACACTTTGATACAATCCGGCCGCGTAACCGGAGAGAGGGGGGAGGTCGTTAAAATCTGACCCCTGCCAACCTTGGCTTTAATTGACCCCTGATTTGGTCAGCGCTTGGGAGCACACGTAGCGGTCCGTGAGGTCAGAGGGCAAAGTGTCCTCAGCTGTGCTGTCATGGCAACCGCAGCGGTCGCTCCTCCTGATGGTCACTTTCAATCTTCGGACAGTGGCCACCATTTTTTTTGGGGGGGGGGCTTGTTATTTATTTATTTTTTTGTCCACATCTCTGGTATCGGCTCTGTTGAAATATAGTGTTCCCCAAATCTCTGACATTATTAAAAATGTATGTCAGAGGTAAATCTGAATCAGCTTTTAATGGCCAAGTGTGTAACAACACACAAGGAATGAAATTAAAATCCGATATGATACATTTTTCATTTCGTCTCTGAATTTCTTGTGCCAAATCTGCTTTCCAGTTAGCGAAGTCAAGTGGCGGCTTGAGATCCGAGTGATTCGACTTTTGAGTATTTCCAAATACAAGGCAAAACGCGCGCACATTTAAAAAAAAAAAAAAAAAAAAAACTGTGCTGCTTAAACTCAACCAAGTCTGACTTTTTTTTTTTTTTTTAACAGCCTAGGAGGATTGGAGCACAGTTTGCATTTTTTTTTTTTTTTTCAACAATTACACTTTTTTGGGGGTTCTTGCTAAGTGTTTGGCTTTGGGGTGTTCTTAAGAAATGGAAGGACATTGTGGATTATAGCCCACTAGTGGACTCTTAACAACAGATTTGATTTATGCACAGTATGTCGCAAATAGTCTTAGGCTATAATTTTGTGGTGTTGCTCAGTTTCAGGTTTTTGACACTCTTCTAACGTCTGCTTCAGTATGTTGCCTTGATTGCCCCCTATCTGTGAACCCCCTCCCCCCAAAAAATATTCCTTCACTAAATGTTTTGTTTATCTTGTCTACATCCCAGCAATACACACACAGCCTGTAGAAAAGGCCCCAAAGTCATTCATTTTTAGGGAAAATATGCTCTATCTTCATTTCCATAATTTAGGTGTCTTAATCATTTAATAATTTTTTTGGGGTACATTTCTCCAAACCTTGTGTATTTCTCATTTGAGTTGTCCAGGTCACGTTCCTTGTGCATGGGCAGTGACATCAATGTGGCTGGAAGCATTGAGTGCGGCTTAGTAGGCGGATTATTGATTGTTTGAAGAGTATACTTGTTTTTTTTCTCTCTTTCCAGCTGTGTGTATCAATAACGGTTAGTAGTGACACAAGTGTACTGTAAATGCCCTGTTTGGGTTAGCTATTACCTTTTGGACCGGATCGTTTTATGTGATGTTTATCCGTGTAAATTACCATCTATCGATCGCTAAGTTAGCAAATAGCGTGACCATAAAAGGTGTGATTTGTCTTCCGGAATAAGACCATGATACAGGAAATGTTACTTTAACTGTGTAGATATTGCTAATTTAACAGCATTCCTATGAGATATTTGTAAGTGTGGTTATTATCTTATTTTTGGTTTCGATCACCAATTTGTATTAAGTGCATAACTGCGCGCACAAACATGCGAATAGAGCTGACTTGTGTTTACGTAAAGGAGGAAAAACCCACATCTTCCTCAGTGGACCCAAATTTGTGTTTTGTGTTTTTACATTGATGTGAAGACGAGCCCTGCTTCCCTGCAGAATTCTGACCGTCTTTGGGTACTCCGGCTTTCTCCCTCATTCAAAAAAAACTATACCCGTTAATTGAATAATGGAGCTTGTACTTCGCCGTGAAAGTCAACGGTTGTTTGTCTGTATGTGCCCTGCAATTGATTGGCGACCATTCCGGGGGTCAACTGCATGTTTGCAGAAAACCATAGAACTGTGGTGTCAAACTCGTGGCCCACGGGCTATTTGCGGCCCCCGAGATATTTTGTGGCCCCCGCTTTACTGTGAAAGTGAAATGATTGTGCGGCTCTGAGGTTTTATATGAATTGCACTTTTACATCCTTGTGTGTGGATCTGATGAGCCTACCAATCACGGCGGGGATGCGGCTCTCGGGGGGGCGTGACGGCGACCAAGCTTGATGCATGCAGAGAAACATTTTTCAGTGAGCGAAAGTTAGTCGTGTTGCCATGGAGAGTTTCATGAGTAGTTTTGCACACAACTTGTTTACACCAGCTTCCTTGCTTATCTTATTTAGTTGCTTAAAAAAAAAAAAATTGACTTTTTTAAAAATTTCGCATCAGCTAGAACGTGCTCACAGCGGCCCCCGAGGTCAATTGAGTTTGAGACCACTGCCATAGAACCTTGTCTTGTGCATGTGGCACTTGCTAGTCCGCCATTGTTGTCCACCCCCCACCCGTGGTTTTGCTTCTCCACTTCCTGTTTGTGACTGTTGTGAAAGGGTTTCCTTGCAATCAACGCTGCGGTAGGGTAGGGAAAATCAATACTTTGAATGTAACGAGTATATGGGAATGATTTATGTCTGGACAGAAGGGGGTGGGGGGGCATTATGTTGGTAGTGTGTGTGTGTGTGTGTGTGTGTGTGGTGTGTGTGTGTGTGTGCGCCCCCCCAAAAGAACTAAGAACCCAAAGCCTTTGCTACTGTTCATCCCAGCACGACTCTTCTCCTTCGTCGCTCATCTCCCCAACTGTCGCCCGGTCCCGTCCTGCTCAATTACGATGGGATGTGCCAGAGTGGAGCAGGTCGTGGACCACCACCAGCCGTAAACGGCATACGCCCCGCACTCGGGATTAACCAGAGCATGTAAATATGAATGTACGGGGAGGGGGGGGGGGTCATTTTGGGATTGAGAGGGAAACACGAGGCGGGAAAGAATGAGAAAATGAAGGCGCATAATGTGTGTGTGTGTGTGTGTGTGTGTGTGTGTGTGTGTTGTGTGTGTGTGTGTGTGTGTGTGTGTGTGTGTGTGGTGTGTGTGTGTGTGTGTGTGTGTGTGTTTGCTTTATTGCAGTGGCCCCACCTACCCCTCCATCCAGTCTAGGAGGCAGTCCCATGAAGAAGAAGGAGGAGGCGGGGAGGGGTCGTATCCCCTCCCCTCTGCTCCCCTGACACACATACATACATACATACACTCACTTCTGGCTCATACATGCACTCTGCTCCAAGACAGAGCATCGACTGAGGAGAGAGAGAGAGAGAGAGAACACGCCAGCGACGTCTGCAGGTGTCCCACCCTCCATCGCCTCTTCCTCTGCTTCCTCGTGGATGCTTCGAGATGGTACGACTCCGTTTTTCCTCCTTTATACTTTCTTCCGCCGGTAAAGTTTCCCCTCCCGCATTGTTGGGGATTTCCTCTCGTGTTTCTCGTAACCTGTGAGTGTGCATGTGGTCCTCGTGTGTGTGTGTGTCTTTATAAGTATGTGCAGGCTTCCCTCAATGCTTTTTTTTTTTTTAAACTTTCTTTTAACCTAGCTCTTTTCTCACTATTCACTGTTTAGCTTGTTTTAAGCCTCTTCTATAGAACATGGGTGGGCAACCTAGGGCTCGTGGGCCACAAGCGGCCCTCGTAATCTTTTAATGTGGTCCACCGTTTGATTCAAAATGAATAAAAACCTAGAACTGTTATAAAAAGCCCACAAATGCCAATAATGCATAGTAATCAGTTGTTTTTGTTCCTAGATTTTAATATGGTATGAAAACGGAACATTTTCAGGGTGCTTTGGCTGGTTGTTGCATTTGTCTTGCACTTTCCGAATCTGCCACAAGGCTCGTGTACATAATCTTTGCGGGTACGCTGCGATATTTCTTGTTTAGTTGATGGTGATGAATGCGAAAGTGTCTGCAAATGATGTTCGTCAAAGTCGTAATTGTCTTCGTCATCGGTAGTTTGTTTGTGCAGATGCGTTTAAAGAATGAGTGAATCAGGACGATGACTGCTGAAATGCAGTGGCTGGCCTCGAGCGTGCCATGTTGGCAAGCACCCAATCACCCTTTGGATTACAAATTGGATGGGCGCCATGTGTTTCATGTCGTTAAATTCTGTATTGGAGGGTTGAAAATTATTATTATTTTTTTTATTCTATTTTAGCAGCGTTAACTCCATTTTCCTCAACTGTACTGATTTGACTATTTCATTTATTTTTGCACCCTCACCCATTGATTGTCCCATCCTTGCTATTACTTAGAAACCTCATTGAACAGACCATCAAATCAACATTTTGATTTATTGAGCTTTGTAGTTTAGACTTGTAGTACAAAAAAAAATCGACAGTACGAGATAGGAAGGAAGTAAGACTTCAATGTTACCAATTCTTGCTATCCTAAAATGAATTATATCCAGCAAGAAGCCCAAGCCGAAATAAATGCATAGTTTATTATCCACCCAATTAAATGTCCCTTTCTTCTACTCATGCTTAATAAAAATGCCCCCCACCTCACCCCCTGCACCCCGAATCACACACACACGAGCATTTATTGACCTGCTAATAGTATTATCCAGAGAGCGCGTGGTAGCAACGGGGTCACATCCCTCTTGGGTTTGGGATGGTCAGCCCCTCTGGACATGCTCTGGCCTGAGAAGTGGTCATCCTTCAATGTAGCGCTTTTTTTTGTGTGTGTACAGCAGAGGTCACGTGAGTCAAAGGGTAATAAGTTTAACCCCCGGAGGCAGCAGGAGTCAGAGGTCACCAACAAGGCTGTAGCGAAGAAGGTTTGCATCATCAATCAGTTGGACTCGCTGACCATATCGACGCTCCTTGCTCATTTGCATAGGTTGCTAGGCACCAAGGAGCTGATATGATGGGACATATGGACAAAAAAAAGGGCTTGGCTGTTTGGGATAACTTGGATAAGTTTTTTTTTTTTTTTTTTTGACTTCCTGTGGCATCAAGATGATCTTGAAATGCAAATATGGATCCCAACATGGAGGTCGGAGTTTGTTTTCGCAGAACCTCCGAGCCACACCTTGTGCAGCGCCATGCGTCGTGCAAAACAAAACCTGGAAAAAAAATAAACGCAAGCTACATCATCAATTTTACGCTAATTTCCTAGCGAAACTATTAGTGTTTTTATTTTGTTTGACGTGGGAGGGATTTTGGTCTTTTTTTCCTGGAACAATTCGATCTATTTGAGGCGTCCACGTTCATATTAAAATTCATGCAAATGTGCAGCGTCGGTGCAACGGTTTCTCGAACCAGAGAGAGAAAGAGATAGGATTTTAAGTTGGCCCCCCAGCAATATTCATACATTTAGACCCATATTAGGAATACAGGAAAAAAAAAAACATTAGGTAAAAACAAAAACAGAGCAGCATTCAGGACAAAATAGATAGATATACTGTAGACTGGGGGTGTCTAATGTCTGGCCCGGGGGCCATTTGCAATCCGATAAGTGTTTTTGTTTTATTTTTTCCTCCTCTCATTGGCCCGCCACATATTTTAATAGTAAAATTAAACGAGTGCAGCTTTCACCAAAAGGTTACAAAGTCAGTGTTGGAAAAATAGCATTTTTTTTAAAAGATGAAATCATTAAAAAAAGATGACGTTATGAGTGAATTTAAAATTGGTCAACTTGAGTTTTTCAGTGTAAAAGTAAAAAAAAAAAAAAAACACAAAAAACCCCTAAATGTTACAGGACGTCGAATTTTGTTTTAATGAGTATTCTTACTGTTAAAGGTGACGAGGGTTAGGTTGTTAGGTTACAAACTTTTTTGTGACCGATAACTGATACTCGGGCCCTCCATCTTCCTTCGGTATTTCTTTCCCCTCAGTTGAAAACATCGATCTAGACTGATCGTCAAGACGTTACTGCAGATAAGTGTGTCCCATCTCGCGTCCCGAAATGGTGCCGCGCTTTTGTTTCAGCACCTCCAGAGTTCTGCCCCCACTTGGCCGACATTAACTGGGTTGTCAGCATTACGCTGGGTCCGCTTGTGCCGAGGTGGCCCAAAGCCAGACTCTGGTGCTGAGTCCTGGCATCCGACAACAGGGAGCAAAACTTGACCCTATCGGGAGGTCAAATCATCTCCATTGTTGTTTCCCTGATATTACGCTGATGTTTGTTTTTAATGCCTTTTTTCTTTGTGGTTCAACAGTGTCTGTGTCCCGTAAACGGCAAGGAGCCACGATGGAAGGGTGCGAGGTTGAGGTCGCTCCCCACAAACCCAGAGAGCATCATCATTAAAAGGTACGTTTCATCACCCGACGTACACCACATGCGATCAAATGGCCACTGTCCACGTGTGTGTGTTGGGGGGGGTTAATAGATGTTTGTTGCACGGTCAGCTCTCGCACAGACAAAGACCATCAATCAAAAAAAAAAAGCACAATGCGCACATAGTCCTTTTTCGAGATGGATTTAAACCAAGCTTAACCTCCAAGCATGCATTTTTATTATTTTACGTCAGTTTTCATCTCGACCCGACCTTGTAAATCTTAGTGGTGCTGACCCACACTGCGCCGAGCTAGTTTTAGTGATTCTTGGATCGGTGCTCGGTGAATTCTTGGAAAAATATCTTTGTAAAATAAGGCACTTGCCTCCGCTTTGATCGAGCTATCGGGCGTCGTTAATTAGAAATTATGAATAAAAAGAACTGCGTAGTAATGTGAAAAGTTGCTCGGACCTCCTTAATGTGCACTTGCGTTGTCTGCGTAAAATCTTGGAATGCTCAGCAGAATCATTAGAAGGCTTGTGCAGAAGTTTCCGTTTTAAAAAATTATCGAGGCAAATGATGGTCTCCTTGAGAAAGTTATTGGAATTTTGAAGTTTTCTAAATTTGTCATTCTATGATTCTTTGATTTAAAGTCAGCGGCAGAAGAGATTATTATTCTGACGGCTACCTTTCCAATTGTGAAGTGGTGATTCAAGATCCATCAAATATTTGAATAATATATTGTATTACACTCTCTACTTGCCTGATAGAAACAAAATAGAAAAATTTTACTTCTTCTACATGATATTTAAAAATATATATATATATTTTTTTAATTCCGATGTTGGGTATACAGCTCACGTTTTTTTTACCAATCAGGCACCGTTTTAGTGTTTCCTCAGAGACCACAAAATTGATGAAAAACTGTGATGGGAGTATTATTTGTGGTTTATATTTGTTTTTAGAATCTCCTCGCGGACCAGAGTAAATGCTTTCGTGGGTCTGTCTGTGGCCCACGGGCTGCGTGTTCACCACCTCTTTTTACAAACTTTATGGAAATGATCCAAAATTCAGTTTCCATCCATTTTTCCGTCGCGCTGATCCTCAATAGGATCGCCGGTGAGGGAGCGAGAGCGAGAGCCTGCCTTAGCTGGCTTTGGGCGAAAGGCGTTGTACAGCACAGGACGTTTCAGTCTATTCAATACACGTTTTTGGAATGTGGTCATGAGAAGAAATGACCAAATCAATACACGAGCGTATGCGGTGGGTAAAGCCCATCTGGTTTTTAGAGGTGCGCGCCAAGACCTTGGATAACGAAAACCTGCAGCGTTTGCCTCGCGCGAGTGCGGGTGAGGAGAGGGGCGTGTGACAAACGGCAGGTGCATGCGCCTGATATTGCGATAACGAGTCCACGATCAATCTCGGGCTCAAGGTCTCCAGAGTTAGTTTGATCAGCTGAGAGGCGCCAGGGTTCAAGTTAAAATGACTTCGGGACCTGGATAAGCTTGGTTGAATAACGTGAGAAATACTTCTCTGGACTTCCCTTCGATTTTTAGCGACTCCCCGCCGTTTTCACTGAACGGAAACTTGATCTGACTCCCATTGTTTACTCTTATCCCACAGACTTTTTATTTTATGTGGTCAGCAGACCTGTCTCTAAAACCCTTTTTGCCAAGCAAGATCCATTGTGTTTTGGCCCAAGTGCTAGTTTTCAACACTTGTCCGCAGGAGGCTTTTAAGAAGGTAGATAATGTGCAAGAAATTAGATACATTCCACAAATATACTCAATGGTCTAATCCACAGGTGTCAAACTCAAGGCCTGGGGGCCAGATTTGGCCCGCCCCTTGATTTTATGTGGCCCACGAAGGCAAATCACGTGTGTCAACTTCCACGATTCTTGCTAAAAATCTGTACAAAATTTTAAATTCTTATCATAAATGATAACATTGAGAAATAGCAAGCATTTTTGTGTTTCTGAACATCAACAGTAGTTGGAAAAACCCATTAGCCCTTGATTTCTGATTCCAAAACTAGTTCATAAATTTCATGTGTAAATATGATCAGGGGATTAAACAATTTTATCGTTTCACAGTCATAGCGGCGCTCTGAGAGAAACCATAAGTACAGCACAAATGAGTTTGACACCCCTGGTTTAATCAGTCCCAAATAGTCATTGTCGGACGAGATTTCCTATTTTTTCCTACATCGAGACTACTGGCCAGTCCTCACGTATGTCTGCTGTTTTTACGATTAATGGCTCAATCATATTTCGTGTGAAGCGGGTTTAGGAAATGTGAGGATTCTGCCTGATGGCGACGGAATGCAAAATTTGCAGTTGTGCAAAAATGTACAGTCCGGAACTCGATTTATGATTGATTTTTCTTTGACACAAAATGCACCGAATTACTTAGTTACAGTAAGTTTGTATAAAGTTTACTGTAAATTTCCATGGGAGGTGAAACTAGGAAATTTTATTTGAATATTTCAAATTGGAGACTTTCTTTGGGAATGTTTTGGGGGGAAATGAACTGGGAATTGATGTTGTTTTTGGCGTATGGTATCGTTTTCAAGCGTTTAAGCATTTTGCTTCATTGATCAATTATTTCATTTAAGAACAAAACCATGAATGAGTTTTATACACTCGTCCCTTGACTCAATCCTTTAAAAAAAAATAATAATAAAAATGCACACACCCTCAATCCCAAAAAACACCACCAAAGTCTCATTCAAAACTTTGAATTCCTGAATTCCCATGGTAAGTGTCCCACTTTAAAAATTCCCAATATTTTTAAACGCTTGCTTTGTACGGTTATCGACGTGAATGCTAATTTTCAATACTGTACAATAGAGTTGTACCGAAAGTGAACTCATCATGGTCGTGTCCTCTAACGGCGCCTGGCTGTAGTAATGTTCAGAAATGTTCTTTGCAAAGGTCACGCGTTAACTGGCCGTACGCAATAAAACACCCATTGAGCAGGCCTATGAAACGGCACTAATTTAATGTTGGACTTTTTAACCAACAGACTCTGCGTCGTTGGGGGGGGGGGTGGTGTTAATGGTAGCCACCGTCTGCCCTCGGATGACGCCGGGGATCCCTTTTAGCCTGCGGTCAACCACGTGCTCCGAGGCTTTGGTCCAAAAGTAGCAGATCAGGGAGCTGCAGCGCATTTTTTTTTTCGGGGAAAACCAGGTTCCCAAACGTACTTTTTAAATTTTTTTTTTTTTTTTTTTTTTTTATTTCCATGTAACTGGTGTTGCAAAATGAAGGGAAGCTTCAAAGTTGTAAAGTTTCCATGGACATGAAAGATATTTGCAGTTAAAAAAACTTGACATACCAAATATGATTTGTAAAAAAAAAAAAAAAATCTGCCACACCTTATGTATTGGAGTTGATGTGCTAGAAAATACTGCGCTCAAGGAAAACCAAACAGTCGGAGACAGGAGTGGAGACCTACAAGTTGTCAGTCATTTGTCGCGCACGTGCGAGCTCGTTACCTCAGAAAAGCACCGAATACGTAATGGTATGTAACACTAACATAAATGTTAACATTTTATTATTTTTTTTTTTCAAACTCCTGACGTTTGCGCATATCAAATTTATCATGTACTGTACTACTGTGGAATCTGTTTAACAGTAATTTAAGGGAGGAAACCAAATTGGAGGTTGGCTCTCAACAGGGAACTCACATTTAGTTGGATGAAATGTATTTTTAGCATAATTTAAAAAAAAAAAGTATAATATAATCTAAAACACTGGTGTCAAACTGAAGGCCCAGGGGCCAGATCCCGGCCGCCGCATGATTTTATGTGGCCCGCAGAGGCAAATCCCGTGTATCAACTTCCATGATTTTTGTTCAAATCCGTCCCAATATTTCAAATTGTCATGTCATAAATGATAACGTTCAGCTATTACAAGCATTTTTGTGTTACCAAACAATGATAGTTGGAAAAACCATTACCCTTGATTTCCAATTCCAAAACTAGTTCATAAATTTCGTGTAAATATGATGAGGCAGTTAAAGATTTTTACGGTTTCACAGTCATAATGGCCCCCTGAGGGAAACTCCTAAGTAAAATCTGGCCCATGACAAAAAATGAGTTTGACAGCCCTGATCTAAAACAATGAAACATGAAATTATTTCATGAAGTTGAACATGAAAATTGTGATTGTCGCCTGAAAGGCTTATGCAAAAATGCTAATGATCCTATCCATTCGTCCATTTTCTGTAAAGCTAATCCTAACTAGGGTCATCAGTATTATTCATTTGTTTTATTATTATTTGAATGGGAATTGAGAGAGACTCTCAACAGTTTTAAACATTTGTGGGGGGGGGTGCGCGATTTTTAGTCTTTTTTTAAAGATGTTGATTCAGGGGCGTTTGATAATAACCCAACATTTGTTCTTCAATGAAAAATCCAAAACTGATTACGTTTTAAAAGTGGTTTGATTTTAATTGTATTTTGTGATAGCTGGCATTGATTCACTACTTTTGTAATTATGTGACAACAATGATGCAATTAAGTATTTCAAAGCAATTTTTCACGACTGATGAGTGAACTATAGAGTTCATTATTCACACCCCCCCCCCTCGTATAGTGATTTAGTGGGTTAGGGAAACGAGCGAATGTTGAATCATTCACTCCTTTCCCTACTCCCTCTTTTGTGGGCTTTTTAGGGCGCTATCGAGGTCTGCTAATTTACCGGAAACGTTCCATCTACTCGCTACCCTAGACGAATTATCATATTCCGTCAGCTGTTGCGAGGAATGTTTGATGTCATTTTTGTTATCTAAATGAATGGCGTTTGTTTGTGATTGGTAGGCGAGTTCCGATTGAGTATGTGCAACAGTGATAAAGGAGAGGTCACCTTGGAAATGACCATGGGGCCTTTTTTTCAAACGCAACGCGTTCTGGGGCCTGAATCGACCGCCCGGTTCATTTGCATGAACCATAAATTCGCATTTTAAAAGGCAGAAAATTGCTCCGTGTGGCTTGTGTGACATTTATAATTGTAGCCATCCACAAGGGCAATAGAAGATTGTGCAGTAAGGGGAGGGGTGGGGAATTATGATCCCAATTACAAGATGGGATGTAAATATGGAAAGGACGGCGTGTTGTGCCGCGTGCACATCCAATCACCGTTCCGTCCCGTCGAAGCTCTGTAATGTGACTATCAATCTCAAATTCCTCGCACCCCGGCCCAAATGCCAGGTATTCGCACGTACGGAAATCATTTTAAAATCGCTTTTTCAAAACGTTTTCCCCAACATTAATGTGACCTATCGCCTGAACAACTGAAATTGAAAAATAGGAGGGATAAAAAAAAAAAAAAAAACCTTTAATCACTAACTGGGGATGTTGGTGTGTTCAGAACGTACAGATCGCATTTAAAACAATGTTGAGCGGACGTCAACAAACGCCATTTAAATTAACTCCAACTAACTCCAAATAAAGTTCAATGTTCTAGTAGGCCTTTCCTGTCATTTTTTGCTGACTTTACATTTTTTTTTTTATGTAGTTACATTTACCTAGTTAAAATTACTTGGTTATAAAATGGGGGTATGTCTATGTTCAGAATTCACCAATCATAATTCAACTCATGTTGAATAGGTCAATCAGTCTATATATATATATATATATATATATATATATTATCTGCCACCATAAGTGAGTATACATCATTTCCTATATGCTGTACTGCCCTCAAAGTATATCCAACAACGCATCTTGACAAATATGACCAGCTGATTAGTTATGAGAAAAGCAATATACTGTATCCCATGATGCACTGCATCGATTCAGAAAAACATCAGAAAATGTACGGCCGTAAAGTGCTTTGTTTACATTCATTTTGAGAAACGCGCTCGGATAAGATGTTATTTGTTCAATATTTATCACGGAAGGTCATTTCTGGGGTTACCTTGACGGTGCCCGCCACATGATTTTGTTGACTCCCATGATTATTGTGAAAATCCGGACCTAAAATTTCCAATTTTCACATAAATGATAACATTGATATTATAACCGCTTTTGTTTCACCAAACATGAACCAAATTCCCCTTCATTTCTGATTCCCCGCACAAGTTCATAAATTTTGCGTGTAAACACGATGAGGCCATCAAAGATTTTTACGGTTTCGCAGTCATAACGACCCTCCGAGGGAAAACCATAACCACAACGTGGCCTGTGACAAAAATGAGTTGGACACCCCTGAGGTAACCTGCACTCACTACACATTACAACGGCACTAAAAAATGGCCGACTCGATACGTTGGGCGTGATTCCCAACACAGCCTATATACGTGTACACAAATTTTTGCTTGTAACCTACAGTACCCGTGTGAACAGTGTAGCATGAATTTCATGACCCCATGCGCACTTTCCTCTGTCACATTCATTCTACCCTGCCCCCCCCCCCACCTTCTCCATTCATTCTTTCTCCTTTTACTCCTGCGGCGGGACTCCGAACGGAAAATCCAGGAGCGCTACGAATGTCACATCGCTTCGCAAACGCGCCGATTGTTTGTAGCCGGCGCGTACATCACGGGGGGAGTGGAAATACCGAGCCGTCGTTATGGGGCGCCCGTGGATATTGGGACGGTGACTCGGTGAAGCGCCGGTGTCAAACTTGTTTTTATCGGGGGGGGGGGGGGGGGGAGTTGTAGTCATGGTTACTCTCGGAGTAAAATCACATAACTATAGTATGATCGCCTCATTATATAACGTCTATACTGTGGCGTATAAGTTATGATGTGGTCTCCATCTGATTTCCACCCCTCCTGCATTTCATTAAGGAATATATGTTTTGTAGTTAATATTTTCATACGTATTCAATTTGTTAAGGCGGAAATTGGTGTTAAAAATTTACTCTAATAGTTTTAAAAAGTGAAAACTGCAATCTGTTCAGAAAATCTGTACAAGAATCTAGATTGTTCTTCACTTTCGACTGCTATGACCCCCCCCCCCCAGGAAATGTTGCTAAATTTTGTCATCATCATTTTCCATCACTTTAACTTATTTTGTTAAAAATATGCACCTCCTTTTGGTATTTTCACTTTCATTTTAAGCAAATCAGTAGTTCTCAGTGGAGGGTATTCCCTTTAGAGAGACTCAAAAGATCCATCCAGCCATTTTCTGCGCTCCTTATCCTCAAGAGGGTCACGGGCGTGCTGGAGCCTATCCCAGCTATCTTCGGGCGAGAGGCGAGGTACGCCATGAACTGTTCGTCACCCAATCGCGGACTTTCCTAACTCGAGTTCAGTTATGTTTAACTTTTAAACTCAAATATTACCATTTAACCTTTCAGGTCTTTGTTTTTAAACACTGACTTACCTGCCATTTTTATTCGTTTTAGCATTTTAACTACTGTAATTTCTGCACTTCTGATTATAAGCCTCACCCAGTAAGATTTTAAATGAAAAAACATTTTGTACATACATAAGCCACACCTGTTTATAAGCCGCATGTGCCCACATTGAAACATGAGATATTTACAAAGAAAGAGAGTTCGCAGAAAGTTTTGATAATATATTTTAGCTTTTCTTTCCAAAAGAGTGCCTGTGACGTGGCAATAACAGAGCAGCAATATGATAGTAATACAGTACTAACAGGGATGGGTAGAAAAAAATAGACCGGTAAAAGTCACGGAGACGCGGCAGCAACACGGTTCAGGCCGCCTGCTTTTATTACCTCTGAAAGCTATTTTTTTTTTTTTTTTTTTTTTGTGGGGGGGGAGGGTTCTTTTTACATTGCTCCAGTTCGTCCCGCTGCCGTTTCCAGCGTCTCACCATCGTTTCGTTTATGCCAAATTTACGCACAGCATCTCTGTTTGCTTATTTATCCGCCAGCTCGATTGCTTGTAACTTGAAAGCTACGTCATATTCATTTCTTCTTGCATTTTCCATGATGAGTGTCTGTTCATGCTAATTTTCATGCACAAAGATCGAAGTTACATTAAACTTGCGTCTTCCTCGACACATATATTCCACCAGTCTCATTCTTACCTTTCCTGCTCGAGCGCCCCTGACGGCCGTTAGAAAAAAAAAAAAAGCATAAATTAGCCGCATCATTGTATAAGACGCAGGGTTGAAATCATGTGACAAAAATCGCGGCTTATAGTCCAGAAATTACGGTAATTCATGTAAATGCTTAATTTAATTGTTCAAGCAAAGTGTTCATTTTAAACACCTTTTAAAAACAAATCACAGAAAATACTTTTGCAGTGGTCTCTTTTGTAAAGATGTATATAGTAATGGAGTGGCAATCGTGTATTCTTATAATAACACAGTGAGGTACATGATACATTTATATAATTTTCAGGGTCATAAGAGCCCTGCTTCGGGAAGCCATAACTCGAATGCGGCCCCCCGATGAAAATGAGTTTGACACCCCTGTTTCTAAAACACGCTCGCATAAGCCGAGGTGCTTTCCATCTGAATCTCACCCCTAAAGACCAAAAGTGGAGCGTCAACAAACAGTACAATATGGCAGCGCAGCAGGAGGCCTCTTCCAGAACAGTTTCATAATTTGGGCCGGTCCCTCCTTTGTATCGGACATTCTTTGATAAATTTACCTCCAGCTGATGCAATGCGTCAGTCTTTTTGTTCGGGCCCAAGACAATCGCCGTCTTTGGGACCTTAATGAAGTGCTAAAGTGCACACATTGCCTAAAGGGCAACGGGGTCATTTTGCTGCTCTTAACGTCGGCTGACAGCTAACGGAACGCACACCCGCTTTTGAATGGAGCCAGGGACGAAAGTTCATTGGTTGATATCATTACGGCATTGTTTGAGCCCCCCAGTACACGCTGAGGTCAGCAAAGCGTAAAGCAACTCGGTCAAGACTGAATCCCAAATATCCGTTGATGAGTCGCAGTGAGGGACCGACTAAAGGAGACAATAGATGTGAGTGGCTGGTCCGTAACGAATTACGAAAACTTAAGAGGAACATACTTGGGTGAACACGTCCGCTCTGCCTCCTTTTTTTTTTTTTTTAAAAAAAAAAAAAAAAAAAAAAATCTAGTTTAATGCAAATCCTAAGTCTAATAGTGTAAATTGTCATTTTGTTTTTGGACAACAAAAAACAGCAAATTGAACAAATTAGTCAAGTTACCTCGATTCAAACTTTTGAGAAAGACCTACATAACTGAGAATCATCATTTTTGGCAAGCACATTTGTATTTTTTTTTTTTTTTTAAATTTCACTTGCCTCATTGCATAATTGCAATGTCATTTTAATCTACTAGTACAATATCAATGAAAATCCCAGAGCGCTTGCTAAAAAATGGTGTTTCTTGTTTTCATAACTATGACTTGCAATTTGGGCGTGACATTAACACCCACCAACCCACCGTTGTTTTCCAATATAAAAGCAGATATTTGTTTTATTTGGATTCAACACAAAATATACCGTAATTTCCAGCCTATATAAGCCGTGAGTTTTTTCCACACGGTTTCAACCCTGCGGTTTATGCGGCGATGCGGCTAAGTCGTGCAGTTTTTTTTCTAACGGGCGCAAGGGGGCACCCTAGCGGAAAAGGTAAGAGTGAGACCGGTGGAATATATATGCCGCGGAAGTGACTTTTACCGGTTCGGCCATGTTAGCGCTGTGCTAGCGTGTTACTGCTGTGTCTCAGTGACTTTTACCAGTATGTTTTTTTTAACGGCCCCTGTTAGCATTAGTGCTAGCGTAGGGCTAGCGTCAGTGCCAGCGTTGCACTAGCATTAGCTCCGCGCTAGCATTAAACTCTTTTCTGTGTACAGTTTTTCTTTGTAAATATCTCATGTTTCAACGTGGGCACTTGTAGCTTTTACACATCTGCGACGTATCTATGTAGCAAATGTTATTTCCTTTTACAAATGTACTCTGTGAGGCTTGTAACCAGCTGCGCTCTGTAGGCCGGGAATTACGGTAGTCTGCCATCATGAAGGAGAACAGGAATCACAGAATATTTTCTGTTGAGCGGCTAAAATCTGATCATTTTTAAGTTCAACAGCGTCTCAATGATGAACCGATTGTCAAAATAGTTGATTGCTAGATTGGTCATGGATGAATCGATTTAGTCGACGTACCTCGCAACACTGCTGCTCCCGTCACGGCAACACCACTACAACAACTCGTACCACCAGTAAAGATACTTCAAGTAGTACGACTACTCCTACTAAGAGACCACTGCGACTATTTCTTCTACTACTACTACTACTACTACTACTAAAGGACCACCATTACAAGCTCCACTACTAGAGGTGGGGTACACGAGCCAAATATTGTACTCAAGTAAGATTATTATTATTATTATTACTTTAGAACATGACTCCAGTTAAAACTAAAAGGGAGTCATTCAAATTGTTACTTAAGAAGGAGTAAGTACTCAACAAGAAGCCTACTCAATGAGTAACTTCAGTTTTTTTTTTTCGTTTTAAATCATAGCATGAACATAAAAATATATGGGAGTTTACACACACACCCCAAACCAACATGCATCTACATTGGGCCCTACAGAAACGGTGAAGTACAGCCTCGGTTCTGGAACCTCCCCGTTCTCGAACAAACCAGTTTTCAAAACAAAAATTTTGAGTTTTTTTTTTTTTTTTTTTTGTGCTTCTCTTTTCTAAGGCAAATCGGTACTCAAACGCCCCCAACAAAACTCCTAAATAACAGAACGTGCACGGCCAGACCAGCTTTATTATTGTGAATTCGAACGAATCCCTGGAAGAAGAAAAAAAACGGAAATAACGTAACTCGTGCGGCGGTTGATCTGGTTTTCGAACAAATCACTTCTCGAACCGCCTTTTACAACGGATTGTGGTCGAGAACCGAGCCTGCGCTGCATTTGCTTTATTCACTTAAATGACTTCATGGAGAAGCTGTTTTGCTGAACAGACTTATTGATTATGCGCACGTGTTCGTGTGTGACACCACTGATGTGTTGATGCTAACTTTGCAATCTCCACTGCTAAAACAACAATAAAAAAGATTGGAAATTTACCGCAAGGTGTTTTTTTTTTTTTTTTTTTTAAGTTAGAAGTGACCAGAAATATCCAAGTTTTGGGGGTCACAATGTAAGAACTGCATCACAGTTTGTTTGTTTTTTTTAGGGGGGGGGCCCTGTAAAACAGGTGTCAAACTCAAGGCCCAGGGGCCAGATGCGGCCCGCCACATGATTTTGTGTGGCCCGCGGAGGCCAATCATCTCTGTCAACTTCCATGATTCCTGTGAAAATCTGGACCAAAATTTCAAAGTGTCATATAAATGATCATGTTGAGATATTATAAGCCTTTTTGTGTTTCCAAATATGAATAATGGCTGAAAAAACTCATTACCCTTGATTTCTGAATCCCAAACTAGTTCATAAATTTCAGGTGTAAATATGATGTGGCGATTAAACATTTTTTTTTATGGTTTCGCAGTCATAACGGCCCTCTGAGGCAAACCTTGACTATCATGTGGCTCGTGACAAAAATTAGTTTGACACCCCTGCTGTAAAATAAACAGTTGCATGGCGTCCCCCCCCCAAAAAAAAAAAAGTGAGTGATTTTGATAGGCAATGTGCGCGGTCAGGTGACTGCCTTGTGTCGTCTAATTGGTGAAAAATGAGTCATTTTGATTGGTTTGCGATGGTTACGTAGTGATCATGTGACTGTTATGCCACCTGATTGGTGTATTTGAGTGAAATGACGAGTGATCCCGTGTGATTGGCGCAACGGGGGGCCTAAGTGGAAGTCGAACATAGATCCTAAAAATAGACATCCACACGCAATAGTGTATAAATGAAATTCACAAACGTCATTGTAACACGGAGTACTGATCCTTCTTCACGCTAGTAAAAGTAAAAAAGTACAGTGCATTGAAAGTGCTCTGACAGTTCATGGAAAATATTGCTGGAGTGAATTTAACAGTAAGTTGGTTAGCACCACTAACTACTACTAACCCGAGTACCACATCTGATCACTACTATGAAGTAGGCTTAGGAGTGATAAACCGAAGGGGCCGGATAGCCATTCATAAAGGCAAGAAAAAGGACTGTATCTGTAGCATACCCATCACCGATACATAATCCATCAGGAATCCTTCGTTACATCGGTTGGAGAGCCGTGGAATGGATATCGCGAGGCTCGGAATTTGTTGCCCGAGGCTCTACAGTTTTAATCTCACAAGCGTGAGAATTGACCCCTCCGTGGATATTGCGCAATCCGCGTCACTGACCAATCAGAGGCCAGAGATCTGCATAAACCACGCCCCGTTTTTGCTCCCGCCATTTTCTCTGACAACATTGAATGGTCCAGTATAGGTTTTGTTAGCGTTTTATCGCGTATTTGGGTTCTTTAACAATAGATATGGTTAAGAGGTGTAGTCACTGACTTTGTAATAGTGACGACAGGTATCCTGAAAGGTTAGTTGGTGGAGTTCGATTCGTACCCTTTCCAAAACCGAAGACCCAGTACGAAAAATGCCTTCGATGGATCAAACGTTGTGGAAGACCGCATCATCAACAAAATCCATCTAATATCAACCGGAACAGATATGTTTGCACGAAGGTATGCCTTATATTTGATTTTCAATACGTCTCGTATAAATGAATTCGAAGTTCTTCGCTAGCATAACAGTGCTACGTGTCAACGATTGACACACTTATTCTTTGTTGAGCGATATTTAGCGATGATCGGACTGCACAAACGTGTCACTTTCTTGCCAGCTCGCGGCCGAAGCTTAACCAGACTGTGTTTGCACGAAGATATGCCCTGTATTTGATTTTTAATACACGTCTTGTATAAATGAATGAGACGTTCTCCGCTAGCATAACATTGCTACGTGTGAATGATTGAATGAAATCAGAAGCATGGCTTCTCTCTCAGTTAAGAATGTATTGGATTTAGAATCTATAATTTATCGTTGATTTGAATGAAATCAGAAGCATGGCATCTGTCTCAGTTAAGAATGTAATGTATTGTATTTGCCATTTTTACAAATTGTTTGTCTTACGTCAGCGCACGTGGCGTGACGTCACTTCAGAAGGCGTGGTTAAGTGCCCTGTACGGAGGGGTCAATTCTCGCGCTCTGCTCCGCTGCTGTGCGGGCATGTACAGTTATGTTTACAACCAAATACAACAGTTTTGGGCAGCACCGACACGACGAGTTTAACTACATTTCTCCGTCCCGTCACCATTTCAAAATAAAATAGATTTGAAGTTGTTTAGCTGCTTCGGTGGTCACAGTGACAGCAAAGTAGCGTTCGTCACCTACTTTTTTTAAGCCTGCTGTCGACACCGCCACAAAAGTTTAACCGTGCAGATGAACGGCAGTGTAGATCTCGGCAATTCCCGTGAGCTATCCATCGGTAAGTTGCTTCTTCTCTGGTGCAATTACAGCCCTCTTTTACATTCGGGTGTTGATACTGTGGCGACCGCAAAAAGAAACTTCCGTGAGGACACACAGCCAGGTAGCCTCGACACTAACACGCCGACTTAGTTTAAAAAAAAATTTGTCATCACTAGTGGAATTGTTTGGCGGGGGGGGGGGGGGGGGTAGCGGATCTGTGGAGTGGCATTCCTATCTTGAATAGCACTGAGCAAGAGACCCCCACACCCTCTGCTCTTTTAATTAAATTTTGTTGGGCATGTATTTTCTCTTCAAAATAAATTGTTGTGGTCTATTTACAAATTGTTTTAACTAAACATACACTATATGTAATTTATTTTAAGTGCCATAAAGCTCTTTTAGATGATCTGTTAGATGTTTGAAAATAGGAGTACAGTAGACAAATGCCATTTTATAGAGTTGGGTTAATTAAGGCAAGGTTCTTTGATTTGTTTACAACAAATGTTAACTACGGAATCGTCTCTACATCAAGCCGTATCGATCCCACACTGAACCGAATAGTATTGCATTAATCCACCCTTAAAGATATCATTTTTGGATCTAATAACGTGTATCGAATCAACCTCATTCCAGAAATTCCCAACCCCATTTCTGCTACTACCACTACAACTGCTGAACTACCGCCACAATTATTACTATGCTAAACTTGGACGTTTTTTGTGGTGGTGGTGGGGGGTGGGTAGGGGTGTGTGTGTGTGTGTGGGGGGGGGGGGGGTGCTGAAGATTTTGGGACAGATGGCATTTAGCTCTAGCTGTGCCGAGCTCAGTGGGACCCGAAGCTTAAGAGGTTAGGCTTGTCAAAACCACTCTGTTCATTTAGCGCCTAACAAAGTCGGGACTGTCAGCCTGTTCCGTTTAATAAACTTAAGATTTTCCTTTTGTCAATGTCCGAGCAACATTTTTTCGCAACCCAGTGACCCCAGCGGTATCCTCGAGTGCACTGCGACTTGGCGGGAATGGAAGTTTTTCAAAACGAGCAGCAGATTGTTTGCCAGTCCCTAAAAAGTCCAAAATGAAGGCCTTCATGATGCTTAAAATGACAGTTAATCCTTACATCTGAACTCCAAAAGTCTTATAAATACCGCAGACTCAAAGGATCTTGTATTCCCCAGAAGCCGTAGTCAAGAGTTACTAATTGCTCTGAAGTAATTAAAAAAAATATGTATATCACTTTTATTGTCCTGCGGGTACAAAATATCACAAACTTGTCGCAACTAGGCTATGCTATGTTTTGAGCAAACTCTTCATGGTCATATTTAATGAATCCTAAATTGCTAAAGTGGCTGTAAAAGCGGTCTTGAAGTCTTGAATTGGACTTGCTTAAATCTACAGTTACCACACAACATTTTTGTAACCTTACAGATTACACATTGTGGGATAATTTATACATTTCAAGAAAGTCATAAAAAAGGCAGTATCACCCATCCCTAATACTGTAATTTCTCAAAAATAATGTGCAATTTTTTTCCCAAAATATTTTCAAAAAGTTGATAAAGTGCATTATATATAGGTATAGATGAAAAATGAAAAATACAATCACATTGTATAGTCAAATACAGGTCTATAGAATGTTTTAAAAAGGTATACATGTACATTTTGATATGATATTCGAAGTCTTATGTTACACATTTATATTTATTACGGTGATGTGCGCCCCCAACCTGAACTCTATGACCTCCTTGGGGTGCTTGCATTTTACGAGCGTTAGGGTAGCATGTTTGTTGCTACTGAACCAAACATCAGAAAGAACCGCACGTGAGTTTGTTTTAATTTCATCGAAGAAAAAAAATGTCGACTACAACGGCTAGTTGTGCAGCTGCTTTTAAAAGAAATGTCATCACTCGTGACAATGACACCACCAACCGGGAAGTAGCGCGGCAATCCGAGACAACAACGTGAGCTCAGAGGACGTAATAGTTTTTTTCCAGACTGCAGTATGTGTTGTCAACAATATTAATAAAATGTTATGCCATCATTGAGCATTTATTTTAGTTGGTTGAGGGATTACGGCTTCATCAGCTCTTGCACAATGGTTATTATTAATGATTGTTGTACGGACAGGTTTTTGAAAAACAATACAAGTACAAACCTAACAAAATATAAATACAGATGATTCCTAATATTTTGAGCATATGGGTAGCAGCAAATTGGGGGTGCGTATTATACATTGGTAGAAGGGTTTCCTGATTTATTTATTTTTTTCTTCCTTTGGGAGTGCGCATTATATACTTCAAGGCGCATAGTACTCAAATTACAGTAATTGGTAAATTTGAACGTTCTAAATCCAGATGACCACAAGAGGGAGACATACAGCAGTGTTATTTTTTTCAGTTCTGTACAGTATTCTCCATACAGTGCATGAGCAGTAGTGTCACCTTCCTTACTCTCCTGTAGTAGATCTCAAATGCAAAATGCTCATCTCACCCTCGTTTCTCAATTTGTTTCAGTGTTTGCGGCGGGGTTAAAGGTCGAAGGCAGGCGAGCGGTGACCTCTTGGGAGAAGGCCGCGGTGACATCTGACCCTTAACCGGGTGTGCCGCTCAACCCCGGAGGATACACCTCAACAATGGCCGGGCACGTGCCTTGGCCTGGTCACCATGGTAACGAAGGACCTTTTGGCACGAGGGAGGCCGTGCGGCGGGCGGTCGGGGGCGTATCGGTCATAACTGTCTCTTTATTGTGATTGGTGTTCGCCATCTGCTGCCAATTGACTTGAATACGTGGGACACGTCCGCGCCAGCATTGAAGGGGCCGACTGCGTAATCTCTGCAGGCAACTGTGAAGGTGCTTTTTATTCTCACAATCACCTGGAGAGATTCTGCAGTTTGTCTCACAATGTGATCGTACTGTTTTAGCAGTGGGGCCATTTCTTTAAAAAAAAAAAAGAAAAAAAATTAAATTGCTGGTCCCCGATGACATCAGCATTTCTCTCTCTTCTGGTTGGTTGGTTGGTTGGTCACAGCAAATCTTGTTACAGGCGACTTCAAACAGCGAAACTCGTCTATGGCCATCAGTACGTTTTATTTTTTCTATTTTTATGCAAGAGCTCACGATGAATTTGTTGAATTGTATTTGAATCTTTTTAGCCAGAGCAAAAAAAAAAAATTGTTCAGCAAGCAAAACACAATATGTATATTAGCATCTACTTTTACGTGTGGTTAGACGATCTGGCGCAAAAAAAAATGTTTACTTTACATTACATTTACATTACTGCAAACTACGGCATTATTTGCCCTTAAAATTAAGCCAAAAGACAATACAACATAATTTTTTTCCCCTCAGTAAATCCCCCAAAAGGTGTTTTAATAGAATAAAAACCATAATGTGTAGATCTAATTTTGTATTATAGAGAAACCGTTCTACAAAAATGTAATGATTTTTAAAAAAAGTCGGTGAGTCTATGAACGAATATGAGGGTCGCACTGGAAAAAAATAAATAGTAAATAGTTGCAATATGACAAGAAGAATTGTATTTTTTAATAGACTTTAACTGACTAAAACGTAATTTCATTTAATGTAAACTTTGTTTGACAAAGACTTCTTTGATTACTATAAACATTTTGACTGCAGGGCGGCACGGTGACTCAACTGGAAAGCTTTGGCCTCACGGTTCTGAGGTCCAGGGTTCGATCCTGGCCCTGCCTGTGTGGAGTTTGCATGTTCTCCCCGTGCCTGCGTGGGTTTTCTCCGGGCGCTCTGGTTTCCTCCAGCATCCCCCAAAAAAACATGCAACATTAATTGGACACTGTAAATTGCCCCAAGGTGTGATTGTGAGTGGGGCTGTTTGTCTCAATGTGCCCTCCGATTGTCTGGCGACCAGTTCAGGGTGTACCCCGCCTCCTGCCCGTTGACAGCTGGGATAGGCTCCAGCACTCCCACGACCCTCATGAGGATAAGCGGCAAAGAAAATGGATGGATGGATTTTGACTGCATAACATAACATAGATCCAGAAATATTATTATATGAGAGACATAACAGAACATCTAGCCTTTAATCTGCCTTTTTTTAATTTAAAAATAAAACAACAAAAATGTAAATTTTAATCTAAAATTAGGATTGAATTACCATGTGGTCGACCTTCAGTCGGTAGCAGTATTCAGTTACCAACCTGACTGTGGACTGTTTCACAAATACGTTTCGATGTATGTTTCACTACAACAGAGTGGAGATTTTAAGATTGACTCTATCAAAAAAGGACATAACATGATGAAAAATATGAAACTGAAGTATAATTATTTTGTTCACGGTTTGAGCCTCTAAAACGACAAAATGCTGCTCGTGTTGTCACTGAAGGCATCAAAGGGGTTCTTAAAATGCCAGACCCCATGATGACGGGGAGCACAGCAATTTCAGGGATACATGGGAAATGTTCAGTATGATTTTTAAAACTAGAAAATACATGATTAATATGAAGCATTTTAAAATAACTTGTCGTGGGCAACAGAACCATGTAAAAATAAATAAATAAATAAATAAAATAGTATTGATTAACCACTGTAGTTAGCAAAGTAGGTAACGGGACGTGACACTCATGTACATTCAATTAAAAAAAAAAAAAAAAAAAAAAAAAATTTTGAAAAATTAAGAAAGTTAGGGTTTTGATACTTATTCTTGTCCGATATATGCATAACTGGCTGTCCACTTGAAATCAGACGTCACAGTTTCGTTACTCGATCACATTTGCATGACGAATAACTGATGAGGGATTCAAATAAAGTGAAATTAAAACAAAGGATGCGAGGTGGGCACAAAGTCGCGAGAGCGCTTTTTCCTCGTCAAGGCTGCCGCTTGTCCCGCCACCAGTCGTCGTCCCCCCCTCCCTCATCTCTTTTCCCATTTTTCCCTCCTCTTGTGTTAGCCCCACTGTCTCGCCCCCCACCCCCGCGTCCACCTCTATTCTGCCGTGATTTGGTGAAATCTCAGCTGGCAACTGTGAGTCGTTCACTTGCTCCTCTCACAATGGCCTCTGGGATTATGCTAAACGCGGCCCCTCGCCCTCCCGCGCCCATCGACCGGCATCAGCGACGCCCTTTCGGGGAGGGCGCGAGGCGAGGGATACTGCGGCCCTCAATGAAGATGTCACTGCGATTACACAAGGGCCTCTCACCCGGGACCTGTCTGCTCTTCCTCACCTCCCTCCTTCCGCACTTTATTTTTTATTTTATTTTTTTTTTTGTCAGGGACTGGGACGGGGTTGGGGTAAAAAAAAAAAACTCTTTTTGAAGCACAGCCTCCTTTCATAATGCATGCCTCGCTCGGATTTGCATGCGCTCACTTTCCAGATGCTTGTGCTGCCATCTTGACTTACAGTGATGTGTACTGTACACTCGAGCGCATTTTCCCATGGCCGATAAGGCGCCGCGCGCTCGTTTCTCAAAATAATAGCGTAGTATTTTCACGGGAGGTGATCGGAGGAGCCAAAAATTGTCTCGAATACTGGTACTTTTGAACCTGGCTTCTCCAACTTTAAGTACCACCTAAAAAAAAAAAAAAAAAACACTCTCCAAGTACCCTAATAATCTCCAAAAATTAAAATAGTTTACTAGGCACAGTTTGAATATGAATGTTACGCTTGTTGCATTTGTACTTCCAGGCTCTTCCATAGTTAGAGGGGAAAAGACTTGACGCCGTCTCTTTCTTTATATATAGATATATTTATTTATGGCATAGAAACACACAGCGAACAGAGTAACAGTCTTTTCGGTATCACTATACATCCCATAATACAACAGAACAAACACAAACGCGCCTTTACAGTTTATTGGTGTTAGTTGATCATGTGACCACCCCCCCCCAAGTACATAACTAGTTTCAAAATAAAATCCATAAAATTTGACTTTTGCTTGGTTATGGCTACTAAAAAAACAAAAAA